>NC_090439.1:607544271-608169271 GCF_031143425.1 Pleurodeles waltl
CTGATTCCAGAGGGACCCCTCCACCCCAGCTCCCCCATGAAGGTATTGTTTCATGCTGCACTCAAAGTGCACTATTCTCCATTGCACTGATCCCTTCGGTTAGACCATTCATAATTTCTTTCTTCATACAAAAGGTATCACCTTTGCTACTTCTAAATACCTTGATCACAGCAATTCTTTCTGGCCATTGTTCACATTTGGTCCAGATGAGACCCTGGGGCCTCCAGGTCATGTCTTCTCTTTCGGCCATTAATTTTGAGCATAGTACAATGTTTGTTCCTATGGGCCATTTGTACATTTTGTAGACATTCTTTCGTGCATATTATTTTATTTCAAACTTTTGCCTTTTCATCACTTCTCTCTTCTTGTGTTCTCATTTTTTTCAGCTCCCTCTCTGGCTCCCGAGTCTAAGAGGCCTGATGATGTACCATGGGATGGAATTATCAGTGACTTAAAACACAGACCCTATATATATTTTTTCATTTGAAACAAATGGGCTGTGTTCTTGTTCACTTGATACACACTCTGATCACCTTGTTCACACACCTGTGTCACACTAAAGAGACCACCAAGTACATTTTATTCACTGGCACCAGTCTTCCAATATTATTTGTATTTTCTTCATTAAATGAGAAATTGATTACTATCAATTTGTATATGTATATTAGCGACCACTGTTTTAAGAGATTACTCCTTCCACAGGTCATGAACTCTTGTTTCTTACTTAGCTAGGATTCTTTCTTTCCACCAGCCATGTCACTATGCACCAACCTATCACATAGAAACACAATCCTATTTCCCACTAACAAACAGGAAATACAAATCACTATCTTTCATGAGTGTGATTGTGTGATTTGTCTTATTTATTGTAAATTTGTTCAGTAGTTTTAAAGGTTTGATTACTTGAAAAGGTGCTTGGGTGGGCATGATGTTGTTAACTCTAGTAAAATGGATATCTGGACTTTTGGGTTACTAGAGGGGGTTGGCAGAATGTTTGTTCCACTTGCGAAACTGGTGGAACTTTGGTCACTCATTACTCTTTAGCATGGAGTTTTGGCCAAATTCTGACAATCGCTACATGGTGGAATTTGTCTGCCACGAGTCCCCAGAAAATTTGAGTTGGCAAGTGTGAGCAAGATTTGGCATCTCCAGCTCTATTTTCTAACACAGTGGCCTTGGTCAAAGGGCTGCCTCTCAAGTAGATATGCTGCCACTCTAGTAGATTTTCTACTTGTATATTAGCAAAATCAATTCCAACAGCCTTGCGCTCTTGAACAATGCATGGTGCTATTCGTGCTGATTTCTCAGCGCTGCTCACGCTATCAATGCTAAATTGCAGCATGAGCTCCATATTTTCAGCCCACTGGTGGATCTTTGTTGAGTAAAGTTTTTGTGTAACTCTACGGAACTTCATGGAACTAAACTGTAGAAGTTACGCCCACCGCATGTTGCAAAAGCACCCTTTGTGAGGTGGCATGGAGTGTACCCTAGTCAATGTCTTTCGATGAGTCAGAGATGTCCCTCTACTGTGGGAGGATTAGGCACTTCTAGTTTGCCCCTGTATAAACACTCATAGTATGAAAGCAGTTACAATGTCAGTATCTATACAGGCTATACCCGCATCCCAATCAATCTGGGAGTCACTAAAATATACCCAAAAAAGGATAGTTGCAGTCAATTATAAATTGTAAAAGAATGAATACCAGGGCCCAAAGCTGTGCTCCGAAGCTTTTGACAGGTTCTATTACATGTCAGTACACTGAATTCCAAGTCCTCATAATTATACATTCTTCTCAGATGTCTTTAATCCATTTCCAGGCACTGCCTGCCCCTTTATCTTACTTTTTCTAGTCCCTTCATTCTCCCTTTGTGACAGATTTTTCATCTTTCTATTCCCCCATCTTTCCTTGTTGTGTGTTTTCCCTTCTCTTGTTCTCAGTCAATATCTGATGAGGAAAAGTAAGTGTAGGTCCCCAAAAATGACTGCCAGTGGGCCCCACTAGCAACCACTGGTTCAAAGTAAACACTGGTTGCAGGACTTGATTGAACTCAAGTTCAGGCAGACCTTCATAGCTATGCTACATGGTTGGGGTCCTTTTACACAGATACGCCCAGTACGATACATGTACTGCAGACAGTGTTTATGTTTAGACTTTCTGGGGTCGAGGCCAGACTGTTTTAGGTCCCTCGAATGTTAATGCATATTGATGCATTTAGGGCCCTACACCAATAGGTAACGGGGCTTATGGATGTGCTCTACTATATTGTATTCAGTGGGACATGTTCTTTGTCACAGATCCATAATAGTCAGTACTTTGTTGCACTCTTCTTGTGTATTTAACATGGAATTTAGGTCCGATCCATTTAATTGCCACAAACCAGATTTTTTGTTTATTTCTGGATTTGGAAATCAAGTTTATCATTTCTATTTTTATTAGGCCAATCTGCCCCTAAGGGGGTCAAAAACCACAAGACACCAGGGATTTTTATTTTTTTGTGTCAATTTCACACAAGGGGAGTGACCCCTTAGACAAGGGGCTTACCCTGGAGGGCAAATCTATTTTAGGCCTTTTCTGCCCTCCTTGGGGGCAGTTTGGCTTATTTTTATTAGGCCGATCTGCCCCCACGGGGGGTAGAAACCACTAGTCACCAGGGATTTTTGTTTGTGCCAGTTTCAAGCAAGGGGAGCACATTTATTTTAGACCATTTCGGCTCCACTTGGGTGCAGTTCTGCCTGTTTTTGGAGGGCCCATCTGCCCCCAAGGGGGGCAGAAAGCCCACCGGAGACCAGGGAAGATTTTTTTTTCTCCAAGAAAAGAGGGTGGGGATATGGCCATACCCCCATCCCAACTAAATGGGGATAAAGTTGTTCTGCCCACCAGTGGGCAGATAGGACAATTCCCCCTTTCCCACACCCCGGGGGCAGAAAGTCTACTAGATGCCAAGGAATTAAAAAAAAATAGTGGGGTGGTGGATACCAACCAGTATGGGCCTGGTTTTGCCCCCACCCCAACTGAAGGGGGTAACAGTCTTTCAGCTCTCCCCTTGCATACTAAAACATCTTTTCCCACGGCAAGCAAGAGGACATTTGATTATTTATGGTTTTGGTTTTACATTTGGGCCATGAGAGCTTGGCTAACTCTCAAAATCGTCCCACTTGGAATGGTGAGGGCTGCACTTTTTGGACTTTGGGACATTGGCATGTAGAAAAATCCACAAGACCTAGACACATCTGAAAACTAAACATCTGAGTGAGTCCCGGGTGGGGTGCACATGCACCCCACACCATTTTCTTACGCAAAATGCCCTGCAAACCTTCAACTTTGCTGGAAATCACCCATTTTCCCCCATTTTTGTGATGGAACCTTCTGAAATCTGCAGGAATCCACAAAATTCCTACCACCCAGCATTGTCTCATCTATACCAATAGAAATTCTGCCCCACTTGTCAGCCAAAAAGGTTTTTTTTCCAACTGCCCTTTTGGACCCGCTTTGGTTTCCCCTCAGTTTCGGCAAGTTTTGGCTCTTCTCTGTGACGGGCACTTGGCCCACCTACACAAGTGAGGTATCATTTCAATCAGGAGACTGAGGGGAACGTTGGGTTTGTCCTGGTGCATTGATCCCTCAAAGAAATGTGGGGAAAGTGAGGTTGTTTAGCTAAATTTGAGCTTTGCTGAGGATTCTGGGTGAGAAAACACTGGGGGATCCACGCAAGTCACACCTCCCTGGACTTCCTTGGGTGTTTAGTTTTGAGGAATGTCTGGGTTTGGTAGGTTTCCCTGTATGGCTGCTGAGCCCAGGACCAAAAATTCAGGTGCCACCCCCTCCTCCCAGCTAAAACAGGTAGTTTTGTATTTGATAATTTTGATGTGTCCAGATAGTGTTTTGGGGGAATTTCCTTTCGCAGGCACTAGGCCTATCCACACAAGTGAGGTACAATTTTTATTGGGAGACTTGGGGAAATGCTGGGTGGAAGGGAATTTGTGGCTCCTCTCACATTCCAGAACTTTCTGTCACCAAAATGTGAGGAGAAAGTGTTTTTTTTGGCCAACTTTTGAGGTTTGCAAAAGATTCTGGGTAACAGAACCTGGTGAGAGCCCCACAAGTCACCCCATCTTGGATTCCCCTGGGTGTCTAGTTTAAAAAAATGCACAGGTTTGGTAGGTTTCCCTAGGTGCCGGCTAAGCTAGAGGTCAAAACCTACAACTGGGGACCTTGCAAAAAAATGTCAGATTTCAATGTCAAAATGTGATGTGTCCATGTTGCATTTCCTGTCAAGAGCATTAGGCCTACCCATGCAAGTGAGGTACCATTTTTATCAGGAGACTTGGTGGAACACAGAATAGCAAAACAAGTGTTATTGCCCCTTGTCTTTCTCTGCATTTTTACCTTTGAAATGTAAGAGAGTGTGTAAAAAAGACGTCTATTTGAGAAATGCCCTGTAATTCACATGCTAGCATGGGCACCCCGGAATTTGGAGATGTGCAAATAACCACTGCTTCTCAACACCTTATCTTGTGCCCATTTTGAAAATACAAAGGTTTTCTTGATACCTATTTTTCACTCTTCATATTTCACCAAATTAATTGCTGTATACCCTGTATAGAATGAAAACCCACTCTTGTTGGTGCAAAAGTAGGGAAAGCATTGGACTGAGAAGGAGTAAAATTTATTATACCCACTCCAGTGTATTGCACAGTAGGGAAAGTGTTGCACTCGGGAGAGTAAAATGTACAATTCCCACTCTGGTCAGTGCAACAGTAGGGAAAGTGCTGGACTCCAGATGGGTAAAATTTAATATCCCCACTCCAGTCTGTGAGACAATAGAGAAAGCGTTGAAGTCAGGGGGGTACATGCTACTATTCCCACTACACTCTGTGCAACAGTAGGGAAAGTGTTGGACTCAGGACAGGGAAAATTTACTATTCCCACTCCAGTCCCTGAAACAGTAGAAAAATTGTTGGACTCAGGAGAGGTAAAATGTACTATTCCCACCACAGTGAGCGCAACAGTAAGGAAAGTGTTGGACTCAGTAGGGGTACAATTTACTGTTCCCATTCTGGTTGGTGCAACAGTAGAGAAAGTGTAGGACTCAGGAGTGGTAAAATTTACTCTTCCCACTCTGGTCTGTGCAACAGTAGGGAAAGCATTGAACTCAGAAGGTGTAAAATTTACTATTCCCACTCCAGTCTGTGCAACAGAAGGAGAACATTGGACTCAAGAGGGTTAAAATGTGCAAATCCCACTCCAGTCTGTGCAACAGTATTGAAAGTGTTGGAATCTGGAGGGATGAAATGTAGTATTCCGACTCCAGTCGGACCAACAGTAGGAAAAGCATAGGACACAGGAGGGGTAACATTTACTATTCCCACTCCAGTCTGCAAACCTTCAAAATCTGTCTCCCACTTCTTCCGCCCGACGCATCCCTGATATCAGAGATACAGGATCCATTTGCCTGTGGGTCTAGTACCCGCAGAGAGCGCCACTGCCTTTTCACTGAGCTACCGAAGCCATCCTGAAATGGCATGCCTCAGGGTAAGCTCACTTTTCTCACTCTCCATATCACCTTATCAAGCACAGGAGCAGAGACAAAATGATCTGTGCCAACACATCTTGTACTCCCCTCCTGGCAGGTGTGTCTGACAGTGATATGGAGTCTAAGGGGCATATTTAAAATGCCCTAGCACCACCTTGCACCAGATTAACATAATTATTTTTTATGTTAAGGTGGTCCAACAAGGCCAAAATCCCTGCACCTTATTTACAGGGTGGCGTAATGCATGCATTGCGCCACTCTGTAACCCTTTGTCCTACATTATGCCTGTGCCAGGCATAATGTATGCAAAGGGGACGTTCCTCCATTAGGGGAGCCAAAACAATGGCGTAAGGAAATCTATGAGATTTCCTTGTGCCATTTTTACAGCGCTTTTAATGCCTGCTCAAGAGCAAGTGTTAAAAGGGGGCATCCATTCTTTAGAATGGGGGACTATGTACTCTGCAGGAATAGTGCCAAGATTTTGCCCCCTACCCTGTGTCATGGTGCACAGTATTTTAAACATGCCACACACATGGTAGTGGTAAGGGGTGCTAAGGGGCACAGGGAAAGTGACGCTGCACTCAATTCAGTACCACGTTCCATAAATCTGCCCCTAAATTTGGAGTTTACTGCTTACTAATCTCTAGGAGTTTTTTCCCATTCAAACTTTCCTATGCTCTCTTTTTCAGAGTGCTTTACACGTAACTCATTTACACCGACAGTACATTCAAATATGATAAAGAATTAATAAATTGTGAACAGTAATATGCACAGTAAGTGAAAAAAGTATTTCACAGGAATCATTCAGAAATAATCTCAAAATGCTAAATATGTACTGTGGGGCTGAAGGTTTTGGGAATGCATAGGCATTAATTTGAAAAGAAGTGAAAAAGGTAAAATGTTTTCTGGGAGTAACAAGGTCGAGCTTTATTCTAATTTTGAGAGGCATTGATGTTAATTGTGACTCCAGTGAAAAAGTACTTTTGGTAAGTGATGTTCTAAATTGTTACCTCAAGTTGTAAGCTTTTCCACCTAATTGGGTATCTTTGGCTGCCCAAAGTGGAGAGAAGCTCTGACAAAATAGGGGTTGTTCAAGTACGTTGCAGCATTGTTTAAAGTGATCAGTAGGTAGACAATGAAGATTTTGATGTATGGGGTGGCGTGGTTGGCGAATGGAGTCTTCTATTGATCCAAGTGATATTAAACTGTTAAACACATTTTGAATAGCATTTCCGAAGTCTGGCCTGGAGTCTCTGAAAGCTTGGATTTCTGTATGTAAATGCCATGTTTACATTGTTGATTTGTTTTGACTGAACAGAGGTAGGAGACAGAAAACACCCCTTCACCCTTCCGGTGATGTGTGATAAAGCGAGAAAAGGGTCTAGGTTAAATATTTTACTGCAGGGTCAGTTAAGATGAACCCATCCACTTTTAGTAAATCCAAGAGGGAATTGTCAAATGTATTTCAGTGAGCAGGTGTGACACAGAGAATCTCAGTTTTTGGTAGGTTATGTACTAAAGAATGAGAAAATTCTCATATTCATATCAAGTCCACATAAACCTTGGGAAGCGCCAAAACCTTACGCCTGCTCAGGGAGGCGTACTGAGGAGAAATAAACAGATTTCTCCTTGTTTTTTCCTCTTTCATGCAGCACACATAGAAAGAGGAAAAAATGAGGATAAATCCAAATATTCTTCCTCGTGCCGCCTTCTCTGGGGAAGCGTAAGGTTTTGGTGCTTGCCCAGGTTTACATGACAGTAACTCTGGGGCAGCATCAGAACCCATGGATGTTGCCTTGGAAAACCCACAGCACCACTTATGAAACCCCTCCCTGGCACAGAGTATGGCAACGTAGCAAATTGCTCTGGTTTGTCTTGCTCCATATCTATGAGGCCATTCAAGGTCACATAAAGTGGCTTTGCGTGGCCTCATATATATGGTTGGAAGGTTTGCGCCTCTGGAGTGTCAGAAAAAGTGATGCTGTGGTGGTGCAAGACTCTCATAAACAAGGCCCGTTATGACTGTGTGTTAGTTGATTGGGGTGGTACCCACGCTAGAATCAGAAAAAGGCACAACACAAGATTTTGTTAGGTTTTTTATAGATACATTTTTTATGAGGTCTGTCACTGAAGAAAGAGGAGAATGAACTCTGGTCCTGACCACAAAACCCCTTGTTCTAGGGTTCAAATCAAAATTTCTAATCAGATCTGTCAAGAGATACTGACAAGTCTAGAAATATGACAGGAGCCTTCTTTGTCAAATATACAGTGCGCATCATCCAAAAGCTTGAATCAACCAATCATAGCATTTGCAAATAACTATCAGCTCTAAGTGTATCTGAGTACTGAGGGTGCTGTGTCTCTATTGAAAAGTTGTGTCTTGAGTCTCCTTCTGAAGTCCACCAGGGAGATGATGGGGGAGGTCGATGAAGACAAGGAGTGAGTGAGTGAGTGAGTGAGTGGGTGGCAGCACTTTGTTGATCATCACAGAAGGACAGGATGTAGGAGAGGTGCAAGGGACTGCTCTCCTGGTAGTAACGCGTCTTTAATACTGCATTTGGTTTCACTTTCAAAAAAATCTCATGACGGTAGAGGCCCAAGAGAGGGAAGTAACCAGCTGCAGACAACAATTGCACCAGTGGTCTAAGAGGTAAGTGTGTAGTTAAGCTTCTGTCAACTCCCCCCTTTTAGCAGTTACAGTGGGGCGGGGTTCTTGATACGCCTCTTCTGTCTGAAGCTCGGCAGACAGAGGCTCAAAATTAACTAGGGAGGGTGAGTGACTGAAAGGAAGGATGGGAGGATGGATGGATGAAATTGTGCATTGATAGATGCATGGATGAATGAGTGAAAGGATGGACGTAAGAAAGGAAGAGTGAAAAGCAGGGAGGGTGTATGAGTGAAAGGGAGGGTGGATAGATGGATGAATTGATGAAATTAAAGGATGGGTTGTTGGATGATGAGAGAAAGGATAGATGGATGGTAGAATGAGTGAAAGGATGGATGGATAGATGAGTGGAAGGGTAAATGGATGGATGAGTGGATTGATGGATGAATGGAGTGAATGTATGGATGGGTGAGCAAAAGGATGCAAGAGTGAAAGGATATATGTAAAGATGGATGAGTAAAACAATGGATAGATGAGTGAAAGGCTGGGTAGATCGATGTTTGGATGAAAGGATGGATGGATGTAAGAAAGGTGAATTGATGAATGGATGAATAGTTGGATAGATGGAGGAGTGAGTGAAAGGATGGATGACTGAGTGAAAGGGTAAATGGAGGAATGTATGAATGGACGGATGGGACAAACGGTGGATGAATAGGTGTAAGGATGGATGGCTGATTGAAATGTGAATTGATGAATGACCCAAAGGAAGAAGGATGGAGTAAAAGGATGGATAGCTGGAGCGAAAGGGTGGATGGATGAGTGAAAGGGTGGATGAATGTTTAAATGGATGGATGAATGGATTGATGAAGGGGGCTGGATACGTGAAAGAATGGATGAATGAGTGGATGGACTGGTTTGATGTACAGGTGTCCCTGAACCAGTGGCGGTTCTCCTTTCTGGGCCACACAGCTACACTTGTTTTGTGGTCCATTTTTTATTGTATCAAGCGTGAACAATTATTCACTCTTGCTATAACAAAAATAAAATGCAAACCTGCTTCGGGTCCAACAACAAACTGAGGCAGCTAGTGACATTGTTTGATTGCTGGCACAGGTTCATGACAGTGCCTGTGCTATTTCAGCACTGTAAGCATGTGACTATGTGTGTGAGGTAAAGTTGGAAAGAGCCAGTGAAGGAATGAGTCAGAGTGATACAGAATGAGTGACATTAAGGACAGGTATGTTTGAGAAAGAATGTGTGTGGGTGAGGGAAAATAACAGTGAGTGTAACTCAGTGTTACTGTGTATGGAATTGAGTCACAGTAAAACTGAGTAATTCAGAATGAGTGAGAATGAGTGGGACCGAGTGAGACAGAGTGGGCTGGAGTACAATGAGTGAGACTGTGTGATTTAGTGAGATCGAGTGAGACTGAGTGCATCAGAGTGAGACAGTAAACAGTGCAAGAAATTGTGAGAGAACCCTTCAAGTAAAAGCTTTTTTGGAATTTAAGCCAAGGATTATGCCCCACCACTCTTAAAGGTCATCAACCGCTACTGCCTTCAATGGATGGAGAGTCAGTGTTCCCCCGCATCCACCCATGGATTTTGGTGTATTCTTAGACTTCCCAATAGTGGCAGACCTTGGAATGCATCAAAATGCTACACCTCCCAAAGTGAGGCCTAACGAAGAGAAATAGCTATATTTCTGGTTGTTTTCCCTTTCTACATGTATGGCAATCTGCAGCACACATAATAAGAGGAAAATGCCTTTCAGGGTTGATTTTGTGCATGAATGTGTGCCCCGCCCAGCACAAAAACAATCCTGGCTACCATGCAGGCACCCTTGCACCATGAAGCGAGGGTGCCTGCTATGGCTCTGGGCACCCAAAAGTGCTCTAGCACTACCAAAGGACAGTAATGCATGGTATAAACGTAAATAAGGTGCATTCCTGCCCTTTCACACAGTGCAGCAAGGTGGCTTGCTCTATTGCGCAGTGTGAAGAAATTATAAATTTGTCCCCAAGTTTGAGAAAACTGAGAAAACAAAAATATATATCACACAAAAATGAAGATTTAAAAAAAGATGTTGACAATGTATATATCAAGTTGTCAAGGGAATATGGCTTAGTAAAAGCAAATGCAAAAGGGGGTGCTAAAAGTCATGGGAATATGGAAAAAATATATTCAAATATGCAAGTATGGTATGGAACTGAAAACAGGAAGTAGGTGGCACATCTGGTTATTCCACAACTGTATGCAATTTGATTAAGGATGAGTTCTGAAAGGGATCAAGATTTGTATTTTGTACCTTCGAAATGTTTTGGAGCAAAAATGAGCCAAGCAGGACTAATGGGCGAAGTGTCTAGACCTGGTTCATAGTATGTTTCATATACAAAATGGAAGATCGTGGTGAACAGCTATTATTGAAGGGAAATTGCTCCAGCCACTATGAGGGAACGAAGGGCCAGATGTAGCAAGTCGTTTGCATGTCGCAAACTGCGAAAAACGCAGTTTGCGCCATGCAAACGGCCTCCTGCGATGCTCATTCCCAAATTGCAAGTCGGTACCGACTGGCAATTTGGGAATGCGACTCGCAAATAGGAAGGGGTGTTCCCTTCCTATTTGCGACTCGCATCGCAATTCAGACTTGCTTTGTGACCGCGAATGCGGTCGCAAAGCAACTCACAGTTACCACCAGTGTCACACTCGTGGTAACTCATTCGCAAAAGGGAAGGGGTCCCCGTGGGACCCCTTCCCCTTTGTGAATGTCGACAAAAATATTTTTTCAGCGCAGGCAGTGGTCCTATGGACCACTGCCTACTCTGACAAAACGAAACCAAATGGTTTCGGTATTTTTTTGATTTTGCAACTCGTTTTCCTTTAAGGAAAACAGGCTGCAAAATGAAAAAAAAACTGCTTTATTTAAAAAGCAGTCACAGACATGGAGGTCTGCTGACTTCAGCAGGCCACCATGCCTGTGAGTGCAGGGACTTGCTGTGGGGTTGCAAAAAGCGACCCACCTCATTAATATTAATGAGGTGGGTCTTTGCGACCCCATAGCGAGTCGCAGAAGGTGTCTGAGACACCATTCTTCATATGCTTTTGCGAGTCTGAAATTGCGAGTCGCACCGACTCGCAATTTCAGACTCGCAAAAGCATATCTTGCTGCATCTGGCCCCAAATGAGCCTAGCTGGCTTGCACGTGTGGGTGGGTGTTCTCATTTAAGACTTTCATGTTCAAGAAAGTCAATTTTTGGAGCTGGTAAAGACTGGAACAGATTCAACTGCAGGCTATTTCTGATTAGGGCTGCACAACACCAGCTTAACCGGAGAACAGTTTTCGAGGGAAAAGAAAAATCATGACATTGCAGCAGGTCTACCTAATCAGTTTAAATCTTATCTAATTGAATATCATTTCGTCACCTCGTACTACTTTAACACTCACTTGTGAAGCTTTTGCTCCACTAGCTTGATGACTTTCCTCTAATATACAGTCTTAATGCTAAATATACTCATCGAAGGTTTTATTGAATTGGTTTAATTTTAAATTTACCTCGTCTTTAAAAAAAAAAAAAAATGCAATTGCCAAAAAGAGAATGTTCAATCAATCGATCAAGGATTTATAAAGAGCTGCAAGTCACCTGTGTGGATTTTAGGGCACTGGGGTTGGTGACTGCTTCCAGGTAACCTGTTTTCAAACAGTTAGGTCTTCAGTGCTTGAATTCTGACTTTTAGATAGAAATATTATCAAATGTATCATAAAAGGTGACAGACGTACGTAGGAAATATGTGCACCTTTATATACGTTCAGAATGCCATGTTCCTGCACCTCACGCATCCATTCAAAGAGACCCATAAAAATGCAAGAATACATACCAAATCTTCTCCAACATTCGGTTTTGTCCTTTGCTCCTTTGTGAAATTAAATGCAATGAGTATTCATTTAACATCTCTTGTATCCAAATGTGCAGACAATTTTGATTTGTTATTCAGAACAGTGGTGTAACAAAGGCTCCCAAAGCTTCAGGGGTTTGGGGGGGGCTCCGAGTCCAGAGGGGGCCCTCAGCACAGTACCTGGAACTGAAAGCTCCTAAGCCCGGAGAGGGGCGCCTCCATGGACTTTGTAGGGGGGGTATCAAATTTTATCATGCCACTGATTGAGCACAATCCGACTACATAAGAATAAACCTGTTTCTCTAGATTGTTTCAAGTTTTCTTATTTCCACAATAAATTCCGTCCTGAGGCCATGTGGCATTTGTGAAAAAATCAAATATTTTGCCACATTACATTACACTAACAGATTAACAAAAACGTTAACAGACTTATCTTGCTTTATTTCAACATCTCCAGCAAACATACATAAATAATTTCTATCTTTTACTTCAGAAGACTGGCACAGTCTCAACAAGGGTACCTGATTGTAGAAAATAAAGTCACAAATCAAGCTCGAACCCCATTCAACCTCAAAGTTTTGAACTACTGCCCCCAAGAACACCCCATTCATACCATTCAATCCCTTTTGTTTTTAAGAATGACCAGGGACACCACCATGCAAATGCTTTCTATATCTTGGAAATGACAGTAGTCCAGTACTTAATTTGTGCTTATTGTTTCCGGTGCATGGCACCAGCACTTATTTTTGAGGGCCGGCACTTATTTTTCTGCCTCAATCATTTACAGTGAGCAAAAGACATATGGGAAAGACAGAGGAAGAGAAAAAACGAAAAAGCCTCACAATAATACTGCACACTGTGGCGCAGGGTAGGGGGTAATAGCGTCATTTTTCATGACGCTATTGATGTACTCTTCAGGAGTAGCCCCAAAATGTTGGCACTACTCCTGCAGAGGACATAGGAGCCCATTGCAAACAATGGTGTGCCCCTTTTTATTGCCTGCTGTGATCAGACATTAAAAGTGCCGAAAGAAATGATGCAAAGAAATCTGCTAGATTTCCTGGTGCCATTTTTTGGGCCTCCCCTAACAGGGGAATGCCTCCCCTGCATACATTGTGCCTGGCACAGGCAGAATGTATCGCAAGGGCTTACAAAGTGGCTCCATGTATGCATTGCGTCAGTTTGTAAATATGGCGCCGGAATTTTGGCCATTTAACAAAACAGCTTAAAAAGAATTACACTAATGTGTTGGTAGATGGCGCTAGGGGATCTTAAATATGCCACTAAATCCACCAGTCTTTTTCTTCTCATGAAACATTATTGCCCTTTGTTGCATGCACCTTCCATTCTACAGTCGTGACTACCAGAACACTAGAAACACTGAAGAAATCACACTTTTTCCATTGCTGGAGTTCATAGTTTGTCTGAAATATTTCAGACATAAGCAGCAACACATGTACCTGTCTGGAGCCACGACCATTATTTCAAAAGACTGCCTTCCAGTTATCAATTAGAGTTATCAATAAATGTGCTTTGGGATTCAAGCCAAATGAAAAAAACTCTCTCCACCACCACTTATGTTAACACCCTCTTGACATCCAAGACTTTTTCCAGCATCATTCTCATCAAAAGTCAATTAGCATTCTGAATTGGTATTGTCCCCTATCTGAGTGTGTGTAGAATCTATCCCCACCCTACGCAACGTCAGTGTTATTATCTGATATAAAATATAAGCTTGACAGTAATGCCGTAAAAGAGTACAATGAAATCCAACAAGTGAAATTTGTGGACTTTTGAAAGTGCTGCACAAAAATAGCTCGAATAGTAAATGAATCTCCGAATATAAACCTGAAGCACCATTTTACTTGTACATCTTTGAGCAAGGTACGAAGTTGTTTGATTACATTTAAATACTTGACAGCCTAATTTGAAGATGATACATTCTCTGGCTGGAAGTAGCGCTTAATTTTAGCCGATGATTTCTGGTTGGGGGGCACGGGCACTTATTTTCGAGAGCTGGCACTTATTTTTCTGTATCACGCATTTACGGTGATCAGAAGACACATTTGGGAAAGACGGCAGAAGAGAAAAGCGAAAAAGCGTCACAAAGGGAGAAAGCAGAAAGCTGCAAGAGTGAGCTGATGTAGCAGGGAGTAGCTGTAAATGGATTAAAGAGGCTCGAGTTTGCTTTAGGATCACCCAGCCTCAGTATTCTGTGCAAGCACATTTAATTGCAGTAGCTGCTTGTTTCAAAGGAGAACTTTGGGCACCTTTTTTATTTAGAAATTAAGCAAGGGCAGTGAGCTTGTGTGAGGGATCCCTAGTTTGAATGATGTATCACATATGCTCTGCTGAGAAGGTGCAAGTTACATAACTGCTAGGGGGTTAGCGAAGGTGCATAACCAACTATAAATTATCACGTGTTTAACTTGTGTCACTTGTTGCCAGAAGTCACTAAAGAGCTGTAAGAGAGAAAACGATTTATAGCTATCAGAGGACTCTTTTTAGGAGGACTGTGTGGAGATTTGCCTGTCTTTCAATTATTTATATTTCCAATGTTTCATCTACGTGGAGCTTTGGATATCATTTTCATATGCTCAATTAAATGCCATAAGACCCTGTTTATTTTTAAACTCTGTTTAAGTCAGTTTTGAAACTCACAGCAAACAAGAAAGATTAGCGACTCCCCAATCGGACAGCAAATTTGGAATAAAACCACATCAGTATCCGTAAAGTATGTACTCAAATCTTATACTCATTTTACAGGCACAGTTTCCTCACACCAGTGGCATGCCCTTATCCCTTTTGTCTTTGAATGCAGTAAGCCCTCATTCCCACCTTAGTCCCAGCATTATGCTTCCTCCACTCACCTGCCATTCTTTGGCCTCAACTCTCTTCCATTGGACCTGTTTTTTTGCAATTGTTTTGAGCATCCTCTTGCCTTGTATATCTGCTCTTCTGCCTACATGCACTCATTCATGTTAGTCTCTCATGTATCCACAATCAGGAGATCCTTCCTTCCCCACAGTTGTATAATTGCATGCCAGGCTACCACCAGTGCCACATTACAGAAAAGGAGGGAGTAACTATCAAATGTTTATTATTTCCAGATCCCTAATGCCACCACCTGGTGAATGAGCACCAAGGTGTTGTTCGGGGCCTAGGAGACCGTTGCTGTACTCCCAGAAACGTATCATCCGTGGTTCATCCGACTGCATAGAGCTAGGTCCTAAAAATAATATTCCCTATGTAGGAGTTTCAATTGAATCAGGCGAAAGCCTGCTCCAATGGCCACCATCCCTGGGTATCTACACGCTGTGCCTAGTTGTCCTCCTCCAGTCTTCCCATGTCTCCTTCCCACTTCTACCTCAATGCTTCCAGCTAGGGGTAGACTATTGCTCAATAGTGTGGAGTAGATCAGGGATTTTGCACTTCTATGTAACAGGGATCCTGGTGCCCTCAATTCTAGGGGGTTCTCTTCTGTGGTGGTCTGCGTGGGTTGGATGCAGCCCCACAGAATATTCCCAACTTATATGTCATAGACGTTGTCTTTCAGTCAGTTCAAACTTGCTGGAGGAGAGGGAAAAGGTCTCATCCAGTTGCATTCCAGACATCTCCTAATTTACAAATACCCAGCAGGTCCAATGTCATATATCCTTCCAATTCTCACAATGCTGAAAGGACAGTCGCATTCCACAGTGGGGTCTCCAATGTCAATTTATCCTGCCAATCCAGCTTCTTAACTGCCAGCCTCCAGAGTTTGACCACTACCACTATCCGGGTTGGGAGGCCATTGCAATTCAGTTCCCCCCTCCCACAGAGATGTCTTACATAGCCGATTGGGTCCATCACCCATATTCTCTATCAGAGAGACTCCTTCTGCTCAGCAAATGACAGCCTTTAACCATGTTTAGTTGGGATGCCCAGTTTCATAGACATTGATCTGGCAGTATTAGACACTTCTCTGCGGGCTTCCTAGTTGATGTTGGCAGTGATATCTGGGGCTCCCATCCATCCCAGAGCAGCAGCCTGGTTTCAGCCTCCGCTAGCTTAAAGAAACTGTACGGGACCTCAAACAAAGAGTTCTGCAGGGCATAAAGAAATGTAGGCATGTACATCATTTTATATAGTGCTGCCTGGCCTGACATTGAAAGTGGCAGTCAGAGCCAGTGGCCTACATCTAGCTGTTAACCCTCGAGCAGCCTACCCAGATTCTGCTTGTAAACCAAATTCTAGTTAGCTGTAACAAATATTCCTAGATAAAATAAATCTTTGTCATTGCATGGGATCGAGCACTGTCATCCCTCCCTGCAGCGCTACCTTGTCAAAAAGTAAGCTAAGGACTTCCCCCAGTTTATATGGGTCCCAAAGTATCCCCAAAAAGTCGTTAGGATCTCCAGGAAGTTTACAATGGACCCCTATGGATCTGCTAGATATAACAGGATATCACCTGGAGATAGTGAGATGATGTCCTTCCAGTCGTGGCCCTATCCCGGTTCCTGGATCAGGGCACTCTGGCAGATCCAATTCTCCACCGGCTCTATGGTCATAACGAACACCAGGAGGGAAAAAAGACAGCCCTAGCAGGTGCCCCTCCCCAGTTCAAATTCTTTTGACAATATGGGTCACGCATATAACAATTGCACCCAGGTCCCAAATGAGGGGACCAAACCCATCCACTCTAACAGTGCCATCAAATAGGGCCACTCTAGTGAATCAAATTATTTTTTATCATCTAGCACCAGCAGCATGGCTCGTTCTGCCACCCTCTTCCTCTGGGTCAAACACCATAAAAGTCTCCTGAGGATGTGACTTTTCCATCTGTAGAGCATGAAGCCCAGGTAGTTAGCAGCCACGAATAAGTGAATGACCTGCATGATGCAATTAGCCAGCACCTTCCCTTGCACTTTTGTCTTTTTGTTAAGAAGGGAGATCCCCCTGTATAAAGTGCACCGTTCTGGTGATTTCCCAGGTTTATGGATGAGGGTCATGGTTGCCTACCAAAGATCCCTAAGTAACTCAACTCTGACTTTGGCTTCTTGTAGCATGGGGTGGCCTTACTCCTAACACATTAAAAAAATGTGGTTAAAGGCTGTTTGGGATTGGTGTCTCCTCGCTCTCGATTTGTGGCAAAGCTTCCACTATTTCCTCTTTCTGTGTGTCTTCCTCTAAGAGTTTCCTCAGCTCACCCCCTAACATTGGGACAGGCAGGTCTCTAATAAAAGAGGCCAGTTCTCTCACTTTTGAAATATCTATGTGTGATGTTTAGACCAAATTTAAAAATCTGCAAAGAATGTCACAACCCATCCATTGTCGTCCTCTTGCTGATCAGACTAGGCCAGAAGATTCTTGGTCTTATTTCCCAACTCAAATATTTTATATTATTTAGCCCTATATAATGCTTTTGCCTCTTGCAACATTAGGTTCCTGTATTCCTCCATGGTTCTTTCTATCTGTGCAGGCAGATCTACGTTTGTTGTGTCCACAAGTTGTGCTTGCCACACCATTATTCTCTCCTTCAGTTACCTGCAGTCCCGTTCCTGCTCCTTCCATTTCCTGCAGGTGTGTGATGTAAATTGACCTCTCACCACAGTTGTATATGCGTCTCATATTGGTACCTCTGAGGAAACCGATCCCATATTGTCTCTAAGGCTATTGTCTGTTGCTTCTTGTATGAATTGTTGTGTCTCCAAGTTAGTCAGTTCCCTGGGGTCTAGTTTCCTTTCCTTCCCCAGTATTAGGCTTGGGTTGTCCCAGGGCTGTCACCAAGGGTGAGTGGTCAGAGGTGCCACCTCAGCAGGTACATTGTGTGCCGGTGCAACCCCATTTGTTATCACAGAACAAATAAATAAGCTAGTAAGGACATGGAGCTCATCACCGGGCCTGTTTCATGGGTGTGAGTAAAACTATTCAGCAGGATAAAGCACCCCCCTACTTTTGAACATGGTAGACAGCTTAAATGCTGCCACATTCCATAGATAAGCTATTGTTAATGCCCGATTCAACTGATTTATCTATCTGGGCACTTACAATGTAACCCATGTTAGGGGCACTTTATCAATGTCCACATTTGTAGCAGGAATTCCCCCTCTATAACATGGGCATGGATGGATTTTCCACCAGCAGTTTTTGCTTCTCCCAAAGCGGCTTCTCCTATCTTGAATACAGTCATATTTACCAACACTCTCTTGCTACAGTGACTAGGGAATATTCCTCTACTGCCTTGGCAGACTTTGTAATTTGCTACAATGGCAGAAGGAAATGCTGTAAAGCAAATTCGAAATCTTATGTTTGCTCAATTTTATCTAAATACATTACATTAAGCATTCCACTAAAACCTTCGAGTTCTAGTATGGATTTAGGCATGGAAATTAACTTTGAAGCTTTAACCTATTTAGGGACTCACTAAACGACTTGCTTAAAAGTTACCTTTACTAAGAGAATACAACCTACACCCTCCCGATTTCTCAAATATGCACAGTTGAGACATGCATGGCTGGCAGAAGGGCTGATAGGCACCGTGATACCAGAGTTCGCTTCCTTTGAGGGGAGATTGCTTCAAGAAGAGAAACAAAGGGAGCAAGCTCCCTCACACATAAAACACTGAATAACAACATGCCTGATAATCTGATTGCACTTTCGGAGCGCTAGGAGTGAGATCTGAGGGAAATGGAAGATAATGATTGGGAGGCTTCATTGATGCACCCCAGGGAAGTGGCTATCAAGTCTCGATTGCGCTTACTTCAGTTTAAAATCCTGGACCTCTACATGTCGGCTGAGAAGGTCACCTAGAAGAGTAAGAGCTGCCCCCACAGAATTTGCAGGATTTGGGCCCGCTGAATGGACTGCTATATTTTGAGATTCATAGATGAGACTGCAGGGTTCATGGACCGAGCAGAACCCTGCACAGTGTAAGGGTGAGGTGGTCAAATAAAACATATATAATACACTGTAGGCTTAGATATGATGGTGGTGGTTTAATGTACATTGTGGAACATTGTTGTGGAAATACTTTGTCATCACATTGGAAACTACTTACCGTGTAACTGTCCTCTTTTCAACTGTTTTAATGTTCTAAACACCACACGGTTGTCATGAAATAACATTAAAAAAATACATTTGTTTTAAATAAAAGTACCTTTATTCAATCTAATATTCTGAAGAGAAAGTCCCAATAGCTATATTCTATTTTAATAAAGTACATATGATATTGCAAATATGTCTACAGCAGTTTAAATTGTGGTGAAAGATCAGTCATATGCAGTTGAAACACCAAGTAATGGTTTGTTTTTTATTTGTTTGTCTTTACAGGTAACAACGTGGGACTGGACACGAGCAGAGAAAACATTCACAGTGTATGAAATTATGTGCAAACTATTCAAGGTATGGTGTTTATCTCATATAGAATTGTCACACAGTAACATGTAGCAGTGGATTTCAATCAGCGCCTGTTTATTTCACGTGCATTTTGACTTGCTTGTCTCTAGTTTTTGATCTTCAGAAGGGTGCCTAGACCTTTGGCATAAAGGATAGGAGTACGTTCCCCAAGTCTTTATTTTATTCTTCACCTAATATATTCAACAGATTGTGTGTGGTGACAGAAAGTGTTTTCATAGTTCTGCATGTTTGGGGTCATTTTCATTAACAGTGTTTATTTGTGATCGGGTCTCTTCTTTATAGTTGGGATTGGTTTTAGTATACATGAATTTGAGGTAATGAGAGTGTCATATATTCATGAAACTAACCAAAAACTGAGCACGCTCTGCTCTCCTTATCCACTCTTGTCTGATCTGAATGATCCATGTAGATGTGGCTGTTTGCAGACCATTTGTTGGGATAATTTTCCAGAAGATGCTGTTGCAAACTATGAAATGACATTCAACAAGAACTTTGAAAGGTGGTTGGTCAACTATAATTCAAAACTAGACTCACGTGCTATCTTTTCTAATTCCAAGCCCTAGTCAATTTGGGTCTCTGTCCCCTGATGTTGCATATCGTGCCTAGATACATCTAGAGTTGGTCAATCACAAATGTTAATTGACTTGACTTGAAGATGGGCAAATGTCCACGTTCTTCACAATGTCTAAGCACCCTGCTTGTTGTCAGGGAACTGGTGGCTATTATTCCAAATGTCCTGCTTAATTAAGTCCTTTATCTTCCTTAGTAAGATATATGAATTTCTGAGGGAGATGAGAAGAAAGAATTCCAGGTGGCATAACAATTTCAAAATGATCATTGTGCCAGTGCATGTGTGCCTGTGAGGTTCCCACAGTCACATCCAAACTACAAACACAAGTAAGGCACAAGCTGCTACTCCAGCAGACCTTTCTAGATAACAAGTTTAAAGGCTGTGTGTTAGACTTTTGAGGTTATGCAGGGTCATCCCCAATCTTTTTGCCTACTGCCTCCTATTTTTCTAACCTGTCGCTGTTAGCTTTTGAACTCTGAGCACTTTACCACTGCTAACCAGTGCTAAAGTGCATATACTCTCTGTGTAAATTGTACGGTTGATTGGTTTATCCATTATTGGCATATTTTCTTTATTAGTAAGTCCCTTGTACAGTGCACTAGAGGTGCCCAGAGCCTGTAAATCAAATGCTACTAGTGGGCCTGCAGCACTGGTTGTGCCACCCACATAAGTAGCTCTGTAATCATGTCTCAGACCTGCCACTGCAGTGTCTGTATGTGCAGTTTTAACTGTAAATTCGACTTGGCAAGTGTACACCCTTGCCAGGTGTAAACCTTCCCTTTTCTTACATATAAGACACCCCTAAGGTAGGCCCAGGGTAGCTCCAAGGGCAGGGTGCAGTGTATGGTTAAGGTAGGACATATAGTAATGTGTTTTATATGTCCTGACAGAGAAATATTGCTAAATTCGTTTTTCACTGTTGCAAGGCCTGTCCCTCTCATAGGTTAACTTGGGTGCTACCTTAAAATATGATTAGAGTGTAGATTCCCTTTGGGAGCGGATGGACATGTGGCGATTGGGGTCTCTGAGCTCACAATTTAAAAATATATTTTTTAGTAAAGTTGATATGAAGATTGGGGGGTCATTCTGACCCCGGCGGGCGGCAGGAGCCGCCCGCCTGGAGGGAACCGCCAGAATACCGCTGCGCGGTCAAAAGACCGCCGCGGGTATTCTGGGTTTCCCACTGGGCTGGCGGGCGACCGCCAAAAGGCCGCCCGCCAGCCCAGTGGGAAACACCCCTCCATGAGGATGCCGGCTCCGAATGGAGCCGGTGGAGTGGAGGATGTGCGACGGGTGCAGTAGCACCCGTCGCGAATTTCAGTGTCTGCTAAGCAGACACTGAAATTCAGGGTGGGGCCCTCTTACGGGGGCCCCACGACACCCCATACCGCCATCCTGTTCCTGGTGGGCGAACCGCCAGGAACAGGATGGCGGTATGGGGTGTCTGAATCTGCGCCGCCATGGAGGATTCAGCAGGGCAGCGGAAAACCAGCGGGACACCGCCGGTTTTCCTGTTCTGACCGCGGCCATACCGCCACGGTCAGAATGCCCTGCGGAGCACCGCCAGCCTGTTGGCGGTGCTCCCGCCGACCCCGGCTCACCCCCTGGGTGTTTGAAAATGCCACTTTTAGAAAGTGAGCATTTGCTTGCTTACACCATTTCTGTGACTCTGCCTGTTTGTGGATTCCCTGTCTGGGTCAGTTTGACAGGTGGGCTGGTTGCACCTAACACTAGACAGTGACTCAAAGGGAGATGGGGTGTAGTCTGTATTTTCTGATGAGCCATCTATGCTAGGAGGGAGAGGAGGAGTGGTCACTTACACCTGAAAGGGCTGTGCCTGCCCTCACACAATGCAGTCTCCAACCCACTGGTGAGTGTCTGGGGCCTGGCCTGGGCAAGGCAGGATTTCACATTCAAGTGAGACTACTTCAAAGGCGAAATTGGGTATAAGAAGGGCACCCAAAACCACAGACTTTAGAACACTTCTGAAAACCAAGAGGATCCTCTGCCTGGAGAAGAGCTGAGGAAGAAGAGCTGCCCTGCCTGTGACTGTGCTTTGTGGAGCTATCCTGAAGTTGCTGCTTCTGCCTGTGCTAAGAGGACAAAGACTGGACATTGTGTTGCCTTCCTTCTTGTGAAGATCTCCAAGGGCTTGATTTAGAGCTTGCCTCCTGTTGTTTGAAGTCTCAGGGACAGAAAAGACTTCTCTCTGTCAGCATCTGGAGTCTCTGGAGAGACTCCTACTCTGCCAAGTGGTGCCCATCCAGTTCCTGGGACCTTGAAAGGAGAAGCTGGCAGGCCAAGAGTGAAAAATCCATGCACAGAACGCCGTGCAGGGAAAAGATCGACGCAACTCTGATCTGCAGCTGAAAAATCGATTTTTGTGGCTGAAAATCAACACTCGCCTGCAACGCGACTGAAGAATCGACGCACGGAGCTGGAGAAACGATGCGCGGCATCGCTGACGGAGCCTGGGAGATCGCAACCCATGATACGTGGTTTTTGGATCATCGTGCAGATGGATTTCTGACTCAAGTACTGCTGGGCGTGTGAAAGCAACCCCAGGCCTGCCTGGACCCGAGAGTGCTGACCGGATCGACGCATCGCTCTCCTGCAGAGAGAAGAAACGACGCCCGACCCAATGAAAGGAGAAACAATGCAAGGTCTTGCTCGTGAGTGAAATTGACACATCGTAAGCCCTTTTTGACACACACTCGCCTGTTCAGGGGTATTTTTTGACCCACCCAAGATACATTTTCATGCTAACAGTGTTAGTGTGTGTTTAAAACTACATGAAGACCATTTTTGCTTTTCAATTGATAAGTTGACTTGTGTATTGTGGATATTTGTCATTTTGGTCTTGTTTTGTTTAGATACATTTTTCCTATTTTTCTAAACCTGTGTTGTGTCATTTTGTGGTGATTTCATTATGTTACTGTGTGTGTTGGTACACATACTTTACACCTAGAACTCTGAAGTTAAGCCTACTGCTTGTGCCAATCTACCAAGGGGGTAAGCAGGGGCTAGCTGAGGGTGATTCTCTTTTACCCTGACTAGAGTGAGGGTCCTTGCTTGAACAGGGCGTAACCTGACTGCCAACCAAAGACCCCATTTCTAACACAGTGCTAATGGACAGACACAACACATGACCATAACACCCTGGTAAGAAGTGGCCTCAGCCATATGCCACATCATGTTACTGTGGCCATAAGGAAGGAAAGGTTACTTACAGTAAAGGGGCTTTAGGTGTTGCAAAGAAACCAGTTAATTGCATACTAATTGCATACTTGGGCTGCAATGAGTGGATATTCATAGTTATGTGCTAGTGTCTTCTGTTGATGGTAGTGTGCAGTGTGCCCTAATGTGTTATTTTAGCTTCAATAATAATAGTACATTGGAAAATTTATGTGCTTCTTTAATTGGCTCCCCCGTGTGAATTGTGGCATTTAATAGTTGTGATATTATTGAATATTTTAAAGCTGTTGGCTATGCTTTATTCGGGGCATTGTGGACATGCGATTTTAGATTACCTTTATGTGGCAGAGATCAAATGGCATTTTGGATGCTTTTATACTTTCTGATGCTTTTAAGGCTTAACCTTCACTTTGTTGTATGACTTAATGTATATAGGAGACAATTTAAAAGGGCTGGTAGCACTGAACAAATGTGATCTTATTTTTTTAAATAGGTCGTGTTTTAGAGTGATCAGTATTGAATATCAGGCTTGAACATTTTTGTTGGATTAAGATTCTATGATTTCCCAGATGATTTAAAAAATATGTTTCTTGAGATAAAAGCTTTCACAATAAGGGCCATATAGTCATTTTTTGCTTCTGTGAAACTCTCAGTGGTATACTTGCATTTAGATGTTGCATTGACGTTTGTCCATTAGCTATATGAAGTTCCCCCAGTGGTGTTCTCATTTTTGACGCACACCATTAAGTTATGGCATGTTTTAATTGAACCATATCTTTAGGTTTATGTCACATTTACCCCAATGCAGGCCTTGCTATTCAGACTCCTACATAACTGACGCAACAAACTGACGTCTGACAAGTATAGTAAAATAGGCATCTTCATTTTATAACCTTTTGCACTGCAGGAGACTCCAGGAGGTACTTTGTCGCTCTAAGAGCCTCTGTGTATATTTCTATTGTTTGCCAACTTGGTACAGTAACAACAATTGGACACTTTGCACCAGGTTAGACGTCTCAGTTGAATACATTCTTGTCATTCCTTTCCCATACACCTAAATAGGGAAAACTATTCTGAACACAAAGCAGGTTGCATCCTTTTTACTTTTAGTTGTTATTAATAGGGCAGATTGTAGCTCCTGCTGATGTAACTGAGATATTCCAATAGGAACTCTGACTGAGAACAGCGTCTCTCCTATAATGGAAGACATATTCCCACAGGCCCGCTTTAAAACTGTCATTTGGAACGTCTGTTATAAATAGAGTTGAGTGTACAATCCCCTTGAGTCGATAAATGAAGAATCGAAATAATTCTATTTTTTTCTCAAAGATAATTGCCCCTTACCGAAGATGTCAACTAAAACAGCATGAATAATATATTCTCAAACCGACACGAAAACAAAAAATGGGCCTGCATAAAATATTAACTGGATTGCATAATATGATGATGAAAAGCACTTTCACTTGAAAAGGTGAAATATATGCGGAACTGTAAATTGCATTTCATCACGGAAGAAAAATGAGATTTGAAGACAACGAAAATGATTGAGATAGGGGAGAGGAGTGCAGAGGTCTCAATTGCATAGATGTCAGTTATGGAAATATCCAGATTTGGAAATACAGGTAGAACAAAAACAGCAAAAGGGCAAATCAAATTAAGTTTAAGAGAAGCTCATATCTCAAAGGACAAGAGGGAAGGGATCGGTAATGCTACAAGTGAGAAATTATCTCGCATTAATATTGCGATGTACTGAAATTAAAGGCTAAAGAGTACAACTGTGACGTATATAAATTACGCTAACGTTTTTGATTGACTATGCAATAATTGACCAATGTTAGGTATTGGAACTGACACAATTTAAACCCAGCTTTTTTTTAGGTCTGTATGCCTGACCTTTCCAGATGAAGGATTATATTATCATTCTATTGGCATTCCTGATAACTGATATGAATTATGCAAGTTTCCAACGTTCATGCATCAGTCGTGATTTCTCAGTCAGACGGCAGTGGGTGTATAAGTAAAATCTAGATATGTACATTTTTATTTTGATATGTTTTGTAGAGCTTTCTAATTTTTCTTTGTAGTTCTGAAAATGGTGGCAATGATTACTAGTTACTCTTATTTGCCCAGTCTGCACAGCATGAAAGCCCTTCTTCTGATTTTTATCTCTGGTGAGGATGGTGCCCGTCATTGATATGTTTGTATTTCTCTACCTGAAGCCTTTTTTTACTTAAAATTGTTGTGTCAGTATTTACCTTCAACTAGCATGAAACATTTCTGACATATAATAGTCACAAATTAACATACAAAGGTCCTGATTTATGAAAAGTTAGTGTCACCTTTGCGTCATTTTTTTACACAAAAGCGGCGCAAATGTACAAAATATAGTTAGATTTTTTAAATTTGCACTGCTTTTGCATCACAAAATGACTTAAAAGGCAGCGCTAACTTTTCATAAATCAGGACCAAAGTGACAACTGGAAGAGAAGAATTAAAGGATGGTAAACAGAAATGGAGTGGCTTTGATTTGAACCACACAAGAGTCACAAAGTCCACATAACTCTATAACATATATGGCAGCGTTAAAAATTGGCATAAAGGGACTAAAAAGAAAGACCTCCATTCTAAAAGGCTCAGAGGTGCTGCTCTCTTCTATGTCACATGAATAAACTGCCAAGTGCCACACCCAAACATTTATACCATAGTGTAAAGATATGTGTGTGATGTCTTACATAGGTTTTGTTCTGGAAGAGTATGATGGCTAGATAAACTTTTAGGCTTTCCAAACATTGAAGTGTGCTGTGCAGTGTGTGGAAAGCTAAGAGAAATCCCTGCCTCGAAGATGTGTTATTTGTTAGTGCAAGGCCGTGTCTAATGATTTTAGTAGTTAAGGCTTTGCATCAAAATGCATGGTTGGCAGTGTGGGAATACTCATCTACTACTCATGGGATGCTCCCATAATGCAAAGTACTGCAAAGCTGTGCAAACCAATATTTGCATTACCTTAAGGGCTACTTTCCAACACAAAAAAGATTTGAGCTGGAAAGTAAATATGTTACCAACATTTTGCATTCTTTTCATTACTTTTTGGTGGTGCAAAGTATTGCTAAACCTACATTATACTCCACTACTTTTTCTAAACACTTTTTTAAATATTTTCCCAGTTTCAAGTTACTTTTATAATGCCCAGTTATCAAACTGACAAATTATTCTCACTTTAAGTTATCCAGTTGTGATTAAGATCAAACCACAAGGGAAGTGAAACCCCATCCCCTACAGTGGCAATTTTATTTAGTCTCTCTTGGAAAACTCAGGAGTCACTTTTTCCGAAATGCATGAATAAATCACACATTATCTGCAGAATGACAAGACTACTCACAGAAAAAGATTTGTGAATTAGGCTCGTCAGTGTGCTTATGTTTGAATGCAATTATTGGTAACCAGGTCTGAATTGTGAATAGGGCACACTACCCTGGTCTATACTGCGGCACACCTTTAAATGGGTGTGCCTCGTGCAAACCCGGTTGGTTCATCTTACTACAGTTAACATGTGGTTACAGAGGCAAATAGTTCCCTTGTTTGTAGGGAATATAACCCACCCACTTGGTATTGCGCTGGTGCTAGATGTGTGATGACGCAATCTGAATTACATCTGTGCACTCTTCTTTAATATCAAAGTGCTCTGGGTTGCAGAAAGCACGTGTTCATGCCCTGTTTACCCCAGGGCACTTTCCATAAACAGCCCCAGTTCTCCAAATTCATTTGGTGGCAAGTGAACTCCTTCAGTAGGTTGACAGTAGAGCTTATATTTCTATGAAAGGTATAGCTTCACTACTTAGCTGTCTTCCATACTAATATGTTTTTGTAATAAAGGGAAGCACAGACATTAACTAAGTCTCAGATTAGGGGCCACAGGGGAACATTACCAGCCTTACTTGCTCATGACAGGGAGCAAGTACATTCATACTAGCTAAGGGTAGGGTGTTCCATAGGTGGTGGCAAAGATGGTGATCCCATCATCTCATTACTGGTATCCCTGTCACTTTGTGTACTTGGCAGCTGAAAGGAGGGTGGCAGAGCTTTGATAGAGGGAGCTTACTGCTTCCTTCTATCCAGTTGAAATCAATTTCATGCCTAAGTGTGAGCTACTCATAAGGGCATATTTATTAAATATTCATGCAACGCAAGTCGGCCAGCAAAGATGCTGCACTGTATGTTAACAGGAGAGAGTTGAACAGCACCATGTCTACTAAGATACTGTACTGTTCAGCTCTTTCCCTGTGCTGGTGCACTTGAGGCAGCCGAGCGCCAACACAGGCCTGCTTGCAACATGGTGCAAGTTGGCCTGCATTAAAGACAGGATTGTTTTTGTGCAGGAAGGGATACTTATAGGTATATTCCTCTTTCAATGTGTGCTGCAAAAGGCATCCTCAATACAAACCCTCACAAAACTCTGCAAATCGGGATTCAAGGTTCTATACTCACTGAGTCTAACAGCACTCCATAATGATCAGCCTGAACTTGTTACTTTGTCCCTGTCCAGTTTTAAGATATTTGCAATTGGCGCTTTTACAGAAATCTTTAAACCTGCATATCTCCAGTTCTACTGACTGGATTTTTGACATGTTGGTCTTTTTTATATTTATTAGATATCACTCTATTTTTCCAAACTTGTGTGAAATCATTTTGTGTTGTGTTTTCACTATTTTACTGTTTTGAGGGTTGCACAAATACATTACAGATTGCATTTGAGTTAAGCCTTGCTGCTCTATGCCAAGCTACACAAGGGGTGTGCACATGTTAATTTAGGGATTGCTTGTGACTTCACCCTGAGAAGAATAGGGGCATCTGCTTCAGACACGATTCTCCCTCCCCCTCAATCAGTAAATCAATCTCTTACATAAGTTCATATAGGAAAGCATACGTATACATTTATTATTCATAACTCCCCTACCACACACCTTGAACATATGAATACACACACACCCACAAACACCCACCCACACATATATATATATATATATATATATATATATATATATATATAAATACATCTTAGGTCTACACAACACAGCACACACCAATTCAAGCTCATCATTCAGTACAGTAGTAAGCATAATACCATTAGGAAGATGCCTAATAAGCACAGGCACCTAGTAAGGAATGACCCTGTCATAGGATCAACACATCCTCAGAGGCTGGTCAGACTGCATGCTTAAGCAAGTGAGATAGATAAGAGATGAATTGATAAAGAGCAACTTACCGGAGCCAACTAAATGTAATTGGCTAAAGGGTGGTATTGGTTTCTGTAAGTGCAGAACCTGTGACAACTGTCAGGACCTGCCATCATCACTTGCGTGTTGTCAAAACCATTCTGCCCAAGTGGACTTGAACATAAGAGGCACATTTGTCGCTCAGGTGATCGAAAATGAAACTACTGCATTGCGATGTGTATTGAATTTATAAAACTCACCTGAACACTAATTATGAAATTGGGACTGCAATACATGAGTATGAGATAAAAAGGGACCGTGTGAATATAATGTATTATATCACTGAGTGCCATAAGATGAAAATGAGATGAAATTATAAGGAACACATGATGCTCAATATAAAGTTTAATTTGTATGATTGAAGAAGCGTGTGCTGTGTAGCTCCACTTCTTTTTGATGACAAGATGCCCTGCTTAATTAAAGAGCAAAAAGAGCTTTATTTAGAAAAGGAGTGTTGTTCCATGCTTGATCAGGTGTCGATTCCTGTCATGGGGTGACACACTTGTTGTTTAAAAAAGAAAAAGTGGTACACAGTACACAATGTACATAACAAAAGCCTAGGGTAGCTCATAAAATATCCTTTTCAAGTAACATTCTAAACAGCTGTAGTTTTTGTGCGTTTTAACTTTTTAAACACTTTTGTCATTTTTAAAGGGACAGAATAAAACAGAGAACTGGGAATAAAGAAACAATGTTTCCTTTGAAACAAAGAGGAGGAAATGTAGAAAAAAATGTGTTTCTAATTTTCCTGCTGAACTCCTTTTTGCAAATGTTATCTTATTTGAATGACTCTTTTCTCATGTAACCTGGGGGAAAAAGACTAATAAAGCAGATAGTGTCTGGCAGGCTAAGGTGGCTGAAACAAAGGAAAAGAAGAGATGTATAAAAAATCTGAGTAGGCAAATGAAGCAAAAGAAGAGGTAGTGTTGGTGCCAGAGTGGGGAAAAAATGTTACAGAAGTTAAGTTTATTTTATTGTTGGTTTTACAGTTGCTGCTGTAGTTCCTGTTGTTTGTAATGTTGTTAAGTTGTTTATGCAGTAAAATGTTATAGTTACAGTTAGACCTGACGTGCTTTAGGGTGGTCACCCCTAACTTTTTGCCTCCCTCCCTCCACTTTTTGGAATCTGTTTTTGCTGGCTCTTAGACTCTGCGCACTTTACCACAGCTAACTAGTGCTAACGTGCACATGCTCTCTCCCTTTAAATATGGTAACTTTGGATCATACCCAATTGGACTATTTAATATACTTATAAGTCCCTAGTAATGTGCACTGTATGTGCCTAAGGCCTATAGATTAAATGCTACTAGTGGACCTGCAGCACTGGTTGTGCCACCCACTCAAGTAGCCCATTTACCTTGTCCCAGGCCTTCCATTGCAAGGCAAGGCCTGTGCGTGCAGTTTCACTGCCACTTCGACTTGGCATTTAAAAGTACTTGCCAAGCCTCAAGCTCCCCTTTTTCTACACATAAGTCACCCCTAATGTGTGCCCTAGGTAACCCCTAGTGCAGGGTGCTGTGTGGGCAAAAGGCAGGACATGTACCTGTGTAGTTACATGTCCTGGTAGTGTAAAACCCCTAAATTCGTTTTTACACTACCGTGAGGCCTGCTCCCTTCAAAGGCTAACATTGGGGCTGCCCTCACACATTGTTGAAGTGGCAGCTGCTGATCTGAAGGGAGTAAGAAGGTCATATTTAGTATGGCCAGAATGGTAATACAAAATCCTGCTGACTGGTGAAGTTGGATTTAATATCACTATTTTAGAAAAGCCACTTTTAGAAAGTGAGTATTTCTCTGCACTTAAATCTTTCTGTGCCTTACAATCCACGTCTGGCTAGGTTTAGTTGACAGCTCCTTGTGCATTCACTCAGACACACCCCAAACACAGGGTACTCAGCCTCACTTGCATACATCTGCATTTTAAATGGGTCTTCCTGGGCTGGGAGGGTGGAGGGCCTGCTCTGACACAAAGGACTGCCACAAACCCTACTGGGACCCTGGCAGACAGGATTGAACTGAAAGGGGACCTGGTGCACTTCTAAGCCACTCTTTGAAGTCTCCCCCACTTTAAAGGCACATTTGGGTATAAAACAGGGCCTCTGCCCTACCACCACAGACAATTGCTGGAGAAGAAACCTGATCCAGAACCTGCATCCTGCCAAGAAGAATTGCCTGGCTGCTCAAAGGACTCACCTGTATGCGGACTGCTGCCTTGCTGTTGGCCTGCTGCCTTGCGAACTCTTGTCTGGCTGCCAAAGTGCTCTCCAAGGGCTTGGATAGAGCTTGCCTCCTGTTCCCTGAAGTCTCAGGACCAAAAAGACTTCTCTTTTTCATTTAGACTCCTCGTGCGCCGAAAAATTAAACACACAGCTTTCTCCGCTGTGAGAAAATCGCCGGACGCTGCCTGACGCGACGCCTATGGGGCGACCGTAACTTCGACGCACGGGCTCGCATGGACAACACCGCCCAGCTTCCAGAGAGGAAATCGACGCAACGCCTGCCGTGAGAACGAAAATTCCACGCACAGCCTCCGGGAATGATGCGCAGCCGGATAACAAGCCGAGGAATCCAGGCACAGACCCTGGGACATCTGATAATCCCGCAAACCATAGAAGGAGTCGGCCCGCGTGCCAGAAAATGACGCACGTCTTCCCAGAGTGAAAAATAACAACGCAAGTCCCTGTGTGAAGGGGCGAAACCGACGCACACAACATTTTTCTTCCCGCAGAACGACGCACATCTCCCCGCGTGAAAAATACCAATGCAAGTCCCTGTGTGAAGGGGCGAAACCGACGCACACACCATTTTTCCACGCATCTCCTCCTCTGCGGCCCTCTGCAGAGATTTTCCACTCCAAAGCAGGTACTTTGTGCTTGAAAGAGACTTTGTTTGCTTTTTAAATACTTAAGACACTTTATATCACTTTTCAGTGATGTTCCTACTGTTGGACTTTTTGCCTTACACAGGGTCATCCCCAGTCTTTTTGCCTCCTTCCTCCTGGTTTTTCTGACCTCTCGCTGTTGGTTCTAGGACTCTGAGCACTTTATAACTGCTGACCAGTGCTAAAGTGCAGGTGCTCTCCCATCTAAAGTGGTATGATTGGCTTATACCCAATTGGCATATTTAATTTACCTATAATTCCCTTGTACAGTGGTATCTCTATACCCAGGGCCTGTAAATTAAATACCTGCTGCTTGCGCCACCCACTGAAGTAGACTTTCAAACCTGTCTCAGGCCTGCTAGCGCAGGGCCTGTGTGCGCAGTTTTCTGCCACAGGGACCTGGCATCTAAACTTACTTGCCAGGCCCAGAACTCCCCTTTACTACATGTAAGTCACCCCTAAGGTATGCCCTAGCTAGCCCTATGGGCAGGGTGCCATGTATATAGAAAGGCAGGACATGTGCCATATTGCATGGCCTGTCCTAGTAGTGACAAACAGCCTAACTTGGTGTCTCACTGCTGTGAGTGCTGCCTTCTCATAGCATTGCATTAGAAATGCCCTGCCTTATGTGTAAGGGGTATTGTCTGATTTATGAGGGGTAGCGTAGGCGTGTTTGGTATGGTTGTGATGGTGATGATAAATACTGCTTACTTGTGTGGGTGTATTTTTTATTACTATCACCGCCGCAGCCCAGGCTGCAGATCTTGCCTTACTGCTGTGAAAAGTGCTTTATTTGGAGCCCCCGGATCACCACCGCAGCCGGGTTTTGTAAATTACATGAAGCGCGGGGATCGCGCTTCTCCCAGTGCCCCCAGGGCGCACAAACAAAGGCACCGGAGCAAGTGTGTTCCTCTCGGCACCCCCGAGGCACCTCCCACTCCTGGGAGCGCCCCCGGGGCACCAGCTGCCGCCAGCTCTTCGCAGAGCCTCCCGGCAGCCCAGGAGCAGCTCCGTGTACTCGGGCACCGCATCGGGTGCGGGTGAGTATTTCCTCGGACCCCCGGAGGGGTCCGAGTGCCTCTCGTCATTGAAGCAGGACTCGGGGAAGGCACGGGGAGCACCCCCCTTCCCCGGTCGCTGCACTTGGAGTGGGAAGCTCCTGTTTTTGGGCATCTTTCTGCGATCACGGGCCACTGGAAGGGCCCCCAACAAAGTTGGAGGGGGTTGACACTCCCCTTCTCCCCCTTATTGCCAGGACATTGGCCCCCCCTCATGAGGGTCGGTTGAGGCCCGGGGGTGGCCCTAGTATTCATGGGTCCCCGGAGGGGCCTGCGCACAAAGGAGAGGAGGGGCGTGCAGCCCTCCTCGGGTCTGAAAAATAGAGGAGGAGCACCGGGGGCCCCATTTTTCACCTGTTCCGTTCCTCAGGCACTGGAGGTGCCTTTACCACCCAGACAGGTACTCCCTAAAAAGTGGTCCACATATGTAATCTAAAGTTCTTACTAGAGACTTCTTCTAATTTATATGTTGCCTACCTGTTTTTGATGCTTTTACATATATGTGCAAATGTTCCTTTTATGTGCATGACTTGCTAATATGTTTCCCTAACTTGCCATATGTTTTCTAATGTTCCTACTATTGGCGTTTTATGATATTCTCATGACAAGTGTTCTAATGTGATAACGTGTGTCCTGACTACTGCTTATGTTGCAGAATACTGAGTAACCTGTGTGTTATGTTTGACTACTGCTAGTTTGCAGAGTAACTAATGTGTAACATTCTCACAACTGCTAAGGTAGCAGGATAGTACTGATATGTGATGTTTGGTCTGATAATTGCGTTGTGTACAATACAGTATATTTTCATATAATCTGGTGTTGTGTTTCCTTTGTGGTGGGGATACTGCGTCACATGTGTGTGTGTGTTGTGCAAATGTTGTACACATTGCCTCCAGGTTAAGCCTGACTGCTCGTGCCAAGCTACCAAGGGGGTGAGCAGGGGTTATCTTGGACGTGTAACTCCCTTGCCCTGACTAGAGTGGGTAAGTTCTGCCTGGCTGAGGTGCATACCCTAGCCAACCGGAAACCCCATTTCTAACACCTACAAATTCTTATTGCATCTTTTATTGTGTTGATCTACAAATATCCAGATAAATATTCTATATTTTTCTTAACACTGTGTGGTGTATTTTGTGGTACTATATGGTGTTATTGTATGATTTATTGCACAAATACTTTACACATTGCCTTCTAAGTTGAGCCTGACTGCTCATGCCAAGCTACCAGAGGGTGGGCACAGGATAATTTGGATTGTGTGTGACTTACCCTGACTAGAGTGAGGGTTCTTGCTTGGACAGAGGGCAACCTGACTGTCAACCAAAAACCTCATTTCTAACAGTTACCACTTATTTTTTCTTAATTGTTTTTAAATATTTTAATATTATTACAGTCTTGCAATGTTGACTTAAAGTGGTAGCTCCATCTTCAAGAACTCAAACTGTGCTGTGGGATGTATTTGTAGATATAAGGTTGTATAGAGAGATTAGTGCTTTTTCTAGTAAGTATTGCCCCCCCAAATTTGGAGGACTGTGGGCATAGAGAGACTCGCAAGACTCACCCATGCTATGTATGGGAGCATCATGGCTCTTGTGTTGCGAGAATCATCAAGAATGGAGAAAAGGGGGCACATAGTATAAACAATGTATATAATGAAATTATAGGGAAACACTGAAAGAGCTTTTTTAAGTATCTCTCTGAACAACAGTTTTTTGTATTTTTTTATATTTTTAATGGGGTTTTTTTATGAGCTGGAGCAAAAACAAGAAACTGGGAGTAATAAAAAACAACAACTCCTTCAAAACAAAGAGGAGAAACATGTGGAGACATGTATTAAAAAAACAACTACTGTCTAGGTGGGAATTTATGATCCTGGAGAAGCCAATCCCATGCACCCCTGCTTGGCTCAGAAGACAAAATAATCTCCTTGCATAAACAGTAAAAAAGGGCTTTGTTCAGATATTCCGGGGTTGTTATCTGCTTGTGCGGTGTGTACCTGTTCAGGCACACTTTCAGAAGGTTGAAATGATGTGGAACCCCTGAAAAAATTATAAAGGTCTGGAGCACGGTCCCACTCAGCCCGAGCAAGGAGTTTAGGGCACATATCTCTCAAATGTCACCACATCCCGGTGGTACTCATGGAATATTGTTGTTATTGCTGCCCGTGCTAACTCTTGTTTGCATGTGTTACAAATTGCATGTTTGATAGATATTTTCTTTCCACCAGACGTCCTCTGAACAAATTGCCAGACAAAGAACTCCCTGGGTGGCAGAGGTAGCTGACTTGCAAAAATGGGAGTAGATTTCTCATCTGAATCAGATGATGACATTCTGACCATAAAAAATCAGCAAAGTCAGCAAGGTAACCAAAAAGGTTTAATCATAGATGTTGGACCTGGCCCTTTTACAGGGTCATTCCTCAGACTTTTTGCCTTTTGCTTCCTTATTTTTCTGACCTTTGTTGGCTGACGTTATGACACTGAGCACTTTATCACTGCTAACCAGTGCTAAAGTGCATGTGCTCTCCCTTATAAAATTGGTATGATTGGCTTATCCCTAATTGGAATATTTAATTTACCTACAAGTCCCTTGTAAAGTGGTATCCCTATACCCAGGGCCTGTAAGTTAAATGCTACTAGTGGACCTGCAGAGCTGTATGCGCCACCCACTGAAGTAGCCTTTCAAACCTGTCTCAGGCCTGCTAGTGCAGGGCCTGTGTGCGCAGTTTTCTGCCACAGGGACCTGGCATCTAAATTTACTTGCCAAGCCCGGAACTCCCCTTTTAATACAGGTAAATCACCCCTAAGGTACGCCCTAGCTAGCCCTATGGGTAGGGTGCCATGTATATAGAAGGCAGGACATGTTCCATGTTGCGTGGCCTTTCCTGGTAGTGACAAACAGTCTAACTTGGTGTCTCACTGCTGTGAGTGCTGCCTTCTCAGAGGATTGCATTGGGAATGCCTTGCATTATGTGTAAGGGGTATTGCCTGATTTATGAGGGGTGGCGTAGGCATGTTTGGTATGGTTGTAATAGTAGTAAAAAATGCTGCTTACTGGTGTAGGTTTATTTTTTATTACTATTACAGAAATGCCACTTCTAGAAAGTGAGCATTTCTCTGTGCATATGACTCCGGTGTTTTGCTGCTCGACTCCTATCCACATCTGAGCAGACTGACAGTTGGGGTTTTGCGCATACTTTTTAGATAGCCTGTACACAGGGAGGGTGGAGGTGTCACAGAGGTGCATCTACATATTGTGTAGTCTTCCTGGGCTGAGAGAAGGGAGATGAGGGGCACACCTGCATTTGTAAAGGCTGTGCCCTGGCCTAGCACAACAGGGTTGTTTACCCTCCACTGATGTTTGGAGCCTGTGTTGCAAGAGAGAAAGGGCACTCCCAGAACCAATTGTAACTGGTTGGAATCCCCTCTCCTCCTCATTGTAAGAGACACTGCAAACTTAGTATAAGTGCAGGGGAATGTTCCCCACAATTTAGACAGTCTTGGGAATCGAGAAAACTTACTTGGAACTGGACACAGGATGCTGTTGAAAGGACTCACCAGGACCACCTTGGACTACTGCTGCTGTGCTAACCTGTGACCAGCCTGGTCACTAGGAGGAACTGTCATCACCTGCACCCCTTGTGCTGGCCTGTTGTTGGGCCTGCCAGCCCTGTACTTCCCCCCCTCGCTTGTCTCCAGGAGCAGGGTGCTGTCGTCCAACCCCTTTTCTTTCTCAAAGCGAGAGGAGTTCTTCTGGTGTTCACCTTTAGTGCCTGGAGAGCGCTGGCTGTGCCCCTCTATGCTTTCTAAAATGCAGACGCTCACCAGTGCCTCTGGGGCACAAAGAAAAGGTAACCGGAGCAAGTGTGCTCCTATCGGTACCCCTGGGGCATGGCTCGCTCCATAGAGTGCCTCCGGGGCACCAATCGACCTTTACTGTGGACCTGATCACCGCTGCGGCCCGGTAATGTCAGAAAATACTCGCGCACCACATCGGATGTGGGCAAGTGTACGGCAGCGGCCCCAAGAGGGAGAAGATCCCAGGGCCACCCTGAGGAGCAGGACTCAGGGGAGGCAAGGGGAACATCCCCCCCACCCCAGGTCATTGCCATAGGACAGGGGCACTACTTTTGTTAGCCGGGCATTCTTTTTAAAGAACGGGGAAGGGAGGCCTCACCGGAGGCCCCTTCCTTTTGCCCCCATTGCTTTTGTTGGGCTGCCTTGCCCCCCTCCCTTGAAGGTAGGGCCTGCGGAGGCCCAGAGGGGGGCTCCACATAGATCGCGGGTCCCAGGAGGGACATCAGAGTGGGTGCTGACTGCCCCTCTCTCCTAGGAACCATGTGTGGCCCTGTTGAGCACAGAGGAGCACCGAGGGCCCCTACCACAACCTTCCAGGCACTAGGAGTGTCTTATTCCACAAAAATAACGTACTTTTGGGGACAGTGGGAGGGTGGTATGCTCCACGGCTACATTTTTAATACTATATATTGGCTACATGTTCCGGTTATGGGCATACTAGGCTGATGTAAGTTTACTTTCTCATGACTTGCCATATAATTTAATAAATGTTCCTGATATAGGCCTTTTATGATATTTTCTATGACTGCATTTATTCACCGTGATTCCTGACTACTGCTTATGTTGCAGAATCTTGAGTACTTAGAGTTCCATTGTAACAACTGCTTATTCTTGCAGAGTATAGTACCTTGTGTAACGTTCTGACAACTGCTAAGGTAGCAGGGTATTACTAACGTGTAATGTTTGGTCTAATTATGTTTTGTGCAATACAGTTTATTTTTACATAGCACAGTGTTGTGTTTACTTTGTGGTGTACATCTTGCGTCACATGTGTTGTGTGTGTTGTGCAAACGCTTTACACATTGCCCCCGGGTTAGGCCTGACTGCTCGTGCCAAGCTACCAAGGGGGTGAGCAGGGGGTATCTTGGACATGTAACTCCCTTGCCCTGACTAGAGTGGGTGGGTTCTGCCTGGCTTAGGTGCATACCCTAGCCAACCAGAAACCCAATTTTTAACAATAGAAAAACCCAATAGGCAAATGAAGCAACAAGGAAGGAATATTTCTTTGATAAAAAAAGACATCCATATGAACCAATTACAATCCTTTTTTGGAATGTCTTATCTCTCCTGGGCATCTCGCAAGAACTTTCTTAGTATCTCAAATGCAAAAATAAATCAACTGTTTTTTACTTTAAACAAAACTTCTCATATCTTACTTTCTTCAAAACGACAAACATACATTATTATGTACCGATTTCCAAATGTACGATCTTGCAAGCAGATTGCGAGAGCCAGACAGAAAGTGCAGACCCCTCATATTCCACACAGGGATTGAGTGACTGGCTCTTGTGATTGACTTGCAAGAGCAGTAAGTTTGCAAACAAAACAACTAATACAACATATTTACTGTACTGACTTTATTATTAAAGATGAGCATTATGTAACTGACAAGATGAAAGAAATACTCAGTACAACAGATAAAATTGAATGTATAACTTTACGATCTCATGAGCCTCCGATGAGAGCGATCAGATACCTTGAAAATTGACATACATAGTGACAACAGTTTACTTTATAAGAAAACCTGGTCAGTGTCTTTTTGAAAGATAAATATGTTTATGTAAAGATATGTACAAAGACCATGAAAGTATACTGCGAATATTATTGAATATGTTAGTTACAACAACTAAGAAGTTGAATATTCTCAGCATAAACTCGTTTTGGTGGTTATGTTTTAAGTATTTATATATATATATATATATATATATATATATATTTTTTTTTTTAAACAGAAATCCACTGAAAACCCAAAGGTTATAGTAACATTACAGTTAGGTGTAATAAAAGTATCTGTTTAATAAAAAAATTTAAAAAAACCTTAGCAATTGACTGAAAAAAGCACTGTTAAAGTAACTTTAGACTTTCTCAGTGACAAGGTTAACGTTTTGAACTAAAATACACACTGAAATTTACCAGTTAAAGTTAGCCGTGCTAACTATAACTTGTTCCCCCATCATGAACTGCTTAGGACGTCAAATATGACATTAATCATGATATTTTTTATGACATAATTTATGGCATCACTGATGACATATCAAATGACATAATTGATGACATCACTGACGACATCACTACTGACATCATCAAAGCTTTGTTTTCTCATATGTTGGTGTATAAATTGCTATGCTTTTACGCTTACTATAGTTAACAATTACAGTCAACCACAGATATATGGGAAACCCTCACAGAGTACAGTGTTCAATCTGTATATGACTGTTCAGAGAAAGCCAAAATAGTGAATGGCATTTTAAAAAATATGCTATTCTGTGGACAGCTTTTATCAGTATCAATTCCTTGACATGCACTGACCCTACATGAAGAAATAAAGTTGATTTCAGTATAGAATTTTGTTCTTTAAACAGTGTTTACTCTATGAATTGTGGTCTCTCCATACCACATGGTTTGCAAACAGTGAAACTCTCATGAGAAAAATAGACCACAGAGTATTGAAAATAATCCAATAAGAGTAATGTACATTATATGCAACAGATATGAAATTGCCAAAGATCATCCTACCTGCAGTCTTTATACTGTGGTGAAAACGTTACAGACAAGTCCTTCTGAAGCAAAACAAGCATGCTTACATGGTTAGTAATTAGTGCACACATGTTAACTATGAATTATCATGCTGACACGATTCTCTTTAATAACTCAAAGCTGATTGAAAAAGTTAGTATCTACTACATAGAATCTTTCATCTGTTAAAAAACTTTTTCCAGAACCAAAAAGTTGTGCGGAGCATAATCAATACAAGTCAACTGTCACTTGCACAGAGATTTACTCTTGAATGTAAACATTTACAACATGTGAAATACCTGTCTGTACACAGGCATTATTCATAAGGAACACACCCATTTTGTAAACAGTTACACCAATTAGCTGGACCAAAGCTGTAGAAAATTAGATAGCCACGTAATATTGTATTTACCCAACACTATGTAAACTATAAAACTAACTAGCACACTCATTGGATGACGTCATCAGTGATGTCATCAATTACGTCATTTGAGATGTCATCAGTGAAGTCATAGAACAGGTCTTGAGTGATGTTTTGTGAGATCGTAGGCACTGCATAGTGGGATGGTGAAAGTTATAGTTAGCGCTTCTAACTAAAACTGGTAAATATCTGTGTTATTTTTAGTTCAAAACTTTAATGTTGTCTCTGAGAAATTCACTAAACTATAATGTTACTTTAACCTTTGGTTATTTTCAGTGAATATACATTTATAGGTTACAAGTCAGTTTGTCTTCTTCAATTACTTTTCCTTCTGACTGCGGAGGATTTTCTTAGGTGAATGATCTGACCTGCTGTAAAAAAACTGTGAAATGAAAGGCTGTAGCGTTTCAGGTTTTTCCTAACAAATAACATTTAAACAAGTAAATCAACTTTACAAACATTTCAAAATATATTTCACTAGTTGTGAAAGCCCACATTTTTTAAATCTGTGTGATATATACATATTTTAATAGGATGAAAACCAAATCAGAACACCTTACTTGGTGATGGGCAAATGATACATATGCTTTCTAATTGCAATGCTATTAGTAAACTAAAAGGCAAGCCACTGATCATGTTTACTCTATATGTGGGTTAGGTTCTTATTATAGATGGAGCAAACGCTTAGTCTATTTAATCTTAAAAAAGAGGTTTCTTGTATAGCAGAAATGCTGAATTCACATATTTGAAGGTGCACTCATGTGAGAATGCAAAAAAAGTTGACTCTGTAAAATAAAATATTTGCCTGTGATCACACAATTTGAGGCTTATTTAAGGGTCAAGTACATTACAGTTAGGTTGAGTAGATTATTCAAGTTACTCAAGCTGCTGGTCTAGTAAACCTTTTATGATTTTTAGAGACCTGATATTCACTTAAAAAAACAAAGGTCACAGGGAGGTTATAGATAGGTTCTGAATTTACCAGCACAAAAGCAGGGAATTCAGCAGTTATAGTTAGAACTCCTTTAAGCAACTAAAACTCGTGCCCTAAGGTTACTATAACTTGCGCCTCCACCATGCACAGTTTTTCCTTCAATAATTTGACTTCTAATGTTTCATTGATATTTTTATTGACATTATAAAAGTTGTCATGAGTGCTGTAACATCTGGGATAATTAGCAGTGCATGACAAGGGCACAAGTTATAGATACCTTAGTTCCTATCCAAATAGGAAAGACAAGCAATTAAATCTTTACAAGAAAATCGCACCATCATCATAAAACCGCATACAAGCGAGGCAATGTGGTCATTCTAGACAGGGAACATTATATTAAAGAAGCTATGAGGCAAGTGAATGATGTGAAAAGTTATGTTTGTGTGCCTTACAATCCAACATTGGAAATTAAACAGAATATTGAAAGAAAATTGAAAAAATTTCATTCGGATCTGCTTATGTATTATGATGAATTTAAATTTCTAACCCAATCACATCAACGATCTATTTCTTATCGAAGATTCACAAAAATCTAAGGAATCCCCAAAGGAGACCAATAGGCTCTTCCTATGGCTCAGTATTATAAAATATAAGTTTTACGTGGCCCCTATGGTACAAAATCTGAGTTTGTACATAAAAGATACTGGAGATCTGCTGAGAATCATCAATGGTATTGTGTGGCAAAAGTAGAATTTTTCCGTAACTATAGATATGGTGGCCCTATACACATTCAATTAGACATGAGGTGGGCATACATGAGATTAAATATTTCTTAAAAGGAAAGAAAAGTGGGAGAGTACCAATACTCCAAAATGCTGGTCGACATGATAGACATGTGCCTCAGAAATAATGTTTTATATTTGATAAACAGATGTATAAACAGCAATGTGGGACAGCTATGGGCGTGGCTTTTTCTCCAAACAATTGATAGTACGCCTGGTCCTTAGTAAGTAAACTTACAAGGGGATGCGTATAGGCCGATGAACCTTTTGGATCGCATGGAGTAACCTACCTGTGTAGTAAGTGATGACCATCAATAATCAATGTATGTATCAATAATCAATAAGCAAAACACTAATCATCAATTCGGTAACGTCAAAATTTCATGAATAACCACAAATCATTTATACGTTTAGCAATTTTATTTCCCTATTAGTTACAATACTAGTCCATTGGTTAATTCAAACTTTATTCAGTCAGCTCAGAATTAGTTCAGTAATGACCACCAATAACATAATCTAATCAGAACTTGAGAAAACATATACTCGAATGCTTCAGCATAAGCCAACAAAGATGAATCTAACAGCATCAATAGCAAAGTTTAGCAATCAGTTTGTCAATCATTTGTCACTGTCAGCATCACCCAAGGAACCTTACCTAACCCAGATTAGCATTAGCATGTGGGACTTCATGCCAAAAAATGCATTAGAACAAGAATTTCGAAAACATCTAGCTAAAAGAAAAACTGTTTAAACAGCGCAGTTGGTACCAAGGAAAAAAAGGCACAAAAGTTAACAGCAAAGTCAGTCTTTGTCTTCAGGTCATCAATCGATCAGCAACACATCAGGTTATCAAGAATATGAAACCAATGAAAGAATCTCGAATCGCGTCTCCCGACATCTAATATCTGCATCAGTTCTCCCCTCGCATCTGAAGATTTTGCCCTTCGTCATGACTTTTTATTAAGGTTTTCCAGTCTATCCCTCTAATTCCTAATTGGTCAGTCAGTCATCAGTCATTACCCTAACCAATAACTTTAGTTTTACAAATCTATGAATTCCAATATTACACCGTTCTCAGGGTGTCGATTGGTTCACTGTACGATGTCCTCATCATCCGGCTCATCAGGTATCGAAAATGTTGTATATTCTTCTCCGGTCAGTGTCTCTATTGTTCTAGTCCTGGGAAAGTAGATCTTGTCTGCTCTACACAACATATGTTGCGATTTGATTCACTCATCTCCTGTCCGTCGGAACATTGTAGAAAATTTGAGCTAAGCAGTCTTTAACAGCGAATGGTTCACAGTCAGTTCAATGCAGCAGCTTCTCTATAGTGAAAGTAATTCAGCTTCTGCATGAGGCCTGGCAAAACTAGGCCACAACTTCGGCTAAGTTAGCTCTACAGTATAATGCAAAACAGCGTTATACATCTCAATATGACATACTAATACATTATTTTTGTTCATTTTCAATATTTTATGCACTTTTAATCAATTTAGTACAAATTCATGTTAACTGGCTGTCACTCTCCGTGGGCACATATTCAAATGGGCACATTAATTTTTCTATGTTTAATTTTCTATCAATTTCTTGTAAATCAAAACGCATAGCACTCATTAATGTTTCTAATTAACAATTCTGCGTCGGCACTATACAATCTGTTAAGAGGTTTGAACAAGGGGCTACAGAGAACATCAGATACAAAGAGGTCAAGACAGAGCAAGAAAGGTAGATCACAGTAGAATGTTGGTTACAAACAAGCAGAGGAACGTGTCTCAGAATAAATTACAGAGATTAAGAGTTATTCTAACATATAGCAAAGAGAGCAGTATAATCCGAGAGATTCTTTGAAAATATTGGCAAGTTTAGGACCCACAGTGTCAAATACATATGAAAGAGCCCTATCAATTAAAGATTTGTTGGTACATAGTTACTTTGAAGAAAGACAAGATAAATCTTAGTTTCAAGAAATAATTAAAAGCAATAGAAAGTTTTTTCGATGCAAGAAATGTACTATTGGCAAAAATGTTCGGTCCTTTATGGACGCAAATGGAGTAGAGATGTGGATCAACCAAAAGATCAATTGTGAAACTACCAATGTGGTATACATCCTGGAGTGTAAATGTGAACTAAGGTATGCTTAGAGTACCATCTGCCCATTAAAAAAGAGAATCTTAGAACATATCAAAGCAGTTGAGAATAATGATGCCTCGTATGCAGTAGCAAGAAATATAAACAGTGTACATACTGGATCCACCTGGAAAATATTATGGTACTTTGGGGTGGACACAGCATCAAAATCATCAAGGGGTGGTGACAGAGTATGTAGGCTGAGAAAAAAAGAAGTCTAGGTATATAATGAAGCTAAAAACTAAGATCCTGTGGGGCCTGAATCTTGATGAGGAAGTGCATGTGCATATATAAGGGTTTGACAGGTCAACAGTGTGGGACAAAGAATATACAACAAATTCACTCAGAGAAGATAACGGGAGAAAAAACATATAGAAATATATAATTGAATTGAATGTGCACAATATGCTTTCAATGGGCCCAGTTAGGGTAAATTGAGATTATGTAAGTAATAGAGATTAAGGAATATTGGATAATACATGGGAAAATATTGAGGAGTCATATAGTGACTTATGTAATGTCAAAGTTGTACTAAAAATAAAACATATTAGAATGTGTTTGAAAAAAACTTACAGCTACAATAACCAGAATGCTTCTGTGATCTTAGATTGTATATAACAGGAACAGAAATGAAGAACTAACAGCTGTGATCAAGAACGGGCAGGTCGAAATGTGTAGGCTGTTTATGGAGTAATAACAGTATTTTATCTGCTATTGGAGTGCACCTCTTGCTTGGTGTTAAAAAAAATATATATATGTCAATATTTTGGCTATAATATTAAGTTATAACCAGTGCATTAAATGGCCCGGGACTGTCAGATACTGAGTACCTGCGCTTCTTTATTTTGAAAGAGAAATACCTGTACTTCTGACAGAGACGCAATACTCAGAAGTAAGTAGGTACTCTTGTGTAGGGTACCTGCACTTTGAGTTTTTCCATTTCAAGCACTGGGTACAGTGATATTCTCTACTTCATGTTCAGGGCCCACATAGGTTCCATGGTTGCTCAAAGCATCAGGTGAAGTTGCCTTGTGGAGATGCAAATGTGGCATCCAAAGGAAAGACACCAAATACTTCTCAATCTGAGTTTATATTTTAATTAAAAAATAAATAGAAAAGTGTGAAAATATACATGTTTCTTAACCGAGTATTATAAATTACAGTATTTAAAGGTTGCACTTGAGTCCACCTCAAGATCAATGACCAGACGTGAAAAAGCTACAAGCACTAAGTTACTAAAATTAAAATATATTACACTCATATTTTTAAAGTCATTTCGTTGAGATTGCAATGCTGAATGACAGTGAAATACTTTTTTTCTTTTTAAGTTCACATTGGGACTACTTGTGTCACTGCAAGTAAAGGTTTTCCAACGTAAATATACCTAGATACCAATTGGAAGATGCCTTACATCACAAAAGTATCCCTCGGTCTGGCTTATACTTTTTTTTCCATGTTCTACATATCTCAAGGATAACACTAAATCTGACCTCAGCTTCTTCTATGTTCTCACTATATTGTGCTAAACAGATACGTCGATATAAATAGAAGGAAAACTTTATTCATATTTTGTGTTAAGTTTTAAACCGGGTTTCTTACGTTCTCTAACTTTAAAAAATTTTCAGGACAGTGAGATATTGGACCGCCGGAAACACTGTTTTGGAATCCAATCAGAATCGGGAGAAGACTTATACTTTTCTGTGGAGCTGGAATGTGAACAATCACAATGGGAAAAGGCCTTCCATACAGCAATGTTTCTTGAAGTTGAACGAATACAGGTGAGGCACATAACAGAAGTGAACATACATTCAGCAATTATCAAATAATGATTGTTGTCAATCTGGTTGTGTTTTAAGCATTGAAAAACTCATTTGTGCTAGGCCTTGAAAACTCTCTTTGCAGCAGGGCATTGCACCCTGACCATTCTCTCTCAGTTTGCGACACTGAATATGAAAGTTCCTCTTCCCTCCCGCTGAGTTCTATTGGACGGACTCAATGATGGCCTTCAAAAAGACTGGAAACTTTTTCTGTTTAGCTATCACCAATCGTCGTTAATGTCCTACTGCCCTTACACTGAAGATGTCCTACTTTATGTCTTCTAAAAACTCCTTCCTTGACTATTAGTCTTTACCACTCTGCACCTATCAGTGCTCTTCTTCCTGTTTGTATCAATGGATGCTTGGTGAAAATCATATTTTGTGACACTCATTTTCAAAGACTTTCTTTCAGCCAACTTCTGATACTTTCTCACATTTTTCTGTAGCTTTAGTTTTTTTAAGTTTTAAAGAGAAAGTTAGTTTAAAAATCATACAATATGCAAAAAATATAAATTCATTTGATAATAGGAATTAAGTGATGTAACAACAGTTCAATTTCTTGAGAAAACATTCATTAAAAGAAACACTTTAAATATATTAATACTTTAAAACCTAAATATATGCGAATATAATAAAAATACTATAAGAGATAGTTAAATATAAGTAGGTACAATAAGGACGTGAGAAAAACACCATTCATGGTGGTTTAGAGACCTCCTCATGTCTAGGAAAATGATTACACAAAGAAGAAGAGTTTACATAATTTGTAATAGGTAACCATAGCATGTCTCTTTTAACAGCAAGGGGTACAGGGGAGACATAAGCTCTATCCAGCCTATGCTTATAACACACACCATACCATCAAGTTTGAAGGGATAATTGAGACAAATCCTTCTAATCTTTCATAATTTGTTGAAAGGCAACAGCCAACAATAAATCCAAAATTACAGTAGAATCTTTTTTGAAAATTTAGACCAGTAAGCTGCCAGGCTACCTAGAAATATGTTGGCAAAGCTCATGGGAATTTGAGTTTTAAAAATAGTATTAATTTGACTCCATTCTTTAACCCAAAATTGACATTTATATGAACACTCAAAAAGCATGTGTTTAAGTCCGGAGACAGGCGTTCTACAGGACCAACAGGAGGACGGGAAGTTAGAATTCATTTTATGTAAAAAAGAAGGTGTATTTAAAAAACTGTTGTATATAAAAAAATAAAGGTTGAATTGCATTAGCTGCTCTAGAGGATTTCCGTATTTTAATCCACACTCTATTCCGCAAAGAAGGTGAAAGTAAAATATCCAGATCCTTCTCCCACTGCATTTCTATTGCCGACTTAGGTCTATCTTCAAGAAGAGCTGTAATAGTTTGATAAAGACAAGAAGCTGATGCAGATTTTAACAACAAATTCTTAATTGGCAGAAGACGGACTAAAACAGATTGTGCCTGTTCAAAATAAAGAGGGGAACCATTTTCAAATAATTGATGTACCCATCTTAACCCCTTCAAATGCCACGATTTCCAACAGATGGTTCTATTATTCAACATAATGAGCTTATTGTGCCAAATTGACAAATTTAGAAATTGTACCTTATCAATGTTATATGCAAAAACAGGCTGTAAAATTGTTCAATATCTCTGGAAATGTAAAGAGAACAACGAAAGACTTTTCAACGTCAATCCATAAGGGTAACAAAATAGAATCATCATCCTTCAATAAACAAGAAGCTTGCTTAAGAGAAAATGCCAAATGATAAGAGTAGTGATTCGGAAAATTAACCCCTCTGCTGCATTTAGGGCTCATTAACTTTTGAAGAGACATTCTGGGTTTCTTATTATTCCATAAGAATTTAATTAAAATAGAATTCAGCTTCTTAAAATAAAAACTTGGAATATTAATTGGAATGTTAGATAAAGAAAAGAGGATTACAGGGAGTGACATAATTTTGAGAGAATCTAATCTGCCCCACCAGGATAAAAATAAAGGGTTCCATTTAGAAATAAGAAAACCAAGAACAGAAAATAATTGTAGAAAATTCCAAGCAATTGTAACTTTCAAAGAGGGTTTAAACCACAGACCTAGATATTTAATTTTATCATTATTCCAATGAAAATTTGAGGATTTAAAATCCTCAGGAAAACAGAATTTATTTAGGGGAAGTATTTCACAATTGTCTCTGTTTAACATATAACCTAAAATAGAAGTAAAATTCTGTACTTCAGATAGAAAAGAAGGAATTGAAGATTTCAGATTTGATATAAAAAGTAAGATGTCGTCTGCATAGGCCGAAACTTTTATCTGTCTTTCCCCATATTGGAAACCATGCAAATTTGGATTAGCTCTAAGTTTCAATAAAAAAGGTTCCAAGACAAGAACAAACAAAAGGGGTGACAACAGACAACCCTGGCAAACTCCTCTATGAAGTAAGAACGAGGGAGAAATAAGACCATTTAGAAAAATAGCTGCTGTAGGAGAAGAGTACAATAACAAAATTAAGTTTATGAATTTAGCTTTAAAGCCAAACCAGTAAAGTGCTGAAAAAATAGAAGACCAATTAACCTGATCAAAAGTTTTTTCGGCATCTAGAGCTATTGCAGATAGAGAATCTTTATACATTACAGACTTCCTTAAAATATTTAAAAAATAGGCGTGTGTTGTCCGATAATAAGCGTCCTTTGATAAAACCAGACTGAACTTTACCAATGAACTTAGGTAGAATCAATTCCAAATGCATAGCAATAATTTTAGCAACCATTTTATAATCCAAATTTACTAGAGATATAGGTCTATAATTCTTACAAAACTTAGGATCTTTATTATCCTTTGGTACAAGAACTATTAAGGCTTCTTGAAAAGACCCTCCAGAGGATTTTGTTTCAACAAAATTGGTAAAATGCTTAAATAATCTTGGAACCAATAATTTAGAAAAACGTAAATAGAATTCAATAGTAAAGCCATCAGGGCCTGGGGCTTTACCTTTTTAATAAGTTTTAGTGCACTAAGAATGTCATCAGTAGAAATATCATGATCAAGTACAGAAAAATCAGAAGAATGAAGTACAGGTAGATTAATGGTAGACAAATATTGATCAATAAGATCCTGAACGGGAGCAGAATCAGGAGTATATAATTGTGTGAGGAAATGAACAAATTCTTTCCAAATTTCCTCATTCCTATGTAATAAATGATTGGAGGAGTTATAAATAGATTCTATCTTTGTTCTATCTTTTTTGATTTTAAGATAATTTGCCAACAGTTTCCCTGATTTATTTTGGCCCTATAATACTTAGCACTAGACTTAAGAAGATAAGAATTAGCAATATCAGTTGAATTTTTATTGAAGGCAAATTTAGCTTGAAGTAAATCATTAAGATAACTTGTAGATTTGGAAGAGTAGTAAAGATTTTCTAATTGTTTGATGCGATTCATTAAACTAAGTAATTTTTTATTAGCCGTTTTCTTTTTGTTGGCAACATAACATATAATAAAATCCCTAGGGGCCACGTTAAATGTATTCCAGATAATTTGAACAGATATCTGAGGGGTATCATTTTCTACAAAGAACTGTATGACAAACTTCTCAAAAAGCTGAGTAAAGTTACTATTGAGAAGTAATTAATTATTAAATCTCCATCTATTACTTGGCTGATTGTGTGCAATAAGATCGAGGTCCATGATCACAGGAGCATGATCCAAGATTAATATGGAACCAATCTCTGAACCCAAAACATGTTGTACAAGAGGTTGTGTGACAAACAGATAATCAGTCCTTGATTGGGAAGAATGTACTGGGGAAAAAAGAAAAATTCCTATAAAGTGGGGTTGCACAATCTCCAAACATCTGTTAATGCTCTTTGTTGAATCATTGAGGTAAACTGTGAAAATATGGTGGATGGAACAAATCTGGAATTGAATTTGCGGTCAAGAAAGGGATCCATAACCATGTAACAATCTCCTCCCCAAATCAAATATTCATCAGAAAGAGTCTTTATCTTAGCAAATATTTCATTCCAAAAGGATTTATCAGGTTGTGTCGGTGCACAAGCATTAAATATAGTTGGAGGTACTTTATTAATATTAATTTAAACTATAATCCATCTACCCTGCTCATCAGAATCTTGAGAAAATTCAGTGATAGTGAGAGACTTATGACACAGAATAGTAACCCCATTTCGTTTCCCCGTACCTGGAGATGCAAAAACATGACCTACCCATTGTCTTTTAAGTTTAGCTACCTCATCACCTGTTAGGTGAGTCTCTTGCAACAGAGCAATATCAACTTTCAATTTTAAAATATGTGTTAAAACTCTTTGACACTTTATTGGGGATCCCAAACCTTTAATATTCCAGGAAAGGAATCTAATTGTCATTTAATATATATAAAATGTGATATAACCATGAAATTAATGCATATAAACCACTTATTAATATGAAGAAATTGAACCAAACGAAAACATTTGGTGTACAAAAAAAGGAAGGATAGAACTATGAGCATGAGAAAATAGGAAGAAGAAAAGAAAAGGAGGAAAAAATAGTAAGAGCAGAAGAGATGAAGTGAAAGAAAATAAACCGGACAAAATCAAAAAGAAAACATGAAAACTACAGAAAAAACACATAACGAATAATAAAAACATACCCATAAGACAAAAACAACGTGAGGGTGGTGAAAACACAAAGGTAAGATGACGCAACCTTCACTCCACCACCGCAGATACGAAGGGAAGAAGGACCCGGCTACACAGGTTGTTACCACACCAAAAAAACGGGTATGTAAATGCCATGAAGATCTAAAAAGAGAGGAACATAGGAAACAGTGAAAACCTTAGACAATTGAACACATTCAAGATTACAAAAACCAAAAATGGGCATATCCATTAAATAAGAGCATAATTGAAAAACAAAAAACAACACAATATTCAAGTCCCTGTTATTTTGGAAGTGTCCATTGTATTACCTCTACAAGACTCAATAAATCGCTGAAGGGATGCTGGATCTTCATAAGTTGTGGTCTTATTATTGTAGGTCACCTTGAATAAACATGGATGAAAGAGACCATACCAAGCATTAAGTGACTTCAATGCCGGACGCTTATCCAGAAATTTATTTCATTTATCTGCTGTTGACTTAGCATAATCTTGAGCAAAAAAAAGATTAGAACCTGACCACGTGATCCGACCTTTAGCTTTTGCTGCTCTAAGAACCTTTAGCAAGTCTACATACTCCAAAAAATAAAGTAGCATTCCTCTTGGTTTCTTTGTTGCGAAGCCAAAAGTGAGTGGCGACCAAGTCTGTACACTCTTTGTATATTCAAAACAGGAGAAGTAGGCAGGTCCAGAATCTTGGGCAGAAATGCTTGAAAAAAAGATAAAGAATCCGAGTCTTCAGTTCCTTCAGGTTGACCATAGATACGTATATTATTCTTATGGTTCCGATTTTCTATATCTTCTGCATGCTTTTTTAACATAGTAACTTCAGATTGCAAAGATAACCGCCACTGAATCCTCAAGCTCTTAGACTCTTTGTTCCACACCAGAGACTCTGTTTTCCACAGGAGACCATTTATCATCTAATATTTGTAATTGTTTATTTGTATCCTCCGTATAGGGTTTAAGCGCTCTTATTTCCTCAAGGAGTAACTCCATCGATATGGTATCAACAACTTGAAGAGGAGATGGAGGATCCTTTTTAGCTCTCTTATTCATGGACTTCAAAACTGTTACTGGAAGCTTGGACGATACTGTATTAATAACAGTAGGGGGAGAAACATGTGCTGAGTGTGTAGCATCAAGAGTAGCAGCCCCGGCATTTTCTATATTAGATAAAGGAGCAAATGAGTTTGACAAAGAAATATTTTCAGAACTTTTATTGCTCTGTACTTTATTGCTAGTCATTTGAAGATTCCTAGATCTGCCTATGAGCAAAGATTAATAATTCTGCCCAATTTACAGTAAAGCATATATTTTATGATATTTTATGAAGTGAGGTTCATCTCAGAAAAGAGAGTAGTCAAACATTCTCCTAAAGCTGGACCAAATCTTCCAAAAAAGGAAAATACTTTGAATAAAGAGCATAGATACACACTTTTAAACCAAAAATTGCAATAAGAAACTCTTAGACCGTGATGAATATAGCAAAAAACAAAAATGAGGTGAAAAGTAAAAAACAAAATGGTGGTCGCAATAAATTCCTCAGACAATGTAAGTCATTGCATTTCAAGAGGAATAATGCTTCCCAGGAATATTCCCCTAACTTATCCTCTCTTCAGCAATGGTAAAATCTTGCAGGATATACGAGCCAGCTCCCTGTGCCTCTGTCGCGGTCACAGAGCTCCAGTGAAGGGGACCATATTCTAAGGCGCCAAGCCATGCCCCCCATAGCTTTAGTTTGTTTCTTCTTACGGGGCCAGGTCTGTGTTGATAATCCCTGATAATATGAAGTAAATAAAGGCTGCAATGAGCAGGGTGTGAAAATCCCAAGTCTACCACACGCAGTGGCATAACAAAACTTAAGGGGGCCCCAATGCAAGGTACCTGGAGGGGGCTCCCTCCCCCCTGGAGCCAGTCAGGGCCTGCCCGCCGTTCACAGTGTACTGTGCTGAGGGAGCCCCCTGGAGCTCACCCCCCACTTGCGTTTTCAGTTGATACACTGCACATGCAAGTATAATCTTCATGTATTATGAGCATAACCTGGGACTGACACACAGCTGCATTTCTCTAATTCTTTCTCTCATGAAAACAACTATATTTCAGTAAATTAATAGTAAATCCAGGATTTGTAAAGCGCGGGTACTCATCCGTGAAGGTCCCAAGGTGCTGAAGTGAGATTAAGACAGATTAAGCAGGGGCAGTTCCTCCGCAATGGCAGAGGAGCGTCCCCCCCCATGGATAACAGCCAGGAGATGAGAAATAAAATGATAGTTACACTATTGTCTCTTTTTTTATCTGCTGGCCTAAGAGCAGGGCTGGGCCAAAGGAGGTGGGAAGTAGGAGGAGAAGAGAGTGTACTAAATTTGCATGTATATTTGGCCAGCCGTCTCAGGCCGGCCAAACACATATGCGCACCTAGGTTTCTCTAGCCCGGCTGTTAAACAAACTGCACAGACCCAAGGGCTGTGTTTGAATGGCAGTAACTGCTGCTCAGACCAATTCTGATGCTGCTTTCATGCTAGATTTTGCATGAAAGCAGCACCATGCTTGCTGGGGAGCCTGTGCTGGTGTTACAGTGAATGCTGGGACACCAGAAGAGGAGCGAGGCATCAGGAGGCGGCAGGAGTTGAAGGGAATGACGAAAAAAGGTACTTTTAAAGTTTTTTTTTTCCCTGTTTGCCCCCATCCTAACCCCCCCTTGTCATTTGCGGCGGCTGCAGCTGAGATTAAGTAATTTGCCCAGAATCATAGCATGTTGATCCACCAACAATGAGGCTCGAATATGGTTGCCTTAGCAGTGAAGCCGGCTGCTTAGGCCGTTAACCCACATCCTCTCCCTAAGCAAGTGTGTAAAAGCCTTAAAGCTAACTCTATGTCAGTGTGCACAAGAACAAGACTTTTTGTGATAGTTACAGATATTTAAGAGAAGAACCTTCTCTCTAACTAAGGAGTAAACTTGCCACCTTTGGAAGAGTCAAGCTAAAGGACGCCAGCATGGATAATATTTCTACAGTGACTCAATAGAAAAGTTAGGTCTATTCAAATTAACCAGCAAACCAAATGTAATATAAATTCATCAGAATGATCCAAAATTATACAAAGATCCTAATAATATGTGCAACCAGAAAAATGAGCAGGAGTATTAGTGAAGACTGAACTGAGCTTGTTGTGGCAGGTGTGTGTTTACAATCAGAGCATGGAACTAGATAGAAGCAGGTACTAAAGCATCATGGCATGCCATGCTAATCGGGCTGGACTGGGAATCAAAAATATTCCTGCTGATAGAGTTCAAACCAGCCCTGCTTCCTATCTTCTCTCACTTATCTTTCTGGACAGCTACAATTACTGGGGGAGATGGAGGTACCAGGAGAGGCTCCAGCAGTGGTCCCTGCTGTAAGAAATGGAATTGAATGGCTCCAGCCCCCCAGGGAAATGACTGATGGAATGGATAGGCAGTCCAGCCCTACTTGCTTCTTTTTTATTTATGTACTTGAATTTTGATCTTGTGTGAACCACACCATTTACACAAATGCAGAATAGTAAAAAAATACAATTTTAAACGAGTGTAAACATGTACTGCAGCGAAATGTAAAATTAGGCTTTTCATAGCAATTGTTTCAACAATTTTTTGTAGACGAACTATTGGGTTGTTTTTCGATGTGCAGTGAGATTGCTAATCCATATTGTTGGTGCATCTCCAGAGGTAGATTGGCAGAGAGTTTTTTTTGTGTGGAATTTTGCTGTATTTAGAATGAGCACCTTTTTGTTCATTAACCTTTTGCCCTTCTCGGGGGAATTGAATTTATGTGCTAGGTGTTACAGGAAGTTGTGGTGTAAGTCTTTCTAGGTAGCACATGCAGTTACTGTATACAACATTTGTATAGTGGTAGCCTATTTAGTAATTATTAGAACGGGTAAGAGGTGGTCTATCTTTTTTGGACACTTTTTATTATTTCTGTGGCATATTCATATCTTAGTTTTAGACATAGCTAAAGTCATCAGAGCATTGATTCATAGTCATACTATCAGCTCTTAATTTCCCATTGTTGAGACCGATGCATTGACTGGAGGTACTGGACCAGTATCAAGTACATCAGGGGAAGGTGAGGGGGTTTCATTGTTCTCCCACTGCCTTGAGTGAGTGTAACTAAGGCCACAGGAACTGACTACCTGTTTCCCCCTAGGGTAGGGTCCTATATCTCCCCAATTAAGAGAGAGTACCTAAGAAGCTAGTCCTCACAGAAACAGAGGAGTCAGGGTAGGATTGATGAAATATACATGTAGGTATTTTCTGGAGTACAAAGAAATTTAGAAAATACAGGTCAGCGATTGAGCAAGATTTTACACTTAGTAAGGATTCTATCATATGGTTTGATGATGCCCTCACACTTTCAAATCCATGAGGCAGCTGGAGACAGAAGCCTGTAAAAATACAATGGAAAGTAGACAGTAATCAGTTAAATAAAACATATAGATATAATAGTCTTACAGCAGTCAAAATAAATCTCAGACAAAGAATCCCATAGAGTGACAAGAGAAAACAATTAGCCACACATTAGCATCATTATTCTGATGCTAATGTGGCGTTGGAAAGCCAAAAATGCTGCACCATAGTTAGAAAGTGGCACAATGCTTGCATTGCACCACTGTGTAACCCGTTGCGCCACATTATGCCTGCGCCAGGTATAATGTATACAATGGGGGCATTCCAGAGCTAGTGGAGCTGAAACAATGTCGCAAAGAAATCTAAGAGATTTTACCGGCATTTTGTAACGTCTGCTAAGAGCAGGCGTTAAAAAGAGGCTCCCATTGTTTTTAATGGGCCTCTGGGGGCTTGGCAGGATTAGCGTCAAAATTGATGACGCTAATCCTGCAAAGCACCAGACTAACCAAAAAAATTATGACGCTAGTTCCCCTGACTACCTCCATGGTGTGCTGTATTTTAAATACGGTGCACACATGGTGGTGTTAGGTGGGCACTGAGGGGCGCAAGAAAAGTGGCGCTGGACTAGGTGCAGCGATACGTTTCATACATCTGCCTCTTAATATTAAACCTAAGGGAGCTGCTGAATGAATGAACTTACCTGAGTGGAACAACCCAAGAGTAAGTTGTCAGATGATAATTTCACACACTGACTTAGTTACATGCCATCTCGACACTAGGGGTGTGCCAAATTAATGTAATTGGCTACTGGGAAGATCAAAAAACTGTTTACACAATCATACATAATTCTGCAAAATATAAATGGGTCATTCAGTGATATATTTTAGTGTACATCGCTTATGTCAACCGTCTAATGTAAGGACACACTTCGCACTAACAAAAAATAATGAAAATCAATTGTTGTGAACTACAACCACTTACCTGGTTGTTCATATTATTCTAAAACTCCAGCACTATAATGTTTCTATGAATGCCGTGTAATTATGGAATGGGTCATAATTGCATAATTTCAGGAAATCCACTTAACAAAAATGTGTCCTGATCCCTGCTCTATACCCACATGCATGAAAGCATAAAGAAACATCTCTACCACTATCACCCAATACATCAGAGTTGACCTGACTGAACTGTAGTTCTCTGCCATCTTGCATTGGGGTAGGCACAGCTGGCACATAGAAGTCATGTAGATTAAATGATATCAACAGCCCCCTAGCCTTAACAGCCCTGGGAACCATTACTTCCAGGATCGTTGATCTCTTCATACTGATTGAGGGATCGAAAGTTGTGCTACATCTCCTCTCTCCTTCTCCCATCCAGAAGTCCATGACAGATGATCCTGAAGGCCATACTCCTCAGCTAGAAGAGGCCTGGCTCCCGCCTTTATTATATTGAGCCTGTCTCTCAGGTAAGGTTTAAAGCATTTTAAAACATTTGTTAGCTCTGAAATCCTAGGTGTGGTACTGTTTGTCTTCAAGCCTCCTGTTAAAGTAATTTGTTCTGAAGGTTTAGGTATCTGTGCACTTACAACTGCTAACCACTAATAAAGTGTGTGCTCTCGCCTTCAAACATGTGAAGATTGGATTTATCTAACTGGCATGTTTAATTTACTTGCAAGACCCTAGTATGTGGTACTACCAATACCCAGGGCATGTAAATTAAATTCTACTAGTGGACAGAAGCTCTCATTGTATCACTCACTAAAGTAGCCCTAAAAAACATGTCTCAGGTTACTCACTGCAGCCTGAGGGGGCACTTTTAAGCTACCATTTTAACCTGGCAAAACAATCAGTTTGCAAGACCTAAGTCTTCCCTTTTAATACTTATAAGACACTTCTATAGGTAGGGCTTAAAGGCTCATATGGCAGGGTGCTTTTTAACTAGAATGTAGGAAATGTGGACATACATTTTACATGACCAGCCAGTGAAAGATTCTGCCTTGTCTGTTGTAAGGCCCATCACTCCCATTGATTTACTACATTTAATAAGTGCTAGCTTTAGATTGGAAGCAGACAGATACATGTTGTTTACACTCAATTGAATTGTATTTTCAAAACGTCTATAATGTTGAAGTCAGATTTTAAGTCAACATTTTTGGAATGCCACTTTTAGCACTTTTTCCCCAACCAACTGTGCCTTCTGAAGGTACCCTGAGAAAAATGACTGTGAATCGCTCTGCTGTTGGAGACTGTGTATTGCTTCCAGACAGTGAGAAAATTGGGCTAAGGTGTGGACTGGAGGGGCAGTCCTGGGAGGATGAGTTTGGAGAAGCTATACCCACATGCCTACCCTGCCTTTTCTCACTCAAGACAGTTTAGAGCCTTGACCAGGGAAAGGGTAAGCACCTGTTTTGGAGGTAGGTTAAGGAATCCCCCACACAAAAGCTGGTACCATGTATAAATATTGGACCCCCAGAACCACTCAACAGAACTCTCCTTGAGCTGTGGAAGATTCAGTAGAGGACTGCCCTGCTGCTAGAAGGAATGCCTTGCTGACCAAAAATAAAGATTGGACCAGCTTTCCTTCATCCCAGGCTACCCAGACTGCTTCCAAAGGTCAGTCAGCTGACTTCCTGTGTTTGCCACAGGGAGGCCACAAATTTCACAGGCCTCCCTGCAACGACCCAGCGGACTTGCTCCAACTGGACCTGCCTGCACCTGCAACTTGACCTGCCTTAACCCTGCTGCTGACATCTGCTGGAGTGTGTCCTGATCCTTAAGAGGTGCTCCGCAGGTCTTTAAGAGGTCCCCCGCAGCAAGAGGCCTGTTCGCAATAAGACTCTGCCATGCACAATGACCGCCAATGCAAAGCTCCGATGAAACTTGTTCTTCAAGCCAACGACTGTCCATGGGGGCCGACAATGCGAGAGTAGCACTTTGTATTACAGCAATGTCAGCCCTTGATGACCCCCAATGTGAAGCTACAGCAACAACTGTACACAGCGCCTAACGGCTCTGAATTCGACCGCGATGATCGTCTGTGATGTAAGGCTGCTGTTTGTGCTACATTGATGACTGTCTGTGGCTCTTGACCTGCTCCTCTCAGCCTCCTCCAGAGCGAAGGGAACCTGACTGAACTGTAGTTCTCTGCCATCTTGCATTGGGTTAGGCACAGCTGGCACATAGAAGTCATGTAGATTAAATGATATCAACAGCCCCTTAGCCTTAACAGCCCTGGGAACCATTACTTCCAGGATCGTTGATCTCTTCATACTGATTGAGGGATCAAAAGTTGTGCTACATCTCCTCTCTCCTTCTCCCATCCAGAAGTCCATGCGATGATTGTCTGTGATGTTAGGCTACTGTTTGTGCTACATTGATGACTGTCTGTGGCTCTTGACCTCCTCCTCTCAGCCTCCTCCAGTGCGAAGGGAACCCTTTGCATTGGACAAGAGAAGGTAACTCTTCAGCTGGCCTAACCTGTTTGCTGAATCCAACCAGCACTCCATCGTGGTCATCTAAACTTCTGACTTCTCCTTGATCTAGCTCGAAAAGGTGGCCGGGAGCAGCACTTTGTGCTTCTATGAGATTGTCTTCAAATTGAATATCTCTGGTTCTACTGATTGTATTTTTGGTATCATTTAATGTATAAAAAAAATACTAAATTTTCCTAAATTGCTTTGGAATTGTTCATGTATTGTGTTTTCACTGCATTTCTATTTGTGTGCTACATACATTTATTACACTTTGACTCTAAGTTAATCCTATCTTCTTTTGTGTCAAGCTACCAGAGGGTTAAGCACAGGTTATTTTTTGTCACTTTTTGTGGTTCACCCCAACAAGGATTGTGGCTATTGCTTGAGAAGGGCTCACACCAGTTAACCAACAATCAAATTTCTCACAAGCAGTATAAAATAAATTGAGCTTTCTGGGCGCTTTTTCAGACATGGGCTTTGACATGGTTTTAGACTGATTGGTATCAAGTGAAAATATACAGATTGAAAACAGTATTTTAGCATATTTGGCAGTGATAATTGTTTAGCAGAGGAACTCCTTTGAAACATGCTTAACATGTAGCACCACTGATGTTTAGCACAGGCTACCTAACAAACACAATTACAAAAAAAACGTTATACCTTTGATCAAATAGGCCTTAATAGGGAAGGATATGTAGTTCCTTGAGGAATTTATATGGTGTTCTTCTTCAGTGGCACTGCCCTAATTAAGTTTCAGGTTTTTTTGTTGACTTGGTGGTTTATATCTTGGATGTTTACCAATATCAGGGTAGCAAGCCTTATAATAGGGGGCTTGTGGGTGCTATGCAGCTACATTTTGTTCTAGCAGTTTGCTATTAAAGACTCAAAGTTGTTAGTTACTAAAGTGTTTGTGTCCAACCAAGCCCCGTTAAGTGTAGCCATATGGGTAAAGATTCCTAATTTTAGTGAGTTCCTCATTTGGCTTGACAATGTGGTCAAATATTGTGCCTCTCTATTTGATAAACTTATTTTTCTAGAAAGTTATGACTGGAACATTCTAAATATTTGTTCTCTGTGAATCTGCGTTGTCTGACATGTGGTCTTTAAATCTTACTCAAGGTGTGGTATTCCCTATTTATAGGTTGGACTACACCTTTGATATAAATTTTATTTTGTCACACCAGACCCAATTTAGTTCTCCTGTTCTACTTTTATAATCGGATCACTATTTCATAATGTAAAACAATGTTGACTCCTTAATAAAGAAAAGAATTGGGCTCCCTAAAGTTACACAAGTCCTTGCTCACACTGTATAAAAGTGTCCTCTTCTAGCCTGACTGTGGCTACTAACAAATATCACCTTTCAGTGGATTTCATGCTAGTTTTTCTGATGATCCATAAATTTACTTGAAAGTTGTTAAGAATGACTTTGCGTTTTTGATCAAAGGAATGGGTATATTGGTTTTGATTAATGTCATGCATGGATTTTGGCAACAAGTGTATAAAAATGAACCAAACATTATACACAATATTACATTAAGATTAAGAGTCAACTGTACAACTGTAATGGAATTCATTCAGCTTTCAGCACCCAAAAGTGATGTTGCCTTTCTCCCATTTAAATCCTGATTGCCCTGGAACCATTGGCAATCTCCATCCACAAAGATCCAAATGTACAAGGGGCTACTTCACTAGCTGGAAAACTGAAGAAAATTATTTTAAGGCAGATAGCATTTTACTAACACCCTCCTCCCTGGAAACATCTTTCCCTGTGCTTATGACACCATCACCAGATTTTCATTATGTTCTGCATATAAAATGAATTGGACAAAAAGTGCGGCTGTGCCCATAACTTGATCTAGATAGAACTACAGGATACATATATATTTTTTCCTTCATATGTGCATCACTTAAACTAAAATATTTAGAAATAAAAGTCAGTAGCAACATTAAGTGCATGGTCCATAACAATATTTCAACTTTAAAAGATTGGATCCTTTAATGGAAAATTCTTCAGTTATCCTAATAGGATAGGGTTAAAATTAAGAAAATTAATGTAGTTTCCCAGTTCAATTATGTATTTGGCGTGCTTCCACTTAATGCTCCCACTTGAGGCTCTACAATTCATTGACAGTCAGATCAAGGCATACATTTGGGACAATGATAAACCTCATCTAGCAATGTCAAAACTGTATGCTGACACTGCATTAGATGGACTATTACTCCCAAAGCTTTAACACTACTGTATGGCTCACCAGCTGTCTCGACTTACCTATCACTTTCAAGATGAACTGGAGGCTTTGAACTGGGTCATGATAGAGCTCACCTACTCAAGAACTTGAGAGACCATGCTAACCCTCTAGTACTAAACTCAATTCAGCTATAGAAGAACATCATAAAGTCTTTAAACAAGATGTATTTATCTTAGCAGATCCATCGGTCAGAACTCACTAATGTTAACTGACAATTTCTCTGCTTTTTGGAAGGCTTGGTCCTCCAAAGGGATTATAACACTTCACCATCTCTTTAAAGATGAACTTTTGAAAAGGTTCCTAGAGCTTCAGATGGAATTTTACCGCACTGATAGCCAGGCTTTGAAATATATGCAACTGAGATGTAAATTATCTAAAAGATGTGGCCAACTCTCTTATTTACCCAAATCCTCCACTCTTTATAATTACCAAGTGTAGAGGGTCTCTTCCTAGAAACTGATAACTGGCATATACATGTTGATCATCAGGGAACTGTACTCTAACCCAACTAAGATACAAAATACCTACAACAGGTATGTTTATGGAGATGTCAGAAAATGTTGAAGAATGAAAAATTGTCACATTTATTGTTATTACATAGCAAGATTCTAATAGAGGCCTGTCTGAAGGTTAGCTACTTCAAATATTGCACACTAGGCCCACATCGTTGCTCACTAAAATTGCTGGCATTGCGGAGACAGAAGTGCTGACCTCATATCATAGACATGCCCCATGCCCTTCTGTTGTCGACTTCTGGAAAGAAGTATGGAGTCCTCTGTAAACAACCAACTAACATACATCCAACTTTCATTGGATTTGACATTGTTGCATGATACTGACTCATTACCTGATCTCAATTCTACAGAAGTGAAATTCTAGCACCCCATCATCAATAGTGGACAGGTATGCAGCAATGACCTCAATGGCCACTTGTGAAAAAACGATTTATAAAGTGAACCATTGTGAGAAAGGAGCCTCTTTCTAGCCTTGTTACCCCCACTTTTGGCCTGTTTGTGAGTATATCTCAGGGTGTTTTCACTGTCTCACTGGGATCCTGCTAGCCAGGGCCCAGTGCTCATAGTGAAAATCCTATGTTGTAAGTGTGGTTGTTATGTGTCACTGGGATCCTGCTAGCCAGGACCCCAGTGCTCATCGGTTTGTGGCCTACATGTATGTGTTCCCTGTGTGATGCCTAACTGTCTCACTAAGGCTCTGCTAACCAGAACCTAAGTGGTTATGATCTATCTGCTTTCCAAATTTGTCATTAACAGGCTAGTGACTAAATTTACCAATTCACATTAGCATACTGGTACACCCATATAATTCCCTAGTATATGGTACTGAGGTACCCAGGGTATTGGGGTTCCAGGAGATACCTATGGGCTGCTGCATTTCTTTTACCACGAATAGGGAGCTCTGACAATTCTTACACAGGCCTGCCAGTGCAGCCTGAGTGAAATAACGTCCACGTTATTTCACAGCCATTTACCACTGCACTTATAAGTCACCTATATGTCTAACCTTCACCTGGTGAAGGTTGGGTGCAAAGTTACTTAGTGTGTGGGCACCCTGGCACTAGCGAAAGTGCCCCCACATCGTTCAGGGCAAATTCCCCGAACTTTGTGAGTGCGGGGACACCATTACACGTGTGCACTGTACATAGGTCACTACCTATGTACAGCGTCACAATGGTAACTCCGAACATGGCCATGTAACATGTCTAAGATCATGGAATTGTCCTCCCAAAGCCATTCTAGCATTGGGGGGACAATTCCATGATCCCCCGGGTCTCTAGTGTAGTACCTGGGTACTGCCAAACTGCCTTTCCGGGGTTTCCACTGCAGCTGCTGCTGCTGCCAACCCCTCCGACAGGTTTCTGCCCTCCTGGGGTCCAGGTAGCCCTGGCCCAGGAAGCAGAACAAAGGATTTCCTCTGAGAGAGGGTGTTACACCCTCTCCCTTTGGTAATAAGTGTGAAGGCTGGCGAGGAGTAGCCTCCCCCAGCCTCTGGAAATGCTTTGATGGGCTCAGATGGTGCCCATCTCTGCATAAGCCAGTCTACACCGGTTCAGGGATCCCCCAGCCCTGCTCTGGCACGAAACTGGACAAAGGAAAGGGGAGTGACCACTCCCCTGACCTGCACCTCTCAGGGGAGGTGCCCAGAGCTCCTCCAGTGTGTCCCAGACCTCTGCCATCTTGGATTTAGAGGTGCTGGGGGCACACTGGACTGCTCTGAGTGCCAGCTGGTGACGTTAGAGACTCCTTCTGATAGGCTCTCGCCTGTCTTGGTAGCCAATCCTCCTTTGTTGGTAGCCAAACCTCCTTTTCTGGCTATTTAGGATCTCTGCTTTGGGGAATTCTTTAGATAATTAATGCAAGAGCTCACCAGAGTTCCTCTGCATCTCCCTCTTCACCTTCTGCCAAAGGATCGACCTCTGACTGCTCAGGACTCCTGCAAAACCTCAACAAAGACGCAAGACGACTACTAGCAACCTTGTATCGCCTCATCCTGCCGGCTTTCTTGACTGTTTCCAGGTGGTGCATGCTCTGGGGGTAGCCTGCCTCCTCCCTGCATGAGGAGCTCTGAAGAAATCTTCTGTGGGTCGACAGAATCTTCCACCTGCTAACGCAGGCACCTAAAGACTGCATCACTGGTCCTCTGGGTCCCCTCTCAGTCTGACGAGCGTGGTCCCTGGAACTCAGCAACTCTGTCCAAGAGACTCCCCCAGTCCAGTGACTCTTCAGTCTAAGTTTGGTGGAGGTAAGTCCTTGCCTCCCCACGCTAGACTGCATTTTTGGGTACTGCGTGATTTGCAGCTGCTCCAGCTCCTGTGCACTCTTCAAGGATTTCCTTCGTGCACAGCCAAGCCTGGGTCCCCGACACTCTAACCTGCAGTGCACAACCTTCTGAGTTGTCCTCCGTTGTGGGACTCCCTTTTGTGACTTCGATTGGACTCCGGTTCACTTTCCTTCCAAGTGCCTGTTCAGGTACTTTTGCGTGTGCTGCCTGCTTCTGTGAGGGCTCCCTGAGTTGCTGGGCGCCCCCACTGTCTCCTCCTCCAAGTGGCAACATCCTGGTCCCTCCTGGGCCACAGCAGCACCCAAAAACCTCTACTGTGAACCTTGCAACTAGCAAGTCTTTTTTGCAGTCTTTCTGCGTGGGAACACCTCTGCAAGCTTCATCGCGACGTGGGACATCCATCTTCCAAAGGAGAAGTCCCTAGCTCTCTTCTTTCTTGCAGAACTCCAAGCTTCTTCCATCCAGTGGCAGCTTCCTTGCACCCTCAGCTGGCATTTCCTGGGCTCCTACCCACTCTCAACACCGTCGTGACTATTGGACTTGGTCCCCTTGTCTAACAGGTACTCAGGTCCGGAAATCCACTGTTGTTGCATTGCTGGTGTTTGTTCTTCCTGCAGAATCCCCCTATCGCAACTTCTGTGCTCTCTGGGGGTAGTAGGTGCACTTTACACCTACCTTTCAGAGTCTTGGGGTGGGCTATACTGTTTTCTTACAGTCCCAGCGACCCTCTACAAGCTCACATAGGTTTGGGGTCCACTCATGGTTCGCATTTCACTTTTGGAGTATATGGTTTGTGTTGCCCCTATACCTATGTGCTCCTATTGCAATCTATTGTAATTCTACACTGTTTGCATTACTTTTCTTGCTATTACTTACCTAAGTTTGGTTTGTGTACATATATCTGGTGTATATATCTTATCCTCATACTGAGGGTACTCACTGATATACTTTGGCATATTGTCATAAAAATAAAGTACCTTTATTTTTAGTAATTCTGTGTATTGTGTTTTCTTATGATATTGTGCATATGACACCAGTGGTATAGTAGGAGCTTTACATGTCTCCTAGTTCAGCCTAAGCTGCTTTGCGATAGCTACCTTCTATCAGCCTAAGCTGCTAGAAACACCTCTTCTACACTAATAAGGGATAACTGGACCTGGCACAAGGTGTAAGTACCTCTGGTACCCACTACAAACCAGGCCAGCCTCTAACAACCATCAGTTGCGGAAGTTCAAGACTATTTGGAATCCTTTTCCAGAGCACTTAACAGATGTATCCTGATCTAGGTTCAGTTTCAGGCAACTTTGTTGATTGTGGTAATGGTCCCTAAACCACGATACCGACAAGATTCGATGGGTTCTTGATCACTAATACATATAACAATGAAAGTTCTCGATTAGTCAACCAATGGTTGAATGGGAAATGACTAAATATCAGCTCGTGGATATTTGAGGTGAGAAACAATATTGGGAGCGAAATCTCCCAAATTGGTGAGATGCTTTTTTTCTTTGATTTCTATTGTTCTATTTCTAACAAACAAAGCTTTGAAACTGCTTATTATGTTACTTAATAACTGGAGATATTTTTGAGCAAGATGTTTTATTAATATATATACCTAATACAAATATACAAACATAAGAACCTAATAAAAATATACAAACATAGGAATGTTTTTTCTTTTGGCTTTTTGTTTATTCTAAATCTATCTCCATGAAACATACATTCCATAGTAGCAAATGGATGTTGACTTTGTTATCTGGAGAAAATTTGAATAAAAAATATGATGATTATGACAAAATATCATATCAATATCAGCTTAGGAAATATAATCATCTCAATAGAATCACAAAAACCTGTTGTTTTCTCAACATTAGAATAGTTGAAAACATGCTTTAGGATACTTTTTATTTGTTGATGCAGTGCCTAATCTCAATGCTGCCACAGCAAAGATGGAAACCTGCAGCTGAATCTACTACAGCATGTATTGACCTTTGAGCAATATTCAACTGTCAGCTCTACTACATTGTGTTGGAAAAGACAATCTTTTGTGTGGTATTCCACCAGTCGTTTGCCTTCAATACCTTATTGCTGCTGGGCCTGTGTTTGTTGGCAGTAGTAAAGTGCTTATACTCTCTCTTCCAAACATGGTAAAATCAGTATACACCTAATTTACTTATACGTTTTTCGTATACGGTACTGCATGTACCCTCGGCCTGTAAGTACTAAAATGGGATTCAAATGTGCCTGTCTACCAGCATCCAGGGTCACATATCCATTAATGACTCTCTGATAGGGTGATGTGTATTCCTTCCAGACAGGCGACAAAGGAGCCCTGGCCTTGGGGAGTTTGTTTCTCTCCTAAGCAGGATGTCCTGAGGGTTTTGCCCATCCTCGTCCTAATGCCTTCCCTGTCACTGGCAAATGCACCCCACACCTAGGCCTGCCTGCCTTTGTTACCATAGGCTGTTTGGAGGCAGTCCTAGCTACTGGTTAAGGGGAGTGAAATCCTACTCAAGCAGCAACAACATTATCTGTCGGGGTAAAACACAGGTAAACCCCAAATTAACCTGTGCTTGACTCTTTAGTAGTTGGAACAAAAGCAGTCAGGCTTAACTTAGAGAACAGGTGCAAAGTATTTATGCAGCTCTTCAAAGAGTAATAAAATGAAAACACAACACAGGAAAAAATGCTGCACCAATTTAGAAATATAGAGTTAAATCAAATAAATTATTTAGGACTAAAATGACAAAATTTCAATCAGTGCAATTTTTAAGATTTGAGAGAAAATAGAGCCTAAAAGCACAAAGTGCCTTCTGGGTTACATAGTTGCTTTTGACCGGGACAAAGTCACAAGTTCAGGTTGATCAAACTGTAGTGTGGGCTGGATACAGGGACCAAACTGAGGCCCACTGAACAAAGCACTTTAAATCCTGGCTGTGGAGCATTGCGAGGCCCATGTTGCATTGCACAGAAGTTCTGAGGAAGGGCAGGGCTGTGATTTTGAGCTGTTTGTCGTCATCCATGATTCCATTGACAAGGGGTTTGTGATGAAAAGTCCTGGCCTGAGGATTTGCCACACAGCAGTGGTTCTGAAGAAGTTGTGGGTCTGCAATGCAAAGTCCTGTGTCATCATCGAGGATGCCATCACTGAAGGCCTTGTGATGTCAAGGCCTGCAACGAGGATGCGTCACACAGTAGCAGTTCTGAGAAAGCTGTGGATGGCAATCTGAGGTCCTGTGCATGCAGTGGGAGTTCCAATGTGGCTGTGAGGGCTGTGAGGGCTGTGAGGAGATGCATTGCACTGCACGTATTCTGCTCACAGGACCACAGCTGTGCTGGCAGAGGACATTAAGGCCCACTTCCAAGAGTCCTGGAAAGGAGTAGTACCCAAAGGGGGTTGGACCCTTATGCAGACAGAGTCCAGGTGCTAGATTCAAGGTGGCTGAAGCTTTTCTCTCCCTGAGGTTCTGCTCATTAGACCAGACAACAAGCCCTTGGAGTCACTCTGGTGCTCCTTGTTTCAAGATATATGTACAGTCCTGTTCACTCAGGCAGCAATGAATCAGGGCAGGAGGGCAACAGAGTGGCTGTCTTTCTTGGAGGGCAGCACAGCCATCCTTCTGAGTCTTCCACAGAGCCAGAGGTGTACTAAAATGTTGGGTCTGATGGTTCAATATGTATACCTGATACCAGCTTTGAAGTAGGATAAGGTTCTGGAGCTTTCCACCCCCAGGGGCGCTTGGATTTTCCTGTTTCCCTGCCCCAGGATTCCTGGGAGCATAAAAAACTAATGTCAAACACTTGTGAATGTTCCCAGCAGATGCTTTGTAATGTACAAATGTAGTAGATAGCAGCTCCCCCCCCCCAAATCAGAGATGGTCCATCCTTCCAACACTAAATCCCCCTTTCTCTCACTGTCTGGGACCATTACCAAAGACCAACTGCCAGCTACACCTGTGACCCAGGATACAGGCTGCAGGCACCAAATGGTTAGGTTCAGTGCCTGGATACCCCTCTGGTGACAAATGTGCAATACAAATCCTCATAAATATAACATTAGGACAAGAAAATGCAAATTTTCTAAAAGTGGCATTTTCAGACTTGTGACTTAGATTCTGACTTTCCCTTAAAGGGATATATAACTTACAATTCTTTAGACACCACAGTCGACCTTTCTTCTTGCTCCCAACTCAAAGTTAGCACATACTAAATGTAATAAGGTAACCGCATTGTATTGTAAGGAAGACATAGGCATTGCAAATGAAAAACAAAATTGAGGAGTTTTACTACCAGGACCTATACAACTTAAAAGTACCTGTCCATAGTTTTAAATACACCTCACCCTGCCCTCAATGGCAGGCCTGAGACTTGTTTAAAGGAGGGAGTTATTTAGGTGGAACAATTAGTGCTGCAGGCCCACTAATATCATTTAATTTACAGGTGTAAGCCAATCCTACCATGTTTAGGGGAGAGAGTACTTTAGCACAAGGTAGCAGTGGTTCAGTGTGCAGATTCCTAAAGCCATCAAAAGCCGGTTCAGAAAATAAGTGGGGGAGGCAAAAACTTTGGGGGTTACCTGCAGAGAGGGCCAGGTCCAGCACAAAGCACAAGTGTACTGTGGCCGTGAATGCAGCTAAGGAGCAGAAATTCTACATGGAGAAGAGAAAAAATTCCTAAAACAAATATTGGCTCTCCACACTGTGCCGACAATTCTGCTTGTTTTGGAACTTGGCGTCGCAGGAATAGATTATGAGATGACTTGTAGGCCCATCCTACTGTAGGTAGAAATTTTGAAGAATCTTAAGCGCAAGGGAGTTAGAGATGCACAGATGGAGGTACTTTCCTAAATCTCATGATTTAAAATGATTAACAATACACTCCTAAATTTAGATATAAACAATTTTTGCTAAACCATGACACTGTTACTAAAGCAAGAAGTGAAGAAACCCAAGGCCACTACTCTTTCCTGGCTTAAAACATATAAATTGTAAAATATGAGGTAGCATACCTAACTGCCATTCTGCTGCATCCTCCGTGCTTACAAGTAAGCCAATTTGATATGATTTGCTGCAATCTGTCACCCTATGAGATCATCCTCTCTGACAGCTCTCTACTATCAGCCTTCACCTTAACTTTTTAAGGGAGAAACTTATATGGGTGGGAAAATTGCTGCAGGCCCACTGGTATCATTTACAGGCCCTGTGTATATGTAGTACCCCTTACCAGAGACTTATAAATAAATTAAATATGCCAATTGGGCAGAGGCCAATCCTACCATGTTTAGGGAAGAGAGCACTTTAGCACAGGTTAGCAGTGGTAAAGTGTGTGGATTCCTAAAGCCAGCAAAAACAAAGTCAGCAACAACAGAAGAATGAAATGGAAAATGTTAGGGGAAAACCATACCAAGAATGGCAGGTTTAATATTGTGGAACTGTGGAAAATTCAGTGTAAGAGCTGTTGCTGTCTGGACAAGGAAGACTGGACTTGCCTGCCTTACACTTAGGAAACCAGATGTTACTCCAAGGTTCTGTTGCTGAACTCCTGTTTGAGTTACAGGAACACAGCAAGCTTCTAGAGGCCTCACCTGCAGCTGCTCAGCTGACCAGCACCAACTGTACCTGCCTGAACCCTGCTGTTGGCCTCTACTCGAGTGAACCCCGATCCCCAGAGGTGCCTCCTTCAATTCTATACCCTTGGCTGGTGTCTAGGTGTACTCCTCCAAACTGCAAACTGCAAGAAATGGACTCCAGGTAAACATCCAGAAGTTCTGGGCTACCACCAATATGAAGCATAAATGGTGACCTGATCATCACATCAGCAATGACCACCTGGTCTCCCACCAACAAAAGGCTGTGGCAGTGGGCTTCGCTTCACAGTGACCTCAATCTCTTTGCTGCCCACGAAAACGTGAATCTCCGGCTGAGAGTCCTCGCATGGAACTGGACTGAGTAGAAGGGGAAGTCTCCACCAGCATGTAACTAACCCCTTTATCCAACACATGCTCCATTGCTGACAGTCGGAACGTTTGACTTTGACTCTGTCTAGCATGACCAAACAATGGTGCTTGGCACTTTGTACTCAATGATGCTATTTTCACCTGAAGATTTTAAAAAAATCATAACTCCTATTCTACTTATTGGATTTTTGTAATTTTGGTGTCATTTTATTTATTGAAATTTACTCTAGTTTTCTAATTTGGTTTTTCTTGTATTGTGATTTCAATTTATCACTGTTTGGGAGCTGCATAAATAGTTTACAAATCACCTCTCAGTTAAGCCTGACTGCTTTTGTGTAAAGCAATTAAAGGTACCGAAGTTAAAAAGTTAAAAACACAGCACAATAAATATCCCACTCCAGTTTAGTACACCAGAGTGTAATTTAATGAACAGAAAGACACAAACACAGCAAAAATCCAATAAGTGAAACCAGAGAGAATGTTTACAATTTTAAATAAAAATAGTGCCAAAAAGCATTACGAGCCAACTGCGGTCATTTGTCTGTACTTGACCAGTGCCTAGGTGCAATGTAAGACTGACTGTGATGGAGCATAGGTTGGCTAGAGAGGCCAGGTTTGGGCCGATTGAAAGATTTATCTTCTGATTAAAATCAGAAATGGTAGTCAAAAATCCTCAGTGGCAGTGGTCTGTGGCTGGTAAGAGCTCCTTAAGCTCTTATAGCTGTCCATAATAAAGCTGTTGATGTTCGTCAGGAAACCTCTGAAAAGAAGAAATTAAATATTAGCTCCCAAGGAAGGCATCTTCCAGGCCCGATACTTTTGGCACCTTTGCCTGGTGAAGATATTTACTTTCACACCGCACAGGGCTCCATGAGGCTGAATACCCTCTGCAACATCTAATGAAATGGATTTTGCTGCTGCTGAAAAGCTCAGAACAGGAGCAACCTGAATCTTTGACCTAGCAGCAATGCACCCTCGTCAGATTCATGTGGCAGGTTTGTCCACTTCCTTTGGAGGACTTTGGAGCCAAAACATTTCTAGGTCCCAGGGATTTTCAGGATGATAGGAGTAGTAACCATTTAACACAAAAGTACAATTTCCTTAATAGTTTTATATAAAACATTATATTTTATCATGCAAACTGCCATAGTGCTTATATTGGTGACATAAGTATTGGAAAAAAAGTTACAGGCCTTTCAAAAGGGTTTGCTATGACAAGTCGAATTTGCAGGGTAAACCTTCCACAGTGAGACTACAATAGTAGCTCGGCAGTCATGGGTGCACTGTCATTGTAGTGGTCGGCACAAAGGGTTGTATCCTAAAAGTGACTTTTAACTTTCAAGCCCTGGGTACACTATGCACCAAATATTAGGGACTTGTTGGAAATGGCCTTTCTGCAGGGTCACCCCCACACTTATTGCCTTCTCCTTCTCTTTCTATGACCTAAATTTTGCTGGCTTTAGGACTCTGCACACTTTATAACTGCTAATCAGTGCTAAAGTGCATATGCTCTCTCCCTAAAACATGGTGACATAGGCTCATACCCAGTTGTCATATTTAATTTACTTATACGTCCCTAGCAAAGTGCACTATATGGGCCCAGGGCCTGTAAATTAAATACTACTAGTAGGCCTGCAGCACTGGTTGTGCCACCCTCATAAGTAGCCCTTAACCATGACTCAGGCCTGCCACTGCAAGGCCTGTGTGTGCATTTTCACTGCCACTTCAACTTGGCATTTAAAAGTAACTGCCAAGCCTTAAACTCCCCTTTTTCTACATATAGGTCACCCCTAGGGTAGGCCTTAGGTAACCCATGGGGCAGGATGCTACGTAGGTAAAAGGCAAAAAATGTACCTGTGTAGTTTATATGTCTTGGTAGTGTAAAACACCTAAAATCGTTTTACACTGCTGTGAGGCCTGCTCCTTTCATAGGCTAACATTAGGGCTACCCGCATATACTGTTTGAGTGGTAGATTCTGTTCTGAAAGTGATAACAAGGTCATATTTATTATGGCCAGAATAATGGTAATACAAAATTCTGCTGACTGGTGAAGTTGGATTAAATATTATTATTTTAGAATTGCCACTTTTAGAAAGTGAGCATTTCTCTGCACTTAGATCCTTCTGTGCCTTACAATCAGCGGCTGGCTGAGTTAGTTGATAGCTCCCTTGTGCATTTCACTCAGGCAACCCCAAACACAGGATGTTCAGTCACACCTGCACACATCTGCATACTGAATGGGTCTTCCTGGGCTGGGAGGGTGGAGGGCCTGACACTTACATGAGAATCCAAGGGGGTGTAAGTAACTTTGTGCTAAGCACAAGACTCTTGGAAATAATGATGGCAGTGTTTTGATTCTGATCCCTGTCAGCAGCACTCATTGTCCAGGGAATGTTATTTCCAGAAGATTTAACCCTTTAAATTGCAATATCTTTCTGAGTTTAGAATAAAGGTAGGAATTAGGGCACCAACTGCTGGCTTTAATCAAGGGTTCTGCATTCATCTCCTACAAACGGGGTCAGGATACAAGGAATACTGTAGATGCTGTTCTTTCCCTAAGCTCTAAAACTTCAGCAGCAACAAAAATCTGCCTTTCTGCAATTTCATTATATTGGTTTATGCCAGTCTCCCAGATTATGCTTTCTCCCAACTGCAGTATGTTTAAATAATGACAGTGAGAATTATTTTGGTCGTTGAAAATGTGAGCTAATTGCTGCTAAAATCAAACCGTTTCAGAGCCTACTAATCTATTGAAGGATCTTAGTAAGCTGCCATTTTCATTTACCAGAATTTTATGGACGTTTTACAAATTTCTGATACTTATATTTTGCCATTCTTTGTCTTTGAATAATTCATAAAGTAGCTCTACGATTGTTTTGCTCTCCCCAGTTCCAGTTGTAGGGGGCATTGCTCTCGGTTCAGAATTCCAAATATTTGCATTTTAACCCACTCTTTGGACAGGTTGATTCCCTGTTCGTAAATACTTTAAGCAGAAGAGGTCCTGGCCATAAAATGCTGACAGGCAACTTTAATGTAAAAAACTTCCCAATACACGTCAACATTTTGGCCCTTAGTTAATCTCCATTGTTGCTTATGGGGATGCAACAAGACATGCTCCATTTCTTCTCACTGGCGCCTTTAAGTTCCAGGAGCTGTTGACCTGTTGGGGTTTTGATATTACAGTACACTTTTAAATGATCCGGACTGTAACTGGGTGTAGACTTAAAAGATCCTGGCCTGACGATCCATTTGAAGTCTTTCCTACACCACTATACTTGAGCCCCTTTTAATACAGACGAAACGTCAAGTCAAGGAAAGGCACTTTTGCAGGTAGCAGAATGTGCAGTACATAATATAGCCTTAGAACCCGCCGTAGCGGGCTCTACCGGCTATTAAAGGCCTTTAACAAGGGAGAGGGCGTTTAATAGTCGGTAGAGACCGCTACGGCGGTTCTAAGGCTATTAGAACATTCTGCCACTCAGGGCAGAATGTTCTATTAAATAAAACAAATTCCTCATGAAGACCGAGGGGATTAAAATCCCCTCGGGCTCCGTGAGGCTTTGTTCACAGCTCTTGCTGTGAACAAAGAGAACATTGGAATGTTGGCGCTGCGGGCTTTTAACGGCCAGTAAAAGCCCGGAGCACTCCATTGTTTTCAATGGAGCTGCCAAAGTTCCCATGTTCTAATATAGCCTTAGAACCCACCGTAGCGGGCTCTACCGGCTATTAAAGGCCCGCTCCCGCGTTAAATGCCCGAGCCGAAGGTGAGGGCATTTAACAAGGGAAAGGGCCTTTAATAGCCGGTAGAGCCCGCTACGGCGGGTTCTAAGGCTATTAGAACATTCTGCCACTGAGGGCAGAATGTTCTATTAAAAAAAACAAATTGCTCACGGAGCCCGAGGGGATTAAATTCCCCTCGGGCTCCGTGAGGCTTTGTTCACAGCTGTTGCTGTGAACAAAGCGAACATTGGAATGTTGGCGCTGCGGGCTTTTACCGGCCAGTAAAAGCCCGCAGCACTCCATTGTTTTCAATGGAGCTGCCAACGTTCGAATGTTCTAATATGGTAAATAAGGATCTGAGCCAGCGCTTTAAATGTGATGAAAAAACTGGGGCGTCTTTCAAGCGGACGTGTCTGATTTAATTAAGGGTGTGGCTTAAAACACGTAAAATAGAAATTTGTGATTAGCACAGTGTACCTTCCAACTGCTATTGTGCTGCTTCTTTCTGGCATTGCTTCCAGATATATAATACAGCAAGTAACATTAATCAACAACAAGCCAAGACTAATGGCTTTGTCAGTGGTCATGAAATTAAATTGAATAAGCCACAACTCCTAACTTTTAGGGTTGAGTATGCGAGTACATGCGCTTGCGCATGCGAGACACTCGTGTGTTCTGTAAAAGGCTTGGAGCCTGCCTATCACTCACCATTAGTTGGTTTGCCTGGCACTCTTCTATACAGTCTCGATTTCAGCTTAATTAGTGCCCCTCTGCTGCTCCCGATGTGATCAGGTACTATTTTGTTCGAACTTCCAGGGCCCTACAAACAGAAGGCTTGTGACTGGCAAAAACGTGCCCTAGAGGACAAACAACATTGTAAAGTTTTATTAAGTCGTCTTTTCTCAGTTTCCACTCATTTTGTTTTTGCTGGTGGGTGCTGTTGTCAAAACATGACAATTGTTCAAACTATTCGAAACGTATTACATTGCAAATGCGCGTTTTCACCTGCAGTCAGCGTCATTTCCCTCTGTGGAAGGCAAAAGGAGCGATAAGGTTGCAAAAGATTCCTGCCAATCCAGCAGCACAGCCTTTATAACCGCCGCAGAAAGACATTTTATCTAATGTACCACATAGGATCGAGATTATTGCATTAATGGTGAAATACCCAGGCTGTGCGCCGTACTTGGGAATTTATGTTTTGTGCCAAAAACGTGAAATAAAAGACCTAATTTGAAGTGCCGCAGCACAGGTCTCCAGCACGCGCAGAAATGAGATTGCGAGGCCCAGTTTCTTTATGCTGGTTGTAGCCTGAAACATTAATGAGTATTTATCACTGCCAAACTTCCTGCTATAGATTGTATTTAAATGCAAATAACACAGCTGGTCCACAGATGCAATAATACATCAGTGTGCGCAAGGCTGCTGAAAATTACATTCCCCTTTCACATATTTATGCATCATGCTGATTATGTAAAGCAGCACAAAATCCCCCTGATTACTAGAACGTCAAGGCGCAGTCAACAAAAGCCATGTGGACCTGCCGAAAATCAGATGGAATAGTTTAATCATTAGAACCACAACATTCCATTCGGAATGTGATGTCATTAAATAAAAATCGCTTCAAAACTAACGCTTTACTTTCTGACATTTCAATGTACCTTACTTCACCAAAGCAAGCAATGCATCTCTGCCTGGAGTTTTTCAACAGGGACACTGTGGTTGTAGAAAGAGCTTGATGTACACAGCTCGAGAAGGGTATGCTTCAAAAACAAATCCTAGGCTAGGCAGCGTGACGCAAAGATTATGAATGGTGCTAGGCAGCCTACTCGTGCTCCAGCCATTTCTAAAGCATGACATACACCCCAAGTGGATGTTTGTCATCACTCTACCTGCGCATTCCATCCTTATTCACTTTGCTGCTAATATGCACAAATAAAACTTAACTTCAATGCCATTATTTCTTTAGTGCTAGCAAAGGGTTAGTTCAAAGTGGTTGTTGACTCTTGGGTGACTGAATACTGTTGATTCTTTAATGGAGCAGACAAAGGTGTTTTTATTGTATTATGTAATACATGTTTGATGCCTAGAACAGTGCATCTGTGCAGATTGTAAAGGAGTGTGAGCAACTGCAAGGAGTAAGATTGACCTCACAGTGTGCCGCACTGGTATTGGTCAGCCGGTGCAGTGCCACTCTCGATGACGTAGACAATCAATACCAAAAGGTCGTGCTGCAATCGGCTGCTGCTGCTGAACAAGGAATTGCGGATAAAGAGTTATTTCCTGGTCTGGAACAAAATTCTATCTTTGATTATTGGTTTTAGGTTGAAAAATGAATAGGTTCAAGATTATACAAGATCTATTTAAAGGGAGATATGCTTGTACATGGTAGAGAGGGAGAAGAGTCACCTTCAGAAGATGCCCCAGGTCATTATAGGGCAATAAATGTAGGGCTTCACACATGCATTTGGCTTGGTCGATGACACGAGATCACAGAAAAAGACGGCGCATTGAGATTCCCACATTATAGCACATTCAATCTGAGGATCATTGAAAACTTGAGGAGAGTGTTATATGAGATGAATCCACCTCCTAGACCTGCACAGTATAAGGCACTGAACACTTGAGAACGTGCTGCTTGTGCTAGAGAGAAAGAGAAGCATCAGAAGAGCTTGAAAAGCAGGATGCACATATGATAATGCTTGATAGGATGCTGAACAAAAGATATGGAGAAAAGATATGATAAAGGGAGTTAGATTTTACCCAGCTTTGATGAGTGAAGCATTTGAGGGAGAGAAGGAAAGGAAAAAGGACAAGAAAGCAAAGGATGCAAACAGAAAGAGGCAGAGGATTTGAACAAGATCGGTGGCAGTGTTTCTAGTGATAGCTTTCTATATATATGATTTTCAGAATGTCCACCTTTGTATAATGAGACCTGAGTGGAGGGTGGAGATAACACTAATGGTGATGGAAATGATAGATTGGCTACCCCCTCAATAAATGTAAATCCTGGTCCAGTGGAGATTACTCTGGTAAATGTGTCTCATTAATTGATGGGAGAAGGTTCAAGAATTAATGTTCCTGCCAATTCTATTGTTTCAAACACCACTGATGCTTTTACTGGCCAGGTTACTGTTGGTCCTGTTAGTGCATCAGACCTTAATAAGTAAACTTACAAGGGGACGCAACTAGGTCGATGAACCTTTTGACTCACAATTAAGAAGTTCTTATCATAGCTCCAGTAAATAATCATTGATCAATTGACAATAATCAACAATCTTTAGTAATGAATAAATCAATAATCATTGGAGTCAGTAATTGTCACACACCATGACCTTTCAGTCATGAATAACCAGACCTTAAGTAAAAGTTTAGAATGTTTTCTTCCCTATATTACCAACGCTAAGGTCATGTAGATGAATCTCAAAATCAAATGAAAAACATATAGGAACAACACTTTTTGTCCAAAACTGCGGACGAAACGCATTCTAATCAAATCTTGAACTACAACACATTCTAAAGTTACTTTGCAAATCAATAGCAGAGTCAGCTGCATCAACGAGATGAAATACATGTCGTTAAGCAGAGAACTCCATCAAGCATTAGTCTCTTTTGTCATAAGTCAGAATCCTCAACTAACATCAGATTAGCTTCAGCATGTTGGGCTTCATGCAAAACAATTTAGTAACATTAATTTGGGATAACCATCTAACTATGAGAGAGTCATAGACAAAACAGTGCAGTTGGTACCTAGAAAGGAAAAGCAAATATGCATAATAATCACATTTCAATTTATACCTATCCTCAGTATGGGTCAGCAAGCAGAATCAGTCTTCATCCTCAAGACATCAGTCGATCAGCAAGACATACAGCTCTCAGTCAGGGAAAATGAGGCCAATGAGCCAGAATATCGGAAGAATCTCTCTCTCTCTTAAAGTCTCCTAAAATCTCTCAAAATCTGCTATATTTTCCCTCTGCAGCATTGTTATATCAAAGTCACCTAAACTATCCCCTAATTCCCTATTGGTCAGTTAATTGTATGTTCACACTCTGTATGTTCACACTCTGTCCAATAAAACTACTATACCAAATCTATGAATTCTAATATTTCTCCTTTCTCATATTGTTGATTGGTTCATCTTGTGATGTCTTCATCACCCGGCTTGTCAGGTAACAAAATTGTTGCAGCTTCTACTCTTGTCAGTATCTTCATTGTTCTTGTCCTGGGAAAGCCAGTCTCACACACATTACACATAAAATGTTGCATTAGCAAGAACATCACCTCCTAGCAGTCGGTTCTCACAAAAAGCTTCAGTTGAGCACATTTAAACAATACAATAGACATTTCACAGTTTAATTCACTTGGTCAGCCTTTTTTTACTAAACGCTAAGAAATACAGCTTTTACATGAGGCCTGGCAAAATAGGCCAAGACACTCACGAAGTTAAGGCCTACAATCAATAAAGCAAAAGCATACTTCAGAACTCTCAATATGACATATTACTGCATTAGTCTAACATATATTCACCATTTCATAAGTATTAATCATTGATTAGTACATTTTGTTAACACTGGTGGCCATTCTTCAAGGTCACATTTTCAAACGTGTGCATTATTTTTCTACATTATTTTCATTTTCTACATAAACGTATTATTATTCAACATGCATAAACACTCATTAATAATTTCTTATTAAAACACCTGCGCTAGCAGTCCGCAAGTATAAACCTGATTTCCCAGGAAAGGCAACTTCTAATTTGGCTGTGACCCATGCAGTGCATGCTTCAGGTAATGTTGCAAGTCTTGTTATGAGGGGCTTTGTTCCTCTAGTTCTGAAACACATGTTCTCCATGTGTGGAGAGTGCTATCTCAACTTTGAATCTTTCAGGATGCAGTCCCATAGGTAAATATCAGAGAATACCAACTTCTGGTACACCCGTATGGGAGTCACCTTTATATTCTAGTGGCGATGCCCATGGAGGAGGAAATATGACTAGGGTCCCTGTAGTGTCACGGAGTCTTAGCACTAAGGAAATAGACGAGTGAGTAAAAGCTTTTAATGCTGATACTCCTTTGAGTGATAGCAGGAGTTCTGAGTTGAGAAAGGGAACCATTCGGTCACCTGTAAGAGAGAACTTAATGGATGTGGCTAAACAGAAGTTAGAACTGGATGAGATGATTAGCGGGAACCTTGAAATGACTTGTTCAGACTCTTAACAAAAAATGTGCTTGTTTTCATGTGTAATGGCGTTACCAGATGTGCAGAACACGTTTATGACAAACTATCTGAGTTGGATCAAAAGTATGAGATAGACTTGAACAAGACCAAAGCCTAGCAGAACAGTTACTGTCTATGCTTTATTGAGGAAGACATTCAGATCTCGGCGAATGGAACACCATATTAAGATCTCCATAGGATATAATGGGATTGTAATATGGTGGATGGGCTATCCGTCAAGTTTGTGATGTAGTATTCCATTTCGCCAAGATTTAAATCAGGCCCACAGCCTGTAGGAGAACTCCAGAAATGAAAACAAAAAATGTAAGAGCTCATTCAGAATATTAAAAAATAGAGTCAGCTTGATAAATGGGAAAGTCAAGGGATGAGAAAAAAAGAACCAAAGAAACAGACAGGGCAACCATTTCCTTCTGTAGTGGGAGAGGAGAGCACACCAAATCTCCCATTGAGAGAAGTGCCTGGTGGAGGTTATGTTCATGTGCCTTGGAGTGGAAGTGATCTTGCATCATTCAGTAATGAATATCCAAAGCTGAGGGAAAAGCCAATGGAGTGGTAGGAGAAAGTTGAGCCATTTGTGAAGATTTCAAATGTGCAGTGGGTTGAATTGAACACTCTATTTGACATTGTGGTTCTGAGTGACTGGTGGGCGAAATGTAAGATAGCTGTTGAATGGCCTGAGTCAGAACCACCAAGGAGCCTAGTGACAAAAAGCCCTTTGATGTTGGTGATGAGAAGTATGAGCAGGTGATGATATTCTTAAAGTTGAAGGTGTCGTCCAAAGACACTAATCGGATTAAAATTGATAGAGCAACTCAGGAACCGAAAGAGTTGATTCATATATTTTATCAGAGACTGTTGCAGGTGTTCAAGCAGTATAGTGGAATGGAGGCGCTTGAGCCCAATGGTAGGAGGCATTTTGTGTTGAGATTAGTGACAGGCTTGAGACCAGAAATTAGAATGGTGATTCAACAGCATTTGTTTTGTTGGCAGATCAAATCACTTGAAAAGATCTTGAGGAAAGTGAAGTATTGAAGTGATGAAATCGAGATGGAACAGAAGAATCTGAAGGAAAAGTTTATGGTTGTCAATACGAAGGCTGCTCAGAGAAGTAGTCAGAACCAGTCATTTGTAGGAAATGCTGGTGCTATGCAAGGTGTATATCAGCAGAATACTGCTGTGATGTAAGGCAGAGGTTGCGGAGTCCCTATAGACCCTACTATCAGAATGGATGTGGATAGTCTGAAGAAGACAAACACTTTGTTATGTTTTTATTTGGAAAAAGGTGGGGCATTGGAAGAGGGAATGTTGTTTTATCCCAATCAATTAGCTCCAGAATTCAGGGTTTATACAACCCCAGAATAACAACCCCGTACAGATGGAAAATGTGCAGAGACAGAGAGAACAGAATTTCAATGTGCCACAAGCTCAGGTGACGCAGGTTCCACACACCCCTGCCACAACAAAATATGAATGGCCCCAAATTGAATACTAATCAAGTTTCAAATATGAATTTGAATACATTTCAAGCCAATAAATCCTTCCAACAGTTTCCAGTGTTTCGGACATTTGAGAACTATGGCTCTGATCAGTCAGCCTGAAGGTGCCTTAGGGGGAGGAAGATTGCGTACTTGGTGCAGACTTGGAGGTAGACCAGGGTGGTCCATTCTATGCCCTTGCACGACGACAATCAATTCCTCTTAGCAATTTGGTTTGCCAATTGTGTTTTGGTATTGTGCCCAGTCTCTCAAGGGTATACTGAGATCCATCTTTAACCAGATTCCTAAGCAGAATCTGAACTTCCCTGGTCATGCCTTGCAACTCAGTCCTAATCCAGTATATCAACATCCTACTGGTGGCGTTGACAATTCAAGAAGCCTGTAGGAAAGATACTAATAAGTTGTTGACCCACCTGTCTCAGAGTTAACATAAAGTTTCCCCTGGTTAGTTGCAATATAGCCAGAAAATAGAGATATTGGACTGGTGTTGCCACTGGATACCCAACTTTTCCCTAGTGGCCAAGCCTTTGCAGAGGCTGACACACAAGGATAGGTCTGATCCAGTACCCTGGGATGATGATTGCTTCCTTGCTTCTTTGCCTTCCTAGAGCTGAGAAATTGTCTGTCGTGTCCCAGCACTGGCAAGGCCTGTATACAGTAAGCCATTTGTACTTTTCTGCAGTGAGAGGGAGGGCTGCCCTCTCCCAGTGCTTACATTTACTCAGAAATGTCAGAAGGCATGTGGCCTATTTCTCTGCTGCTCTTGATTTCTTGGTATATTCTTCACCCTTCTGCACTGCAAGGTTGCCTTAAAGTGGTGATTGCTGTCAGTGTCAGCATACAGTGGTGTGAAAACATAGTTATGGGTCATCCACTATCTGGTTATGTTCCCCATTCAGCGGAGTTACTGTTGACAAGGACTAGAACCCAGCATTTGACAAGTAGCCGCCTTACTAAACATGAACAAACCATACTTGCAGCAGAAAATGTAACTGTCAAGTGCTGTGCTGTTCTAAATCCTGCTACTCTTTTGCATATGCCAGACAATGAAAATGATGAGAGTGAACTGGAGCATGGCTGTCTCAATGTCACTGGTCTATGCACCAAGCAGAGGCCAGACATACAAACTGAGCCACTACCTGAATCTGATTTTGTGCTTTATGTTGATGGCTCATGTTTAAGAGACATTGGAGGAAGTTTGAGAGCTGTGTTATGTGCTTTCTACTTTAGTAATAGAACTGCTTATTTAGGACGGCAGCCCTGCTGAGTATGGGGGACTGAGTGCACCCCACACCGTTAGTAGTTGTCGGCCTAACTCCTGGCTAGCTACCAGTGCCTTAAACAAACCTCCAAGCTTGTCAGGGTAAAAGGTGATTATGGCAACCTGAACATAACACTCTGACTTTCCAAGGATGTCGTGGAAACAGATTGTATCTGTTTCGCTCAGTTACTCATGCATGCCAAGGCGAGACACAAGATGCAAAATATGTTTTCAATACATTTATTGAAGTAATTGCAATCTGGTATAAAATCAAGTGCTGAGATAATTAGGTAGATGAAACAAACCAAAATAGCCATACTATAATCAGGATAAAAAAGCTGAACAACCCCACCATATTGTGTGTGGGTATAGATGTTCTAGAGATTCCTACCAAACCCTATGTCTCTGTCTGAGAGCATAGTGGTTGTAGCCAAGCACCTGGCCTCATCTAATGGATCAGCCACAGCACCGTACCTGGATAGTATATCAGGAATTGGCCAGTTGGGTAGATGACAATCCTCTGATAAAGCTGGAAGGTCTAATGTAATGATGTGTCTTGGGGATAGACGCTGGCTCCGGGACTGGCAACACAAGATAGCATATCATGTACTGCGTGCAATAGCTTTGGACAAAGGGTACAGATTATATGTAATGCATAGGCTGAATAAATGAACAGTGTGGCCCTTGCTTTCCTAGAATGAAGCAGATAATTAAATATGTAAAAGCTATTGTCAAAAAGCAGTCTTGCTAAACATGAATAAAAATGTGTATAAAAGGTGAATAAGGCACTAACTGTAAAACAAAACTAAAACAGTGGTGCCAAACTTGGGTTCTGGAGGGGACCTCACAACAGATGCTTATGCAGTCTGCACAATTTCAGGAGTTTTTGAAGCTTCCTGGCTTCAAGGAATATTTTATGCCCAAGTGGCTGAATTTATTGCTCTTACTAGAGAATGCTATGTTTCAGACCAGCTAAATGTGACAATTTTCACTGATAGTTGCTATGGCTTTCGTGTTGTGTATGACTTCAGACAGTTATGGTTCCAGAGGGGGTTCAAGAGGTCCTCCGGATCCCCAATCTGGAATGGTGAACAAGTGAGTAACCTCCTTGAACTTTTACAGTTGCCTGAACAGGTTTCAGTGGTCAAGTGCCCTGGACACCGTAGTGGAAACAATCTTGTAATATTGGGCAATATATATGCTAATGAGGTTGCAAAGTACTGTGCTGACAATGTCTACACTGGTAATTGAGAATATACCAAAAAGGGAATGGATGAGACTAACTACAGCCTTTTGTTAACTGCAGACACATGGGAAGAAATAAAGAGGCTATGTCCCAGAGGATGTATGCATCTTTTTGCATTGGGTTGAAGCTTACCAGTTACAAGAAATGACAGTCTCACTGAAGCAAAACTGTTGTTAAGTGAACTCATACCAAGGTTTGGCTTTTCAAATTCTCTGGAATCAGATCACAGACTCATTTTAACAAGGAGGTCCTGAGATTGTTGTGTGCAGCATTGCAAGTGGAACAGAGACTACATTGCAGCTATAGACCTGAGGCTTTGCGTCTTGTCGAACAGGTTAGGACACTGAAATTCAGGGTTGGCAAAAGTATGTTCTTCAACATCTTTGCAATGGCCTGATGCTTTGTGTCTTGTTTTTGATGAGTCTTTCCATTGTACCTGATTGGAAGACGGGACTGTCTCCTCACATGATAATCATCGGCAGAGCTATGAGATTTATATTCTTGCAAATGCACTTGAGAACATTACTGATTATATGATACTTGATTACTGCAAAGGGATAGCTGATGTGGTGCGTTCTGTGTCATATCAGGTTGGAGCAGCCACAACCCCTCCACATCAGGAACAATGCCATGACCACAGTCCTAGCAACTGTGTCTTGGTGAAGAAACACGTAAGAAAGATACATTTTGGTACCTCATTGGTGTGGGTCATATCAAGTCATCTTGGTGACACCAACAGTTGTTACATCTGGAGGTCTCCCTAACTGGATACATGCTTCCTATACTCATAGAGTTGAGTGTCGCTTGATGTGACAGCAACTTTTCCAGAAGTATCGAGGGTAACAGAAATACAACTGGAACTTGTGATAGTAAAGTTGTCATGAATCAACACAGAGCCTGAAGCAGCACATTTGGTCTGAAGGGGATTTGGAGAGATCCACAGCTGACACTGAGATGGATGAATCCTGCCCTCTAGTGGTGATTGAGTCAAATTCAGATTCAGACCCTGACAAAGGACCTAGGCCCGTATTTATACTATGTTTGCGCCGAATTAGCGTCGTTTTTTTCGACGCAAATTTGGCGCAAAACTAACGCCATATTTATACATTGGCGTTAGACGCGTCCAGCGCCAAAGTATGGGCAAATAGCGTCATTTTTTTGCGTGAACGCCTTCCTTGCGTTAATGAGATGCAAGGAAGGTGTTCCCGTCTAAAAAAATGACGGCGATGCAAATGCGTCGTATTTATACTCCCGGGCAAAAATCACGCCCGGGAGTTGGCGGGTCAAAAAACCCCGCATTTGCGCCACTATTTAACGCCTGGGTCAGGGTAGGCGTTAAGGGGCCTGTGGGCTCAAAATGAGCCCACAGGCGCCCTCCCCTGCCCCCAGGGACCCCCCCTGCCACCCCTGCCCACCCCAGGAGGACACCCAAGGATGGAGGGACCCACCCCAGGGACATTCAGGTAAGTTCAGGTAAATATAATTTTTTATATTTTTAATTTTTTTTGGTGGCATAGGGGTCAAGGGGGCATGACTCCTGTCTTTACTAAGACAGGAGTCATTTAAATGGCGTCTGGGCGTCGAAAAAAATGGCGCAAATCGGGTTGAGGCGATTTTTTTGCCTCAACCTGACTTGCCCCATTTTAAGACGCCCTAACGCCATTTTCCCCCTACGCCGGCGCTGCCTGGTCTACGTGGTTTTTTTTCCACGCACACCAGGCAGCGGCGGTCTGCTAGCGCCGGCTAACGCCATTCCATAAATACGGCGCCCGCATGGCGCTTCAGAATGGCGTTAGACGGCGCTAAATTTTTTTACGCTAAACTGCGTTAGTGCAGTTTAGCGTCAAAAAGTATAAATATGGGCCCTAGGCCCGTATTTATACTCCGTTTGCGCTGAATTAGTGTCGTTTTTTTCGACGCAAATTCGGCGCAAAACTAACGCCATATTTATACTTTGGCGTTAGACGCGTCTAGCGCCAAAGTATGGGCAAATAGCGTCATTTTTTTGAGTGAACGCCTTCCTTGCGTTAATGAGATGCAAGGAAGGCGTTCCCGTAAAAAAAAATGACGGCGACGCAAATGCGTCGTATTTATACTCCCGGGCAAAAATCACGCCCGGGAGTTGGCGGGTCAAAAAACCCCGCATTTGCGCCACTATTTAACGCCTGGGTCAGGGTAGGCGTTAAGGGGCCTGTGGGCTCAAAATGAGCCCACAGGTGCCCTCCCCTGCCCCCAGGGACCCCCCCTGCCACCCCTGCCCACCCCAGGAGGACACCCAAGGATGGAGGGACCCACCCCAGGGACATTCAGGTAAGTTCAGGTAAGTATAATTTTTTATATTTTTAATTTTTTTTGTGGCATAGGGGGGCCTTATTTGTGCCCCCCTACATGCCACTATGCCCAATGACCATGCCCAGGGGACATAAGTCCCCTGGGCATGGCCATTGGGCAAGGGGGCATGACTCCTGTCTTTACTAAGACAGGAGTCATTTAAATGGCGTCTGGGCGTCGAAAAAAATGGCGCAAATCGGGTTGAGGCGATTTTTTGGCCTCAACCTGACTTGCCCCATTTTAAGACGCCCTAACGCCATTTTCCCCCTACGCCGGCGCTGCCTGGTCTACGTGGTTTTTTTCCACGCACACCAGGCAGCGCCGGTCTGCTAGCGCCGGCTAACGCCATTCCATAAATACGACGCCCGCATGGCGCTTCAGAATGGCGTTAGACGGCGCTAAATTTTTTGACGCTAAACTGCGTTAGCGCAGTTTAGCGTCAAAAAGTATAAATATGGGCCCTAGTGCTGTGAGAAAGCAAGTGGAAGCTGGAGACTGTTGACCCAGAGGAAAAGAAAGGAAAAAACTTTACTTGCCTAAAGAGTGTGTGTCTCAAACAATTCCAGAGGACATTGAGAACTCTGATCTAAGTGAAAGTGAGAATGAAGGATTGACACTGAGATCCAAAAGAACTACAGTGCCCTGCCAGAAGTACTCTTCACCTGAATGGACATACTTTGCCACAGATGACGGAGACAGAATGTTTTGGGAGATTTAGGATAATGCTATAGATCCAACTGAACCTCCTTGAACTGAACATTGTGCTTGAGTTTTACTTTGAGAATCCTGTGCTGCCGGATAGACTGAGCATTTCATTCTGGATGTGATTATTAGTGAATTTGAGCTGTGCATATTTTAGAGACTTTGCAATGACTTTGTTAGGGAATTAGGAGGATTTCCAAGGCTCGGGTCTGCAGAAGAATAGAGGATTGTGCTTTAGAAAAACATGGAGTAGGGATAAGGCAGATTAACTAAGGCTTTTGTAAATAAACCTTTTGCAATTTATTGCATCAACTAAACCCTAATCCACAAAACCTGTAGATGTAAATACGTATTAGGTGCAGAGTTGCTTATTTTCCTTGTAGTATTAATCATTTTATTGATAGGAGCATATTCCCATACATCTTTTGTAGTAAATGTGTTACTGTCTAGTGTTCCCCCACAAACACTGAGTCCTAGAGATCATAGTTTATATAGATTAGATGATAATGCTTTGCACTTAGTTGTTTCTAGAGGAGAGTAATCTGCAAATGTATATTTTAGATCGATTTATGAGTACATTGACACTATGGGTGCAAGGAGTTCCTACATTTGTATTCAATTTCCTGCTTCCCTTTCAGAAGGTATCACTTACCACCACATTCCTTTGACATATGGAGACTCTTTTAGTCTTTTGTTGAGTATATTTTATAGACAGGGTATTTTTCAATAATATTTTTCAAATTACGATTTAGGGCCATATTTATACTCCGTTTGCGCCGAAATTGCGTCGTTTTTTTTGACGCAATTTCGACGCAAAACTAACGCCAACTAACGCCATATTTATACTATGGCGTTAGAGGCGAATAGCGCCAAAGTTCCCGGAATGTGCGTCATTTTTTAGCGTGAACCCCTTCCTTGCGTTAATGATATGCAAGGGAGGCGTTCCCGTCTAAAAAATGACTCCCAGGACTTTACGTGGTATTTATACTCCCGGGCAAAAGAGACGCCCGGGAGTTGGCGTGGCTAAAAACGGCGCATTTGCGCCACTTTTTACGCCTGCTCAGAGCAGGCGTTAAGGGGCCTGTGGGCTCAAAATGAGCCCACAGGTGCCCTCCCATGCCCCCAGGGACCCCCCCTGCCACCCTTGCCCACCCCAGGAGGACACCCAAGGATGGAGGGACCCACCCCAGGGACATTCAGGTAAGTTCAGGTAAGTATAATTTTTTTTTTTTTATATATTTTTTTGGTGGCATAGGGGGGCCTTATTTGTGCCCCCCTACATGCCACTATGCCCAATGACCATGCCCAGGGGACAGAAGTCCCCTGGGCATGGCCATTGGGCAAGGGGGCATGACTCCTATCTTTACAATGATAGGAGTCATGTTGATGGGGGATGGGCGTCGAAAATAAATGGCGCAAGTCGGGTTAAGACGATTTTTTCGACGTAACCTGACTTGCCCCATTTTAAGACGCCCATGCGCCATTTTCCCCCTACGCCGGCGCTGTCAGGTCTACGTGGTTTTTTCCCACGCAAACCAGGCAGCGCCGGTCTGATTGCGCCGTCTAACGCCATTCCATAAATACGGCGCCCGCATGGCGCTTCAGAATGGCGTTAGACGGCGCAAAACTTTTTGACGCTAAACTGCGTTAGCGCAGTTTAGCGTCAAAAAGTATAAATATGGGCCTTAGTTCTTTGAGAAGTTCCTAAAAATCCATATTTTAAAGGTGTAGAAATGATATGCAAATATTTTGTATCTCTCAAGCCACTATACACTGGATAGGCACACAAACATAATTTAACTTGTTCAATGACAGATGTAGATAAGACATGTTTAAATCTAGGGGAAAACAGAAGGAGAGATTTGGGGCCAGATGTAGGTAGCCTTTTGCACCTTGCAAACGGTGAAAAACGCCTTTTGCGAGGCGCAAAAGGCCTCACGCGATGCAGAAACACATTTTGCGAGTCAGTACCGACTCGCAAAATGCAATTCCGACTCGCAAATAGGAAGGGGTGTTCCCTTCCTATTTGCGACCGCATAGCGATGTAGAGTTGATTTGTGACCACGAAAGCAGTCGCAAATCAACTCGCAGTTACCATCCACTTGAAGTGGATGGTAACTCATTCGCAAACGGGAAGGGGTCCCAAGGGACCCCCTCCCCTTTGTGAATGCCCCAAAAAATATTTTTTCAGAGCAGGCAGTGGTCCTATGGACCAAGGCCTACTCTGAAAAAACCAAAACTAATGGTTTCAGTATTTTTTCTGTTTGCAGCTCGTTTTCCTTTAAGGAAAACGGGCTGCAAAAAGGAAAAAAAAAATGCTTTATTAAGAAAGAAGTCACGGACATGGTGGTCTGCTGTCCCCAGCAGGCCACCATCCCCATGAGTGCCTAGACTCGCTATGGGGTCACAAACTGCAACCCACCTCATAAATATTCATGAGGTGGGTCTTTTCGACCCCATAGCGAGTCGCAGAAGGTGTCTGAGACACCTTTCTGCATTTCCTTTTGCAAGTTGCAAATTGCGAGTCGCTGGGACTCGCAATTTGCAACTCGCAAACGGAAACCTACATCTGGCCCCTAGAGTCTAAATCTGAAACAGATAAATGCGTTAAGAAACAACACAGGTCGAATAGGATGAAATCAAACATCAAGTGAAGGAAAAACAACCATCATTAGCTTTAGATGGGCAGCATAACGAAAAGTTGTGCATATACATTGACCAGAGTTATTTGGATCCATTATTTGGAAGGAAGAGTGAAAGCGAGCACACTTTTGATGTTAGAGGATATTGTGATTCCTGTAGTGTACTTTATTTGAAGACAACAGGCTTATTTTAAATTGCTCAAGGAATGGCATGGTACATGTTAAATCAGTATAGACTTCCTAAAGATTCACCATGTGGTACATTTCAATGATCCTGCGTCGGAAACAAAACCTAGAAGTAGAAACTGTTTTAATGCTGGAGAAGTGGTAGGAGACATTTTTGGTGCCTTTATCATATCTGGAGGGGGGTGTTGCATGATTTGAACATTAGAAAGCTGTCTACAACAGTGGATAAACTGGTAAATAGTACAGAAAATTCCTTATTGGTTGTACACACTGAGATGGTAGCTGTTCGAAATGGGGTCTCTGGTTGGCAGTCAGGTTACCCACCTGCTCAAGCAAGGACCCTCACTCTAGTCAGGGTAAAGGAGAATCACCTTTAGTTAACCCCTGCTCACCACCTTGGTAGCTTGGCACTAGCAGGCAGACTTAATTTCAGAAGCAATGTGTAAATTTTTTGTACCAACACACACAGTAACACAGTGAAAACACTACAAAATGGACCCCACACCAGTTTTAAAAAATAGGTAATATTCATCTAAATCAACAAGACCAGACCGACAAAAATCCAGAATAAACAAGTCAAGATATGATTTTTAAAAAGGATAAGAGCCTTAATATTCAGAAAACAGTGTGAATGATGTTGTTAGACAAAGTACCTGGTTAGTGTCAAAAATAAAGCTGCACGTGCGAGCGTGTGTCGAAAAGGCCAGCGATGCGTCGACTTCGCACTCGCAAATGAGATCATGCATCATTCCTTCTCCGGTCGGGTCGGCGTATGTCGTTTTTTCTCTCTCACAAGTGAGGGATACGTTGATTCCCAGGCGGGCACCATGAGTCCAGGCAGGCTTTTGCATTTATTTTTCATGCCCAGCGATGTTGCGTTGAAATTCAGCCACATGCTGTCAGGAAACTGTGTTGTGTGGTGCTTGCGTGGTTATCAGCAGCCGCCAGCGGGTGTTGTGCATCATTTCTCCAGCCATGATACGTTGATTTCCCAGCTGCGATGCAGATTGTGTGTCGATTTTAGCAGCAAGACCGTCGGCGTGTCGTTTCTCAGCCGCAATGAAGATGGTGCATCAAAAGTTTCCCTGCGCGGCGATCTGTGCATAGATTTCTGTCCTTTTCCACCAGCTTCACCTTTCAAGGGCCCAGAGACAGGCTAGGGCACCACTTGGCAGGGCAGAGTCTCAGCAGAGAATCCAGCTGCTGACAGAGAGAAGTCTTTGATGTCTATGAGACTTCATCAACAGGAGGCAAACTCAGTTCGAGCCCTTGGAGATACTTCACCCACGGGAAGTCACAAAAAAGTCAGTCTTTACCTCTCTCAGGCAGAAGCAAAGCACAGTCACAGGCAATCAGGCAGTACTCTCTTCCAGCTCTTCTCCTTGGCAGAGGTTTCTCTTGATTCCAGAAGTAATCTAATCTTCAGGGGTGTTGGGTCCAATAAGTATAGCCCTTTCTGCCTTTGAAGAGGGCCTACTTCAAAGGAAAGTCTCTGTTGTTTACAAGATCCTGCCTTGCCTAGGCCAGGCCCCAGATACACACCAAGGGGTTGGAGACTGCATTGTGTGAAGGCAGGCACACCCAATTCAGGTGTAAGTGACCACTCCTCCCCTTCCCTCTATCCCAGATGGCTCATCAGTATGTGCATGCTACACTCCAGCTCCCTTTGTGTCACTGTCTAGAGGAGATTCTCACAAACAACCCAACTGTCAAACTGACCCAGACAGGCAATCCACAGACAGGCAGAGTCACACAATGGTTTAAGCAAGAAAATGCTTACTTTCTGAAAGTGCATTTTCAAACTAGCAATCTAAAAACCAACTTCACTAAAAGATGTATTTTTAAACTGTGAGTTCAAAGACCCTAAACTCCATATTTCCATCTGCTCCCAAAGAGAATCTACACTTTATTGATATTTAAAGGCAGCCTCCATGTTCACCTATTAGAGAGATAGGCCTTGCAACACTGAAAAATGAATTTAGCAGTATTTCACTGTTAGGACATGTAAAACACATTAGTACGTGTCCCACCTTTAACATACACTGCACCCTGCCCATGGGGCTACCTAGGGCCTACCTCAGCTGTGCCTTACATGTAGAAAAAGGGACGTTTTAAGCCTGGCAGGTGGGTACACTTGCCAGGTTGAATTGGCAGTTTGAAACTGCACACACAGATACTGCAGTGTCAGGTCTGGGTCATGTTTACAGGGCTACTAGTGTAGGTGGCACAACCAGTGCTGCAGGCTCGCTAGTACCATTTGATTTACAGGCCCTGGGCACCTCTAGTGCACTTTATTAGGGACTTACTAGTGAACAAAATATGCCAATCATGGATAAGCCAATTTACACATATAGTTTATAAAGGAAAAACTTACAGTTTAGCACTGGTCAGCAGTGGGACAGTTTCAAGAGAAAACAAAACAGCAAAAACAGAGTCCAGAACATAGAAACAACCTGGGAAGCAGTGGTAAGACTCGGTTATCCCATCTCTAGGGGGCGCTGTACGGGGACTGTCGGAAGCCTGGGAATCACCTTTTATCTAGAGTCCCTTGCTGACTCCGGTTTGTTTCTCTTTTGGCCATGGTATACTTATGTAGTACTACATTTGCTTCCTGGCCCTGCAAATCCCATAATGCACAGCCTGGTAGTCAGGAAAGCCCGGATTCTGTTTCCCATTGTTATGGGAGAAGTCCAGTTGCTCCTTTTCACCGGATCCTCTCCTCCAGGACTTGCAAGTGGATGAAACTACACACACCTGAGACCTCTCCTGTGCAGCCCAGCTTAGAACTGCTTATAGGCAGCCATTTCCTCAAGATCCTTCATCATGCATTGGAGTTTGGTTCCTTTGTGTTACAGACCCCTTATGGGATGGTGTTCCAGTTTTGTTCCTGTTCTGTTCCAGCTTGATCCTTTTTCCTGTTTCTCTGCCCTGTTCCTGATAGTTCCAGCCAGAGTCTGCTCCCTATCTCTTAGCCTTGTACCTGTCTGTTTCTTCCAGAGCCTGCTCCCTGTTTCTCTGTCCTGCTTCTGCCTTGTTTCAGCCTGAACCTCCTCTCTGTTTCCCAGTCACGTTTACTGTGTATATCTACATCCTGTATTCCAGCCCTGTCCGTTCCTGTTCCAGCCAGAGCCTGCTCTCAGTTTCCCAGTCCTCTTTCTGTTTGTTCCAGCCAGACGTTTGCGCCCTGTTTTCAAGTCCTAGTCCTACCTTTGCTTCAGCCTGAGCCTGTTTCCAGTTCTTGCCTCTGCCTCTTAGTTTGTTCCCTTCTGTTTCCGTTTCTTCTTGGTTATTTGTGTCTGGTGAGTGTTCTATCAGTCTTCACCAGTGTATAAGTGTCCTCCTTTGTACTGGTGTTGGCTCCTGGTTTCCAGGAGGCAATTCCAGCTCCCATCCTTGTCTAGTGTTATACGTTGTCTTTCGTGCCTAACAGTGACAGTGTGCTATTGCTGTTTCCTCAGGAATCGCCACTTTGTTTCCAGCTGGACCCACAAGAGCGTGTCTTTCCTTGTTTGTGCTCTAGGGTCCAGAGACAGAATCACTTCTGCTGCCTCCTTTCTATGGGGCTGGCAGGGTGTCTATCTGTAAGAGCAAACTGCACAGAGGCATTGACATTCCCTGTCACTGTGGGAGGTCCTGCACCTTACTTTGTGTGCAACCCCAGCGCGTTTGTCCATTAGTAATCTGTTTCCTGTTTGTTCACACAAGGGTTGCTCTGCTTTTACTTTCCTGTGCCTGTCCATAGCTGTCCTTTCCGTATATGCCTTTAGCTGCTCTTCTGCCCCAGTTTACTACCTCTTTAAGATATTCGGTGACCTCAAGTGGTGTCCCAACCAGAGTCCTGATGAGACCTGCCCAAAACGTGACAAGCAGAGGCAAAAAGTTAGGGGAGACTACGCCGAGGATGCCAAGTCTAACAGTAGCAATATGATCTATGGTTTTACAGCAGAGACTTGCGTTAGACCCTCTCCTTGCAAAAGAGGATAGAGTCTGCAGGATGCTAAAAGTTCAGCTATGCTGTATTTACTACCCAGAAAAAAGTAAAGACCTGGAGAAATACATTCAGAACAATTCTGGTTTGATAAAATATTTGAAAGAGTCGAAAGCAACAGGTGCATGGGAGGCTATTCAAGATGGATTTGCTGATGTAGGCAAATGGTTTGGAAGCTTAGGGAGTAGAGTTGTAGGTTTTGTCTGAATCTGTTGTTGGTTATTGCCATATGTACAATAGCTCTGATTGTGGGTTTCAAAATTTATCAGAGGATGAAAGTTGATCAGGCAAAGAAGAGAAAGAGAATGTATGCTGAGCTGGGAGAGAATCAGTATAAATTATATGATGACATGACGTGGACATGGATTTTAATGTATCCCCAAATTTACGAGAGCCTGTAAAACATGGGATGCGACAAAAACTTACACCTCCAAAGGGAGGCGCAACAAGGTAAAATGTCTTCACTTTTCCTCATGTTTTTCTCTTTCTATGTGTGCTGCATTCTGCAGCACATATAGAAAGCAGAAAAACCCTGCCGGGATTGTTTATTGTGGAGGAAGGTGCCCCTTCCTGCACATAAAGATTCCTGCCAACAACCGAAACACCTGTGCACATTGGTGCAAGGGTGCCTGCGTTGGCAGTCAAAACTGCACCAGCGCAGTTGGAAGGGACAGGAATGCACTGTATACAGCACATTCTTGCCCTTTCCTTTTGATGCAGGGCAGCACAGCAAGATGACTCTGTAAATTTGGCCCTTAGTGTTTGTCTTCTAAAATAGAGGCCGACCAATTGGCTTGAACACAAGCAGATGACATTGGTTAGTGAGTATCTAGTAAATAAAAAAGGAGAGGGGGAGAGCACAGGTACACATTTTGATTAGGCAGTAAAATGGTGATGTTTCCTGACCCTGCAAAGAAAAGAACAGTGTGACAGGGGCTGTATTACACTAAGACCCATATTTATCAATATGTCACGCAATGCAAGGCAGCAGGTCGCCTTGGAGAAATAAAGATATTTCTCCTCGTTTGCACCTCTGGTGGGGAGATGTACAATTCTGACACATTTCCAGGTCTATCAGTGTTGGTACATTTTGGAATGTGTACCAATGCCTAAGTGGATTCATGGAAACACCCATTTTGTGCCCGTGCCACACACCTCCCTGCCACAGAGTAACGCAAGGTAACAATTTGCACTGCCTTGTTTGACTCTAGACTTATCAAGTCGTGCAAGGCGATGTAAGGTGGCCTTGTATGGCTTGATAAACCTCACTTAGGTTTTGTATCACCCTTGTGTCCCGTGGCACTATGCAAGGGGGATGCAAAACTTTGATAAATATGGGCCTATGTGCCTCAGGTGCACATGAGCACTTTGTGATTGTAGATGTTTGTGTCCCTTCTGTAATATATATCACACTGGTGCTACATTTATGCTCTACATAATTTAGGGGGGATTTCCTCATTTGTATGGGATGTGGCCATATGCATAAGACACAATACTTGTTCTCTATGCCAGCATTGAATTACAGATGTGGGTACATGGCCAAAGAGGCCATGAGGAGGTGCACTGCCTGAGTGCTACATTGAGGTGGCTCACAGTCATTGTGTCCTCCCAAGGGTACCCCCAGACATCCCACTGCAGGCAGATGCAATCACTTCCTGCACCTGACCCACCTGCAGATGAATTTCTGCCCTACCTTTTCAATACAGGCAGTGTTGACACCTGAACAATGTAAGTGGAAATGGTGGCTTCAAACAACTGGCTGTCTTCCACTAATGAGATATTCCCAGGGCATACGAAGGTTCATGTCCGCACTATAAACAGTATATTTTATGAAACAATCTGGAACAATCATCTTCCCAACAGTGGTGGCTGGGGCATTATAAAAGTGGTGTGGGAGAAAACTGTGAGAGGAATATAAAGTATGAGTGAGCGCCAATGAAACATCGGTGGGGGAGCAGGGATGTTCTCCCTTCTCATGTCGGTTTTAGAAATAATAGGTGAAATTTATATATTTTCTGCATAACTTCGAAAAAAGCTTGCTACCATTGTTTTTCAAAAAAGGAATGCAAATGGACACACAAGGTCTTGCCACTCTCCCTACACTCACAGACACATCACTTCTCACTCTAGTCACAGACGCACATTGCTTTGCTCACCCTACACTCACACATGCATTCTGATCACCCAGCACTCATACAGGCAAACCCTTCACCATTCACTCATACCGCAACCCCACTCACACAGGAGACTCTAACTTCACATCCTGCACCCGTAAAGGCACACTTCTCACCCAGCGCTCATACAGCATCTCCACTCACCCTGCACTGATACAGTTTCCCTGTTCACCAGTACTCATACAGGCACACCACTCACTCTGTAGTCATACAGGCACAATGCTCACCTTGTACTCATACAAGCACACCGCTCACCCTGCAATCAAACAGCATCCCTTCTGCCTCTAGATTCATACGAGCATACCACTTACCCTGCCCTCATACAACATCCCCACTCACCCTGCACTCATAAAGGCATAAAACTCACCCTGTATTAATACAGGCACACAACCTACCCTGCACTCATACACGCACACCACCCCCACCCTGCACTCATCCAGCATCCCAACTCACCCTGTACTCATACAGCAACCCCACTCACACTGCACTTATACATGTGCACTGTTCATTCTGCACTCATACAGGCACACCTCCAACCTTGTGCTCATAGAACGTCCCCACTCACCCTGCACTCATACAGCATCCCCACTCACCCTGCACTTATACAGCATCCCTACTCATCCCGCACTCATTCAGCATCCCTACACACCCTGCACTCATACAGGCACAGTGCTCACCCTGCACTCATACAGGTAAGCTCCTCACCCTGCCCTGGTACAGGCACACCATTCACTCTGCAATCATACATTGTTCGATCTCACCCTGCACTCATTCAGCACCCCACTCAGCCTGCACTCATGCAGGCACACCACTCACCCTACTCTCTTACAGTGTCCCCACTCACCCTGCGATCAAACAAACATGCCACTTACCCTGCACTCATACAGCGTCCTTAGACACCCTGTGCTTATACAGGGACACCACTCACCCTGCACTCTTTTAGGCACACCAACCATTCTGCACTCACACAGCGACCCCACTCACCCTGCGCACATACTTGTGCAAGCTTCTTTTTCAATATCTTGGCATAGCTGCAAGGAGGCCAGGAGCATGCTTAGGCTCACTTCAGGTGTCAGAGAATGAAGACGTGGTGCTGCATGGATCCAGCAGTCAGTCTTTCATTTTGTTTCAGTACAAGAGATCAGTGTGCCACTGGGCATCAGCGAAGTCCATTTAACTCTCAAACCAATCAATGTATATTACTTGGGTATAGATAAGAGAAGTGGCCCAGTGGATGGAATTAAATTATTTTTCAACAAACACAATTACTTTGCATAGGTTCATGAAAATGGCACACCATGGTGTAATTGCTATCTGCTTTTTACTCCTCTCTGGAAGAATGCAACAATTTAACGGCTAGCTAGTGTTTTCCCTACCCAATGCAGACAGCCAGCTCTCCCACGAGGAAGCAGCAGCTCAGTGGAGCTGTGTGGGCTGGGCCTGCAGTCTGTCTCCAATCCACGAAGGTATTTGCAGCTCCAAAAGGGTGGGCACTGGGCAGCACTGAGACCTGTGGAATCCTGCTGCTGGAGGCAACCGTTGTGGTTCGAGCAAAGTGCTCCGTGTTAAGATCAAGTTGCACTCTGCACAGGACAAAATGGGCTTCACCCATTACTTCTTCCCTCGTGTGTGTCAACTGACAAATACTCTGAGGGCCCCTCTCCAGGTCCGTCCTCCTCGAAACAAAAGCATACCAGTATGGGTTGGGGTAGGGTTTGCGGATACCTGTTCAACCCTACTTCCCTTGTCTCTCAGCTATGCGAACCACGCCCACGGTCACAGGCCTTAAGGCCCAAAATGAAGCTAATACACAAGCACTGAAAAATGCCACGCCCAATACTCTGATGACCCAACACTGCCTTGTGCCTCCAGGGCAAGTACTTTCTCGCACAGACACGGACAGGCGCAGCTGCTTCAACTTTTCCAACTGTTAGAGAAAACGAGTTTCAATTGACTTACTGCCTGAATCAAAGCACCACGGAGCCTTTCATTAGAGCAACTCCGTGTTAGTTTTTTTGCTTACTGTTAGTGAGGCATCGCTCACTTTGCCCCATAATAACAGCCGTCCCTGCTTCCCACTAAATAATTATGCTGTTAATCACATTTATCCTAAAGTTGAAGGGTATTATTACACTTAATATATTGTTCAGGTCATCAGTGCTGAGGGGACTCATTTTTTAATTCCTCGAATCCCTGTTATGTTACAAACAGGCCATATGCTGATTTTAGCGTGGTTAGTGGACATACGTTAACTTAAAAACATCAGCAGAAGTCACTGAATATAAACATTTATGTCCCCCTTAAATCACTTCAGGGTGTCTTGTCTTGCAATGCTGCTTACAAAATGAACCCAGAGAAAGGCAAATTAATGCCAGACCAGACAAAAATATTAACCCCAATGAATTCACACTTTTTTGAGGTGCATCTAAGGCATTTTAAGCTCAGAGCCACATTTAGATGTAATGCTTCTATAAGTGAGATCCCATGGAGATATTAAAAAATGTGATGATTGAATTCTTCATTTAATATCAGTCACTGGTAAGTACTCTGGTGTGCATTGCATTAAAGACAATCCCTGTTTCGCTTTTCTGTGTCTTGATTGAGATGGGCCAATTGCATGAAGTAAGCATTGATCTCTCTCTCTCCCCCAACAAGTGAGGGTCCAGGCCAGACTTCCTGTACAGGTACCCTCTAAATTAGAGCTGCAGCAAGCCTAGACTGATTTCAGCCTTGTTTGGTCTCTGTGAGGTTCACCTTGACCCATGTGGCACAGTGGGTCAAGGACCCACCACAGGACATGTTCCTCCTCAATAGGGAGGTGCAAACAAACAGCAGAAAAGATGATGGATGGTGAAACATACTTCAGTGCAACCTACAAAATTGTTTGTTTCCAAGGCATTCTTTATACAAAAGTAATCATTATTCCTTCCAAACACTTTATAACTATGTTTCGTTAAAGTTCTTAATTTGAGTAGTTTATCATTTTCAAATAGCTATGAAAGTAATCGTAACCAAGAAGCAAGACATTTTTACTTTTCATAAAATGGAGTAATAAGATTAATATCTACAAATGTTCCGCAAGATTATAATTATGTGTTTCCTGTAGCCTTTGTGATGTACTAATGTACATATTTTATGTCTTATCTCATTTTGCAGTGTAAAACGTATGCCTGCGTGTTGGACAGTCACCTCATGGGTCTCACAATTGATTTTAGCATGGGATTTGTTTGTTTCGATGCTGCAACAAAGGTATTTCTCAGAATAATATTAAAAGGCTTTATCAGTGGCTTGATATAAACTATGAAAGTACAATGTTTAATGACATTTTCGGATCAAAGAAATATGTTTCTAAAAGTGTGCATTAATTGTCATTTGTTTCATTTACATGATAACAATCATCTCAGAGCCCTTGCAATGGAAAACATAAAATACATATTAATAAGATGATGCAGATTTATACATTAACAGTTGATAGAAAGTTAGAGAATACAAATTGAAAATGTATGTGTCAGAGAATAAAAGAAAATACGAATTAAATAACTAAGTTACAAGTTTTATATTTTGTTTCTACCAAAATGTAACCAACTGTAAGCAACATTTGTTACTAATGTGCAATTTAACAATCCCACTGTGTCAACATTGGAAGGATGAAAAGCTAAGCCAAAATTCTGAGCAATCACATAGGTAACGACACAACAGTGACACATTGTGAGAAACTGGATTATTTGTTGGGGTGGATGGCAGTCCACTAGAACTAATAAGGGCACTATTCTTGTTATGTCCAGTAAAGATTCAAAATTTAAACCTGAGCTCAACACCTGGTAGCTGTGGCACAGAGCAGACAGGTTTGACTTAAGAAAATATTAAACCTGTTCAGGAGTTATTCAGATCCTGGGTGACAGTTGGAAGGTTAGGCAAACAGGCTTCTAGAGGCTTTAGGCCGCATAAAGGTACATTTTTAAAAGAAACTTTGGTCAAATATTTGTTGCAAATTCGACCTTAAAAATTAATTAGATTTGTAATATTTTTTTTCTTTTTAAATACAAGAATTAACTTTCTATCTGCTTGCTAGGGATATGTCACCTTATTAACTTTATTAATATCCCAGTGCTGTCCAAGGAAACAGCAAACCCTACCACTGTGAAAATAGCTTTTATAGCATTGTCATGGTATGGACATGTTTAACACTAAACTTTTACATGTCCTGCTTCTTATATCATGCAACTTGCTTTATGGACATATGTGCCCTACTTGGGGCGACAATAAAATTGAAAAGAAAGTGCAGACCGATCAAAAGGCGTTATTGTGAATGTTTAAACTTGCAGAGCCAAATTACTGGTGGCATGCATTCAGTCTTCTTTTGCATTGTCACTTCAGTGGGGGCACAATATGTGCTGCAGCCCCCTAGTGACATTTAACTTACAGGCTCTGGGTACATTTTGTACCATACACAAAGAACATGTAGATTAGTTAAATGTGCCAATTAGTTATATCCCAATTCAACATATTTTTAGCGGTCAGAGTACATTGACTTCACACTGGACAGCAATGCCCTAGTGTGCAGACTCCCAAGACCAGCAACATAATCTTGTAAAAAGCATATGTGACCATGCAAAAGGGCCATTTTCCTACATACATATTTTTGTTTTGCATTTTCCAGATCATGGTTGTGTCACAAAAATATACTGCAGAAAAGGAAACCTTTGTGAAGAAAAATTAGGGAAGAGAAAGTATGATTGTAGGAAAGTCCTCCTTTATGCCCTGTTCACCCCCAAACTTTTTGGATAAGTACTGGTGGTTACTGACTCTTGGCTGTGCCCTAGGTACTGCTTACCAGTCCAGGGGCCAGTGCTCTGTGTAAAGTGGATATGCAAATTAGGCTAATTATAATTGGCAAAATTATATGGTAAGGCATGTAGGTTTAGGGACCCCAGCATAGGTAGTGCCCCCGTAGGTGCACTGCTGAGGTGCCCGTGTAAAAGGCAGGCCTATCTTGTTGGCTGCTTTTTTATTAACGTTACATGCAAATTCAACTTTGGAATTCAAAGTAGTTCCAAAGTCTTAAACTAACTTATTTTTACATATAAGTCACCCCTAAGGTGTGCCCTATATGCCCCTAGGGCTGGGTGCTATGTAACTATAAGCAGGGATCTTATAAAAATAGATTTATAAGCCCTGGTGAAGTAAAACAGGCAAATTCATTTTCCCTCATTGCAGTGAATGGCCTTCATAGGCTAGAATGGGGAGGCTTTATTTTAATTTTAAAAGTCCCCTTAAGTAGCAGATACAACAAGTTTGATATCAAATTAATTGTTATAATAAATCCCACATCTTCCAGTTGTTGGATTTAATATAACTTGTTTAGGTAAGGAGTTTTAAACTTTACCTGAAAAGTTGCCAACTTCAGCCCTGCAGTGTGTGTTTGCTGCTTTGCTCTGATTGGCCTGCCTCTGGCAGCCTTGCCAGGCTGCCTGGATGAGGTGTGAAGTGGCCTGGCTCAGCACAAAGGGATGTGCCTGGGGGAGATCTTCCCTCAGCAGATGGGGAAGCAGGAAGGGCTGCCAAACTGGTCTTCAAAGGCAGGGAAGGACATTTGGAGCAACCCAACAACATCCTCACATCCTGCAAACCCAGACAATTAGGTGCCCCCTTGATTAGATTAGGAGAGGGGTATGTTTAGGATTTTTAACCACACCAGTGGGTGGGCTCACCAAATGTAACCTCCAAAAATCACTTCAAGCCATGATGGAGTTTTGAGGAATGATGCTCCCTGGGATTGATTTTTGCCAAACTTTCCAGGAAGTGTTCAACACACGGTGAAGGATCCTGCCCCTGATTGGAGAACCAACCAGGACCCCCCTATTTTTCACCCAGGAGCAAGGATAAAACTGGCAGACCTGCACCCACACCGCAGATCCCTATCAGATTCCAACAAGGAAGAACTACAGAAGAAGAAGGACTGCCCTGCTGGACCCCTGACCTGCACCTGGGCACTGCACTCTGGAGGACCACACCAGCTGCACACTTGGGCTTCACCACAAGAAGGACTTTGCCTGGCTTCAACTGGTTCAAGGAGGGACTCCCTGTTTGCTACAGGTGAAAACTTGCTAACCAGAGTCTGCTGCACCAACTCCTGAAGAACCCAACCAGCTGACCACTGCCCAGTGGCCAAAAAGGAGTTTGTGCCAGGTGCATACTGGAGTTGTAGTCCGCACCCTCAAGGAGCATCTCAGAGCTTCTGAAACCTTGGGGTGAGCTGTGGACCTCAAAAGACCCTTAAAGGAACATCTGGAAGAAGATCCAGAAGTTTGGAGAACTTTTGGAAAAAAGCTCCATAAAGGGACCGACCTGTCGCAGCAACTCTGCCCTGCTTGCCTTAACCGTGATCCGGCCTGACTTGCAGGTTCGTCCCGGTGAAGAAAATCTCAGAAAAAGTGACTAAGTCCGAACGTAGGAAGTTGACCAGGATCTCCCAGGCAGTGTATCTGAAGAGGGCTCCAAGGATGTCAGATCAAGATTCAGGTTTGCCCCAGTCGAAGGATTTTCACCTAAAAAAAACAACCAAGTTCGAAGGTAAAAATCACCACGAGATCTCCCGCAACGCATATCCAAGGAAGAGTTCCAGGAGGTCGGATTGGACTGGCCACTTGGTCCAGCTGAATTTTTTTTCCAGAAAAACAACTCAGTCCTAAGTTAAACTTTTGACAAGGCCTCCCGCATGCAGTAGCTGAGCCGGGCTCCATCGCAGTCAACCTTAAGCTTTGACTTTGCCCCGGTCGAGGTGCGACCAGATGACCAGATTGGCGATTTTTGTTTCTATGTGCTGGAAAGCATTAATTCTTTCAAAATTAATATCTCTGGTTCCCCTTATCCAAGTTTATTCATTTTGATGTCATTTTAAGGCTAAAAATATTTTCTATTTGTATAAATTGATTTTGGATGTTTAAACTGTTTCCTGTGTTTTATTTAATTACTGTTTTGTGATATTTGAATGCTTTACATTTTGTCTCCTAAGTTAAGCCTTACCGCTCGTTGCCAAGCTACCAAGGGTTGAGCTAGGTTTAATTTACTGAGACCTAACTGGACCTAAGTGTAGGTTAGTGGCCTATTGCTAAGTGTAGGAACTTACCTGCCCTTGCCAATAACCCATTTTCCAATATTTTTGGCAGCAGCAATGGGATCCTGTACTTGTGTTCAGTATCACGTTACAGTTTTAAGTAAAGCAAATTAAAAATGCTTTAAATTGGACACCCAAAAGACAAGTACCCAGTCCTGGGTGGTCTTTGTAGACATCTCAGTTAAAGCACTATAGGGCTGGATACACGGCAACAAGGTAAGTACCTTTGAGGGGCTTTACAATTTGATTATGACGGAGCACCTTCTAACCAATTGTGCCCAAGAGAAGCTCCACCAGTACCTAGTTGACTCTAAGTTGACCAACCCCACAGAGCTGGGGGAGGCAGCAGATGACTGGTTAAGAACTAGGGTTCACCAGAGTCCCCTAGGGGGTGATCAGAAAAAGGGAGAACATGGTTCTTCTCAGGGGAAGAACCAAGGGAAAGATGATAAAAAGCCCAAAGAGTCCTCCCAAGAGTCCCCAACAACTTCTCAGGGTAGGGGAGCCCCGAGCCATTCCACTTCTAAGGGGAAAGGGTATCAGGGGAAGCATTATGATCCTGTTAAGGCAGGAAAGTTTCAGGAGCTTGCTAAGGCCGGCAAGTGCTTTGAGTGTCATCAACCTGGACACAAAACGGGAGAGGCTATCTGCTCCAAGAAGCCCCCACTGGTGGGCAATCCCAGAGGATTGCTAGTGTAGGGATGGTGTGGAAGTTGGCCCAGGGCTGGGATCAAGGTACACTGAGGTCACCTTAACATCCGTGGGTGGGTTGGACATTGCAACTATGGCCACCTTACCTCCCGGCATGGAGAGGTATAGGCAGATGCCTAAAGTCAATGGGACTGAGGTGGAAGCTCTGAGAGATACAGGAGCCAGTGTGACAATGGTCACAGAGAAGCTGGTTTCTCCAGAGCAGGACTTACCTGGTGTCTTCCACCAAGTAACTTATGCAGATAGCAGAACCAAGCTCCATCCCATGGCCATGGTGAGTCTGGAATGGGGAGGTGTGACTGGCCCTAAGAAGGTAGCTGTAGCTCCTGCCCTCCCAGTAGATTGTCTGCTGGGAAATGATCTTGAAGCATCTGAATGGTCAGAGGGAGAGAGTAGGGTCCATCCACAGATGCTGGACCTCCCTGAATGGGTGTGTGCTGTGACCAGGACACAGGCAGCACAACAGGGAAGTGCTGGACACTTGGACCCTGGAACAATGAGCCAAGCCTCCAAGAAGAAGAGAAGGGGCACTGGTTCTGGCTTGCCAGCCCCCACAAGTACAGAGGGTCCGGAGGAATCTACGGCCCATATTTATACTTTTTGACGCACAACTGCGCCAACGCAGTTGTGCGTCAAAAATGTTACCGCCGGCTAACGCCATTCCAAAGCGCCATGCGGGCGCCTTATTTATTGAATGACGTTAGCCGGCGCTGAGGACTGGTGTGCGTAAAAAAAAATGACTCACACCAGGCAGCGCCGGCGTAGGGGAAAATGGAGGTTGGGCGTCATAAAATGGGGCAAGTCAGGTCTGAGGCAAAATTCAGGCCTCAACCCGATTTGCGCCATTTTTTTGGACGCCCAACCCCCATTGAAATGACTCCTGTCTTAGCAAAGACAGGAGTCATGCCCCCTTGCCCAATGGCCATGCCCAGGGGACTTACGTCCCCTGGGCATGGTCATTGGGCATAGTGGCATGTAGGGGGGCCCAAATCAGGCCCCCCTATGCCACAAAAAAAAATACGAAAAAAAATACTTACCCCAACTTACCTTTACTTCCCTGGGATGGGTCCCTGCATCCTTGGGTGTCCTCCTGGGGTGTGCAAGGGTGGCAGGGGGTGTCCCTGGGGGCATGGGAGGGCACCTCTGGGCTCCTTCCGAGCCCACAGGTCCCTTAACGCCTGCCCTGACCCAGGCGTTAAAAAACAGCGCTCATCAGGCTGGGCGCCGTTTTTTAAGGCCTGCCCCCTCCTGTGCGTCAAAATGACATCACAGTATAAATATGGGGCACAGGCCTTAAAGTCATTTTTTGGAAGGGAACGCCTACCTTGCATATAATTAACGCAAGGCTGGTTCCACCTTCCAAAAAATGACGCACATGGTGGAACTTTGACGCCCGCGGGGTCGGACGTCAAAGTATAAAAATGGGGCAGGGTTTGCGCCGATTGTGCGTCAAAAATTTTGACGCACATTCGGCGCAAACAGAGTATAAATATGCCCCTAAATCTGAGGGGGAGGATCTGACCTCTGAGAGAGGGCCACCTCCCCTCCAAGCTCTGCCTGACTTGGCAGAACTGCAAGGAGCAGGTGGGCTCACCAGAGAAGAGTTGTGCCAGAGACAAAGAGAGTGTCCCACTCTTGGGGGCCTAAGGCAGACTGCTGCCTCGCAAGAACAAGGGAATACCAGTGGAACCCACAATATTTACTGGGAGGATGGAGTTCTCTACACCAAGGCATGGGACCCCAATCCAGGGGCAACCAGGAGAGTGGTGGTCCCCCAGAAGTATAGAGAATTCCTCCTCACTTTAAGGCATGATATTCCCTTAACTGGACATTTGGGACGAATCAAAACCTGAAACAGGCTGGTCAACCATTTTTTATTGGCCCCAAATGTCAGAAAAAGTCAGGGGGTTTTGCAGCTCCTGTGTTACATGCCAGGCCAGTGGCAAGGCAGGAGGCAATCCAAAGGCTCCCTTGATACCACTGCCAGTGGTTGGGACTCCCTTTGAGAGGGTAGGGATTGACATTGTTGGTCCCCTAGACCTACTAACTGCCTCAGGCAACAGGTACATTTTGGTGGTTGTGGACCATGCCACTAGGTACCCTGAGGCAATACCCCTCCGGACAGTCACTGCTCCCACAGTGGCTAGAACCCTACTTGGTGTGTTCACCAGAGTGGGATTCCAAAAGGAGGTGGTCTCAGATAGAGTCACAAATTGTATGTCTGCCTATCTGAAAGCCATGTGGGATGAGTGTGGTGTTACTTATAAGTTCACCACCCCCTATCATCCACTGTCCAATGGTCTGGTGGAAAGATTTAATAAGACCCTGAAGGGTATATCATGGGTTTGTCTGACAAACTCAGGAGGAGATGAGATGTTCTCCTCCTATGCCTTTCTGTGCGACAGAAAGGGGTTGGGTTCGGCCCCTTTGAATTGCTGTTTGGGCACCTGTAAGAGGCCCATTGTGCTTGGTGAGAGAATCTTGGGAGAAGCCTCTCAAAGAATCCAAGGAGAATGTGTTGGATTATGTGCTGGGCCTTCGGGCACGCATGGCTGAGAACATGAAGAAGGCAAGCAGTAACCTGGAGGCCAGCCAGGAGCTCATGAAGCTCTGGCATGACCAGAAAGCTACCATGCCTGAGTATCACCCAGGTCAGCTGGTGTGGGTTTTGGAGCATATGGTTCCTAGGGCACTTCAGGCCAAATGGACTGGGCCCTATCCAACTGTGGAGAAAAAAGGGGAAATCACCTACTTAGTGGATCATAGCACCCCCAGGAATCCTCATAGGATCCTGCATGTCAACAGATTGAAACCCCACCAGGACAGGGCAGAAGGGAAAGAGGAGGGGAGTGAACCTCTGCTAGACCACCTGTCCTCAAATGAATAAGAAGGGTCAGTGGAGGGAGTGGTACTCTCTCCCAAGTTGACAGACCAGCAACAAAAAGACTGCAGAAATGTTTTGGAGCAGTTTGCTAGTCTTTTTTCCCTGACCCCTGAGCTCACCAATTGGTGTGTCCATGATGTTGACACTGGTGCGACCAGATGACCAGATTGGCCCTTTTTGTTTCTATGCGCTACAAAGCATTAATTCTTAAAAAATTCATATCTGCGGTTCCCCTTGTCCAATTGTATTCGTTTTGCTGTCATTTTAAGGATAAGAATATTTCCTATTATTATCAATTGACTTTGTATTTTTAAACTGTTTCCTGTGTTTTATTTAATTACTGTTTTGTGATATTTAATTGCTTTATGCTTTGTCTCCTAAGTTAAGCCTTGTCTCTCGTTGCCAAGCTACCAAGGGTTGAGCTAGGTTTAATTTACTGAGACCCAACTGGACCTAAGTGGAGGTTAGTGGCCTATTGCTAAGTGTAGGTACTTACTTGTCCTTGCCTATAACCCATTTACAACAATGGTAATATAAAAAACATGAATAATAATGAGACCATGAAGATTACTGGAACCATGGCAATTAGTTTGACATTGAAAATCAATAAAATGAGTTAAAGCAAGATCAATAGTTAAAGTATGGGCATTTGAGGTCAAATTAAAGAGTGCACAAGTAGCAGAGTTTTAAATATAGTGAAGAGATAATAACCACATAAGTGAGCAAATAAGCGGTGCATACTAACAGCTTGCTTAAAGATCAGAAGCTAATGCTGTGTAATCAAAATTTCGTATTGTTAAATATTATAATAAAACAATTTCACTGATGAATAAAACAATCTTGAAAAGCATTTGTTGGAGGCAATTCAATATGTGACTAAAAAGAGCATCACTATAAAATGCACATGAAGAAACTGGATAATAGGATGTTACAAGAATTAAACTTATGTCAACACAACTAGCAACAAACACATTGATAAAGTTGAAGGATTGAAAGTGGTTGGTCCATCTTTATCGTAGAGGGGGTATCTCATTCTGGCATGTATAATTGCGAATTGCAAATGTACTCTGTCCCCTTCTCCTTTCCTTGGGAGTCTGCACACTGGGACACTACTGCCCAGTGAATGTACTCTGACTACTTAAAATATGTTGAATTTGTATATAACTAATTGGTATTGATTATGTTAAACAGAAAATTACCACAGCACACCACTAAGCAATATAATCAAAGTAAGCAGGATATGTATCCCTGGTAGAACATGAAATGGAATGTAGAATGCATAAATGTCCCTAGTCCATTGAAGAAAGTGTCTTTATTTGAAGGTGCAGTCCGCCCCAAAACAGATAGTGAGTTCTCCGAAATACAGCCAAAACAGATAGTGAGTTCTTCAAATACAGCCAACACGTGTTTCGTCACTCAAGTGACTTCAATCAAGGCTGCAAAACACTGATATGGACAAACATTGTATATAACAAACCCCATCATTAGAAGAAAGTATAGTTTATGCCAAAGGGTGCGAAAGAGAGGGGAGAGAAAGTGCAAATAGTCTAAAGCCCAAGTGAACAAGGAGAAAGAAAGGTTAGGCATGGCGTGGTAAAAGGTTAGAAAAAGACCCACTTAATATAATTTAGAGGGAAAGTCCACGATAGTCCTAAAAAGCAAAAGAAAATAACCGTGGTTCTACTAGATTACTGAAGAGCGTGCGGGTGTGCTTCAAGGTTGGCAGGCTGCATCCGTGTACCGACTAGAGCATGCTAGAGATGTAAAAGGATGGCCCCCTAAACATTAATGATAAATGTACCTAGACCGTCCGGTCAGTTAGGAAAAGTCGAGCAACCCACGATAGGGCAAGTGAGTGATAATCTGTGAAGAGAAAAACATACGCTGAAAAGCTGCTCATAATTTAAAAGAGGCAACAGTTAGCCACTGTGAATATATAAGGAAGCAGAAAAATAAAAATATGGTTTAAAAATATCTCATGGTATTGCAAATACCTTCAGAATGCTGTAGCTAGTATTTGCTCTTGTATTAATGGTGCAAAGAATCTCCAAAGGTGATCATGGAGAAAATGGATGGCCCTGATAAGCCGAAAGTCAAAAAGTCTGTATGGGGAAAAAGAGAAATTAAAATTAAAAAAAGGAATTTTAGGCATGAGAAAAGACTTAATGAGTCATAAAATGGGAGAACAATAATGAAAAAAAGGGGATAGCCTAATAAGTACACTAAAGCAATCTAATGTATTGTGATTGTGTTGGGCAGTCAAGGAGATATTGTGGTAGCAATGATCGCACAGCCAGCGATGCGGAGTGTTGGCATCATCATCAAGGCTGCCGTTGATGGGGATGTGAGGATCTTGCACTGCAGAAAAATGCTGCAGTGTATGTTCTGAAGGTGATGCAGTGGTTTCAAGGTGCGAGGTATAGCAGCAGTGCAATCCTGGTAGCACCATTTCCTACCCGCCCAATAGAAGTGATGTGTCAGTTTTCTCCACTTACAAGCAGTGCTGCTTTGCTTCTGCTCTGCAGTAGAGGATGTGTTGGTTCTGCTGGAGCAAGCACCTTAGACCCACTTCTAAGTGTCCAGGACTTGGGTGGGACCACTTGGCAGGATAGAATCATTGATGGCAGAGCCAAGGTTCAGGAGCAGAATGGTTGTAAGCCTGTTATGGCCCTGAGACTTCAGATCAGGAGGCCAGCCAAATAGCTCTTGGAGTCACTCTGGGATCTGGGTGGGAGAGGTCGAGGTCCAGTCCTTCTCACTCCCAGGCAAGATGGCAGCAGGCAGATGGCAGTACAGTAAAGCAGGAGTCCGGCAAAGAGCAGGAAAGCAAAGTGGCAGGCCTTCAGCAGCACAGCAATCCTTCTTCCTGGTAGAGTATCCACAGGTCTGTAAGTGCACAGAAGTGATGGTGTCAGTGGTCCAATACTTATATCCAGTTGAGCCTTTGAAGTGTTGGAGACTTCAAAGAAATGCCTTCCTTTAAAGTGCACAGACTTCCTACCCTTTCTGCCCTGGCAGCTGACGCACTACAGGGAGTTTTGCAGCCTTTTGTATGAGGACAGGACACAGCCTACGCACCTGTGCGGCTGTGCCCAGTTCCCCCCTCTTATCCTGCCCAGGATGGCCCATCAAGGCCCATCAGGTCACTCGTAAGCTCCAATTGTGTGTGGCTGTCTAAGAGGAATACACAAAACTCAGCTGTCACCCCACCTCGTGCAAGTCATAAGAGACTATCAGTAGGCACCAAAGGGGTTATTACAACTTTGGAGGAGGTGTTAATCCGTCCCAAAAGTGACGGTAAAGTGACAGATATATCACCAGGCGTATTACGAGTTCCATAGGATATAATGGACTCGTAATACGGCTGGTGGTATATCCGTCACTTTACCGTCACTTTTGGGACGGATTAACACCTCCTCCAAAGTTGTAATAACCCCCCAAATGTCTAGAGTAAGAAAATGCCAACTTTCTAAAAGTGTAATTTTCAGAACTGCACTTTAAAAACTGACTTCACCATAAGTTAGGAATCTAAATTGCAATTCTAAGGATATCAAATATGAAAGGTGTATCTCATTACATGGATAAGATATAATAAGGTGGTAACCTATGAGGCATATAGGCCTTACAGTGGTGAAAAATGAATTCAAGAGTTTTTCACCCCCAGGACATGTAAAACCTAACAGTACATGTCCCACTTCTTACCTAGGGCTTACCTTAGGAGTGACTTGTATATATTATAAAGGAAAGTTTGGGCCTGGCAAAAGGTTTAATTTTCCAGGTCGAGATAGCAATTCAAAACTACACACACTGGCTCTTTAAAGTCACTCCTGAGACATGTTGAAGAAGCTATTCAAGTGGGTAACATAATCAGTGCTGCAGGCCCGCTATTGACATTTAATTTACAGGCCCTAGGCTAATTGAGTGCACATTATTAGGGACTTAAAAGTAAGTTAAATATGCCAATTGAGTATATGCCAAAGTTACCACATTTTAGGGAAAGAGCACAAACACTTTAGCAATAGTTAGCAGTGGTAAAGTGTGCAGAATCCTAAGGCCAGCAAAAAAAAGTCAGCAAACACAGAAGATCTTAAGGCAAAAAGTCTGGGGGAAAACTATCAAAGGATGCCAGTTCTTACAGCGCTCTTAAGCTCTCTCCCATTCATGCAATGTAGCAATGCAAAATATGCCTTGCTTCTCTGCTTTGCATCAGTTCTTAGTTAATTTGCCCCTAAATCTCTTCACCTAAGGTATATTCCTCAGAATAGTAGAGCCTTACACAGAAAGGAACTGAAGGCACATGGGACCTCAGAGGTGAAGATGTTTTTTGATACTTGGTAATAGGAATTGAATCAGCCTTGGGGAGTATTGAGGGAGAGAGCAGACAGGTATGTGTCAGGTTTTTTACATTTTGGATTTATGTTGTGAAAGTGTCTCTTGGAGAACTGTTGCTGTAAACCTTATATCTATAAGAAAAACTGAATAACACTGCAGAAACTATTAGGAGAGTAAAGTGTGAGACATGTAGTTTGACCTGCTTATGATTTGTAATGAATAACAGACATTAAGAGCATTTTAAAAACACCTTCATGACCACTTTTAGCAAAGAGTTAATAAATAAAGGAAATAAAAGAATACAACCTTTCTGCTGCTGAAATAATCCCTATCTAACTGATAAAGTACTGTGGAGCGAATTATGTCTCCAGATTAATGTGAATCTCCGGGGCTTCTCCAGTGATTAAGAATAATAGCATTTTGCTGCCCTCCAAAGACAAAGAGGTCCACGTTTTCTCTATTGGACACTGCTTGCCCTACGGGATTTCCCTCTAGAGGTGAAGAGTGCCTAAAAGGCCCTGACACAATGAAATCAGTATTGGCATGGAAGTACACAGGTGTGTGCAATTATTCAGTCTTCCCATGTTAGATTTCTCGTTTCTCTTTTGAGAGTGAACGTGGCCTGTAAACAGGGTTGTGAGAATTCCACAACCAGTTGTACCTGGGTATTTGCTGTGGGCCTGAACCTGAGTTGTGAGGAGTCACTCTGCAAGTGAACAAGTGTCAAGTGTGTTTTATTTGATAACTTTGACATATTGACCAGTTACCCTAAAATTTGAACATTTAAAGCCTTAATTTGAACGTGAAATTATTTACCAGATAGTTTATTTTATTTACATGTTCTGACAATGAATAGCAAGGCTGCATGACAAGTGTGGAAAAGAGGAATCCACCTTTGTAGAGTTCTGCTGAGACATATCTATCTGTCTTTTTTTCGGGAATTTTTCTGGAATTAAAAATTATGGTCATAGCAAACCACATGATATTTCCAGCCTATGCACCATTACAGAGTGTCTTTGAAGGGTCAGTTCATTTAATAGGATAAGACTGTTTTGGCTTTAAGGAAGCTCCGTGTCAGGCGTGCACTAACCTAGGCCCATATTTATACTTGGTTTGTGCTGAATTAGCATCATTTTTTACGCTAATTCAGCGCAAACCTAACTCCATATTTATACTTTGGCGCTAGACATGTCTAGCGCCAAAGTAATGGAGTTTATGTTGTTTTCTGGAGGGGAAATGAGATGCAAGATAGGCGTTCCCATCCAGAAAAGGATGATATGGCCTTTGCGTCATATTTATCCCCCCATGCTAAAATCCAGCACGGGGGAGTAGGGACCCTAAACAATGGCGCTAAGCTTGCTTAGCACCATAATTTAATGCCTGGGTCTGGGCAGGCATAAGGGGACCTGTAGGCAGATTTCCATGGTCAGAGACCATTGAAATTGCCCACTGGTGCCCTTCCCTGTCCCCAGGGACACCCCCGCCCACCCCTACCCACACCAGGAGGTCACCTAATCCAATGTAAGTCCAGGTGAGTATTTTTATTTTTTTGCCAAACATCGCTTGTGAGCCCTGACTTGGGGCCCCCTGCACGGTGCTGGCCCCAATGGCCATGCCCAGGGGACAATCGTCCCCTGGGCATGGCCATTGGGGTGGTGGGCATGGCTCCTGTCTTTACTAAGATAGGAGACATGTCCATGGTGCTTGTGTGCCAGAAAATGGCGCTACACTGCCTAGAGGCAATTTTTTGGCCTCTAAACAGTGTAGCGCCATAATTTGCCACACAAGCCCCGGTTTCCCCTACGCCTCCCCGGCCCTGTTAGTGTCCTTTACAAGGACGCCAACAGGGCCTTAGTGCCGTCTAGCACCATTCCATAAATATGGCGCCTGGCCAATGTCATGGAATGGCGCTAGCCGGTGCTATACTTTTTGATGCAAACCTGCGCTAACGCAGGTGTGCATCAAAAAGTATACATCTGCCCCCTAGTATACAAGATCAAACGGAAGCAATGTTCTTTTCAGTATTTCACCTTCCCTGTGATGACCACAAACACCAAAACATGAATTCATTAGTAAGAGCAGGGAAAAGGGAATCGCATAAGCAGGAAAACAGTGACTAAAGACTCAACACTGCCTCATCACTTCTGGGATCAAGGAGGTCTGTAGTGGATCACAATATAAAGACACGCCTTTATTTACTTGTTGTTAAAACAATTATATCTTGTAATTATGAAGTGAAGATTCTTAGCAATCTCTCTGAATACCCAACTCTCTATGCAACTGGAATTTCCAGGAAGAAACATGAATATCTTGCTACATATATGTAAATATCTCTCTTCATTTAAAAAAACTTCATCAAGCTATGTCACTATACGATCTTTTGTGGAAAATGAGAATTGTTTCTACTTCATTTCTATAGAACTAGAAAAGAAGCAACTTCTGTTGGGTGCACTTTAGTTTACAGGAGTGGCGGATGTTCATTTTGAGAGTATGTGGAATGCAGGTGCACCTGCATTGGCTATCCCAGGTGGCTGGGTGGGACCTGTCTTAAGAGAAGGGACCCTGTGCATCAGTCTTGGATAGTGCTAGCCACTACCATCTGAGAGGTTTGCTCTGAGCTGTCACATGAGCAGCTGACAAGGACTGCACCCAGAAGACTTCTGGTGGGTGCACTTTAGGTGTACCAGTGGGGCAGATGTCAGTGTCAAGGGTGTGCGGAAGGCAGGTGCATCCCCAAAAGTCACCCCATATGGGGCCTATCTTACATGAAAGGACCCTGTGCATCTCTTGGATAGTGCAGGTCTTGGATAGTGGTAGCCATTACTGCCTGGAAGGGTTACTTTTAGCTGTCAATTGGGCAGTTGATGAAGATTGTACCCAACAGACTCCAGCATTGTGCACTTTAGGTGTACCAGTGGGGCAGATGTCAGTGTCAAGGGTGTGCGGAAGGCAGGTGCATCCCCAAAAGTCATCCCATATGGGGCCTATCTTACATGAAAGGACCCTGTGCATCTCTTGGATAGTGCAGGTCTTGGATAGTGGTAGCCATTACTGCCTGGAAGGGTTACTTTTAGCTGTCAATTGGGCAGTTGATGAAGATTGTACCCAACAGACTCCAGCATTGTGCGCTTCAGGTGTACCAGTCTTAGGCTGCATCCCAAGACCCTCTGGAAATCTTGGTTTGCCAGGCAAGGACTTAGTAGGTGGGGCTTCCCGTCACCTGGGTGAGGAGAGTGGAGGTATTGTGGGCCTCAAGGTGACCTGTTGAACCTTTCACTGAGGGATCTTTAGGGTTTCTGGTTGGTCTTCATGTTGGAAAAGTGACCTGAATGAGACATGTCCTGCACATGCCCAGCTGTGATTCCTGTTTACTCAGTGGTGCTTTAGAGAGTCCACGGGTGAGGAGTTCTTGTGTGGGAACTACCTGGGGGTGACTCTTGTCAGTGAGCAGTCTGTGATTGGACAGATGTCTTCTTAAGGGACACAGTCATCCTGAGAGGGTGTGATAGCAGTGTAGATCACAGAGTAACTATTGTAGGAGAGGCTCAGTGGTCCTGGAAGGGGCATATATCTGCATTGTTGGGATGTAGTGACCCGGTTGAGTGAGGGTACTGGGTTGTGTATTCTCCAGACAGAGGGACAGCTAGTGATCCATGGGACAGGTTTCAGACCTGTGTGTTGTTCTGGTGTCTGTGCTGATTCACTGAAGCCTAGTCAGTAACAGTGTGGTGGATGCAGCGTTGCATGACTCAGAGCAAGGGTCCCCTGGGTCATGCAAGATCCACGTAGGTTGTTAGGGTGCTGGAAGCATCTGATCTGGAACCAGAAGTGTTCTGAGTGCAGTCTGGGTTCCCTTTAGGGAGAGGTGGCCACATGGTTGAGTTAGGTGGGTGGTGTTAGCATGCAAAGCAAGAGAAAGGTCTCAGTAGTAAAACACAAATGGTAAATGGTGTGTCTGGTATAAACTTATTGCCACTTGTTACCACTGATTAGGTAAGAGTGCCCAGGAGCAAAGGCTATTTCTTTCATAGGTTCAGCTTGTGATGGCGCCATGTATTGCAATTGGGTTCTGACCATTTAGCATACCTAGATTGTTTGCTTGTTGATCACCCAGTTTTGGACGTTTTACTGTGGCTGAGTCTCACTACTTGTGTCTCACCCATGGTAATCACATGGTAAATAAATGGACTGTGTGTGTTTACCACTGGTGTCCACCTTTAAAGATAGTACCGTTACGATAAAGTTGGGGTTTTGGGCACTTGAATACATATGTACACACATGGGCACATGTGTGAGGGCTGAGCGTAGGAAAAACCATTATGCACAGCCTGGTAACTGGGCACAGGTAGCCTGGTGCAGAGGGGACTCTGCGGGGTTAGAAATTGAGCCGAGCTAGGCCTTATAATATTAGTGTGTGGAAAATCTGCATCTTTTAATTAGCTGTCACAGACTTTGAATAGCCCAAAGGAGGTGTGACCAGTGACTTTTGGATGGCACCATCTTGAACTGTCCCAGCATGCGGTCAGAGGACTGCTTTGGTACTAGAATCTTCCACCCCATTTAAAGACTCCTTTTTTATAATAGATTTGGACACTGGAACTGGATGGTGGCTGCAGCCATAACCAACTGAAAAGAGAAGCCCCCTGATGCCCTAAAGGACTAAGATCTCTGCCCATAGTTGATCTTAGGACCAGTGGGTTTTCCTCCCTTAGACCCCCCAGAGGACCAGTTGGGGGAAGACCTGTACTTATGTACCCCAGAAGGAGGAGTGGAGCACCAGAGACTAAAAAAGGAGAAAAGATGGTACAGGGAGCCGGTGGAACCAACTCCATGCAAAGTACATTGCTTTCTAGGCCAAGTGGCCTGCTGAAACTGCTCCTTGTAGCTAGAGCTCACCACCAGGAGAAGAATGTGCCCAAGATCATCCACATCAGCCCAATTGGTCCCGAGTTATGTCCTTGGAAAGGATTTGACCCCTGGGAGAGATGTAACCCATGGTAAACAACTGAGCACATGGGATTGAGCCACTGTTTTTAAAACTTACCTTGGAGTGTGCCAGTGCCCAGGGATTGGTGCAGTAAACAGGATTATTCTTCTTGAGGGGGAGAGGGCATGCATATTGCCCCCTGGAGCCCCAACTCCCTGGGGGCTGATGCACTACTGACAGGCCCCCAGCCAAGAATAAGGTGCAGATGTGGCCTGGGAGATGCCTAAATGGGCCCAGGACCTCATCTCTGGGCACCGACACCTAAAATACCAATGATGGAGACTTCACCTCCACATTCTGTGCTTCTCTTTAGGTGAGCGGGGCAGCCACCAGAAAAGCACCACCATGCCTGCACAATGTGGCGAGAGAGGACACAACTTCCTGCTCCCCTAGCGATAAAAAGAAGTGCTGGCTGGGTGGGGAGCCAGCTGTGCCAGCCAGGAGTGGGTTAGCCAGTCTGCCCCTAATGCAGAAAGCACCCCAGAAAGCATCCCAGTGTCTGGTGCACATGAACTGCTGGGTTTAGAAAAAAAAGAAAGAAAATCACCAAAAGTAAAAGGGATGCAGTTGTCTGCGATAGAGCCACCCATAAACCTTTCACTGCTTCCCAGCTTGGAGTGCCCCAAAATGCCTCAGGAGAGGGTTATATGTATATTTGTTTTTGCTTTGAGGTTTTCTGAAATGGCCAGGAGTACCACCAATCAACTTAACCCCTTCGCTGCCAGGCCTTTTCCCCCTCCTGTGCCAAGCCTTTTTTTGGCTATTTGGGGCAGTTTGCGCTTAGGCCCTCATAACTTTTTGTTCACATAAGCTACCCACGCCAAATTTGCGTTCTTTTTTTACAACATCCTAGGGATTCTAGAGGTACCCAGACTTTGTGGGTTCCCCAGAAGGAGGCCAAGAAATTAGCCAAAATACAGTGAAAATTTAGTTTTTTTCAAAAAAATTGGAAAAAGGGGCTGCAGAAGAAGGCTTGTGGTTTTTCCCCTGAAAATGGCATCAACAAAGGGTTTGCAGTGCTAAAATCACCAGCTTCCGGGCTTTCAGGAACAGGCAGACTTGAATCAGAAAACCCAATTTTTCAACACAATTCTGCCATTTTACTGGGAAATACCCAATTTTAACGATTTGTTGTGCTTTTAGCCTCCTTCCAGTCAGTGACAGAAATGGGCGTGAAACCAATGCTGGATCCCAGAAACCAAAACATTTCTGAAAAGCAGACAAAATTCTGAATTCAGCAAGGGGTAATTTGTGTAGATCCTACAAGGATTTCCTGCAGAAAATAACAACTGAAAAAAAAAATGTTGAAATTGAGGTGAAAAAATCTGCAATTTTTCTCTACGTTTTACTCTGTAACTTTTTCCTGCAATGTCAGATTTTTTAAAGCAATATAGCGTTACGTCTGCTGGACTCTTCTGGTTGCGGGGATATATAGGGCTTGTAGGTTCATGAAGAACTCTAGGTACCCAGAGCCAATAAATGACCTGCACCCTGCCTTGGGTTTTCACTCTATACCTGGTATACAGCAATTAATTGGCTGAAATATAAAGAGTAAAAAATAGCTATCAAGAAAACCTTTGTATTTCCAAAATGGGCACAAGATAAGGTGTTGAGGAGCAGTGATTATTTGCACATCTCTGAATTCCGGGGTGCCCATACTAGCATGTGAATTACAGGGCATTTCTCAAATAGACGTCTTTTTTCCACACTCTATTATATTTGGAAGTAAAAAATGTAGAGAAGGCAAGAGGCAATAACACTTGTTTTGCTATTCTATGTTCCCCCAAGTCACCCGATAAAAATGATACCTCACTTGTGTGGGTAGGCCTAGCGCCCGCGACAGGAAATGCCCCAAAACACAACGTGGACACATCCCATTTTTTGACAGAAAACAGAGGTGTTTTTTTTGCAAAGTGCCTACCTGTAGATTTTGGCCTCTAGCTCAGCCGGCACCTATGGAAAATTACCAAACCTGTGCATTTTTTAAAACTAGAGACCTAGGGGAATCCAAGATGGGGTGACTTATGGGGCTCTGACCAGGTTCTGTTACCCAGAATCCTTTGCAAACCTCAAAATTTGGCTAAAAAAACACATTTTCCTCACATTTCGGTGACAGAAAGGCCCGTATTTATACTTTTTTTAGCGCCGCATTTGCGCCGCTTTTTGACGCTAAACGGCGCAAACCTACAAAATACAATGGCATTTTGCAAGTTTGCGCCGTTTTTGCGTCAAAAAACGACGCAAATGCGGCGCAAAAAAAGTATAAATACGGGCCAAAGTTCTGGAATCTGAGAGGAGCCACAAATGTCCTTCCACCCAGCGTTCCCCCAAGTCTCCCGACAAAAATGGTACCTCACTTGTGAGGGTGGGCCTAGCGCCCACGAAAGGAAATGGCCCAAAACACAACGTGGACACATCACATTTTTTCACAGAAAACAGGTGTTTTTTGCAAAGTGCCTACCTGTGGATTTTAGCCTATAGCTCAGCCGGCCCCAGGGGAGGCAGAAATGGCCTAAAATAAATTTGCCCCCCCGGGGAGCAAACTTGCCTACGGGTCGCTCCCCTTGCGTGACAGCGCAAAAAAAAAGATCCCCAGTGCCTAGTGGCTTCTGCCCCCCTTGGGGGCAGATTCACCTAAAATCGGCCGATTTGCCCCCAAGGGGGGCAGAAATGGTCTAAATACAATTTGCCCCTCCAGGGGAGGGACCCTTGCCTAAGGGGTCGCTCCCCATCTCTAAAAAAACAAACAAACAAACAAAAAACCACACAAAAAATAAGCCCTGCGTCTAGAGGTTTCTGCCCCCCCGGGGGCAGATCGCCTAATAACAATAGGCCGATCTGCCCCCAGGGGGGGCAGAAATGGCCTAAAATAAATTTGCTCCCCCCCCCCCCAGGGAGCGACCCTTGCCTACGGGGTCGCTCCCCTTGCTTGACGGCGCAAAAATAAAGATCCCTGGTGCCTAGTGGTTTGGGGGCAGATTGACCTAAAATCGGCCGATCTGCCCCCAAAGCAGGCAGAAATGGCCTAAATACAATTTGCCCCTTCAGGGGAGCGACCCTTGCCTAAGGGGTCGCTCCCCATCTGTAAAACAACAACAACAAAAATCCCCGGTGCCTAGTGGTTTCTGCCACCCTTGGGGGCAGATCGGCCTAATTAAAATAGGCTGATCTGCCCCCCTGGGGGGCAGAAATGGCCTAAATATAATTTGCCCCCTATGGGAGCGACCCTTGCCTAAGGGGTCGCTCCCCACACCTAAAACAAAAAAATTAACAAAAACAAAAGAAAAAAAAATGTATTCCTGGTGCCTAGAGGTTTCGGGCAGATCGGCCTAATAATAGGCCGATCTTCCCCCGGGGGGGGCAGAAAAGGCATTAAAAAAAATGCCCCTCTGGGAGCGACCCTTGCCCAAGGGGTCGCTCCCTTATGTCAGTTACAAAAATAAAAAAGACATCCCTGGTGTCTAGTGGGCGTTTTGACAGCAAGATTGCAAGCTCTCGGCCTCCCCCACGTGATCGGAAGAGAAATGCATTTCTCTTCCGATCGAGCTGGAAGCTGAGCTTCCAGCGCGATGGGGGAGGCCCTGTGACAAACAGCGCGCAATCGCGCGCTGACGTCACGGGGGTGTGGGGGGTCAGGGGTGGAAGGGGGAACCCTGACTTGGGGAGGTGGGGGGGACTTCTACCCCACAGAGGGAGCGCTAGCGCTCCCTCTGGGTTGTGTTCCCAGGACGTAATGATTATGTCCTCGGCACATCAGCACTGTGCCGCAGGACGTAACCATTATGTCTGCGGCACAAAAGGGGTTAAGGTGTGTTGAGGATGGCTGAAGAAGTTACAGAAGCCCCAAGAAGCCATTTTGAAAACTGGCTTTATGTGTGCATGGTGACAAATTTAAGCATGCTCAAGGCTGAAATATTTGTTTTTCAGCTGGCAGTATATCATGCTGTAGTAGAAAGTCCTATGCTGCATTTTATGTGGCCTGAAGGTGTGTAAATAAAACACAGATACCTGTTAATTTTTGTGATGCTCTAGTAACCATTTATGCTGATGATGAATGTTGAAATGCTTCATTGGAAATAATTATTGTATTTACTCATAACTGATACTGAACACAGTAAAAGGATGGCGTTTTTCACAATTGAATTATTCAGTCTTTAATTATGGTGACCTTTGACAAAGCCAGTAGGCTTGCCACATATGTTGTTGTGTAGTGACATCTTGACAAGGCCAATAGGCCTAGTTTACTCAAACTGATATCCCCCCTCATATTGTAATGTGTTATCTGGTATAGGTGTGTGGATACTGTGGTTGTGAGGGTCATGAACCTTTAGGGGTCAAATGTAATTGTAAAATGTCACTTAAGGTATTTTTATCTGCCTTATGTATATATTTGTAAGTTAATGTGAGTGTTAAATAGTGCAGGTGTAAGAAAACATATTTTTCCTTTTCTAAAGAAAAAAGATGGGACAATCACTTATTGAATGTCATTATTGCTTGCCAGTGAATAACAATTTCTAGCACACACCAACTCCCCTGAGTAGGCCTTGGACTACTCTGATTTGATACCCTTAGAGATTCAAGCACTACAGTGGGGTGCTAGTTTTCTAGCAAGGTAAATTGTGACCCTACTACTTGCTCAGGTCTTACTTCCTCCACAGCTAATAACTCTATGTATAGTTAGGTTGACGTTTTACCCACACAAAACCATAGAAATTCAGCAATTCATGTACACTTGTAGTTGTATTTATGCTAGCAAACTATAACTCATGGCCTGAGGTTACTTAACAGCACAAGTAATAGTTTATTCAGATACATATAACCATCTGTGGTTTTGTGTGGTCCAAGTAATATTTTGATTTTTCAGAGAAGTTCTGTTTTTTTTAAACATAAAAAATAATATATAGTTACCATATGTTAAGACAACCACCGCCATGTACGGCTTCCCTCATGGGCATCTGGGGTTGGCCTCAGGACCTGTCCTGTCGCTAAACCCACCACATGCAACCAACCACTCACTGTGCGTGGCCTTTGGACAATCACAGACGGAGTATGGTCTGTGAGTGGATACGTTTTTTTTCCATTGGGTTTCGGATCCAAAGATCCTTCGCAGATTTACACTGGGGGTCCCGCTGTGTGCAGGGGTGGATCTGCGGGTCGGCCAAAAAAGAAAAATGTAGCAAGTTTTTGACCATGAGGGGTGTTCTATGGGGTCAGATTACATTTAACTCCTTTTGTGTATTTTTATTTATGTTTTCTCCTTGGGGCCTGGCCAAGGAACAAAATGGCATCCACATTTTTCCTTGCCGGTTGCAACTAGCAAATCAGGGATTTGTCCCTAGATATCTATATTTTTTCCTTTAATACCTCTGAAGCGACTAAACAGATTTGCACAAAATAACAAAAAGAGATCTTTCTGGACCAAGATCTACCTTTCTGCCAAATTTGGTTTAAGTTTGTTCAGCAGTTTGGGCTGTAGTTGTGTCTAAAAAACGTTAATTCCTCATAGACATTGCAAGGGCAAAAGTTGTCTGAGACCCCCCCCTTTTCACTGCCCCAGCTTGATGGATCAACCTGAACCTTTCCATGCAGAAGTAGGCAAAGAAGGCCACTTCCTGGACCTGATAAGACTCAGAAGTGCTGTCTTGCTGCCTGAAGAAGAAACTGTGGATCTGCTTTCTTTGATCCCAAGACCCCAGAAGAGACTCCACGTCTCAGGTGGTTGACCTCTTGTTTGGCCTACATGGCTTCAAGAGGCCTTTACTAATTTTGCTGACCGGACCCAATTGCACTCAACATGGTCCCTTCCGTTAGCTACTGTGGGAAGAAGTTCTGACCCCCCCCCAAGTGCTGTCCATCAAGGCCCTGGACCCAGGGCAGGAGTCAGAATATACTCCCTGCTCCCTTTACATTTTACCAGATTCAGTACAGTGTGACGCAGAACAATACAAGGCCTCACAGCACAGCACCCACCAGCTATTGATAAGCAGCTTTATCACAGCACCCCACAGCTCTCGATCAGTGGCTTCACCAGATCAGAATAGCGCAAACCAACACAGGGTCTCTCATTATAGAACCTCACAGGTTCACCAGATCTGATGCACTGTAACACAGAGCCACACATTGCAGCACTACGCAGCTCCTGGTCAGGGGCTCAACAAATCCGACATAGCACGACACAGAGATTAGCATTGCAGCAATGCACAGCTCCACACCAAGGACAAAGGTTTCAATTCACAGTGGGTCACATCTGAACCCCTACCCGACTGGAGTTAATTCTAGGTTTAACTGAACTCTTGACTTTGCACTGGTCCGGTGTGACCTGATACCCAAAGTTGGTGTGTCACACCTTTCATCTTAAACTTTAAAAACTCAAAAATCCAATCAGTGGAGTGCTTTGATGCAGTGTGGTTGTGCTTGGCTACTAGGCCCCAAAAGTGTGGTTGTGTGCCCCACTTAAGCTTCATGCATCACAATGCTTTGTCATCCTGTATGTGCCTTCATTGTTCACTCACAATGTCTTGACCAAGCACAAACAATGCTGTTCATTACGACTTCGGCGGTCTTTTTCCTAGACCGTCAAAGCGTCTACCGCCAACAGACCAACAGTGCTGGTAGTCCGAAGACCACCATATTTTGACTTAGGTAGGATTTCTGCCAGTTTACGGGTGGAAATATGGCCTGGCTGATGGAGGAAGAGAGGCGGTTCTACCATCAGCACCACCACGCCAACAAGACTCCACCCCCCATATTACAATCAGTAATACAAAAGTGGTGGAGACCTGTCGGAGGTGTGGTGCTGGTGGTGGAAAACACGAGGACCCATCCCCTCCCGGACGACCACCTCGCTGGAAAAGGTAAGTTGATTGTCCAAAAGAGGGGGAGTGTTGGGTGCATGGGGGGTGTCTGGGTGTGTGTGTATGTGTGTGTAAGGGGGGGTCTGGGTGCGTGTATGTGTATGAATGGGGTGTCTGGGTGCATGAATGAATGTGGTGTCTGGGTGTGCAGAAATGTGGAGAGGGAGTGCGTGTGCATGAATGCGGAGAGGGGTAGTGCATGAATAGATGCGGTGGGGGGAGTGTGTGAATGGATGCGGTAGGGGTGGGGGTGTGCATGATTGCGTAGGGGGGTGCATCTGTAGGAGTGCAAGTGTGTGTGTGTGTATGGTTGTGTGCGGCTGGGTGGGGAAGGTGCGTGCATGTGCAAGTCTGGATAGGGTGGTGACATCTGAAATTAGCAGCCACCTGGCTCCATTTGTTCATGTGGAAACAGACCAGAGGAACAGTGAGATTGAAATCACTCAATGGGCGAAAGGGTTGGAGTTGTCAGGGTGCTTCTACACACTTCCTGGGTTATAAATTACAAGTATAAATTGCAATGGTGCCTGTCAGAAAATATACACTGGACCATAGTTTCGAAGAATGAATTCCACCAACAACTTGATGCAATGTAGTTCACAAACTGAAATTATCACATACTTAGGTAAACCAATTGATTTGTGTTCATTTACATAGTGTTATTTTCCATCCGGGCATTTCCATTAAAATGTCAAGGCATTTGGACACCTAAGCTGAACTTAAGTGCACAAACAGTGCTTTCACTTTGAATGACTGCATTTTGCCCTTGCATATGTACACATGCAGCTAAAAAAGTTCCCCAAGAATGGAATTTGTTTGACATTTGCAGTCCTCACACCTCCCTTTGAAATACATGTATGTTACCCCTAGAGTAGGCCATACCAAGCCCAGAGGGCAGGGTGCAGCGTATTTTAAAAATTTGACATTTACTTTAAAATTGTACATGTCCTGGTAAGGAAACAAATCCTAAGTGTATTTTTCACTACTGTGAGTCCTACCTCTTTCATAGGATCAACAACTTGATGCAATGTAGTTCACGAACTGAAATTATCACATACTTAGGTAAACCAATTGATTTGTGTTCATTTACATAGTGTGATTTTCCATCCGGGCATTTCCATTAAAATGTCAAGGCATTTGGACACCTAAGCTGAACTTAAGTGCACAAACAGCATTGTGAATTGTGTCCATAGGTTTTTTGATGACCTGGATTGCTATTTGAGAGCACTCGTCCACTTACATGGTATTAATTTACAAGTGCATCCGTGATTTCAGTGCTTTCTTTATATGTGGCCCAAAGAGAGCTTTAACTGTCTTGCCAGCCTCATGTTTTCCCAAAATTATCTTACGCCAATACGTACATACATAATGTCTTCCAATCACCATTCTTTCACCATTGGTCTGTTGATATATCATTGAAATTATAGTATCACCATAGCAGAAGGCATAGATCAGTAGACTAGCGCTCTCAAGCCATTACATGCTTTCACTTTGAATGACTGCATTTTGCCCTTGCATATGAACACATATAGCTAAAAAAGTTCCCCAAGAATGGAATTTGTTTGACATTTGCAGTCCTCACACCTCCCTTTGAAATACATGTATGTTACCCCTAGAGTAGGCCATACCAAGCCCAGAGGGCAGGGTACAGCGTATTTTAAAAATTTGACATTTACTTTAAAATTTTACATGTCCTGGTAAGGAAACAAATCCTAAGTGTATTTTTCACTATTGTGAGTCCTACCTCTTTCATAGGATTACATTAGGTTCTCTTATTACTTGTAGTAAGTGTTCACTTTCAATTGGGAGCAGAGAGGAACACTGAGTCTAGTGTCAATGGAAATGTACTTAAAATTTAACTTTACCATTAGGAAGGGTTTTAAAGTCAAAATTCTGAAAATGCCATTTTTAGAAAGTTCAAATTGGTTACCAGCAATAAATATTGGGCACTTAGAACCAACTCTTCAGTACACCTGTGGAACTGTGGAAGACTCAGAAGGACTGCTGTCCTGCTCTGCAAGGACTGCTACTCTTCTGCCCTGCTGCCTGTGTGAGAAGGACTGAAGCTACATCTTGAACCCAGGCCCACCAGAATGATTCCAAGTGCTTATTGGCTGGCCTCTAAATCACAGCCTCGAGGATGGTAAAGAATCCAACCATCTTGACCCCAGCCCCTGGCCAATATCCGCTGTGAGTCCTACACCCCAAGTGGTGCCAAATCAGTCCTGGACCCTATGAAGTTGGTTTGAAGTTGCTTTGTCAGCCCAGATGTGGTCCTATTAGCAGAACCTTTGCAGCACAATGCATCTCTTTGTAGATGTTTTGGAACCACTGGTGTGCAATGCATCCCCAATGCAGGCCCTCGTTTCATGCCTTCAACTCTCTCAGAACTGTTTCTGCACAATGCATCCTCAACACAAGCCTTCACATCGCAGGCTCTGAGTGGCCTCACCCTCGATGTTGACACAAAACTTCACACCATATCCCTCAGCTTTCTCAGAAGTGCTGCAGAAAGATGCATCCTCAACGCAGGACTGAGCATTGCAAGCCCCTCATTAATCGCATCCTCGATGATAACACATAACTCCACATTGCAGCATTGCAGCTTCTTCGGAATTGCCTCTGTGAGGCGAATCCTCAATGTGGCATCCCCCTATGTTCCACAACCAAGATCTAAGGTACTTTTTTCAGTAAGCCTAACGTGGCCCCTGTATCTGAGCATGCACTCCATCATGGTTAGCCTGAAATTGTGACTTTGTCCTGGTCCCGAGTGACCAGATAACCACACTTGGCGTTTGTCCTTTTAAGCACTATTTTCACATAAATATTTTAAACTGCATATCGCTGGATCTACTGATTGGATTTTTGTTGTTTTGGTCTCACATCATTAAAAAAGTCTACTATATGTTTCTGAATGGGCGTGGGATTTTTCTTTATTACTGTTTGTGTGCTGCACACACACTTTACACATTGCTTCTAAATTATGCGTGACTGCTTTTGTGCTAGACTAGCAGAGGGTTGATCACAGGTTAATTTGGGGCTTGCTTGTGTTTCACCGGACAAGGATTGTAGCTGCTGCTTGAGTAGAGTTTCACCCCCCTCAACCACTAACCAAACTTCTAAGAGGTAGCGTATAATCACATTGATAAAAATTAAGAAATGAATTGAATCTATAATTTTAGTTCATTATGAGTCAACTTTGGCAAATGATTAATCCTATGTAAAATTGTAAAATAGGCAGAAATTATAAAAACAGTAAACATGTGTATGCAAATGTATATATAAAGCCACACACCCTCAGCTTGGTGAAGGCCATTTGAAGCACTTTCACCAGAGTGGAGTGGGACCCTCAATGGCAACAAGTAGACTTTCAGCATCAGACTTTTGCATTTGACTTGTGATGGGCGCCTAGTAACAAATAGTGGAACTGCAGCTTCATGTAAGAAGCTCAGTGCCGTTGCATTGGACTTGTTGGGATACCTAGTAATGATTAGTGGAACTACAGTTTCATATAAGAATATATTTCCTAATGCATTTGACTCCAGAGGGACACACAGTAACGACTTGGGGAACTTTACCCCCATGAAAGAATTTCAATACTTTTGCATTTGACTTGTGAGGCACACCTGGTAACAACTAGCGGAACTGCACATTCATGAAAGAACATCAATGCTTTTTCATTTGACTTGCAAGGAATACCCAGAAGACTAGTGGAACTGCAGCTTTGTAAGAATTTCAGTGCTTTTGCATCTGATGTCTGAGGTGCACCTTGTAATGACTAATGGAACTGCATCTTTGTGTAAACATTTCACTGATTTTGCATTCAACTCATGAAGGACTCCTGGTAACAATGAGTAGAACTGCAGCTTCATGCAAAAATGCCAATGTTATTGCATATGAATCAATAAGAACACCTAGTAAAGACAAGTGGCACTGAAGCTTCATGCAAGAATTAAATGCTTTTGCATCTGACTTAGGAGGAACACCTAGTAACGGACTAATGGGTCCACAGCTCCATGTAAGACTTTTAGTGGTTTTACATTTGTCTCAATAGGGACACCTTGCACCAACTATTGAAACTGCAGCTTTATGTAAAATGTAAATGCTTTTGCATCTGACTCAGTAAATACTGCTAGTAACAACTAGTGGAACTGTCACTTCATGTAGGAATTTCAATGCTACTGCATTTGAGAAGAGAGGGATACACACCTTCATGAAAGAATATCAATGATTTTGCATTTGACTTCTGAGGTATACCTAGTTACGACTAGTTGATATGTAGCTTCATGTAAGAATTTTAATGCTATTGCATTTTGCTTGAGCCAGAAACCTAGGGGCATATTTATACTTGTTTTGCACTGAATTTGCGCCATTTTTAACACAAATTCAGTGCAAAACTAACTCCATATTTATACTTTTGCGCTAGACCTGTCTAGTGGCAAATTTATGGAGTTAGTCATTTTTTCGACGTGGAAACCTACTTTGTGTTAATGAGATGCAAAGTAGGCGTTCCCGTGCAAAAAATGATTCTATGGCCTTAGCGCCATATTTATCCCCGTGCTAAAATCACACACGGGAGGGAGGAAGGGTCAAAAAATGGTGCAATGCTTGCTTTGCACCATTTTTCAATGCCTGGGTCAGGCCAGGCATTAGGGGACCTGTGGGCCTATTTCCATGGTAGAACACCGTGGAATTAGCCCACATGTGCCCTCCCCAGGCCCCATGGACACCCCACCCACACTAGAGGGACAGCAGAGGATGGGGGATCCCATCCCAGGTAAGTATAGGTAAGTACAGGTAAGTATTTTTTTTAAGTGCCATTAGGGGCTCTGAAATTCCCCACCCCCCACATGGCACTGGGTGCAATGGTCATGCCCAGGAGACCCTGGTCCCCTTTGCTGGCCATCAGGGTGGTGGGAATGACTCCTGTCTTTTCTAAGGCAGGAATCATTTGGTATGGATGGTTTTGCATCAGAAAATGACCCTAGGCAGGTTAGAGTCCTTTTTTCTTACTCTAACTTGCCTAATGTTATTTTTTGGTTCAAAACCCCCTTCTTCCATACCCCCAGCCTCACCCAACTAATGTGATTTTTTTGTATGTTAGCCTACCCTTTGCACCGGCTTGCACCATTCCATAAATATGGTGCCCGGCTGGTGCACAGAAATTATGAAAGCCGGTGCTCAACATTTTGGTGCAAAACTGCATTAGCGGAGTTTTGCACCTAAAAGTATAAATCAGGGCCTTAGCATCCACTGGTTGAACTGCTGCTTCCTGGACGAAATTTTACTGCTTTTGTATCTGACTTAATAGGAAGACCTAGGAACCACTAGTGGACCTCTGGATTCATTTAGGAATTGCAATGGTTTTGTGTTTGATGTGCGAGGGACAACTAGTATAAACTAGTGGAATTTTGGGTTCATATAGGAATTTCAATGTTTTTACAATTTATTCAGGACAGAAACGGGTCCAATTACATTGATTCCTGCACCTGGTGTCTGTTTCCTGTGAGTCCGGCCCCATCCCAAGTGGTGCCACCCCATTCCTGGACCACTGGAAGGGGCCTGAAGGCGCTCTGCTAGCCCGACTGTGGTCCTAGCAGAACTGAAGCTGTCCAACACATCTCCTTGCAGCTTTGCATCAGAACTGCTGCTGTGTAATGCATCCCAGACACAGGACATCACTGCACCTCGGAACCAACGCTGTGCAATGTATCCTTGAGGCAGGAACCGCCGCTGTAGGATGCATCCTTGATGCAGGACCTCGCACTGCAGCCTCACAACTCCATGTAACTGACTCTTCAAGGTGTATGCTTGACACAGGACAATACAACACTCTGCAGCCAGGATTTAAGGTTTTCTGTTCAGCAGGTCTAACTTGGTCCCTGTGTTCAGTCCAAGCTCCATTGTGGTCAGCTTGAACTTATGACTTTGGTCTGGTGCAGCCAGATAACCACAGATGGCACTTTGTGCTGTCAACACTACTTTAAAAAATCTTTAGAATTGTATATATCTCGTTCTACTAATTGTATGTTCATCGATGTTTTAAAATTGGTGTGGGATTTTTCCTGTGTTGTGTGTTAACTTTATTATTGTTTAACTACTGCATCAATGCTTCACACATTGACTCTAAGTAAAGCCTGACTGCTTTTGTGCCAAGCTAAGAGAGAGTTAAGCACAGGTTTATTTGGGGTTTGCTTTTGTTTCACACTGACAAGAATTGTGGCTGCTGCTTGAGTAGGGTGCCCCTCTCCCCCTCAGTAACCTAACTTCCTACACACTCAAAAAACAGTTTCCCAACAATACGGTTGAAGGCACTTGCGTTATTCAGTCACTGCTAGTACCTTTTCAAGACAAGATTATTTTCACATGTGTTCCATAATAACCCAGAAATGTATTGAAAGTTACAATATTGGTTCATCTGCATATATATCGACAATGGCATCTTTACTTATCCTATTAAAATCATACACAATTTTGTAGAGTAGCAAAAGTGGATCTGAACATTTTTATGTTGAAACCACACCCCATCAACTTTGTGAAGGACATTTTGAAACAGTTGCCTCTTACTAGAGAGGGGTATTTAGTAAAGTTTTGAAGGGCTGTAGTCTTGTTAAAGTCTTCACACTGTTTCTTCGGACTCTAGAAATCTAGTAATTATTTGAGGTACTTTTCCTATGTGAAAGGCCATATTGATTGGCTTTTTTAGGCTTGTATTTATTTGTGCCCACCAATTCTCCCAACACTCATTTGCTACTTCATAGAACACAGGCATAGTGCAATAATGTGGAGAGGCAAATTATTCAATATGCTTAAAATGCACTGCTGACAGTTCTCTATCCACTGCAGTATTGTGTACCGTCAGACCACCTAGGTGAAGTAAACTCACATATGTGACTGTCCCCCAAAAAGTTGCCCACTGAATCATAGTGTGTTAAAAGGTGTGTTCTTTTCTGAAAGAAGAATGAGAGCGAGTACCTACTATGAGCCCACTGGTCGTCCATCTGTGCTTTATTCCTTGTGAATCTCATTGTGGCACTGCAAGCAGTATTTCTTCATGGGGATATCATTGTAACGTTTGCAGATGGCCGTGCCAAGTTTTGTAGATCAGGCCTACTTACTTTAAAAGCAGCTTGCCTAGGGCCATTACCAATATGAAACAGGCAAGTAGTTTGCATTTGGATTTCTTTTTGCTACAAGACCACTGGTCTGGAAAATAAACCATTTAGAGTTTGCCATTATTACTCACACCAGGAGCTCTCCCTGCAACATTAAAGTGCTGCTCAAAATAGAAACAAATTTGCTTTTTGCATTATGCAATTAAACTCAGTTTTTAACTGTCAGAAATGCGTTTCTAAAACGAAGAGAGAACACTAAGCTTGAATGTAATCTTTAATTTGCTAAAAAAATAAAATGGTTAGATTCTAGCGATATTTTCAATTAGATTTCGCACGTGTAAATTTAGTAACACTTGACATCCAGCGAAGCAATTGTAGGATTGAAAGCCTTTTGTATAAATTGTTAAATGGCTCTTTGATTTGTTTTAGGATTGTATACTACCCATATTTATGTAGCAAACTACTACCAATTGTCTAGTCACCTAGTGCTTGGGAGTCGGGGCGCCCTTAATGGTTCTTGGATTTTCATTGCCCTGAGTGGTGTTAGAATCCATGATTTTGGAATAAGTAACTGTAGGTGTAAACAGTTTTTTAAAACCTAAATATTCACAAAGTGATGGTTTGTAATTGATTTGTTATAATTCAGGTCCGACTAACAAAAGCATTTAAGAGTACAGGGATTAATATTACTGTTTTACATAGTTTTTGTGAATCGTCAGGAACTGTCCAACTTTCTATTAGTAAAAGGGCAAAAACGGCACAGTGCTTTTTATTGTACTTATTGTACATGGATTTTCCCGCAGTATTCCCATTTGATTCACTTTTTTATGTGTAGGGGCCAAATTACAAAGACATGTAGGAGTACGTAAGAGTACTACTTGATGACTTCTTCACGTACTGTTAAATGCCTTTGTGAATCGGCCCTAATCTGTTTCACATAAATAATCTTTAGTAATAGTTTGTCTTGAATACTGAGCAGAATAGGAAGTGACCAAATCCATGAGTGATCTTTGTAGTGCATTCTATGTAGTACTGTGTAGTCAAAGGACTTTACTAGTTATTTTGTTGAGGTGGGTTGTATAGTTTTTCAGTGCTGATGCTAAGAAGGCTACTCTTTTGAAAGGCATAATTTGTCAATAATATTGTTTCAGTGCAATATTGTGTATTTGTTGGGCACGTAGGTGCATATTTAGTAATATTTCATAAAATGCAGCTCAGTAAGGGAACTTGAAATGGAGACATCAGAATGGTGCTATATTTAGAAAGATATAGCACATTTCTGCTACCTCCTTAAGCTGGCGCACTGTGTTCTGCCTGGCATCAATGCCGGCACCCTTTCACCATGCTGCAGGCGTTGTCTGCATAACAAGGAGGATTTTTCCTGCACAAAAGCAATCCTTGAAGGCATTTTCCTTTCTCTATGTGCTGCAGAATGCATCACACCTAGATAAAGGAAACAAGGAGGAGAATAAATATATTTCTCCTCTTGCTCAGGGTTTGAGAGGTGTACCATTTTGGCACATTCCCAGGTTTACAGCTCTTTGTAAATCTGGGAATGGGACATACAATCTATGGGTGCATATGCAAGAACATGCATACTCCAACCCCTGGAATGCTTTCCTGCTGTAAGGTATCTTTTGATTTCCTAAACCACACAGAGCCACACAAGTTGGCTCATATGGGCTTAGTAAATCCCATTAAAAGGACTTGCATTGCTCATTCTGAAACTGGTTTTTACTTTTATTTTGTGACTGCAAAGTGAAAGGATTTTGTATAAGTGAGTTATGCGCCAATATTGCTGGGGTACAGGAAAGGAAAATAAAGGCTGTAGGATGTCAGTTTTTTCCTAGCACACATTAACATTTAAATACCGGTAAATTAACAATACACATATGAAAAATATATCATCAATTAGGAACACACAAATTAAGTGCATTTTAAAATGATCAAAACAAATCAAGACACTTTAGTTGGTGATGCGTGAATGTTAATTAGGGCCAGATGTAGGTAGAAAGCAAATTGCGAGTTGCAAATTGCGAGTCCTTCCGACTCGCAATTTGCAACTCGCAATTTGCTATGCAGAAAGGTGTCTCAGACACCTTCTGTGACTCGCTATGGGGTCGCAAAGACCCACCTCATTAATATTCATGAGGTGGGTCGCAGTTTGCGACCCCATAGCGAGTCTGGGCACTCACGGGGATGGTGGCCTGCTGGAGACAGCAGACCACCATGTCCGTGACTGCTTTTAAATAAAGCAGTTTTTTTTTTCTATCTGGAGCCCGTTTTCCTTAAAGGAAAACGAGCTGCAAATAGAAAAAATTACCGAAACCTTTTGTTTCGGGTTTTTTCAGAGTAGGCAGTGGTCCATAGGACCACTGCCTGCTCTGAAAAAATAATTTTGTGATCATTCACAAAGGGGAAGGGGTCCCATGGGGACCCCTTCCCGTTTTGCGAATGAGTTACCATCCACTTCAAGTGGATGGTAACTGCGAGTTGATTTGCGACCGCTTTTGCAGTCGCAAATCAACTTACATTGCGGTGCGAGTCGCAAATAGGAAGGGAACACCCCTTCCTATTTGCAAGTCGGAAACACATTTTGCGAGTCGGTTCCGACTCGCAAAATGTGTTTCTGCATCACGTGCGGGCATTAGCACCTCGCAAACTGTGTTTTTCGCCGTTTGCGAGGCGCTAATGCCTTGCTACATCTGGCCCTTATTCACTGACACCCAATTTCCATACATTTTTGTTATACTGTTTTATCGTTTTACCAGTAAAACTGTATGTCTGTGCAAATTTAGTGACCATTTCAATGGAAAATGTGCTGTCTGATAATGAGAGTGCACTACCTCACCACTTCTCCAAAATGCACCAATGGCTACATATCACTTCGCTGCTGAATGGGCTTGACTCATTTGCTTCACTTGTTTTTTGTGCAAAGCTTGGATTTTTCACAACCTTCATGACTTCAGTGATGTACTAATAATGGTAGCACTCCCATTCTGAAAATTGTTCCGCATCACTTAATAGAACAGACAGACCACATGGTTTGAAGCTTGTAAACCTAGAAGAGTAAATAACACAAGGAATTAAAGCAGGTAGGATGTGGAGAACCAGAGCACAGGGTCCAGCTCTGGTGGTGATTGGGAAGGATTTACATAATGAGAGGGATGTGGTGTGAAATGTGGACAAAGATCATGGAATCTAAAACATGACTGCTAGTGGGGAACAGCTTTAGGAAAGAGTGGAAATAGGAAAGAATATACAACAAGCCATCCTTGTAAAACTGGGACAAGATACAGTGGAAGTTATGGCTACAAGTAGAGAGGGGAGGCAGCACCAAAAGGTCTGTTGCCTGGCATGACCACTGGGAGGAAACACATAAGAAATATGTACAATTGTAAAGTGAGGGAAGGCAATACATGGGCCCAGACCTAGTACGGCTAAAGGATGTCATACCATCAAGAAAGGCTACTGGAAAACAGTGACAGACTCCTTGGGCCTTATTATGATATGGGCACACTTTTCCTGTTTGTGCCAAAGCACATCTTCAAACAGGTCCGCCGTCCACAAACAGGGAATGTGTGACCTATTATGTTCAATGTACTTCCCGGGGGCAGCACATTCATGTGAAATTTGGAGCAGCTTTTTGGCTTTTTAAAGGGATTTCATGTTTTAAAGTGCAGGTGGCATCAGCCAACACTTTTGAGAAGGATTAGAGATCCCCTTGCAGATGGTTGCAGTGAGTGACTGCACCCAACTTCAAGGAGCTTTCTGGCGGGGGATCCATGGGACCCCCTTTCACCCCTCATCCCAGGCCTGCCCTCAAGGGGTGTACTATGAGTGTGACACCTTTATGTGGGGCACTTTCAGTGTGCCTTCCATTAGCTTCTTTGCCTTTGCTGCTATGTCAAAAAATCGATGCAGGTGTAGAGGGAAAATGATTCTCTCATTTGCAGGGGGTTGAGCCCCCATACAAATGAGGGAACACCCTCTTGAGAAAGCATTGATGCTACATGTGTGCTAGCACTATCAATACTACAGAAGGGGAGGCACAAGCATCTGCGGCTGCTTCTGTGATACCAAAGTACTCTGGGGGTGTACAAAGCTGGAGCACATGCTTGTTGATCCTTGGGGCACTTGCTGTAATACCACTCTTGGTGTCCATGTCTCATAAGGCATGAAGATGGACATGGCACAATGAAGGAATTTGTGTAGGAAAGACAGGGAAAGAGCAAAGGAATCCCACTATTTTGCACATTTTTACAAATGATTGTTTGTAAGAAGTAGAATTCTGACAAATAATAGAGTATGACTTTCTTTACTAATGTGACACACTTATAGCCAGTTGATCAGTGTGTTGTCACATTGCATCAATTTTACCATTCTTTCGGAATTGAGTAAATGACTTAAACATGACAGAAGTTCAGTTTCACTAATTATGGGGATGCTAAATTTTCTTTCTCTGACACAAGCACAAAAAGGCCACACCTACAATCTGTCTTTATGCTTAACACTTGTCTGGATCTGTATCAGTTGTTACAAGTACCACACATTTGGGGTAGACTAGTTCATTTAAAGGCTGGTGTCTGCATCACTGCACTAAAACCAATATTCACATATGAGAGCTCCTCCTTGAATGAGCAATTATTAGCTGCTGCAGGAATTAACAATGAAAGAAACCCAGGCGCACTGCACAACTGTTTACTGTGCTGTTGCCTGTCCCAGGAAATGAATTTACTTAGTCACTCCTGCCCTGGATTCATTGCTATGATGATTACACTAATAATGTGACAAATGATACATTTCTTTCAGCAATTGCACACAAATAAAAAAAAAAAAAATCTGTTCTATCTTTTCTATCTTTTCTAGAACTGCCCTTCCTTGGACACGTCATGTGTATCCCAGTAACAAGATCAACCAATGACATAATTAAGCATTTTTGTTCTGTAAAATAGAAACAAACAAAAGCAGCACCAGCCTCAGACCCTTCTGTTAATTTCTGGGCACATGGAGCATGATGGCTGGGTCTCGCTGGAGCAAGCCAACCTCTGAGAAAAAAAAGACAAAGAGATCAATCAAAATGCACTTCTTTTTAACTTTGCAGCCCTGTGGAGGTTGCACAGTACTCCAGCAGGAGCAATCATCCAGATAGATCTATTTTTTTAAGCTTCTTTTCTAGAAAACAGCTGAACGGATTGACACCTACTCAGAAAAATTAAATATGTAGCTTTCTTCCCAATTTGGCATCATTCAGCCATTTTCTCTGGATCATAGTTTAATTTTTCCTAAGGAGAATGCATGGGGAGAAAGTGTTTTGGGGACCTCCCTTTTTCTTGGTCCCTGATTGCCCTAAAACTTTCCAGGAAGGAGCTGAGGTGGATAAACTTGGGAAGATCTGTGAAGATCCAAGAAATGATGCCAAAGTAATTAAGTTATTAGCAAAACAAAAAACTTTTCTTATGGAAACAGACTCATGTATAACCACAAAGTGTGTACCAAACTGAAGGGTAAAATGATACTGTAGATACTAACACAAAACAGTAAGATATAAAGAACCAAAATAAAACTGAAATTCACAAGTTAAAATTAACTACAGTTAACCATAAGCTGCACCCCACCAAGTACTTAATATGAACTTACATATTACATCACTCATGACGTGTTAAGTGATGTCATTAATAAAAATCACTCTGGCTCAAAGAGGCAGCCCTGGTGCCAATGTGCAACACCTGTGTTGAATTTGCCAGGGTGTTCTGTGGTTGCGGGGACTGCCAGTGAACTGGATGGGGGTCCTGTGCATTTTCGTCATATGGGTGACTGGTCACTTGTGATCTATGGCCACTTGGAATGCTGAGGTCTGTGGTCAGGTGTGTAGTTGCATCCTTCTGGCTTGTGTGGCAGCTCATCTGACCCTGCACCTTCTACCAAGCAGAATATGACCAGAAGCAACATTGAGGTGAGTGAGGACTCCATATGAAGGCTGTATGAGCAGCCCGAGCTGCCCAAATAACTCTTGCCAATCACCTGCACATTTGAATCCCTGCTCAATCCACATTTTCTCAATGACAACACACAGGACTTGTGACACAGCCCTGGAATTACACAATGATGAATGGGCACATAACTGTTTCCACTGTCTCTTTTGGCGCTGTGGATTCTATGCACATTTCCAGTGTGCTTCTGATATTGTTCTGTGCTGTCCGCCATGTCAGACATAATTTGCCCCTCTGGTTACAGGCTCTATTCAAGGACTACAGCTTGGGTAGACATACCAGTCCATAACTACTGATGCCTAACCGCAGCTGCAGGAGCTGGGAAAGACATGTTGCCCCAAACTGCTCCTGGTGTGCCAGGAATGAGCCTTTGCATTATAAAGCATGTGTGAATCTCCTGCAGCTCAGGACGTGCACTGGGAATGCTGGGCAAAACCTCGGTGAAGACCAGGCCAAGATGGGCCTTTCTAAGCCTGCTCAAAGACTAGAGGAGTTTGAACTGGGCCACTCCTTTTGGTTCATCAATCTGAAACTGTTAATGGTGAGCTAATGAGGAGGGACAAATGAAAGTTAGTTTGCTCTCTTTGAAGGGAGACCCACTGTTCCTCACCATTCATTATTAATGTTTTGTCCACCACAATGGGTGTAATTGACCATGAAATTGTAAATGTTGAAGGGATACTTGAGGCCACTTAGGGGGTGGTCACTCAGGCATTAACTAAAAATGTCCTGCAGAAGGCAGATGGAATAGTTTCAGCTGAGATGACTGTTTCCATAACTAGTTCAAGTGCAGCTAACTTTAACTTTTGTGTCACAAGTGACCCATTAAATATTGATTCAGCGCCCTCCCCTATATTTTTTGGATCTCCAAAAGCACAATTGTTGCTCCATGTCCGACGTAGAAAAAAGTCAATTTGATTTTGACTCAGAACTTGCCCATGTAGAGGTAGGCCTTTGTCTGGGTTCCTGAGGAGTGAAGAATGTATTGCAATATAACAGTCCTTATCTGAGGTGGTGGCAAATTGCCATCAGCAAATTGAGTGTGTCATTAATGGTATGTTAGATGTTGCACTTGATCAATTACTTTGTTACAATACACCTTGACGGTGAGCATGAGATCTGTCAAACACTTGAAAAAGTCTCCCACTAAGAAGGTACTAAGTATTCCAGAGATGACATCTGTGGGCAAGTGAGCATGGTTAAAGGTAACCTCTATAACAAGAGAACTAAATTAGTTTGGACGAGGACTGCTGGGACACTAGTCCTTTTGATAACTTTGGCCCGATATTAACGCACCCACCTTTATCAAACTTGCGACCAGCAAACATGGGTCCAGGATCAACAGTGGTCGATACCTCCCATGCAAAAACACGAACGAGTTACCACCAGAGGCAATGTCTTATGTAATCAATCTCAAAGGGGTGCCCCCTTTTGGGTAAGTATAATGAGAGGATTGGGCTGATTTGATGAACAAGGTTGTTCACTGGTTTGATAAGAGGTGTGTGACATTTCTGGCTACTCTGTAATGACATCATTATGGTAGGAAGAGTGAGATGTGTAGGCTCAAGTCACGAGTCCTGTCCTGATTACTGTGTAGTAGAGAATTTTAGATCTTGCACTATTGCGGATAACATACTGTGTAACTGTAACCCACCCTCTCCCCCTTTGAGTAAGATAATAGCAGTACCTCTGAAGTACTTCTATAGACCAGTAATTGCAGGTCAATTTCCCTTAAATTATTCAAATGCTGGGTCCCAAGAGGAATGGGTATTAGCTTACAAAGTCACAACAAGTACCAAATGTGCCTCTTTGGATTCAATCACAGATGTTAACTGTCTCACTTTGGCACTCTTCTCTGTTAGAGGCAGAGTTTATCTCTAAGACTATACAACCTGGCCTAGTTACTCCACCCACATTCAGCATTCTATCAGGGATTACAGGTGGTTTTGACAGTGGGGACATTGAAATTGCTGTGATAAATTTCTATAAGAACATGCTTAGTTCTTGAGGTGTCATTTATACCCAGTACATGGATTTAAATAGCTTTTTATTAAAAAAAAGATGCCTTAATATTTTTTGTGGGGGATTTCAACATCCATTTCTGTACTCTGCCTCTCAAATAGGTGTGAGGAATTACACATTATTACATATATAATCAGTACAGTGAGGTCTTGAACAATTTGTGTATGAAATATATCTTTTCTTTGCCCAAGATGATTCAACGGTTCCAACTTACTTTCTGGCAGAGCAAATTTAGCACAATAAATCTCATTTTGCTTTCTGATAATCTATGCTTTGGTGCTACAGTCATTGACAACATTCCTAACTGTCTCATCATACTCCTCTTATAATGAAGTTTAGTTTGCAAAAGGTCTAACCAATGGAAATGATAGAGGATGTTAGGTGTCCAGACTTAATAGTAACATTTATAAATTGTGTAATGTCTATGCTGAACAGTTGTTTTTTTATGTATTGAGGCAGAATTATCAAGAATTATTGGTGACTGCAAATTGGGGCAGAATATAAAGCTATCAGGGGAGCATTAAATGTAATTTTTGGCTTTATTATTGGGTCGTTGACTGATCAGCATTGCTGTAGAGGGGATAAATGTCCATGGTAGTTTATCAGTCATGCACTTAGGAACACAGTTAACTCTAAGCTACTCATAGTTAAGCACATTTACAGAGCAAGGCTGGATCTCTCTAGTTGATGTTAGTAGGATTAATAGCACTGGAAAGTAATTAATTCAATATATTCAGGGAGGCTCTAGCACCATCAATTCAGGCCAATATTGCCAATATTGCTGCTAATACATCAGTGGCTCATTTTGAAGTGATTTCATGCTATGTGTTTAATGGTGTAGCCCATTAAACATGTGTTTCAACCCACTAGCACTGGTGAGAGTAAGTCTTTTACATTTGACTACTCTGAGGTGCTTTTGGTGGTCAGTATTAGTTGAGAGGGCAAAGCTGCATAATGAGATCAGGTTTCCCTGGACTTTATAAGTTAGGACCTGCTATCTGGGCACACAGTTTGACAAATGTCTTGAATGCTGTAGTCATTTGTGTTTTTTCTAAGCCATATTCGGAGTCTATATTTGTCTCGGAGATGTTATTGCACAATATTAACCTTTGACTACTTAGTCAAGCTTGTGGGGTGCATACTCCATGCCAGATGATTACCTGAGCTGATGAAAACCCAGTCTTATTGGATGTACAATATGAGTCTAGGCGGGAACTTGGATCTATGGAACAGCACCTGAATTTAAATTTACTAATATGCAAATATACTCTGGTAAATGATGGCTCATTGAATCTGGTATTCATGTGTCTCTCATTTGCTGTTGGCTTTGTGACTGTGAACCACTCCAAGTTATGGATGACTATGTCTAACATGGGGTAAATAGAGCACTTGTCCAGTTTGTGGGGCAAAATTATACCAATGTTTTGACTAAAATGTGTTTTTGTTCACCAAATCTTTTGGAATCGACAGGGAGGTTAGGAAGGGCTGTGTTTTAGCAACCTTCTCGTTTAATGTATATATCAATAATTTGGAAAACTACCTGATAGGCTTTGGTCAGGATTTGCCCCAAGGTGGTGGGGATCCAATTCCAGTTCTGTTTTATGTAGATGATGCATTTGTGATGTTATGACTGCTAGTAGTCTCCAATAGCTGCTAGAGGCGTTTACATTATTTATGTATCAGTTTAATTTGAAATCTAAATTAAGTAAGATCTTTATCATGGTCTTTGATTCCAAGATTATGAAGTCTGCAACCAATTTGTTTATGGCACCAAAATCAGAAGAAGTGTTACTTTCTGTTGGTATAAGTAGATTGTGAGGTTTTAGAAATAGTGGCAATTGTCCTTCTGAGGTGTTTATAGACCATGCCTTGCAGTTGGTCAAACTATATATGCCATGAAGAACTGGGCATGTGTTACTCTGGGAACTTGATAATGCTCCAGCCTCTTCTTATATGGAATACAGTTTGGACAAAACTTGAGACAAGTTTTAACTGGCTGGTCCTGCGTGATGTCTTAACTTTAAATCATGCCATTCATATACCATGGCTAGGATATATCGGAAACCTTTGTAAGAATTTGGGCAGACTGGACTAATATTTCAAACTCTTTGTACAGTGTCTAAAAGTCAGATCAAAACTTTTTAAAAACTTTTTGTGCAGAGCGTAGGGTTGGTATTGAGACAACTAAATCAATGAATATTGCCCACGCTTGACTCACAACCAAGGAGGGTATGCCGTTCTATTTACAATCTGTTAAAAGTGGTCACCACATAAGCTTGTTAACATTTCTTGCACTCAACATTGCACATATTTAAGTGGCTTTTCCAAGGATGGGTGTGTGGTCAAGAGATTCTACATGCTGTCCGTGTGATGGCTGTTTGTCGTAATTGACCCTTAATTTTTTATTGCTATGTAGGTTCTATAAGACACCTAGGATATTTAGAAAAAGGCACTTGATTAAGTACTTTTTTTTTAGACAATGCAGACCAGCCTTTTATTTCTATGCAACTATAGTTGGTTAAAGTTTGTTTTGCTGTTGCAGCTTTTATGCCTCATGATATAACTACAAGAGAAAATGGTACATTTCTGAGAACAACTTTATCTTAACAGTTAGATTGGCTCTATCCTTCTTGTGCATTTCCTTTTATTATCTTGTGGGTATATCATTTATAAATTGTTCACAGCTGAAATGTTATTTTTTTTGGCTTATTACACCAAAATAAACATTTTATTGAGTGATTGGTTCACATCAATGATGACATCTCAGATTACATCATTGATTACATCACTGATGACATCATCCAACCTATTGCTCCTCAAATTACTTTATACATGGGTAGATCACATAAAACGGAAAGTAGGTAATAAGGGACCCATAAACATACCAAACTCATTTTATCTTTATGTACATGTACAAAATAGAAACAGTGTAGTATTGGAGGCAAGTCTAACTTAGTATTACAAAAGTTATATGGTTCACACTTTGAACTTCTAATTTCACTAGTAGGTAAACAGTACTTCAGTTAAACAAAACGACTAAGTGCAACTAGTGAGAAATACACACACACATTTGAAATAAGTTGTAGGTTATTTCAAATGCCTATTGCCAAAACATTACAAAAAACTAAAGTTCTTCCTTACAAAACATTATTCATCTATGAAATTCAGTGCAGAGTTCTCATGTAGTACTGTCAACAGTTTCTATGTGAACTGGTTGTAGGAAAATGGCTCTTTTTGCATGATCATCTGCATTTTTGAGGTTTTCTGTGGACTGATGCTTCTGTTTTGTTTTTACTCCATACACTGAGACTATGCTAACTAGGTCCCAGTGCATGTGCTCTGACTCCTAAAACATGTAGAAATGGGCTATATATATGTCAGAATTGGGTATAGTCCAAATTGGCATATTTAACTTACCTTTAGGTCCTTAACATATGGTACCATGTGCTCCCAGGGCCTGTAAATTGAATGTCACTAGTGGACTGCACTACCCATTGCACCACCCATTACAGTGACAGTGCAAACATCACTGCAGTTCTAATATTGTAGTGGGACTGTGCAGATTTGAAACTGCAAGTTTGACCTGTCAACATAACCCCTTTTGACCGGTGAAAATGTTTCTTTTAACTATGGCAGGCGACTGATATTTAAAAATAGGACATGTAAAAGTTTACATTTAGACATGCTGTTACAGTGAAAAGGGTGTGAAAGCTTTTTGTACGTAGCAGGGTTGTTGGTCCATAAGAAAGCACTGAGATACAATATTGAATGCCCAATGTATGTCTTGGCAGAGGGGGAACTCTCACCAATAATAAGGTCCACCTGTCCGATTTTAATGCAGGAGGACCATAGTTTGACGACATTCGAGGAGACTACTCTGTCTCTGCGGTGGTCAGTTTTGGTTCTATGTTCACCTGCCTAACTTAGATGGGTGAACACATATCCATTTTTCAATGCCCGTCACAACCAGAAAAAAAACTGCCAGCAAGGGGCACTGAAAAGTGTTCAATGCCCCCCTTACCATGTGAGGAATCTCCTATGGCGAAGAGGGCATTTTCTTTTTTATTTTCAAAATGAAGAACTTGGTAAGTTTGCCATGCTCCACCGAGCCCCTCGTTGGAGAAGTACAGAAAAATTACAATGCAATGACAGGAAATGCTGTGATTGTGGTTGCTGTCAATTATACAAATGTCTGATGGACCAGGGGATGTTTCTAAATCTGGCAGGCGGTACCTCCATCAGGGCAACAGAGTAATTTATTCCATCACCCTGGTGGAGGACACGCCTTCCACCTGAAATTACATCAGGAGTTCAATTCCCAAAAAATTAATCACCACTCTAAAATCACTATAAATTTAATTCTTGAACTTTTTAAAATATTTAAGCCCCATTCACTTCTGAAGTTGGATTCGTAATAAATGTTTTTCAAAAGGGTAGTTTTAGAAAGTTACCTTTTCCATGCCCAAAGCCTCAGGAGGCCCATTTACATGAGCTCAGCTGTTACCCAGGAGCAGCATAGGCTTCTTGATGGTGTCAACTTACTCCCAGAGTTGAAATAAAGACCTTGGGTGTGTGGAGACGGATTCCAGGAACTTGTTCAAGAGGCGTTACCTGTGACAGGCAAATGCTAGCTTACACCTGCAAATGATCCGGCTTTGTTCCCTCAGTCAGGCAGGTACCAATTCCAGTGGGAGAGCATCTTCTCCCAGGTCTGGTTCAACTGGCCATTAACTCAGCTGTATTTTTAATATTAATGTATTCAATTGTATGCTTGTGGAAGGATGCCCAAAATATGATTAAAATTGAGATTACATTGCATGTTGTTCTTTGTACACATTTCTGTCACGAGAAAGTCGCATTCAAACACAGAAAAGCCTTTGATTGAGAGAGAGAGAGAGAGAGAGAGGGAGAGAGAGAGAGAGTATACTGCATGCATGACAGGTATGATAAAAATGTGTAGATCCCTCACAAGGAGTTGCAGTTGTACGCGATGCACACTTTTGAAATACACGTGTATACTGTGTAAAACTTTGGAAGTAACATCATAATGTACACTTATAAAAATGCAAATTAAGCTAACTTATCCCAAACATTGCTGTCTCCTAAGCGGTTAGTGATGCTGTATAAGACGCTATTAAAAATCCGATGACCACATTTCCATTCTAATGGTGAATTTCACCTTTTGGAGTCATTTAAAGCTCAATTGAATAGTTAGACTCAAAAAACACATTTCCGTTTGCCAATTTTGAAATCAGTAGAGACTACACATCGAACTGTCTAAAGGCATTAGCAACTTCAAAATATGTTTTGCTTTGCAATATTTACGGGTCAGAATAGTGGATATTCATTATTATGATACTGAACGTGATTGCTAATTTTTTGTTTGATATTGTTACATATTTGTTGTCCATCCCATTTAGAAATATGGATTGCTCCTTGTTTGATGGCGTGTATTGATTTAGATTTTGTCGTTAAATGTACTGTAACAGTATTGCGATATGAAGTCTGGCTTATTTGTGTGAATGGACAGACCCATGTGGAACTGCAATATAGTAGTTAATTTCAATTTTCTTCATTTCTACATTGTAGTTGAAATAGGTCACTGAATGACATGAGGATAACTTATGATGTTTAAAATACCACAGTATATCTTGCACTCTTGAGCTAACATTCTGTTTCTGTATCGATTTCCATGAATTTTTTTTTATTTTTTTTAAAGGAATAAATACATCAACTTATGCACATCATAATATGAGGTTTCGTGGTATAATACCTTCTCAGGTACTCGTTCAGTAGATCGAATTTAATTGCCAGTAGTCGAATTTCAGCATATGTAATTCAGAGGAATGTTTGTGATCCATTTGGTGACAGATGCTTTCTCAGGCACATTAGGAGGGGCTGCTGGAGGTGTGCGGAAGAGGAAACAACGCTCGGACGTTCCCTCTTTCTGGCCAATGGATAGTGAGGAAGATAGTACAATATTGCCAGCTAGGTATAGTGGAAGGACTCACTTCTCATGGGTTAAAGGAAAGAGGTGGACATTTCTCAAACGGAGACCAATTTATAAGGGAAGTTATAATAATGGAGAGGCTAAGGGTTGCATGAGACACATTAAGTAGGAGAGAAAACTAAAGGAAGAGTTTGGAATGAAAAGTGAGCAAGGCATGTTTGAGAGAGAAACTAACAGTTGAAATTGTTTTCCCAGAAGAGGGTTTGCTTCAGTGCTTAATTTGTGCTTGTTGTTTCCGGTGCTGAGCACTGGCACTTATTTTTGAGGGTGGTGCTTAGTCTTCTGCCTCAAGCATTTGCAGCGAGCAAAAGACACGTATGGGATAGACGAAGGAAGAAAACATCGAAAAAGTGTCACAATGAGAGAAAGCAGAAAGCTGCAAGTGTGAGCTGAAGGGGCAGGGAGTGGTTTTAAATGGATTAAAGAGGCCCGAGATGGCTTCGGGATTAAGCTGTCTTAGTATTCCGTGTTCGCACATTTAATTGCAGCGGCCGCATGTTTAAGAGAAGGGCTTTGAGCACCGGCACCTTTTTATTTACATCAACATTAGGTGACAGACTTCCCTATATTCTGGACAACACAGCACAGCCACATTTTCTGTGCTGCGTTGAGTGCGAGGAAGAGATGATATGGCATTGCAGCTTTCTTCCCAAGCACTGGTGGACAATTTGGCTACATTGAGCCACACAGAGACCTTTACCCTGTATTACAAAGGTGGGTGCATGATGTCTTACATAGATTTGGCACTGAATGAGTATGCTTCAAGAAAAATTTGTCTTGCTCAGACATTCTTTTAAACTTTTCCAACTTTGTGTGTTGTCGCACAGATGTATCTCTTGCAAGAATCATTTCACTCACCTTAACCAGGATTCAGAAACCTTTCCTTCCACAATCTTTTTTGGTCAATGAGACTAAATGTATTTAGCCAACGTCTGCCTGTGACTTCCACGCATTTCTTTAAGGAAGAATCGAAGTAAAAAAGTTAAATAGTCCGAATGTATGAACAGTAATTCACCTGTGTATAAAACCTGTAGAAAGTAAGCAGCATTTCCCCAGTTTCCACAACCAACACTGTAATGTGAATTTAGTGGGTGTTAGATTGAGTTGTTTTTTCCTTTACTAAAATATTATCTAATAAGCTCTGAAAAACACCGAAACCGGTATCTTTGCCTAACTTTGGAACTCAGCAGTATAGCCCAAAAGATAAACAACCAACTTCAAATAATCAAAACATTAAGAAACAAGTAGCTGAAAAAAGACAATAAAGCTTCTCTGTCAGTGCAGTGGTGATGAGGAAGAATGTTTCAAGCATCTTCTGTGAGCCAAATCAAACTGAAAGTAGTGCTTGAGGGAATAGCCAGCGCACCCCCGATTTCAAAGGTAAATGGAAAACTCCCCAAAGGTGCATAGAAAAAAATATGTAAATACTAATAATATCTTAACATATTTTGGGTATTGCACCAAACCTGTAGTGGATCCTGTTCAGTTTTATTGAGTACCTGGAGAAAGCTTAGCCTTCTGGCTTGCAGGCCTGTGTCCCTGTCACCTAGTGACATTTAACCTACTTGAGCGTGCTCTGTTTTAGCACATTTATTTAAATATTTCTTCCAAAATGGCTGCTCTGTTAGAAAGATGTTTTGATTTCACATTATCTGTGCCACTCTGTGAAGGCATCACTATCCGCGTCAAAGACAAGTCACATATGTAAGTATTCACATTTGGTCTCTTTCCCACTTACATGTGACAGGAACATAATGTACTTTGGAAAGAATTGTTTATATAATTGCCACCCCAAGCATGCTTTCTTATCTACTGTTTGCGAACATACCTGCGTCAGGGGTCCTACAAGATTTGTATAAATACATTTCCCACAGACAAAGTTATAAGAGGGAATCCTACCAGGTACCATCAACGCTATCTATGCCATACGTCACCTTGATGCAGACCCAGACTTTGTGCCCCCACGGAGTCTGATCTAGAGACCTCATTCCAAAGTAATGAGGGTTGAGGGTTCTTCTCATGGACATTGTATTGCAGATTAGGTTTAACACACCAAGATCTCTTTACGTAAGTGATTAGGTCCATCATGCTAGGGTTTTAGGGATATCTCACATCTCATGTTGTTTCAAGATGGGGGGTCTTTGTATTCACAACTCTCATCTTTACAATTCTGCTTCTTGCATTGTTCATTATCCTAATCATTGCAGCTCATGCATTTTACAGTAGATTGAAGTCTTGTTAATAAAGCCTATTGAAAACCGTACCTCATCTCCTTCATTTCCTGCGTGTGACTGAGACTTGTTGCTCATGTGAGAAAAGGGTAATCTTCGTTTAACCACGACTCCCCTGAGATGTTGCATGTGTAAAGGCTGCCACAAATCATCTTTTACTGTTTGGGATTTTGGTGAGGTACTGCTTGTGAGCACGGAGAGTTGAACCGATAGTTGTGACTTGTTGTAGGATTGGCCTAGCTGCCTACAAACAAAAGTGCTGTCATCCCTAAACCAGCATTGTTGCCTAGAGCAAGAGTCCAACCACGACAAACCTAACAAACCTGTGCTTGAACTGACGAAGCTCCAAAGCATTGATTGAAACTCGAAGCCTATACATCAATAATCTGCAGTAATCTGCAACAGAAAAGCAGATTAGAAAGAAAACAACACAAACCCTTAATCTATGAATAAACCACTCAGCACAAGTAGTTTTAATGTGAGTTAAATGTAGTTAGCTTCAGAAAGAGGGTGTTTAGAAGAAAGGCTGCAGTAATAATAAGGAAGCCTGCACGTGCGTTAACTTAATGGGCAGCATCCTTAGGAGTAGAATAATTCGTGGCTATGATAGAATGTTTACTTATGGTTTGTTAGCTTGAATTAGAGTGGAATCTTATTTTTTCGCTATGTTATTAGAGTTTTCAGTTAGAAATGTACATCATATTTGAGAACTGGTACTTGCAATAGAATTAGCTGTCTTTAGACCAGGTAATACTGAACTGAGGAGCAAAATAGAATAATGGAGTGACCATAGGGTAAACGTACACGTTAAATGTGGTTATTATCGGGAATATGACCAATATCAAGAGACCTAGAGTGGATGTGCACAAAAAGGCAGTGTAGCGGAAGAATGCTGCAGCTGAAGTTTCCAAAACATTATTGGAAAGCGATATATAAGAAGTACTGCAAAGCCACCTGTCTCTGGCCCCATCTAGCCCTCTAAGTACACCTTTGGCATTACATTGGCATTTCAGTGCCAATTCACACCTACCCCTATTAAATAGGATAGGTTCAAGAGTCAGAAGTAAATGGGGATAAGTCAATGACTTAAAAACAAAAGAGTGGGAAATGTGTGCCACAAAAACTGAAAATACCACAGAAAAACAGACAATCAGTCAGCTATCATAATTGCAGTGCATTTGGATGGGAATATGACATTCAGTAATCAGAAAATGCAGTGAAGACTCATAAATAGTGGTGTAGAAGGGGCGCCATACACACCAATGCCCCCTAGTTGTGTTGAAAAATTGTCAGAATTTGGGTGCTGTGTGCCCTTCACTCTCCTGGGGCCCAGTAGTATTGTGCCTCCTGCACCAATTACAACTATGAATCTGCCTAAAACAGTGTTTGTTTATTGATATTTGTAGTACTGTATTGATTATTTCTCATCCTAGAAATAAACATACAAAATACTCCAATTAAAGGTAGGAGAAAGTTACTCTCTAGGGACGGAATCATGAAGGTGTGCATTTGTGCATAGCGCAACTGTGTTCCTGTTTAATGTGATTTGCACTTTCTAAATTTCATGCATTTAACTCAGGGTTTCTCAGAATTAGTGCATGTGCTATTGTTAGCATGTCAGACCTTAATAAGGAAACCTACAAGGAGATGCAAATAGGTCGATTAACCTTTTGACTCGCTTCGAGGTTTTCCCACCATGTATCCTTTACATGCAGATCAATAATCCATAACAAATCAATAACATTATGTAAGGAAATGCCTCCTTGGCATGGTTGCCCCCTGACTTTTTGCCTTTGCTGATGCTATGTTTACAATTGAAAGTGTGCTGAGGCCTGCTAACCAGGCCCCAGCACCAGTGTTCTTTCCCTAACCTGTACTTTTGTATCCACAATTGGCAGACCCTGGCATCCAGATAAGTCCCTTGTAACTGGTACTTCTAGTACCGAGGGCCCTGATGCCAAGGAAGGTCTCTAAGGGCTGCAGCATGTCTTATGCCACCCTGGAGACCTCTCACTCAGCACAGACACACTGCTTGCCAGCTTGTGTGTGCTAGTGAGGACAAAACGAGTAAGTCGACATGGCACTCCCCTCAGGGTGCCATGCCAGCCTCTCACTGCCTATGCAGTATAGGTAAGACACCCCTCTAGCAGGCCTTACAGCCCTAAGGCAGGGTGCACTATACCATAGGTGAGGGTACCAGTGCATGAGCATGGTACCCCTACAGTGTCTAAACAAAACCTTAGACATTGTAAGTGCAGGGTAGCCATAAGAGTATATGGTCTGGGAGTTTGTCAAACACGAACTCCACAGCACCATAATGGCTACACTGAAAACTGGGAAGTTTGGTATCAAACTTCTCAGCACAATAAATGCACACTGATGCCAGTGTACATTTTATTGTAAAATACACCCCAGAGGGCACCTTAGAGGTGCCCCCTGAAACTTAACCGACTATCTGTGTAGGCTGACTAGTTTTAGCAGCCTGCCACAAACCGAGACATGTTGCTGGCCCCATGGGGAGAGTGCCTTTGTCACTCTGAGGCCAGTAACAAAGCCTGCACTGGGTGGAGATGCTAACACCTCCCCCAGGCAGGAATTGTCACACCTGGCGGTGAGCCTCAAAGGCTCACCTCCTTTGTGCCAACCCCGCAGGACACTCCAGCTAGTGGAGTTGCCCGCCCCCTCCGGCCAGGCCCCACTTTTGGCGGCAAGGCCGGAGAAAATAATGAGAAAAACAAGGAGGAGTCACTGGCCAGTCAGGACAGCCCCTAAGGTGTCCTGAGCTGAAGTGACTCTAACTTTTAGAAATCCTCCATCTTGCAGATGGAGGATTCCCCCAATAGGGTTAGGATTGTGACCCCCTCCCCTTGGGAGGAGGCACAAAGAGGATGTACCCACCCTCAGGGCTAGTAGCCATTGGCTACTAACCCCCCAGACCTAAACACGCCCTTAAATTTAGTATTTAAGGGCTACCCTGAACCCTAGAAAATTAGATTCCTGCAACTACAAGAAGAAGGACTGCCTAGCTGAAAACCCCTGCAGAGGAAGACCCGAAGACGACTACTGCCTTGGCTCCAGAAACTCACCGGCCTGTCTCCTGCCTTCCAAAGATCCTGCTCCAGCGACGCCTTCCAAAGGGACCAGCGACCTCGACATCCTCTGAGGACTGCCCCTGCTTCGAAAAGACAAGAAACTCCCGAGGACAGCGGACCTGCTCCAAGAAAGGCTGCAACTTTGTTTCCAGCAGCTTTGAAAGAACCCTGCAAGCTCCCCGCAAGAAGCGTGAGACTGGCAACACTGCACCCGGCGACCCCGACTCGGCTGGTGGAGATCCAACACCTCAGGAGGGACCCCAGGACTACTCTGATACTGTGAGTACCAAAACCTGTCCCCCCTGAGCCCCCACAGCGCCGCCTGCAGAGGGAATCCCGAGGCTTCCCCTGACCGCGACTCTTTGAATCCAAAGTCCCGACGCCTGGGAGAGACCCTGCACCCGCAGCCCCCAGGACCCGAAGGACCGGACTTTCACTGGAGAAGTGACCCCCAGGAGTCCCTCTCTCTTGCCCAAGTGGAGGTTTCCCCGAGGAACCCCCCCCTTGCCTGCCTGCAGCGCTGAAGAGATCCCGAGATCTCTCATAGACTAACATTGCGAACCCGACGCTTGTTTCTACACTGCACCCGGCCGCCCCCGCGCTGCTGAGGGTGAAATTTCTGTGTGGGCTTGTGTCCCCCCCGGTGCCCTACAAAACCCCTCTGGTCTGCCCTCCGAAGACGCGGGTACTTACCTGCAAGCAGACCGGAACCGGGGCACCCCCTTCTCTCCATTCTAGCCTATGTGTTTTGGGCACCACTTTGAACTCTGCACCTGACCGGCCCTGAGCTGCTGGTGTGGTGACTTTGGGGTTGCTCTGAACCCCCAACGGTGGGCTACCTTGGACCAAGAACTAAACCCTGTAAGTGTCTTACTTACCTGGTAAACCTAACAAAAACTTACCTCCCCTAGGAACTGTGAAAATTGCACTGTGTCCACTTTTAAAACAGCTATTTGTCAATAACTTGAAAAGTATACATGCAATTTTTATGATTTAAAGTTCCTAAAGTACTTACCTGCAATACCTTTCGAATGAGATATTACATGTAGAATTTGAACCTGTGGTTCTTAAAATAAACTAAGAAAAGATATTTTTCTATAACAAAACCTATTGGCTGGATTTGTCTCTGAGTGTGTGTACCTCATTTATTGTCTATGTGTATGTACAACAAATGCTTAACACTACTCCTTGGATAAGCCTACTGCTCGACCACACTACCACAAAATAGAGCATTAGTATTATCTATTTTTACCACTATTTTACCTCTAAGGGGAACCCTTGGACTCTGTGCATGCTATTCCTTACTTTGAAATAGCACATACAGAGCCAACTTCCTACATTGGTGGATCAGCGGTGGGGTACAAGACTTTGCATTTGCTGGACTACTCAGCCAATACCTGATCACACGACAAATTCCAAAATTGTCATTAGAAATTGATTTTTGCAATTTGAAAAGTTTTCTAAATTCGTAAAAGACCTGCTAGGGCCTTGTGTTAGATCCTGGTTAGCATTTCTTTTAGAGTTTAAAAGTTTGTAAAAGTTTGAATTAGATTCTAGAACCAGTTGTAGATTCTTAAAAAGTATTCCAACTTTTAGAAGCAAAATGTCTAGCACAGATGTGACTGTGGTGGAACTCGACACCACACCTTACCTCCATCTTAAGATGAGGGAGCTAAGGTCACTCTGTAAAATAAAGAAAATAACAATGGGCCCCAAACCTACCAAAATACAGCTCCAGGAGCTTTTGGCAGAGTTTGAAAAGGCCAACCCCTCTGAGGGTGGCAACTCAGAGGAAGAGGATAGTGACTTGGAGGAAAATTCCCCCCTACCAGTCCTATCTAGGGAGAACAGGGTCCCTCAAACCCTGACTCCTAAAATAATAGTCAGAGATGCTGGTTCCCTCACAGGAGAGACCAACACCTCTGAAATCACTGAGGATAGCCCCAGTGAAGAGGACATCCAGTTAGCCAGGATGGCCAAAAGATTGGCTTTGGAAAGACAGATCCTAGCCATAGAGAGGGAAAGACAAGAGATGGGCCTAGGACCCATCAATGGTGGCAGCAACATAAATAGGGTCAGAGATTCTCCTGACATGTTGAAAATCCCTAAAGGGATTGTAACTAAATATGAAGATGGTGATGACATCACCAAATGGTTCACAGCTTTTGAGAGGGCTTGTGTAACCAGAAAAGTGAACAGATCTCACTGGGGTGCTCTCCTTTGGGAAATGTTCACAGGAAAGTGTAGGGATAGACTCCTCACACTCTCTGGACAAGATGCAGAATCTTATGACCTCATGAAGGGTACCCTGATTGAGGGCTTTGGATTCTCCACTGAGGAGTATAGGATTAGATTCAGGGGGGCTCAAAAATCCTCGAGCCAGACCTGGGTTGACTTTGTAGACTACTCAGTGAAAACACTAGATGGTTGGATTCAAGGCAGTGGTGTAAGTAATTATGATGGGCTGTACAATTTATTTGTGAAAGAACACCTGTTAAGTAATTGTTTCAATGATAAACTGCATCAGCATCTGGTAGACCTAGGACCAATTTCTCCCCAAGAATTGGGAAAGAAGGCGGACCATTGGGTCAAGACAAGGGTGTCCAAGACTTCAACAGGGGGTGACCAAAAGAAAGGGGTCACAAAGACTCCCCAGGGGAAGGGTGATGAGACAACCAAAACTAAAAATAGTAAAGAGTCTTCTACAGGCCCCCAAAAACCTGCACAGGAGGGTGGGCCCAGAGCCTCTTCACAAAACAATGGGTACAAGGGTAAAAACTTTGATCCCAAAAAGGCCTGGTGTCATAGCTGTAAACAGCATGGACACCAAACTGGAGACAAGGCCTGTCCCAAGAAAGGTTCCACTCCAAACTCCCATCCAGGTAACACTGGTATGGCTAGTTTCCAAGTGGGATCAACAGTGTGCCCAGAGCAAATCAGGGTCCACACTGAAGCTACTCTAGTTTCTGAGGGTGGGGTGGATTTAGCCACACTAGCTGTCTGGCCGCCTAACATGCAAAAATACAGACAGCAACTCTTAATTAATGGGACTAGAATAGAGGGCCTGAGGGATACAGGTGCCAGTGTCACCATGGTGACAGAGAAACTGGTTTCCCCTGGCCAATACCTGACTGGAAAAACTTACACAGTCACCAACGCTGACAATCAGAGAAAAGTACATCCCATGGCAATGGTTACTTTAGAATGGGGAGGGGTCAATGGCCTGAAACAGGTGGTGGTCTCCTCAAATATCCCAGTGGACTGTCTGCTTGGAAATGACCTGGAGTCCTCAGCATGGGCTGAGGTAGAACTAAAAACCCATGCAGCAATGCTGGGTATCCCTGAACTGGTGTGTGTGAAAACAAGAGCACAGTGCAAGGCACAGGGTGAACAAGTAGAGCTGGAGTCTGGAAGAATGGCCCAGCCTACCAAGAGAACAGGAAAGTCAGTTGGGAAACCAACTGCAACACAGCAAAAGAAAGGGAACCTCTCTTCTCAGGAAGAAGTTCTGCCCTCTGAGGGAACTGAGCCTTTGGAGCTTGAACCTTATCAGGTTGAGCTCTTAGGCCCGGGGGGACCCTCAAGGGAGGAGCTGTGTAAGGGACAAGAAACCTGTCCCTCTCTTGAAGGCCTTAGGCAGCAAGCTGCTGAAGAGTCCAAAGGCAAGAAAAATGGAACACATAGGGTCTATTGGGAAGATGGACTCCTGTACACTGAGGCCAGAGACCCCAAACCTGGTGCCACTAGGAGAGTGGTAGTGCCTCAGCTGTTCAGGAAGTTCATCCTAACATTGGCCCATGACATTCCCCTTGCTGGACATTTGGGACAAACCAAGACGTGGGAGAGGTTAGTCAACCACTTCTACTGGCCCAATATGTCCAACATGGTTAAGGAGTTTTGCCTCTCCTGCCCCACCTGTCAAGCCAGTGGTAAGACAGGTGGGCATCCAAAGGCCCCCCTCATTCCACTTCCAGTGGTGGGGGTTCCCTTTGAAAGAGTGGGTGTGGACATAGTTGGTCCACTAGAACCTCCCACAGCCCCAGGAAATATGTATATCCTGGTAGTAGTGGATCATGCTACCAGGTATCCTGAAGCTATTCCCCTTAGGTCGACTACTGCCCCTGCAGTAGCCAAGGCCCTCATTGGTATCTTTACCAGAGTGGGTTTCCCTAAGGAGGTGGTGTCTGACAGAGGTACCAACTTCATGTCAGCATACCTAAAGCACATGTGGAATGAGTGTGGGGTGACTTATAAATTCACTACACCATACCATCCACAAACTAATGGCTTAGTTGAGAGATTCAACAAGACATTAAAGGGCATGATCATGGGGCTCCCAGAAAAACTCAAAAGGAGATGGGATGTCCTCTTGCCATGTCTGCTTTTCGCTTACAGAGAGGTGCCACAGAAGGGAGTAGGATTCTCACCCTTTGAACTTCTGTTTGGTCATCCTGTAAGAGGACCACTTGCTCTTGTTAAAGAAGGCTGGGAGAGACCTCTCCATGAGCCTAAACAAGACATAGTGGACTATGTACTTGGCCTTCGCTCTAGAATGGCAGAGTACATGGAAAAGGCAACCAAAAACCTTGAGGCCAGCCAACAGCTCCAGAAGTTTTGGTATGACCAAAAGGCTGCACTGGTTGAGTTCCAACCAGGGCAGAAAGTCTGGGTTCTGGAGCCTGTGGCTCCCAGGGCACTCCAGGACAAATGGAGTGGCCCTTACCCAGTACTAGAAAGGAAGAGTCAGGTCACCTACCTGGTGGACCTGGGCACAAGCAGGAGCCCCAAGAGGGTGATCCATGTGAACCGCCTTAAGCTCTTCCATGACAGGGCTGATGTCAATCTGTTGATGGTAACAGATGAGGATCAGGAGGCAGAGAGTGAACCTCTCCCTGATCTTCTGTCATCAGACCCAAAAGATGGCACAGTAGATGGAGTGATCTACTCAGACACCCTCTCTGGCCAACAGCAAGCTGATTGTAGGAGAGTCCTACAACAGTTTCCTGAACTCTTCTCCTTAACCCCTGGTCAGACACACCTGTGTACCCATGATGTGGACACAGGAGACAGCATGCCTGTCAAGAACAAAATCTTTAGACAATCTGACCATGTTAAGGAAAGCATCAAGGTGGAAGTCCACAAGATGCTGGAATTGGGAGTAATTGAGCGCTCTGACAGCCCCTGGGCTAGCCCAGTGGTCTTAGTCCCCAAACCTCACACCAAAGATGGAAAGAAAGAGATGAGGTTTTGTGTGGACTACAGAGGGCTCAATTCTGTCACCAAGACAGATGCTCATCCAATTCCAAGAGCTGATGAGCTCATAGATAAATTAGGTGCTGCCAAATTCTTAAGTACCTTTGACTTGACAGCAGGGTACTGGCAAATAAAAATGGCACCTGGAGCAAAAGAGAAAACAGCATTCTCCACACCTGATGGGCATTATCAGTTTACTGTTATGCCCTTTGGTTTAAAGAATGCCCCTGCCACCTTCCAAAGGTTGGTGAATCAAGTCCTTGCTGGCTTGGAGTCCTTTAGCACAGCTTATCTTGATGATATTGCTGTCTTTAGCTCCACCTGGCAGGATCACCTGGTCCACCTGAAGAAGGTTTTGAAGGCTCTGCAATCTGCAGGCCTCTCTATCAAGGCATCCAAATGCCAGATAGGGCAGGGAACTGTGGTTTACTTGGGCCACCTTGTAGGTGGAGGCCAAGTTCAGCCACTCCAACCCAAGATCCAGACTATTCTAGACTGGGTAGCTCCAAAAACCCAGACTCAAGTCAGGGCATTCCTTGGCTTGACTGGGTATTACAGGAGGTTTGTGAAGGGATATGGATCCATTGTGACAGCCCTCACTGAACTCACCTCCAAGAAAATGCCCAAGAAAGTGAACTGGACTGTGGAATGCCAACAGGCCTTTGACACCCTGAAACAAGCAATGTGCTCAGCACCAGTTCTAAAAGCTCCAGATTATTCTAAGCAGTTCATTGTGCAGACTGATGCCTCTGAACATGGGATAGGGGCAGTTTTGTCCCAAACAAATGATGATGGCCTTGACCAGCCTGTTGCTTTCATTAGCAGGAGGTTACTCCCCAGGGAGCAGCGTTGGAGTGCCATTGAGAGGGAGGCCTTTGCTGTGGTTTGGTCCCTGAAGAAGCTGAGACCATACCTCTTTGGGACTCACTTCCTAGTTCAAACTGACCACAGACCTCTCAAATGGCTGATGCAAATGAAAGGTGAAAATCCTAAACTGTTGAGGTGGTCCATCTCCCTACAGGGAATGGACTTTATAGTGGAACACAGACCTGGGACTGCCCATGCCAATGCAGATGGCCTTTCCAGGTTCTTCCACTTAGAAAATGAAGACTCTCTTGGGAAAGGTTAGTCTCATCCTCTTTCGTTTGGGGGGGGGTTGTGTAAGGAAATGCCTCCTTGGCATGGTTGCCCCCTGACTTTTTGCCTTTGCTGATGCTATGTTTACAATTGAAAGTGTGCTGAGGCCTGCTAACCAGGCCCCAGCACCAGTGTTCTTTCCCTAACCTGTACTTTTGTATCCACAATTGGCAGACCCTGGCATCCAGATAAGTCCCTTGTAACTGGTACTTCTAGTACCAAGGGCCCTGATGCCAAGGAAGGTCTCTAAGGGCTGCAGCATGTCTTATGCCACCCTGGAGACCTCTCACTCAGCACAGACACACTGCTTGCCAGCTTGTGTGTGCTAGTGAGGACAAAACGAGTAAGTCGACATGGCACTCCCCTCAGGGTGCCATGCCAGCCTCTCACTGCCTATGCAGTATAGGTAAGACACCCCTCTAGCAGGCCTTACAGCCCTAAGGCAGGGTGCACTATACCATAGGTGAGGGTACCAGTGCATGAGCATGGTACCCCTACAGTGTCTAAACAAAACCTTAGACATTGTAAGTGCAGGGTAGCCATAAGAGTATATGGTCTGGGAGTTTGTCAAACACGAACTCCACAGCACCATAATGGCTACACTGAAAACTGGGAAGTTTGGTATCAAACTTCTCAGCACAATAAATGCACACTGATGCCAGTGTACATTTTATTGTAAAATACACCCCAGAGGGCACCTTAGAGGTGCCCCCTGAAACTTAACCGACTATCTGTGTAGGCTGACTAGTTTTAGCAGCCTGCCACAAACCGAGACATGTTGCTGGCCCCATGGGGAGAGTCAATTTCAAAAAAGGAGGGGCAGAACGGGAGATTTGGAGAAAAAACGAATATCTCCTGGTCCAGTGTGTATTTCTCCCAATTATATACTCCACAAAGTTTACACACAGTTCCAAAATCAGAGAAAAAAAGAGATCGAGGGTTATAGTGGTAAAGACAGGTTTCCAGAGACAAAAAAAGGGGGGGAAGCAATATGCTTGAAGCAAGAGCCCTCACTCACCGTCCGGTGACATGCTTCATCATAGGGCTATGCTCCTCGTCAGGCCGGCACTGCAATGCCTGACGGGCCCCACAAAGGGGCTCTTTGCCGGAGATCTTTTAGGCAGTTGGTGTAGAGCCGGTCAGATGAAAAAAAGAAGAAAGAGGATTGGTATGGAAGAGATTAAAAATGACTAGGGGTAAAAAAATTATTTATTCAGATATTTAAACCCCTGGCATAGTTAAAAACATCGTTTTAGGGATATAGTAAGTTAATGTATACAATCCCTCGAAATTATAACAATTTTCACTAGAAATTCAAGTAAAAAAAGGGTACAAAAAAGAGTATACAGAATCACTGTGATACTCAATCAAGGGGTCAACATGTTTCTCGCTATATTGAGTTGAAATTGATCTCATGCGATTCATCAGGACCTATTTACGTACCTAATCCTTTATGAAAACTGCTTTGTGCATTAATTTATTCAAAACCTAAAAGGTAAAACAAAGAAAACCAACGTCAAAGGATAACCTATTCAGCAACAGTTATCTTAATCACCGTACCTGATAGGTTGTTACATAACCTCGTGAAAGCGCCCCAAATGTGCCTTAGTGAATACACACAAAAACATCTAGAGTGCTGATAGATGACACCGAGATGACTCCATCTTTTCCTAGTCTTCTAGATCCTAGGAGATCTCCGGCAAAGAGCCCCTTTGTGGGGCCCGTCAGGCATTGCAGTGCCGGCCTGACGAGGAGCATAGCCCTATGATGAAGCATGTCACCGGACGGTGAGTGAGGGCTCTTGCTTCAAGCATATTGCTTCCCCCCCTTTTTTTGTCTCTGGAAACCTGTCTTTACCACTATAACCCTCGATCTCTTTTTTTCTCTGATTTTGGAACTGTGTGTAAACTTTGTGGAGTATACCCATGGGGAGAGTGCCTTTGTCACTCTGAGGCCAGTAACAAAGCCTGCACTGGGTGGAGATGCTAACACCTCCCCCAGGCAGGAATTGTCACACCTGGCGGTGAGCCTCAAAGGCTCACCTCCTTTGTGCCAACCCCGCAGGACACTCCAGCTAGTGGAGTTGCCCGCCCCCTCCGGCCAGGCCCCACTTTTGGCGGCAAGGCCGGAGAAAATAATGAGAAAAACAAGGAGGAGTCACTGGCCAGTCAGGACAGCCCCTAAGGTGTCCTGAGCTGAAGTGACTCTAACTTTTAGAAATCCTCCATCTTGCAGATGGAGGATTCCCCCAATAGGGTTAGGATTGTGACCCCCTCCCCTTGGGAGGAGGCACAAAGAGGGTGTACCCACCCTCAGGGCTAGTAGCCATTGGCTACTAACCCCCCAGACCTAAACACGCCCTTAAATTTAGTATTTAAGGGCTACCCTGAACCCTAGAAAATTAGATTCCTGCAACTACAAGAAGAAGGACTGCCTAGCTGAAAACCCCTGCAGAGGAAGACCCGAAGACGACTACTGCCTTGGCTCCAGAAACTCACCGGCCTGTCTCCTGCCTTCCAAAGATCCTGCTCCAGCGACGCCTTCCAAAGGGACCAGCGACCTCGACATCCTCTGAGGACTGCCCCTGCTTCGAAAAGACAAGAAACTCCCGAGGACAGCGGACCTGCTCCAAGAAAGGCTGCAACTTTGTTTCCAGCAGCTTTGAAAGAACCCTGCAAGCTCCCCGCAAGAAGCGTGAGACTGGCAACACTGCACCCGGCGACCCCGACTCGGCTGGTGGAGATCCAACACCTCAGGAGGGACCCCAGGACTACTCTGATACTGTGAGTACCAAAACCTGTCCCCCCTGAGCCCCCACAGCGCCGCCTGCAGAGGGAATCCCGAGGCTTCCCCTGACCGTGACTCTTTGAATCCAAAGTCCCGACGCCTGGGAGAGACCCTGCACCCGCAGCCCCCAGGACCCGAAGGACCGGACTTTCACTGGAGAAGTGACCCCCAGGAGTCCCTCTCCCTTGCCCAAGTGGAGGTTTCCCCGAGGAACCCCCCCCTTGCCTGCCTGCAGCGCTGAAGAGATCCCGAGATCTCTCATAGACTAACATTGCGAACCCGACGCTTGTTTCTACACTGCACCCGGCCGCCCCCGCGCTGCTGAGGGTGAAATTTCTGTGTGGGCTTGTGTCCCCCCCGGTGCCCTACAAAACCCCTCTGGTCTGCCCTCCGAAGACGCGGGTACTTACCTGCAAGCAGACCGGAACCGGGGCACCCCCTTCTCTCCATTCTAGCCTATGTGTTTTGGGCACCACTTTGAACTCTGCACCTGACCGGCCCTGAGCTGCTGGTGTGGTGACTTTGGGGTTGCTCTGAACCCCCAACGGTGGGCTACCTTGGACCAAGAACTAAACCCTGTAAGTGTCTTACTTACCTGGTAAACCTAACAAAAACTTACCTCCCCTAGGAACTGTGAAAATTGCACTGTGTCCACTTTTAAAACAGCTATTTGTCAATAACTTGAAAAGTATACATGCAATTTTTATGATTTAAAGTTCCTAAAGTACTTACCTGCAATACCTTTCGAATGAGATATTACATGTAGAATTTGAACCTGTGGTTCTTAAAATAAACTAAGAAAATATATTTTTCTATAACAAAACCTATTGGCTGGATTTGTCTCTGAGTGTGTGTACCTCATTTATTGTCTATGTGTATGTACAACAAATGCTTAACACTACTCCTTGGATAAGCCTACTGCTCGACCACACTACCACAAAATAGAGCATTAGTATTATCTATTTTTACCACTATTTTACCTCTAAGGGGAACCCTTGGACTCTGTGCATGCTATTCCTTACTTTGAAATAGCACATACAGAGCCAACTTCCTACACATTAGTAATCAATAAGAGTCAGTAATTGCCACACATCATGACCTTGCAGCCATGAATAACCACACCTTTATACACGTTAGAATATTTATTTCCCAATATTAACAATGCTAATGTCACATAGGTTAACCTCAAAATCAATTAGTATACATACAGAAACAACACTGGCTGTCCAAACCGGCAAAAAAATCACAATATAACCAAATCTTGAGCTACTACACATTCCAAAGTTACAGTGCAAATTAATAACAAGAATAACTGCGCAAACAATATCACATATATTTATATGTAGCAAAGAAAAGACACCAGGTGTTATTTCATGTAGTGAACTTCATCAGTGAGAATCCTAACTAATACCAGATTAGAATTAGCATGTTTAGGCTTCATGCAAACAATTTTGTTAACACAAATTTGGAAAACATCTAACTAAGGCTCTATCAAATTACCGGTTTTTACCTAGAAACAAAAACAAATAGACATGGCAAACAACATCATAGTCAATATACCTATCCTCAGTTTGCATCAGCAAGAGGTAACAGTCTTCTTCCTCAGGACATCAGTTTGGTCAGCTAGTCATCAGGATTCAGCATCAAAGTTCAGAAAATAGCAAAGTCTGTAAGCAGTAAAGTTAAGCACATTTCTTCTCAAGGCGGTCAAGAAAATAATAGCTTTATGGCAGGATAGAAAATGGGCAAACGCACTGGCAAATGGTGCTTTCTTCTCAGTTCAGTCCGGCTAAGTTAGATTTCCTAAAACTACTTCCCAAGTACCTATTGGTCAGGGGATCGCATGTTCACACTTGGTCCAATAAAACTAAAACCCTTAATCTAAAGATGTTCTACTACAAGGTTGAAATGTCAATGATTGGTTCTCATCCCTTCCGTTCTTGTAATTGATCTCGTGAGGTAACAATATTGTTGCAGCTTATACTCCAGTCAGTATGGTCATTGTTCTATCCTGGGTAAGTCAGTCTTACACACATTATATTAACAATGTTGCATTAGCTAGTTCATCATCTTCTAGCAAGCTGTTGTCATGAGAAAGACTATTAGCTACGAGCACATGGACAGTACAGTGGAAAATCACAATTTAATTCTCTAAGCATCCATTTTTATAAGATGCCTAAGAAATACAGCTTGACATGAGTCCATGCAACTAGTCCAAGACCTCCGCCATTTTAAGGCCTAAAAATAATAAAGCTAATACATAATACATAAGCCTTAATATGACATATTACTACATTATTCAAACATAAGCTCAGCATTTCATATTAATAAGCCATTAATAAGTAAACTTTGTGAAAATTGGTGGCCACTCATGTGGGCACACTTTCAAATGCGTGCATTATATCTCTTTAAGTTAATACATTTTCTACGCAAAATCAACACTCAAACTACATGAATATTCATTAATAATTTAATTTAAATATTCAGCGTTAACAATCCCTCCTCTGATGACTAAATGTGTCATCACACTAAACCATCACTCACAAATGTTTGACTCTGCTAAAATTCTGACATTTCAATCCCTTCAAATCTTCGTTCCCTTTTCAAATTTACCCTTTTCAAATTGACCCTTTTCTTTTCTTCCCTCCTCTGATTATTCTTCGTCTTCTTCAGTTTGATCCTTTAACCCAACTTGCATATTTCCCATATTCCAATCAAGCACATCACAATAATCAATATCCCTTGTATTATTTTCAATAATATCCCTTTCCCAATAATGCTGAGCAAATTTCCCAATGAAGCAAATCCTTTGCCACCTTTCTCCCAAATACCGGGTTACTTCAATTCTTTCAAATCAGCACTCTCATTAGTCAGATGAGTAAGTAAGCTTCTAATTTCTTTACTATTGTCAGGAATAAATGAACAGCAATGCTTCAAATTAAGCATTTTGCAAACTCTGCCATCCTTTGCTAAAAGAATGTCTAATGCAAGGCGGTTTTGAAGAGTCATAGCTCGTTCAGCAGCTAATTCTATATCTATCAGGATCATGGCTCCTGAAAAAATTGTCAGCATGTTATCCACAATGGTAGACAACTTCCGAATCTTTATCGAATTCAGAACAACTCCTACTGAAGATATCATTGTTCCAAATATATCTTCCTTGATACCAGAAGGAGACTCTCTCCTTTCTCTAATGTGATGTAATTCAGTCAAGTTCGGAAATTTCTTCAAGCCATCAAGTTGAAAAATCTTTGGGAAAACTCTCCCCAAATAACAAGTACCATACCATCCCCTTGGAAGACGGTAATTAGCATTAGGACCACAGATGTCATATATGCCAGGAATCGCTGGACCCTGTCCATCCAACATAAATGTCCATTTACTCTGAAACAAAAACACATGTCTACATTCACTTGTTCCCACAAATAAAGTGTCAGTGAGAGATTTAGGTCTATATACACAAAGCTTCTCTACGTGTTCCACATCTAAAGCTAATTTCCCTTGTGTTTTTATTGCACTATAAGCATAATCATTTCTAAAAGTCCTTTTCTCTAAACTCTTTTCTAACTTCTCCTTCAATGCCTTTCTCCTGTCATCTGTGTGATCTAAAAAGCTATTTTCTAACGGTGTAAGCAAGCATGTCCGGTTATTTCTGTGTGCATAAGCTGTGCCAAAAGTTAACGTAGTCATAAAGAAACATGCTACAACTTATCCCATAAGTAAGAGGCAGACTATGATAGGTAACCCTTTCTTTGACTGATGAAGAATTCTGCGTACACACATAACAATTCTTCACATCCATCATCTCAACAAGCGATAAAAGACATTAGAAGAACGTTCCCTTTGGGCATTACCTACATGTAGATATTTCTCATCTAATCTAAACCTCTCTATTGCTGTTAATGCAGTAATTGTCTCTAAAGCTGATGTATGGTTGGCTTTACTCTAATCACAAACAATATCACACATCCAATTGAGAAAACCAATGCACCTGTTCTTCCTACTCTGCTGACTAATGTTACTCATGATCTGTAAAGAATCAGAAAGCAGAAGAGAAAATTTAGAAACTATGCAGCAAAAATCAAACACAAAAATCTTCTTTCAGCAATTATTTACAGGTTTCAGTCCCCCTTCCAGGATCCTTTGTCAAAATCGGTTTAGCAGCTTGCCAAATCAGGTTATCTTGTAAAATCAGGATATCAAAGTATTTTCCGGTTACTTTCAACATTCACTTTTCATTGCACCTTTCTCAATTTGTCTCAACAGTTCAGTTCATCAGCTTCCATCAAGTGCCAAAATATTGGCCTAGAATATATCGATCAAAACAAAAAGACAAAAACTCTCTTTGCCATTTATTTATAGTTGCATACGCCCATTCAGTGCCTATGTACGTTCGACTTGCTATTCTCTTTCTTTTCAACCTTCAACCTCCATTCAATTCTTCTTCACTTATGTCTTCTCTCCTTGTTGTATCTACTTCTTCCTTGATTGTTGTTTCAACGACTGCTTCCTTTCTCTTTGTGATTCCGCCCACTTATCTCCTTTAAGTGGACCCTTTGACAATGCTCTTTTCAGTGTTGAACTTGAAACTTCTTCTTGTTTTGCAGGATTTTCTCTTGACTGACCTGCAGCTGCTTCAGGAGTTAGATCACATTGGCTTTGATCCGCCTCAATTCCTTCCCCCTCGGGGTCTGGCAAATGCTCTGTTTGTCTCTCAAATCGTCTACTTCTGGGAAAGCCTTCCTCTGACTAGGTTCTCCTGCTGCCTCAATGGAGTTTGGCTCGCTGTTACCCTCCTGGAGGTCTTCTCCTCCTGCTCTTCCAATGTGGTTCAAATTAACCACTGTCCCTTTTCCTGTGTTTATTTGCTGGCAAATGAAGAAATGATGGCAAACTGCTTCAGCAACTTGTCTGAAACTTGGGTTGAACCAATTATGCTTAAACAGACGAATCATGGCATCCCTTCCAACATGCGCTTGACCATGATAATACCTAGCTATTTGCGACAACAGACTATTTGGCAAAACCAATTGACCCTCTTCTGAAACCCACAGTTCATCCTGTCTCTGTACACATTTCATTTTACTCCATTATCGTTTTTCCTCCATCAACATTATTCTGCAGTGTTTTCAATTCTTCCAGTGTATCTATTACATGCAATGCAAAACTTGGACATGTTTCTTCTTCTTCAGGTAACAATTCCCACTTATCTTTGAACGATATACAGTTCAATGCGCACTTGATCCGCATATCCATTTCCCATTGGCACAAAATCTTGCGATTTCAGATGTGCACTGCATTTCACCACAGCAATCTTTTCAGGCATTTGAATAGCATGCAACATTTTTTTAATTCTCTCACCGTTTCTCACTGGTGAACTAGAAGAGGTTATGAAACCTCTCTGTGACCACAGCTGGCCAAAATCATGGACTATCCCAAATCCATACTGGCTGTCGGTATAGATGGTAAATTTTAGCTGAGCAGAAACATGGCACGCTCTAGTGAGGGCTACTAGTTCTGCTACCTATGCAGAATACACTCCTCAAAGCCAAGATGCTTCCAGGATACCAAAAATTATGCACATGGCATATCCTGCTCTTAGTGTCCTTGTGTTGTCCCTTCGACAGGAACCATCAAAAAAGATAATTTGGTCATTTCCTTCCAATCGAATGTCTCTAATGTCAGGTCTCCGTTTCGTGCATAAATCAGTTACTTCAAGACAATCATGCTCAACATCTTTCAACTTTTCAATTTCAACATTTTCATTTGGAAGTAAGGCTGCCGGGTTAAGCACTGTACATCTTTTCAATGACTCATTTGATGACCCTAGAATACTTGTCTCATATCTGGACAATCTTGCACCTGTCAGATATTGAGTTTTCGTTTTTGTGAGTAGGATTTCAATAGATTGAGGGACTATGATAGTTAAAGGATGTCTATCACAATGTCTTCACACTGTGTGAGGCTCTGTCCAACCGCTGCAACTGCACACAGACAACCTCGTAAAGCTGCTGCGACTGGGTCCAAAGGAGCTGGAAAATATGCTTCTAGGCGGTTTACACCTCCATGGACCTGCGTCAAGACAGAGAAAGAACATGCATCACGCTCATGACAAAACAATGTGAAAGACTTAGGCCCTGATTTATACTTTTTTGCGCTGCAATACCGTCATTTTCTGATGCAAAAGTGGTGTAAACTTACAAAATACAATTGTAAGTTTGCCCCACTTTTGCGTAAAAAATGACGGTAATAAAGTGCAAAAAAAGTATAAATCAGGGGCTTAGTGTAATCAGGCATACCCAAAGCCGGAGCTTTGCACAGACTCTCTCAATTCAGAAAATGCTTTCATGCAAGCCTGGTCTAACATTTTGGGGTCTGTGACCTATTTGTGGGTCAGCTTCTGCAATGGCCTGGAAATGACTGACAAATTGGGAATCCATTGGCGACAGTAGCCTACCATCCCAAGGAACATCCTGACATCTCTCTGGGTGGTTGGGGGACTCATTTGCAATATGGTTGTGACCCTTTCTCTGGATATTTTCCTTCATCCTTTCTCAACCTGGTGACCCAAATATTTAATCTCTCTCTGACAGGATTGCAACTTAAACAGTGACACTTTATGGCCATTCTTTCCCAGATGGTTCAGCAAGGCAATTGTGTCATACTTGCACTCGCCCCTTGTTTTTGACGCAGTCAGCAAGTCATCAATGTACTGTACCAAGGTTGATTGGAAAGGCAATTCCAACGACTCCAAATTATTTTTCAAGATCTGAGTGAATATGGAAGGTGACTCTGAAAACCCTTGAGGAATTCAACACCAATAGTAAACACGGTCTACAAATTTGAAACAAAAGAGAAATTGGCTATCCTTGTGAAGAGGCACAGAAAAGAAAGCTTATGACAAGTCTATGACAATGAACCATTCAGCATCACATGGAATCTGAAACAATATCACAGATGGATTTGGCAACAACTAATCACAATGTAATTTATTTTTCTCAAATCCTGTACAATTCGAACTTTACCACAGGGCTATTTTCAATCCCATTATTGGTAAATTACATGGGCTGCTCAACACTTCTTTCAGGACCCCTTGTTTCACAAACTCTGCAATTATTTGGGCAACCTTTATAAGGATATCCTGTGGCTTGTGATACTGGGGAATTTGAGGAAAAATTGCATTTGGATTTACAGGAATCTTCACTGGCTCAACTCCCTTTATCAGACTTATCTCTTTTCCTGTCACATCCCACACTTTCTCCTTAACAATTCCCTGTAAATCAGGAGGAAGCTCTTTCACTGTGAACACCGGAAAGAAATTAATCAGAGGGTACTCCTCATTTATTGTCTCAACCTCTGTCTCTGGAGGTGGGTCTTCCTCCTCATCACTATTTGTTTGTATCTCGATTCCATCATTAGAACAAGTAATCGAGCACCTGGTTTTATACAGCAAGTCTCTTCCAAGTAGGGATACCGCAATTGAAATCACAGACTACAAATTTGTGCAATCCCTGAAAGTTGCCAATCTTAGCCTGTACTGGATCTGTAAGTGGGCTGGTCAAAGACGGATTTGCTATTCCTACAATCTGGACTGTCTTCCCTGAAAGGGACAAAGTTTGGACTTCTGCACTTCTTACTGTGGAGCGTGGAGCTCCAGGGTAAGAATAAAGCTCTGAGTCCCATGACTGTTCCCTTCACATAGGGACCTTTCTGATCTACTTCTAAAGAAGCTGGAAGCACATATTCCTCCTCAACCAAACTCACCCAATCAATGTTTATTCCAATCTCACTGTGTAACAGGAATTGGTGTACTGTGTTATTACTTTGGTTGGACCTCCGACCTGAGACCTGTTGAGGAAGCATCACCTGCTGCTGTTCCACTGGGGCTTGAGATATTTGAATTTGCTATCTAGGTACATTGGGAACCTGTTGTTGCATCCTCTGCAACTGTGTCATTTGTACACGTAGCATTTGCACCAGCTGCATGGGTTGAAAATTTTGCACTTGATTCACATTATTCTGAAAGTTCAGATTAGGACCTCTCATTATCGGTCCACTCATGTTTTGGAACAAGTTGATGTCACCTGTTTGCTGAACAACACCTTCCTGCTCCATAAACTGACACTTCCGCTTCCAATTTCCGACCGCTCCACAAGCATCACAAGGCAACATTCTCTTCTTTCCCTGCACATCATTCTGACCCACTACAGTACACATGTATGGACCATAGTTTATATTACCTTCGCAACCTCTACCTCTCATCTGATTTTGAAATACCATGTTTCCCTGCTGCTGCTGTGGTAGCTGTTGTGGAAAATGTCCCTAGTTTGTGCAGCTTTTTCGTTCAGCTTCTCTGCTTCAATGCAATCTCATCACAACAGTACTTTGCATACTGTAAACCCTCATCAATCCGCTTTGTTTGCCAGCAAATCAAATGACTCTTAATCATCTGGCCAATTTCAGGTCTCAATCCTTTCTCAAATCTGAACACAAAATTAATCATTTCTTTCAGCTCAGTTGTCTCTGTACCCTATATTCTGGACAACACAGCACAGCCACATTTTCTGTGCTGCGTTGAGTGCGAGGAAGAGATGATATGGCATTGCAGCTTTCTTCCCAAGCACTGGTGGACAATTTGGCTACATTGAGCCACACAGAGACCTTTACCCTGTAGTACAAAGGTGGGTGCATGATGTCTTACATAGATTTGGCACTGAATGAGTATGCTTCAAGAAAAATTTGTCTTGCTCAGACATTCTTTTAAACTTTTCCAACTTTGTGTGTTGTCGCACAGATGTATCTCTTGCAAGAATCATTTCACTCACCTTAACCAGGATTCAGAAACCTTTCCTTCCACAATCTTTTTTGGTCAATGAGACTAAATGTATTTAGCCAACGTCTGCCTGTGACTTCCCCGCATTTCTTTAAGGAAGAATCGAAGCAAAAAAGTTAAATAGTCCGAATGTATGAACAGTAATTCACCTGTGTATAAAACCTGTAGAAAGTAAGCAGCATTCCCCCAGTTTCCACAACCAACACTGTAATGTGAATTTAGTGGGTGTTAGATTGAGTTGTTTTTTCCTTTACTAAAATATTATCTAATAAGCTCTGAAAAACACTGAAACCGGTATCTTTGCCTAACTTTGGAACTCAGCAGTATAGCCCAAAAGATAAACAACCAACTTCAAATAATCAAAACATTAAGAAACAAGTAGCTGAAAAAAGACAATAAAGCTTCTCTGTCAGTGCAGTGGTGATGAGGAAGAATGTTTCAAGCATCTTCTGTGAGCCAAATCAAACTGAAAGTAGTGCTTGAGGGAATAGCCAGCGCACCCCCGATTTCAAAGGAAAATGGAAAACTCCCCAAAGGTGCATAGAAAAAAATATGTAAATACTAATAATATCTTAAAAAATGTTGGGTATTGCACCAAACCTGTAGTGGATCCTGTTCAGTTTTATTGAGTACCTGGAGAAAGCTTAGCCTTCTGGCTTGCAGGCCTGTGTCCCTGTCACCTAGTGACATTTAACCTACTTTAGTGTGCTCTGTTTTAGCACATTTATTTCAATATTTCTTCCAAAATGGCTGCTCTGTTAGAAAGATGTTTTGATTTCACATTATCTGTGCCACTCTGTGAAGGCATCACTATCAGCGTCAAAGACAAGTCACATATGTAAGTATTCACATTAGGTCCCTTTCCCACTTACATGTGACAGGAACATAATGTACTTTGGAAAGAATTGTTTATATAATTGCCACCCCAAGCATGCTTTCTTATCTACTGTTTGCGAACATACCTGCGTCAGGGGTCCTACAAGATTTGTATAAATACATTTCCCACAGACAAAGTTATAAGAGGGAATCCTACCAGGTACCATCAATGCTATCTATGCCATACGTCACCTTGATGCAGACCCAGACTTTGTGCCCCCACGGAGTCTGATCTAGAGACCTCATTCCAAAGTAATGAGGGTTGAGGGTTCTTCTCATGGACATTGTATTGCAGATTAGGTTTAACACACCAAGATCTCTTTAGGTAAGTGATTAGGTCCATCATGCTAGGGTTTTAGGGATATCTCACATCTCATGTTGTTTCAAGATGGGGGGTCTTTGTATTCACAACTCTCATCTTTACAATTCTGCTTCTTGCATTGTTCATTATCCTAATCATTGCAGCTCATGAATTTTACAGTAGATTGAAGTCTTGTTAATAAAGCCTATTGAAAACCGTACCTCATCTCCTTCATTTCCTGCGTGTGACTGAGACTTGTTGCTCACATGAGAAAAGGGTAATCTTCGTTTAACCACGACTCCCCTGAGATGTTGCATGTGTAAAGGCTGCCACAAATCATCTTTTACTGTTTGGGATTTTGGTGAGGTACTGCTTGTGAGCACGGAGAGTTGAACCGATAGTTGTGACTTGTTGTAGGATTGGCCTAGCTGCCTACAAACAAAAGTGCTGTCATCCCTAAACCAGCATTGTTGCCTAGAGCAAGAGTCCAACCACGACAAACCTAACAAACCTGTGCTTGAACTGACGAAGCTCCAAAGCATTGATTGAAACTCGAAGCCTATACATCAATAATCTGCAGTAATCTGCAACAGAAAAGCAGATTAGAAAGAAAACAACACAAACCCTTAATCTATGAATAAACCACTCAGCACAAGTAGTTTTAATGTGAGTTAAATGTAGTTAGCTTCAGAAGGAGGGTGTTTAGAAGAAAGGCTGCAGTAATAATAAGGAAGCCTGCACGTGCGTTAACTTAATGGGCAGCATCCTTAGGAGTAGAATAATTAGTGGCTATGATCGAATGTTTACTTATGGTTTGTTAGCTTGAATTAGAGTGGAATCTTATTTTTTCGCTATGTTATTAGAGTTTTCAGTTAGAAATGTTCATCATATTTGAGAACTGGTACTTCCAATAGAATTAGCAGTCTTTAGACCAGGTAATACTGAACTGAGGAGCAAAATAGAATAATGGAGTGACCATAGGGTAAACGTACACGTTAAATGTGGTTATTATCGGGAATATGACCAATATCAAGAGACCTAGAGTGGATGTGCACAAAAAGGCAGTGTAGCGGAAGAATGCTGCAGCTGAAGTTTCCAAAACATTATTGGAAAGCGATATATAAGAAGTACTGCAAAGCCACCTGTCTCTGGCCCCATCTAGCCCTCTAAGTACACCTTTGGCATTACATTGGCATTTCAGTGCCAATTCACACCTACCCCTATTAAGTAGGATAGGTTCAAGAGTCAGAAGTAAATGGGGATCAGTCAATGACTTAAAAACAAAAGAGTGGGAAATGTGTCCCACAAAAACTGAAAATACCACAGAAAAACAGACAATCAGTCAGCTATCATAATTGCAGTGCATTTGGATGGGAATATGACATTCAGTAATCAGAAAATGCAGTGAAGACTCATAAATAGTGGTGTAGAAGGGGCGCCATACACACCAATGCCCCCTAGTTGTGTTGAAAAATTGTCAGAATTTGGGTGCTGTGTGCCCTTCACTCTCCTGGGGCCCAGTAGTATTGTGCCTCCTGCACCAATTACAACTATGAATCTGCCTAAAACAGTGTTTGTTTATTGATATTTGTAGTACTGTATTGATTATTTCTCAACCTAGAAATAAACATACAAAATACTCCAATTAAAGGTAGGAGAAAGTTACTCTCTAGGGACGGAATCATGAAGGTGTGCATTTGTGCATAGCGCAACTGTGTTCCTGTTTAATGTGATTTGCACTTTCTAAATTTCATGCATTTAACTCAGGGTTTCTCAGAATTAGTGCATGTGCTACTGTTAGCATGTCAGACCTTAATAAGGAAACTTACAAGGAGATGCAAATAGGTCGTTTAACCTTTTGACTCGCTTTGAGGTTTTCCCACCATGTATCCTTTACATGCAGATCAATAATCCATAACAAATCAATAACATTAGTAATCAATAAGAGTCAGTAATTGCCACACATCATGACCTTGCAGCCATGAATAACCACACCTTTATACACGTTAGAATATTTATTTCCCAATATTAACAATGCTAATGTCACATAGGTTAACCTCAAAATCAATTAGTATACATACAGAAACAACACTGGCTGTCCAAACCGGCAAAAAAATCACAATATAACCAAATCTTGAGCTACTACACATTCCAAAGTTACAGTGCAAATTAATAACAAGAATAACTGCGCAAACAATATCACATATATTTATATGTAGCAAAGAAAAGACATCAGGTGTTATTTCATGTAGTGAACTTCATCAGTGAGAATCCTAACTAATACCAGATTAGAATTAGCATGTTTAGGCTTCATGCAAACAATTTTGTTAACACAAATTTGGAAAACATCTAACTAAGGCTCTATCAAATTACCGGTTGTTACCTAGAAACAAAAACAAATAGACATGGCAAACAACATCATAGTCAATATACCTATCCTCAGTTTGCATCAGCAAGAGGTAACAGTCTTCTTCCTCAGGACATCAGTTTGGTCAGCTAGTCATCAGGATTCAGCATCAAAGTTCAGAAAATGGCAAAGTCTGTAAGCAGTAAAGTTAAGCACGTTTCTTCTCAAGGCGGTCAAGAAAATAATCGCTTTTTGGCAGGATAGAAAATGGGCAAACGCACTGGAAAATGGTGCTTTCTTCTCAGTTCAGTCCGGCTAAGTTAGATTTCCTAAAACTACTTCCCAAGTACCTATTGGTCAGGGGATCGTATGTTCACACTTGGTCCAATAAAACTAAAACCCTTAATCTAAAGATGTTCTACTACATGGTTGAAATGTCAATGATTGGTTCTCATCCCTTCCGTTCTTGTAATTGATCTCGTGAGGTAACAATATTGTTGCAGCTTATACTCCAGTCAGTATGGTCATTGTTCTATCCTGGGTACGTCAGTCTTACACACATTACATTAACAATGTTGCATTAGCTAGTTCATCATCTTCTAGCAAGCTGTTGTCATGAGAAAGACTATTAGCTACGAGCACATGGACAGTACAGTGGAAAATCACAATTTAATTCTCTAAGCATCCATTTTTATAAGATGCCTAAGAAATACAGCTTGACATGAGTCCATGCAACTAGTCCAAGACCTCCGCCATTTTAAGGCCTAAAAATAATAAAGCTAATACATAATACATAAGCCTTAATATGACATATTACTACATTAATCAAACATAAACTCAGCATTTCATATTAATAAGCCATTAATAAGTAAACTTTGTGAAAATTGGTGGCCACTCATGTGGGCACACTTTCAAATGCGTGCATTATATCTCTTTAAGTTAATACATTTTCTACGCAAAATCAACACTCAAACTACATGAATATTCATTAATAATTTAATTTAAAATTTCAGCGTTAACAATCCCTCCTCTGATGACTAAATGTGTCATCACACTAAACCATCACTCACAAATGTTTGACTCTGCTAAAATTCTGACATTTCAATCCCTTCAAATCTTCGTTCCCTTTTCAAATTTACCCTTTTCAAATTTACCCTTTTCTTTTCTTCCCTCCTCTGATTATTCTTCGTCTTCTTCAGTTTGATCCTTTAACCCAACTTGCATATTTCCCATATTCCAATCAAGCACATCACAATAATCAATATCCCTTGTATTATTTTCAATAATATCCCTTTCCCAATAATGCTGAGCCAATTTCCCAATGAAGCAAATCCTTTGCCACCTTTCTCCCAAATACCGGGTTACTTCAATTCTTTCAAATCAGCACTCTCATTAGTCAGATGAGTAAGTAAGCTTCTAATTTCTTTACTATTGTCAGGAATAAATGAACAGCAATGCTTCAAACTAAGCATTTTGCAAACTCTGCCATCCTTTGCTAAAAGAATGTCTAATGCAAGGCGGTTTTGAAGAGTCATAGCTCGTTCAGCAGCTAATTCTATATCTATCAGGATCATAGCTCCTGAAAAAATTGTCAGCATGTTATCCACAATGGTAGACAACTTCCGATTCTTTATCGAATTCAGAACAACTCCTACTGAAGATATCATTGTTCCAAATATATCTTCCTTGATACCAGAAGGAGACTCTCTCCTTTCTCTAATGTGATGTAATTCAGTCAAGTTCGGAAATTTCTTCAAGCCATCAAGTTGAAAAATCTTTGGGAAAACTCTCCCCAAATAACAAGTACCATACCATCCCCTTGGAAGACGGTAATTAGCATTAGGACCACAGGTGTCATATATGCCAGGAATCGCTGGACCCTGTCCATCCAACATAAATGTCCATTTACTCTGAAACAAAAACACATGTCTACATTCACTTGTTCCCACAAATAAAGTGTCAGTGAGAGATTTAGGTCTATATACACAAAGCTTCACTACGTGTTCCACATCTAAAGCTAATTTCCCTTGTGTTTTTATTGCACTATAAGCATAATCATTTCTAAAAGTCCTTTTCTCTAAACTCTTTTCTAACTTCTCCTTCAATGCCTTTCTCCTGTCATCTGTGTGATCTAAAAAGCTCTTTTCTAACGGTGTAAGCAAGCATGTCCGGTTATTTCTGTGTGCATAAGCTGTGCCAAAAGTTAACGTAGTCATAAAGAAACATGCTACAACTTATCCCATAAGTAAGAGGCAGACTATGATAGGTAACCCTTTCTTTGACTGATGAAGGATTCTGCGTACACACATAACAATTCTTCACATCCATCATCTCAACATACTCACTCAACAAGCGATAAAAGACATTAGAAGAACGTTCCCTTTGGGCATTACCTACATGTAGATATTTCTCATCTAATCTAAACCTCTCTATTGCTGTTAATGCAGTAATTGTCTCTAAAGCTGATGTATGGTTGGCTTTACTCTAATCACAAACAATATCACACATCCAACTGAGAAAACCAATGCACCTGTTCTTCCTACTCTGCTGACTAATGTTACTCATGATCTGTAAAGAATCAGAAAGCAGAAGAGAAAATTTAGAAACTATGCAGCAAAAATCAAACACAAAAATCTTCTTTCAGCAATTATTTACAGCTTTCAGTCCCCCTTCCAGGATCCTTTGTCAAAATCGGTTTAGCAGCTTGCCAAATCAGGTTATCTTGTAAAATCAGGATATCAAAGTATTTTCCAGTTACTTTCAACATTCACTTTTCATTGCACCTTTCTCAATTTGTCTCAACAGTTCAGTTCATCAGCTTCCATCAAGTGCCAAAATATTGGCCTGGAATATCTCGATCAAAACAAAAAGACAAAAACTCTCTTTGCCATTTATTTATAGTTGCATACGCCCATTCAGTGCCTATGTACGTTCGACTTGCTATTCTCTTTCTTTTCAACCTTCAACCTCCATTCAATTCTTCTTCACTTATGTCTTCTCTCCTTGTTGTATCTACTTCTTCCTTGATTGTTGTTTCAACGACTACTTCCTTTCTCTTTGTGATTCCGCCCACTTATCTCCTTTAAGTGGACCCTTTGACAATGCTCTTTTCAGTGTTGAACTTGAAACTTCTTCTTGTTTTGCAGGATTTTCTCTTGACTGACCTGCAGCTGCTGCAGAAGTTAGATCACATTGGCTTTGATCCGCCTCAATTCCTTCCCCCTCGGGGTCTGGCAAATGCTCTGTTTGTCTCTCAAATCGTCTACTTCTGGGAAAGCCTCCCTCTGACTAGGTTCTCCTGCTGCCTCAATGGAGATTGGCTCGCTGTTACCCTCCTGGAGGTCTTCTCCTCCTGCTCTTCCAATGTGGTTCAAATTAATCACTGTCCCTTTTCCTGTGTTTATTTGCTGGCAAATGAAGAAATGATGGCAAACTGCTTCAGCAACTTGTCTAAAACTTGGGTTGAACCAATTATGCTTAAACAGACGAATCATGGCATCCCTTCCAACATGAGCTTGACCATGATAATATCTAGCTATTTGCGACAACAGACTATTTGGCAAAACCAATTGACCCTCTTCTGAAACCCACAGTTCATCCTGTCTCTGTACACATTTCATTTTACTCCATTATCGTTTTTTCTCCATCAACATTATTCTGCAGTGTTTTCAATTCTTCCAGTGTATCTATTACATGCAATGCAAAACTTGGACATGTTTCTTCTTCTTCAGGTAACAATTCCCACTTATCTTTGAACGATATACAGTTCAATGCGCACTTGATCCGCATATCCATTTCCCATTGGCACAAAATCTTGCGATTTCAGATGTGCACTGCATTTCACCACAGCAATCTTTTCAGGCATTTGAATAGCATGCAACATTTTTTAATTCTCTCACCGTTTCTCACTGGTGAACTAGAAGAGGTTATGAAACCTCTCTGTGACCACAACTGGCCAAAATCATGGACTATCCCAAATCCATACTGGCTGTCGGTATAGATGGTAAATTTTAGCTGAGCAGAAACATGGCACGCTCTAGTGAGGGCTACTAGTTCTGCTACCTATGCAGAATACACTCCTCAAAGCCAAGATGCTTCCAGGATACCAAAAATTATGCACATGGCATATCCTGCTCTTAGTGTCCTTGTGTTGTCCCTTCGACAGGAACCATCAAAAAAGATAATTTGGTCATTTCCTTCCAATCGGATGTCTCTAATGTCAGGTCTCCGTTTCGTGCATAAATCAGTTACTTCAAGACAATCATGCTCAACATCTTTCAACTTTTCAATTTCAACATTTTCATTTGGAAGTAAGGCTGCCGGGTTAAGCACTGTACATCTTTTCAATGACTCATTTGATGACCCTAGAATACTTGTCTCATATCTGGACAATCTTGCACCTGTCAGATATTGAGTTTTCGTTTTTGTGAGTAGGATTTCAATAGATTGAGGGACTATGATAGTTAAAGGATGTCTATCACAATGTCTTCACACTGTGTGAGGCTCTGTCCAACCGCTGCAACTGCACGCAGACAACCTGATAAAGCTGCTGCGACTGGGTCCAAAGGAGCTGGAAAATATGCTTCTAGGCGGTTTACACCTCCATGGACCTGCGTCAAGACAGAGAAAGAACATGCATCACGCTCATGACAAAACAATGTGAAAGACTTAGGCCCTGATTTATACTTTTTTTGCGCTGCAATACCGTCATTTTCTGATGCAAAAGTGGTGCAAACTTACAAAATACAATTGTAAGTCTGTGCCACTTTTGCGTAAAAAATGACGGTAATAAAGTGCAAAAAAAGTATAAATCAGGGCCTTAGTGTAATCAGGCATACCCAAAGCTGGAGCTTTGCACAGACTCTCTCAATTCAGAAAATGCTTTCATGCAAGCCTGGTCTAACATTATGGGGTCTGTGACCTATTTGTGGGTCAGCTTCTGCAATAGCCTGGAAATGACTGACAAATTGGGAATCCATTGGCGACAGTAGCCTACCATCCCAAGGAACATCCTGACATCTCTCTGGGTGGTTGGGGGACTCATTTGCAATATGGTTGTGACCCTTTCTCTGGATATTTTCCTTCATCCTTTCTCAATCTGGTGACCCAAATATTTCATCTCTCTCTGACAGGATTGCAACTTAAACAGTGACACTTTATGGCCATTCTTTCCCAGATGGTTCAGCAAAGCAATTGTGTCATACTTGCACTCGCCCCTTGTTTTTGACACAGTCAGCAAGTCATCAATGTACTGTACCAAGGTTGATTGGAAAGGCAATTCCAACGACTCCAAATTATTTTTCAAGATCTGAGTGAATATGGAAGGTGACTCTGAAAACCCTTGAGGAATTCAACACCAACAGTAAACACGGTCTACAAATTTGAAACAAAAGAGAAATTGGCTATCCTTGTGAAGAGGCACAGAAAAGAAAGCTTATGACAAGTCTATGACAATGAACCATTCAACATCACATGGAATCTGAAACAATATCACAGATGGATTTGACAACAACTAATCACAATGTAATTTATTTTTCTCAAATCCTGTACAATTCGAACTTTACCACAGGGCTATTTTCAATCCCATTATTGGTAAATTACATGGGCTGCTCAACACTTCTTTCAGGGCCCCTTGTTTCACAAACTCCGCAATTATTTGGGCAACCTTTATAAGGATATCCTGTGGCTTGTGATACTGGGGAATTTGAGGAAAAATTGCATTTGGATTTACAGGAATCTTCACTGGCTCAACTCCCTTTATCAGACTTATCTCTTTTCCTGTCACATCCCACACTTTCTCCTTAACAATTCCCTGTAAATCAGGAGGAAGCTCTTTCACTGTGAACACCGGAAAGAAATTAATCAGAGGGTACTCCTCATTTATTGTCTCAACCTCTGTCTCTGGAGGTGGGTCTTCCTCCTCATCACTATTCGTTTGTATCTCGATTCCATCATTAGAACAAGTAATCGAGCACCTGGTTTTATACAGCAAGTCTCTTCCAAGTAGGGATACCGCAATTGAAATCACAGACTACAAATTTGTGCAATCCCTGAAAGTTGCCAATCTTAGCCTGTACTGGATCTGTAAGTGGGCTGGTCAAAGACGGATTTGCTATTCCTACAATCTGGACTGTCTTCCCTGAAAGGGACAAATTTTGGACTTCTGCACTTCTTACTGTGGAGCGTGGAGCTCCAGGGTAAGAATAAAGCTCTGAGTCCCATGACTGTTCCCTACACATAGGGACCTTTCTGATCTAATTCTAAAGAAGCTGGAAGCACATATTCCTCCTCAACCAAACTCACCCAATCAATGTTTATTCCAATCTCACTGTGTAACCGGAATTGGTGTACTGTGTTATTACTTTGGTTGGACCTCTGACCTGAGACCTGTTGAGGAAGCATCACCTGCTGCTGTTCCACTGGGGCTTGAGATATTTGAATTTGCTATCTAGGTACATTGGGAACCTGTTGTTGCATCCTCTGCAACTGTGTCATTTGTACACGTAGCATTTGCACCAGCTGCATGGGTTGAAAATTTTGCACTTGATTCACATTATTCTGAAAGTTCGGATTAGGACCTCTCATTATCGGTCCACTCATGTTTTGGAACAAGTTGATGCCACCTGTTTGCTGAACAACACCTTCCTGCTCCATAATCTGACACTTCCGCTTCCAATTTCTGACCGCTCCACAAGCATTACAAGGCAACATTCTCTTCTTTCCCTGCACATCATTCTGACCCACTACAGTACACATGTAGGGACCATAGTTTATATTACCTTCGCAACCTCTACCTCTCATCTGATTTTGAAATACCATGTTTCCCTGCTGCTGCTGTGGTAGCTGTTGTGGAAAACGTCCCTAGTTTGTGCAGCTTTTTCGTTCAGCTTCTCTGCTTCAATGCAATCTCATCACAACAGTACTTTGCATACTGTAAACCCTCATCAATCGGCTTTGTTTGCCAGCAAATCAAATGACTCTTAATCATCTAGCCAATTTCAGGTCTCAATCCTTTCTCAAATCTGAACACAAAATTAATCATTTCTTTCAGCTCAGTTGTCTCTGTACCACTGTAAAACACCTTTAAAAACCTCCCGTAATATGCATGTATAGACTCTTTGGCTTTCTGAGCTGTCATGTCTATTCTCTGCCAGGCAGTGTTTTTGGGTGAAATTCTTGTCTTCAGGAATTCGATCACTTATAATATTATTTCATTACTTCAGGAGATGGCGTCCCTGTAACCTGATCTCTCTCTGGTTCTATTGTTGGCCAATCTATACTCCTCTTGCACTCCATCCACAAATCAGCAGGAACTACTGTCTCTAATAAAGTGTTCAAATCTTCCCACAGACACTTCGCAAGTTTCACAAACCTGTCCATCTGCTGTTACCATTCTACATGCTTCTCTCTCAACCAGGGATAATCACTTGTGAAGGACAAAATGTCACTTCTGCTCCAAGGGACATGAACAAAGTTCCCTCCTGGAATCTTCCTCATTGGTAAAATTTTCACTGGATCCTTGCCCTTCTGCACATTTGCAGTCAGTTCCGCAGAATCCCTTTTTCTTTTATGTATTTTCTTTGCCCATATGCCTTCCATTTTTCTAAGGCTCCCCATGTTTGGAAACTTTGGAGTAACTCCCTAAGTTGTGCCTTCATTCTGGCAAATCTCATGTATTCAAAGTCTTTTGCGTCAAAATCTAACCTGTAACTCCCTTTCAAATGTTTCATTTTCTCTATTTCTATGCTGTACTTCTCTGCCAGGTCTGCTAGCTTTTGATGCACATTGCTCATTTCCCTCATAATCTTCGGACACAGATATCTCAACGCTGCTTCTGTGTAGGACTCTAATCAGTTCACCCCCATAGTTCCCTCAATGAGCTCACCTGCTTCCATTCCTAGTCTCACATAGTTCAATTACTCCTCTCCCATAGAAGGACTCAGCCGGATGTTTAGCTTGTCTCACCATTCAGTCAACTGCTGGGCCGTAAAATCTTATAGCAAAATATTATCAGCCGGGGCCTGTGGTGCCTGTCGTACAACTGTATTCGGGGTCTGTGGTGTCAGTAATTTTAAGCTCTGACTAATGTTCGACCCTACCACAGTATCCGGAGGAACTCCAAAGGGGCTAAGAACTACCAGTGATCTCGTTTCATCAAAAGTCTGTCCAATGGAGAGACCACTTTGGTGCTTTCATTGAATCCTCCTCTCAATGAATTCTGACTCAGGACTCCCTGTTCACCTGCTCTGTAATTATCCTGTGCAAACAAAGGTACGATTGAACCTAAGGTAACAGGTACAGAAACAGCATCTGTGCTTGTTCTGTGTTCTGTGAGAGAGTAGCTCCCGCGTTCTGGTTCATCAGTAGAGACATATCTGTCTGTGTCCCTTTATCAGAGTGTATCTTGGCATTGTTTGTGACTGCAGTTGAGGCAGTAAAAGTCGAGGCAGTTCTGTCTGAACCAACATTTGTCTCGGGAAAGCTTGTCCCGTTGGCACTATTAGGATTGGGGCAGTTTCCACAATGGGCACATCGGGGTAAATTCTCTGGACATTCGACTGTGACACCGAAGTTTGTACTACTGGACTAGTAGGTGCATTGATTACTCTGCATCGGGCTCTCTGTCGGGCTAGGATTAACCTGCGCAGGACTCATTGTCAAGTTATCCTATGTAGGACCTGAAGCATTTATAATAGCACTTGGTCCACTCTCTTGTGCTGCATATGGTGGAGGACGATTTCTCAATAACTGCAAGATAAACTCATCATCGTCTGACTCCTAGTCTAATGTCAAAGATTTTCTAGCTACCCACTCCTGGAAAGGCTTCTGTTAGTCTTTCTGGTAGCTTTCCTTCCTTCTCTCTCGCTGTCCTGTGTAATCGCAGGAAAAAACTTAATCCCCTGTAAAGTCTCAGTTCTCCTAAACCTTTGGTCGTGATCCCACCTAGCCTCTGCTAGTGTCTTTTCTGCCTTCCTCATTCTTCTCTCAAATTTCTGTTGCTGTCTGGCTACTAACTCCCAGATTGCCAATGCCTCGAACTGTGCTAGTCTTAGAGGGGGTTTCAAATCATACAGCGTCCTCTTCAGATTCTCTAAACTCCTTAAGTTAAATGTTCCATGGGCCGGAAACGCTAGGCACCCATCATTCTCTGTCACTTTGCACCATCGCTTTAGCCAAAGACCCTTTTCTTCAATTACAATGTAAGCTGGTGAACCTTCTGGCGGAGCAATATCCCCTATACTCGTTGTAATGTACGTATCTCCGCTTAAAGCACTCTTTAAAGCTTCAAACAAAATTCATTTTTGCAAAATGTATTTTATTCTAAATCAAATCAGGAAGTGACTTTTAAACCCAGAATTCTGTTCATCCACCTTCTCAACCAATTGCGCTTCACGGACGGCTGCCAATCCATGTGCAACCCTTCTTACTAACCAACCTATCCCAGCGCTGCTTCAATGACATCACACTCACATGTACTGTGGCTGACAAAGTATTGCAGCTTGTCCTCCTAAACTCAGATTCACACAAAACTAATGCAAAATGTTGCGAGCACTAAACAAAATCAAAACCTAATTTGTCCATTCATTACAGGTAAGGTAACACAATGCTTCAGAAACCTTACCGATTTTTCACTGAAGGCTCTCGCTCTAGCACCTACTCCTTCTTTCTCAGTTTCCCTAATTCACAATCAAACTTTGACCTGCAAATTTCACTCTGAAGTGATCCGTGGGTCTATCCCACGTGCATATAGGACTCACCACTCTTAAAAGATCGTTGGGTCTATCCCACGTGCACATAGGACTCACCAGATCTCAGTCAAAAAATTATTTCACTCACTTTGACTCACACTCTGACTTGTCGACCACACCCGATTGACCTGATAAACCAGACAAATTACAACAAAAAACAAGTGTTTCATACACTTTTCAATATACTCAGGAGTCTTAGACCATGCAGGGTCCGTATACCAACAACCATGTGGACAATTGTTTTTAGCAAAAAGCGCCACACATGTGAAGTTCGACGACTTCCCTACTCTCGCACTTCGGAGTACGCACACTCATTCTACATTTTTATATAGAGTATGCAAACTCCCTAAACCCTCAAAAACATCACAATTCACCTGCGATTTGCATAAGCTTTGCAAGCGCAAACCTACTGCATTCACACTGTCACTAGAATGCTGAGAGCATCCTCAAATGACCAATGACAAACTCCAAGATTCTGGGAAAGTCAATTTATGGACTTAGGGGCACGTTTTCTCTCCAGTTTGTTTCATTGAAAAAATAACTGCAAATCCCAGCAATAATGAGCTCTTTAAAGACAAACTATGATGGGCTCTTAAGGAGGCAAACCATCAAGCTGCTACCATCTCTGTCAGCGCGTCAGACCTTAATAAGTAAACTTACAAAGAGACGTGAATAGGTCTATGAACCTTTCGACTCGCTTTGAGGTTTTCCCACCATATATCCTGTACATGCAGATCAATAATCAATAACATTTGTAATCAATAAGAGTCAGTAATTGTCACACATCATGACCTTGCAGCCATGAATAACCACACCTTTATATAAAAGTTTGAATATTTATCTCCCTATATTAACAATGCTAATGTCACGTAGGTTAATCTCAAAATCAATTGGTATACATACAGAAACAACACTGGCTGTAAAAAGTGGCGAAAGAACTGCAATCTAATCAAAGCTTGCGCTACTATACATTCCAAAGTTACAGTGCAAATTAATCACAAGAATAACTGCGCAAACAATATCACATACATTTAGGCCCATATTTATACTTTTTTAGCGCCGCTTTTTGACATGAAAGCGGCGCAAACTTACAAAATACAATTGTATTTTGTAAGTTTGCGCCGCTTTTGCGTCAAAAAATTACGCACATACGGCGCTAAAAAAGTATAAATATGGGCCTTAGATTCAGCAAAGAAAAGACATCAGCTGTTATTTCATGTAGCAAACTTCATCAGTTAGAATCCTAACTAATACTAGATTAGAAATAGCATGTTTGGGCTTCATGCAAACAATTTTGTTCACACAAATTTGGAAAACATCTAACTATGGCTCTATCAAATTAGCGTTTGGTACCTAGAAACAAAAACAAATAGAAATGGCAAACAACATCATAGTCAATATACCTATCCTCAGTTTGGATCAGCAAGCGGTGACAGTCTTCGTTCTCAGGACATCAGTTCGGTCAGCTAGTCATCAGGATTCAGCATCAAAGTTCAGAAAATGGCAAAGTCTTTAAGCTAATACATAATAATACATTACCCTTAATATGACATATTACTACATTAATCAAACATAAGCTCAACATTTCATATTAATAAGCCATTAATAAGTATACTTTGTGAACATTAATGGCCACTCACCTGGGCACACTTTCAAATGTGTGCATTATATCTTTTTAAGTTAATATATTTTCTACTCAAATTTAACACTCAAACTACATGAATATTCATTAATAATTTTGTTTAAAAAACTCACCATTAACACTACTGGCAGCAACTGTTTGCAATAACATGTGGAGTGAGGGCTGCCTTCAATTTTCATAGCTTGCTGTTTTTGACCCAGTTTACCAGTCAATACCCCAGCCTGTTGTTTGGATTAACTCATTACTCGCTACCCATTTGTTTTCTGCGCTTGCTTAGTTTGGTCAGTAAGAGTGGAGTGTGTGAGCTTCAGATTTCCAACAATCAGGCTGGAATATCATGTTTAAATACATTATACAACAAGCAGGGTGCATGAGAGGGGCCTATGGGGCGGTGGAAAGGGAGGGGAATGCGGTTTGGTAGAAGCACTAATACAGAAAACAAAATATTCTGTAAGATAACTAATATTTTTGAGACTTTCAAACAGAGTGTGCCCGTTTTATGTCTGTGTGCAATACTTCCTGCTGGAATTTGACTGGTATTTCACAATACCTGACTTAAAGCACCTGTACCCAACTATTTTTAGGGGGGTGTAACATCCCAAACACCACACCCCCTGCCCCATTTTTTTTGACCCGCCCACTCCCGGGCGTGAATTTTGCCCGGGAGTGTAAATACGGCGCACATACCTCGGAGTCAATTTTTTAGACGGGAACGCCTACCTTGCATATCATTAACGCAAAGTAGGTGTCCACGCTAAAAAATGACGCAAACTCCATGGACTTTGGCGCTAGACGCGTCTAACGCCAAAGTATAAATATGGAGTTAGTTTTGCGTCTGAATTGAGTAAAAAAAATGACGCAATTCCGGCGCAAACAGAGTATAAATATGCCCCGAAGTGTCTTTGACAGAATTTCAAACACATCGTTTTGCATTATAAGAACATGTCTAATGAGAAAGCACTTTTGCTTAGAGGTCCTGCTGCGAGATGCATGTGTGACCTGCACTTGGACAAATAAAGTCCTGCGACTGAAGGCTGAACCTTTCTTCCTAATAAGGATGGTAATGCAAGTTGTTAATTAATAGTATTGTGCCTCGACATTCTTGATGGAATAGTGCCCACTACATTAGAAAATGAATCATTGTCATTTGGCATTTCGAAATATACAAATACTATCAATATACAAATACTATCTTTGAGATATTTATGACAATTGCAAATAGGGTGAGAATGGCAGTTGAATAGTCGAATTATATCAGTGCTTTTTAAACACAGTCCGGAGATGAACATTATTCTTTGGATTAAAGCGCGTTGTTTTAAACTGTGATTATTGCTCACTGTGTGACTTGTCTTGTGCTGTTTCAATTTCAAACCCTGCAAAAATGGGAAGCACGTAGAGGCATTGATGGATAACTACATCTATAAATCAGAGAAGGTAGAAAATGAGCCCAACACATTATGCGCCATTTAACTTTGAAGGATTGAAATCTGGAAGTAGCATTGTTAGTCGATTCTCTCTCCGGTCAAAAAAAAAATCTCCTAAATCAGGTTTAAGAAAGTACTTGGAGATGTATTGATTGTTAATAAAAACATATTTTAGGCATGTTGAGGGTCAAAATGGGGTTTATGGCTTCTTTTTGTGACTAAAAGTTCTCTCGAGGGTCGAAAATGTATGTATCGCAAATGCATGGAATTACATAGCTGTAATGTGTGATCACGTGTTATCTTTTAATGTGCGCAGGGTAAGTCCTTTGCTTTTTTTTTTTTTGCTTTACAATATGCGTATAATCAACTTGCTGAAATTGAAAAAGAGGTTTACTAGCATAAAGACCGAGGATTATAGTTGCCGTTTGAAGGTGAAATTAAAGATTTTTTTGAAAATTAAATCGGACACAACTGCTGTGCCTAGCTATTGGTACCCTGCAACTGCCATTCCTAGGCCTCGTGTCAAGCGTCATGAAGGTAATTGCAGAGTAAGAAAGGAGGCAGGTCTGCAAGAGCCCTTTCCACTGTATGCAATTTAAATTCCTTGTTCTTTCAGTTGTATGTCAGAATATTGACAACAAAAATGTTGTTAAAAATGTAGTAGTCAGAATATTGACTACCAAAATACTCTGAAGGTTAGTATAGAAAGTTCACTATTGATTATACATCCTTCACTCCACAGTGGAAAATTGGGCCACACCTCACTGGCTCATTAAATTTACTTGTAAGACCCTAGTAAATGGTCCTACCTGTACCCATGGCCTATAAATTATATGCTACTAGTGGGCAGCAGCACTTAGTGTGTGCCATTCACTATAGTAGCCTTTGAAACCAGGTCTCAGACTTGCCACAGACTGTAGTGCAGTTTTAAACAATCATTTCGACCCTGAAAAAATAAAGGAGGTTGTTGAGGTGTCATTAATGAAACAGAGGGTCAATGCTGTGAAGACATTAGTGGTCAAAGGGTGCATGACGTCACTTCTCCTAGCAATGGCATCATTGGTGAAGGAGTATTCTAGAGTACTGCAGCCTGTGAGGAAAATTATTGGAATTGTTTCATGAACTTTGAGTATACTAATAATCTCGCTGATGAGGATATTAGGTAATAAGATGCCCAATGACTGCATTCTTGGAAATGAGTTTCTACTGGTTTTGGAGGAGCTGTGAGTGGGGCGGCTGGGGATGCCCTGAAAATTCACTCCACCGAAGGTATATCTCCTACTGGGAGAGTACAGAGGACAAGATGGAAGGGGGCAGGAGTACACAGTGAGAGGACCAGTGGGTGAGGGATTACCAACTCTGAGAAAAGAACATTCCAAGACTGACCCTGATAAGGACAGTCTGACCTGGAGGTGCTACCTGCACTGTCCCAGATCAGAGGGCTGAAGATATTCCCCATGCAGACCCTTGCATGTGTCATCCATGAGGGGATTAGTTGTTCCCCTTAGATGCCCTGATTTGCCAGGCACCTGCTCAATTTTAGGATACAGACTCTGGGCTGAAAGGTCAGTTCCAGGCTCCCAACCTTGCACTGATGGAAAGGAAGAGTGGAAAATGGTACCTATTGCCCCCTACTCTGAGAAAACTCAGAAGTCAGAAACGCCTGGATGGCCTGGGACCTGGATCTTGACACTGACAGCTGTCAATGGCCTCTGTTGGTTGCTGTCCTTATGAGCAGAGTTTTCATACTTTGGGGACAGGACTCTGATCCAAGTGGCAGAATGGGTGACATCACTTTGCTGGACAAGGTGGTACTGTCTGCTTACTGAGATGCCTCTAAGAGCAAGTTAAGGTTAGGAGATTCACAGATGTGGGTCCACAAGTAAGGAGAAGGGTTCCACATGGGTCAGTTCAGTGGCTCTGGATTGTTGACAGAAGGATCCAACGGAGTTCTGAAGGGCATTGAACTGACTGGTTTCTCTGCAGTAGAGGGCAATTGTCCACATTCTACATAGTAGGGAAGTCTATCAAGTTTTGATTAGTCTACCCTGGCATTTGGCTGGAGAGGAGTCATGTTGGGCCTGGCCCTTTCTGCAAAGTCACCCCAAACCTTTGACTTTCACCCCTCCTGTTTTCTGAACACTTTTTTGTTGGCCTTAGAAGTCTGAGCACTTTACCGCTGCTAACCAGTGCTAATGTGCTTGTGCTCTGTCCTTTAAACATGCTAACATTAGCTTACACCCAGTTGGCACATTTAATTTACAAATATGACCCTGGCAAAGTGGTACTACTTGTACTTAGGGCCTGTAAATGTTACTAGTGGGCATGCAGCATGTATTGTGCCACCCACTTAAGTAGCCCTTTAAATCCTGTCTTAGGCATACCAATGCAGCCTGTGTGTGCAGTTTACAGCTGGCATTTCAACTTGGCAAAAAAACCTTTTGCCAAGTCTAAATGTTCATTTGTAATACATATAAGTAACCCAAAGTGTAGGCCCTAAACAGACCATAGGACAGGGTGCATTGTATTTAAAAAGTAGGACATGTACATTTTAGTTTTCCATGCCATGGCAGTGAAAAACTCTCAATTTCATTTTTCACTTTTATTTCGAAGCAGGAAGGAATGTAATGTTCTGTGCCTGAGGAATTATAATTTAAAAATCTCTTTCCCTAGTAAAGTCAGATTTTAGGTCACTATTCTGAAAATGCCACTTTTTTCGAAAGTTGGCATTTTCTTGTACTAACCATTTGGTGCCTGCAAGCCTGTATCCTAGGTTAAATGACTAGGTGTAGTTGGGAGTTGGCCCTTGTGTATTCCTCCCAGACAGCCACACAATAGAGGTTCTGAGTGGTGGCAGGATAGCCCATCCTGACTTGATGAGGTGGAGGAGCTGCCACCTGTCAGACCTGCACTTCAAAGACTTAGCTCACATAAAGGACTTTACAGAAGCCTATTTCGCCTCCAGGCAGACTGAGACTAGGACAGGGAGTCAGGAAATTCTAGACACATCTGTAAGGGAAAGACTACAGAAGTTTCTTCAACGTGGGTACCATTTTTAAACATGGGCTCTCAGACCCTTTCTTCAGTACACAGCTGGACCTGTGGATACTACAGAAGAAAGACTTCCCGGCTGACCTGCTGCATTGGCCCTACAAGTGGACCTGCCTGCTGTCTGAGCTGGAAGACTGGACCTGCACCCTTCAATCCAGGTTAAAGTGACTCCAAAGGTCAGCTTACTGACCTCCTGTTCTGAGCTACAGGGATACAAAAAGCTCCAGAGCCCCCCCTGCAAAGGCCCAGCTGAACTGCCTAAACTGGACCTGCCTGGACCTGCAACTGGACCTCCCTGTGCCCTAATGGCATCTGCTGGGTGAATTCCTGATCCCCAAGATTTGCCACCTGGACCTGGACACTTGGTGTGGCTTCAGTTGAGTTCCTCCTTGAAGAAAAGGCAAAATCCTGATGTTTTTGCAATCATGAGCAGGCTTGACAGCTCCAAGATCTTTCTGACTGTGCTTACTGCTAATATGTTGCTATACTGAACCAGACTGTTCATGCTACAGTGACTGTCAGCGAGGACCTGAAACATGAGAGCTACACTTCACGCTGTAGCATTGACAGCCTGCGGTGACCACCAATGCGAATCTCCAGCAACAACCTCTTGCAATGCCCAATAGGATCTTCATACTACAGTAATAAATGCCCCTGGTCTGCTCTGTGCACTGTAGCGATGACTACTCACAACGTTCTCCTTGTTCTTTGTGGCCTCCTCCATCACGAATGGAACACTTTGCACTGGACACTATAAGTTATGTTTTTCAGTGAGACTAACATGGTTCCTGTATCTGGTCAGTCTGAACTTGTGACTTTCACCCGGTCTCATATGACCAGATAACGGTGAGTCGTGCTTTGTGCTTATAGGCCCTTTACTTACCTTAAATCTTTGAAATTGCATAGCTCCAGTTCTACTGGGATTTGTGTTGTCATGGTAAAAATAATATATTCAATTTTTCTCTATTTTTAAATTAGTGTAGGATTGTTCTTGTGTTATATTTCCACTTTAATACTGTCTGTGTGCTACTTAAACACTTTACACTTTACCTGTAAGTTAAGCCTTGCTGCTTTTGTGTTAAGCTACCAGAGGATTAAGCACATATTGATTTAGGGACTTTTGTGGTTCACCATGACAAGGATTGTGGCTGTTGATTGAGAAGGGCTCACACAACCCTCAACCCAATTTTTTACATTAGGAAACAATAGTATTTTATTTTACTTTGGTTTGGGTTCTATTTAGGTAGATAGATAAAAGGCATGGATGAATACACTGAGCTTTGGCCTGCAGTACGAGAGCAATAGATTACCTTATAGAGGCAATTCTCAGATTAGAGCACCACGTGTGCCTCACCCCATTCACCAGTGGCTGGAGCATCAGCAAGTGGAGCATGGAAGCTTCTCTTCCGAATCTCCACTGCATGACATACATGGACTTAGTGCTGGTGGACTGGCTGATTGTAAAAGAAGGGAGATCCAAAACATTTCCTTGACCCAAGTCCAACGGGGAGTTGGGAGGTAAATTGCCATCAGCTTCGAAAAAAACTGATCACTGATGATCTATTAAATTAAGTAGAAACTTATAAAACTGATTACCGTTAATAAAATCTGGTGTAGTATCCAGGTTTTATTTCTTCCCAATTATTGAACACATGATAGTGGTCACGTAGATCAGGAACATGCTTTTCCGATCATACCATGTGTTTTTCGCAAATCTATAACATGCTGTTCAGCTTTTAGTTCTGAAAAAAATACATTTTTTATTTAAGCTATTTCATAGGTGCTTTCCAAATTTGTGAATAAAATTGCAATCCTTAAGACATCATGAAACAAGCAAAAATCAAGGAAATATTTAATTACAAAAACATATACAAAATTATGTAGCTTGCAGATGGGCACATCCCTCCTTTTAAAAGCTATCATCTAAGCAAATGTGTACACTCTTACCTATATGGTAGTTTAAAAATGAACATAGAATTATATCTTATCAATAATGACGCATACAAGCCACTTCAGATCTCTATTTCCATTTCGCAAAGCTTTCCTCATGACAAATGGCACAATGCTTACACTCAAGCAAACTTCAAATAGATCCTTATTTCTTCTTTCCCAAAGTGGAGACTAATCTAAATAATATGTATTAAAAAAGTAAAATCCATTTCCATTACTAACTACTCTACTGTATTCACAACATATTTTTATGCGCGAGCAAGTTTCACATTTTACTTATGGATAACTAGATTTAGAAATATAAATGTTGTCTTTAAGCTACCTTTACTTAGACCTGCAATCTGATCCTACAAACACACATCTTGGTGTAGGGCACCCTGTCCCTTTACCATAAGTAAATATTCAGAGGTATCATTTCAAAAAGAACCATTATGGCAATGACAGATTAATGGATTTGAGGGAAATCTTTCACAAGATTTCTGTACTTTAAACCCCTTGATTACGAGTGTTTAGCAAACAGCAGTTGGTGCGTGTGAATGACCTTCCAATAGTCTATTTTATATATTAGTAGCATACCTTATCCATCAAAAACAGCATAAAAATCATTATTCCAAAGCCCTCTTAACCCTTCCACTGAAAGTGGTGGATAGATATGCAAACTGTGTCATACGCTAATGAATGTGAGAGGCATCATGATTGTTTCTCACTACCTATGTATGTAACTATTGTCTCATATTTTAAAGGTCAGCATTTTCCTTTTTTGTAGTACATATTCATTCATGTATGCCATTATTTCTATAAACTGAAAGAATTTGTCACATTACTTTCAATGAGGAGATTATCATTTTGAAATAGTATTCATTGACCCTGTTTCAAAATATTCCAGGTAGACTGGTTCTTAGATTGTGTAATCCATAGTATGTGCGTAACATCTTCCAACTACTTATTGGTTCACTGACACACATGAAGCGGAATTGTACAAAGCAATGTGCCTTCATTTATTTGAAAATAGTTTTGCCACCTGGGCCGGTATTACAGATAGGCAGTGGCGGTTCCTCCACTATGGTTGTCGAGCATCGCCCCTGCCAGAATCAGCAGCTGCAAACCCTTTACTACAAAACAATAATAAACCATGTTGGGGATGACAGCCATGAAGGGGAGTGCACAGAGCACTCCCCTCAGTGCACATGTATGTTTTTTGCCACCCGTCTCAGGCCGGCCAAACACACATGGGCACTGTGCTCTCTTCAGCCCTGCACTGTGTTGCTGAGCTGGAGAGAGCAGGCACAGGCTCTCAGCCTGCCTGGGAGCACCCTGGCTGGGCGCTCCCAGCCAATCCTAACGCTGATATGAGTGGCGGCACGCAGCAGAAGTATGTTTTTTTAACTTTTTCAATTGTATTAATAATTTTATTAAATATTCCCCCCCAAGTGGCCCTCCTGCATGCCGCCCCACCCCTGTAAACCCGGCAAGCCACATCTGCAGATAGGGCCCACTTTCCATGTTTGTACCATGCTGTGCCTTAAAGCAGGAGTGCCTGATGTAAACATGGAAAGTGCACCCTATCAGCAAGATTACCTGCCATCAGGGCAGCCGTGACCTTGTGCTGCCCATGAAAAATACAAGCAGCTGTTTAAAAGCTGCTCCATTTTTCTCTGTCAGGCTGCAACCTACCTGCACTTTTAAAAGGGATTAGAGATCACCTGGCAAGTGAGTGCAGTGAGTGACTGCACCCGCCTGCAAGAGGATATCTGGGGGTGGGGATCCATGGGACACCCTTTCATCCGTTTAGAGGGCTGCATTTAGAAGGTACACTGAAAGTGCACCACCTTTTGTGGAGCACTTTCATGGTCCATTCTGAAGGCATGTTTGCCACCTCGCCCACGTCATTAATACGGCGCAGGGCAGAGGCAAAGAGATTCCCTCAATTGCATTGGGCCAAGCTCTCATGCAACTGAGGGAATGTTATCTATTGATAGCGCTGGTGTGTCAACGCTCTCTGTATTACAAAAGGGGCCACACAAGTATTTGTGACCTTCTATAATACCAAAGTGCCCCAAGGCACAAAAATGAGGCACAAACACCCATTGCATCCCCAGGCCATGTGCTTAATATGGACCCTGGAACGCAAACTTGAATAGGTGTCTGACTCGAATTGTAAACTTTTCTCTTTTTCCTTTGTATAACTCACAAAGGCTCTGTGCCATTAGCCAAAAGTTACCACACTGTCTTAGATTTCCTAAAATGTACACCTCCTGCTTTTTGCATGGCACTTTGAAGTAGTTGCCCTGAGGCTATGTTATGCTATCATTGTTAACATTTTAAGGAACAGTAACATCATGTCCGTCAATCAAGCACATTAAAAGGTATTCTTACTCAATATTTGATGCTCCCATGAGCAAACAAATACTTTGTCATTACCCTGTCATGTGGTGTTTCCTTCTCTTGGCATATTTCTATGGGAAAGGTCAGGGCTCTATTTACACCCAACTTGGTTATCTTAGTTAGCTCATGTGAATCAAAAATAGTTTTGTGTAGCTTATAACTTTCTGTCAATGAACATGTTCTGTTTGTAATTCACATGTGTGTTGCTGCACTGGAAACAAAATCTCATGTTATTCTTTCCATGTATGAAGCTTAAGAAGTGTTTTAATAAATTAATTACTCAGACTAAGAGTGCTGCATTTTTTGCATTCCAGTCACTTCTTTTTTCTCTCAGTTTGAAGTAGAACATAACAATTTGGCATAGTCAAGCAGGTTGGAAAGTGTAAGATTTAAATGTCAAATATGTTTGGCAAGAAGTCAAAAGCAGCTTCACAAACCATTTTCCAAGTTTCATATGAGTTACCTGGGTGAACCAAAGAACCTTATAGTGTCCTTTCTAATGAGTGGTTTTGTGGTTAGGGGCTTTCAGAGCCCTAGGATGATATGTGTTAATTAAGCTGAGCTGAACGATGTGCTTGTATATTTACAAAAAGAACCTCTTGAATGGGGTTGTAATTTATCCATTTTATGTTGGAGGGGATTGTATTTGCTAATTGCTTATAGAAAAATGCATGAAAAATGTAAGCGTCTGGAACAAGAGAACCAGCAATTAGAAAGGCAGCTAGCTGAAACTAAAAATACTGTAACCATGCTGTCTTGTCAGAATAAGCTATTGCAAGATAAGACCAATACCTATTAGTCTGTCGCAGAAAAGGCAACTGTCAAAGTCGCTCAAAACAGGTTTCAGAGATGCAGGGGTAAAATTAATGGAAAGAAAGTTAATTTAGCAATTGCTAAACCCGGGTTAGACTAAAATCTGGAGGAATGGGATATGAACATTTGGGAAAGTACTGATTTTTCAAATACCAGTGATAAAGAGGTTAAAAAAGGTGGGGCCAGTTTGAGAAAGACTAGCCAAAAGTGGTTCGCGCACAGCCAATATTCAGATGCAAAATACAAGGCACTCAACAGAACCCAGGTGGAGTTGAAATGCATTCACTAGAAGATTACACCCAGCGAGAAGTTAATGATATCATAGACAGATTCAAACAGAAATCTGGGGAAGCATTACTTACATGAATTTTGTACTCTTAGCACTGACCCCCGTAATACAAGAACAATTTAAAAGTTATGGGAATCAAGGGATGACTAATTTGTTACAATTGGCAGTTATGGGATTTAATCAAAAATAGCATACTGAATCGGATTGTCTGATAAGCCTTGGTACACATTGAGTGATGCTATGCAAAGAATTAAAGAAGGAAGTATGAAAACTGCTATTCTTTTAGAATAAGCTCACAATTTGTGAGAGGCTCCTCTGAACTTTTCATTATGAAATAAAATCATTCACCTTGCCCCTCCAGCTTACAGGCAATTAATAATGACTCTCCTTATTAATCAGACAGGGCAGAGAATAAAAGAGGTGCTGGAGGCAGTTCACAAACTAGGAGAGTTTGGAGACTGGATTAAGCCAGAGAGAGTCTTGAGATCTGAGTGTCGCACAGATAACAACAGAGTATCTGGGAGAGATATGTTTATGGAATTACTGAAGGATGGTGTCAACAAGGAGCAGATTGATGGGATAGATACCAAAAACATGTGGGAGATGTACCGTAAAAGAGGGCTGGACCGAAAAGATGGTAACAGGAGGGTTAACAAGCAAGATAATAAACGCGTAACTCAGAGTCAGCCTCAGATGCAGGAGGACGGAAAAGAAAGGGAGAAAAATGTTTCCTCACGAGGGACAGAGGAGGAAGATTTGGACAGCAAGTAGTTAACTGTTGAGAGCAGGAAAGGGAGAGAATCGGCTTGCAAAAATGAATGCATATATCCAGACCTGACTTAGACAAAAGTTTACAGGTTTAAATCAAATTAGGAAACAGGCCAAGCTCTGATACATACAGGGATGGGCTTGTAAAGATAACAGACCCCATGTTGATTTAGAAATACACTGGAAACACAAAAATGTTCAAAGAGTCCGAGCATTAGTTGACACCTGAGAGGAGGCCTCTTTAATGTATGGTAATCCCAAAATGTTTACCAGTCAGCATTACACCACCACCAGGTGGGATGGAAAATAAACCCCTCCCGTGCAGGCTACTGTTCAGATGAAAATAGGAAGAACACTAAAGAGCCCCGTTCTAGAATGTATACTAGGAATTGACATTCTAAAGGGGATGACTTTATATTTGGATGATGATTGTTATCCGTTTGGGTTCAAAGAAATACATTTCAGTGGCAGCCAGGGTAATTTGCTTGAAGCAATACCCTGTTCCAGGAGGGAATGAGGAAATAAGTAAAACTATACATGAATTGATTAAGACTGGTGTGATACCTCCACCCACCACTGAATGGAATAATCCTCCGTGGCATATTCATCGAGCTAATGGGCGCTATAGAATGACCGTTGATTACCACAAGCTGAATAAATATACACACCTTTTGACAGCCTCGGTCCCCAACACCATCACTTTGATTGAAAGAATGCAAAAACATAGAGTGACCTGGTATGCTACCATTGATATTGTAAATGCTTTATTTTCAATACCATTGGCCCCTGAGTGTCAGGAACAATTTGCTTTCTCACAATGTGACAGACAATTTAAGGTGCAGTCTTTGCCTACGGGGTATATACATAGCCCCACCATCTGTCACCGGCTGGTGGCAGAGCACCTGGATGAAGTATCTGTCATTCCAGGTGTACAATTGGCCCATTACAATGATGCTGTTATGATTCAAGGAGAGACACAAGAAAAGGTGCAGACTCAGTTGAAGCGGGTTGTGGAACTCTTGCAGAATAAAGGGTGGATGATTAATCCAGACAAAATACAGGGACCCGCTCAAAATGTGAAGTTCCTAGGAATTCAGTGGAATCAGGGGCATAGAGAGGCAAAACAAAAGATTTTAGAGTTTGCTACTCCCCACACTAACCAGGAGACACAGTGATTTATTGGACTGTTTGGATTTTGGAGACAGCATATCCCTCACTTGAGTCAGATGTTGGCCCCTTTGTACAAAGTGACATGAAAGAAACATGAGTTTGAAAGAACAACAGCATTGTGCGTTTTTTTTATTGGCAAAGGAGGCGATTCAACAAGCTTTGGACTTATGGCCAGTGCAGGAAGGAGACATTGAGTTGCATGTAACCTTTCAGGGGCAATATGCCAATTGGAGCATGTGGCAAAAACACAGAAGAACGATGGTGCCCCTATGTTTCTGGACTAAAAAGCTACCTGATGTTGGAGAACGATATACTCCTTTTGAGAAACAGTTATTTGCTTGTTACTGGGATCTAGTAGATACTGAGCAAATGACCCTAGATCATAATGTGATTCTGAGACCTGAGATTCCAATAATGCAGTGGGTTATGAGCTCACCTAAAACTCACTGTATAGGACATTCAGAAAAAGCTGGTATCATATGTTGGAAATGGTACATACAGGATAAGGCCTGATTGTGACCAGCATGGACAGCAGCTCTACATGAATAAGTGTCACAAGTCCCTGTACAGGATGAGTAGAGGGAGCAGGAGGTACAGCAAATAAAAGAGTCACCAGTGAGGTGGGATGAGACGTTTGAATACTTGTCCCCTGACGATAGGAAGCATTTATGGTTTACCAATGGTTCAGCCAAGTATGTGGGGCTAAAAGACATTGGAAAGCATTGTCATATAACCCAATCACCAAGAAGTTGTTAACTATTACAGGAGAAGGGAAGAGCAGTCAATATGCAGAACTGTACGCTGTGTATCAAGCACTGAAACAAGAATTACCTGGGACTTGTCACATTTACACTGATTCTTGGTCTGCCACCAATGGGTTAGCTATCTGGCTTACCACATGGCATGCACATAACTGGCAAATACATTCTAAGGAGGTATGGGGCAAAGAGTTGTGGCAAGAAATTTGGGAAATGCGTGAGCAAAGTACCATTACTGTGTATCATTTAGATGCCCACTGTCCCACTGATTCACTAGGCCAATGGTTCAATTCCCTTGCAATCGACAAAGCCAAAATCTCAGGAGCAGAAGTGGCGACACCAGATTCTGGCTTGGTAGGGATACCTAAGTAGGTGCACCAAAAATGTGGACAGCTGAGAGAGAAAGCCACTTTGAGGCCTCTAATGAGGCAGATTAGAGGCATGCACATTCCCATAGACCTGATTAAAACTGTGATCATGCAATGTCCTACTTGTCAACACACACAACAGAGATCTATCCTGCAAACAGTTAAAGGTCGGTTTGGGTGAGGGAAATTACTGGGACAGATATGGCAAATTGATTACATTGGCTCAATACCGATCAGTCGTGGGTGTCAATACGCTTGCACAGTAGAGGACACTTAGGCCCATATTTATACTTTTTTAGCGCCGCATTTGCGTCATTTTTTGATGCAAAAACAGCGCAAACTTGCAAAATACAATTGTATTTTGTAAGTTTGCACCATTTTTGCCTCAAAAAGTGGCACAAATGCGGCGCTAAAGTATAACTATGGGCCTTATTCTGGTTACCTGATTGCCGTCCCTTGCATACGTGCCTCTCAGTATAATACTATCAAGACTCTGGACTTGTTAAAGTTATATTATGGAGTCCCACTCCAAATCCATAGTGACAATGAGTCACACTTCAAAGGGAAATTGGTACAAAACTATTGTTTACAACACCATATTGAGTGGATTTATCACATTCCTTATTCTCCTTATTATCTACGAGCTGCAGGACTGATTGAAAGAATGAATGGCTTGCTGAAAGCCCAATTACAAAAACTATCAGATGGAACTTTTGAAAAAATGAAGAGAGCATTTAAACGAAGCCCTCACAATTTTGAACAACGGGCCACTAACAAATGCAGAGACTCCATTGATGAGAATGTTAACCCTAGCATCACAGATAAAACCCCATGTGGCGACCAATAATATAATGTATTGGGAAATAAGACCAGGAGCCCTAGCTCCCTAATTAGGCACCCCTGAATCTGCAGGTCTTGATATACATACTTTAAAAGCTTACACATTGAAACCAAAAGACATGGCACTCTGTGAAACAGGTTTTGGAATGCAGATTCCCCAGAGCATTTTGGATTGATAGCGCCCAGATCTGGTTTGGCACCCAAAGGTATGCAGGACATAGGGGGAATGATTGATGCAGACTACCAAGGAGAAATTATAATAATTCTTCTGACTAGTGTAGACACTGTTTTGATGATGCAATCTGGAGACAGAATTGCTCAGATAGTAATTATTCCAGTGTATGGATGAAGAATGAAAAAGTCGACGGCCCCAGCCCTTCTTACAGTACGTGGGGAGGGAGGTTTTGGTTCAACTGACAAAAATTCCAAAAACAGCAGAAATCATTGCCAAGGGCAAGGATAATATCCTCAAAGTTATGAAGTCAGGGAAAGAGAAGTGGGAGCATGCACCAGCTGACAAATGTTATTTGCGAGAATGTTCATAATTGTCTCTTTTACAGATCATACTAAAATGTGTCTGCGTGCTAGCTGTGTAACATGGTCTCTTTTCGGGCACGTCCATGTGGGGGTCTGGAGGGATCGAAAGCCCCCAGCTCCGCAATGATTGATCGACCACGCTGATCGACACCTTCACTGCACTTGACAAAAAATGTTTGGATACATCTGGCATGAGTTGTACTGAACAAGTCGTATTTCTGCATGGCTTCCATGCAGAATACGGTGGATGTCATATCCTCCTGTCTGGTGGCCATCCCCATGCCTACAAACATTTTACTGGACATTTTTAATGCCACCAACAAGGATGGAGATGTCCAGGAAAGTGATATGTTTCCCATTTTAGTCCCTATAAATACTGTAGGTTTTGCCAAGAAATGACGGATGAAAAATGGGTCAATTTGACCCAATTGATTACTTACAACATTACCCCCGGGGATGTATGTTTTGAGTTTACTTGTGATTCACATCAAATTGAAAAATATGCTCTACTGCTCCTAGAGGCAACAACGGGGTCTCATCAAGAGATACCATTGGAACAACAAAATTATTGTCACTACTGAACCGATAAACATTGCAAAAGGATGACCAATGACTAGTCCAATCTCCACACTGTGACTGCTGCTAGTCACATCAAGCATGTCCAACTACCAGTAGGATGGTTATTCTCTTGTGGAAATACCACCTTTATATAAATTTCTGCTAATATAACTAGTTGACCGTGTACCTTTACACGATTAGGACTCATGATGTTTCCATTCTGTACATTCTCACTACCCAAGGGACACAGTTCAATTAAGTGAAAACTGTGACTCTGAAATTCAATTATTATCTAAATCAGAAAATATAAGCGTAAGTCTCTTCATTGTAGGAGTTCCAGGATTACCTGTTTATAGTACTCAAGTTATTAACAAGTTAGCATGCTTAATGGTTAAAAACATTGATCATTCTTCTATTGCTTTAGTTGAATTATTGCTAGATATATGAAGTACTAGAAAAGCTGCTTTGCAAAACAGGGCCGCCATTGACTATTTACTGTTAAAGCATGATCATGGTTGCTCAGTGTTAGACCTGACAGCCTTAGGATGGTCATCCCCCAACTTTTTGCCTGCCTCCCTTCACTTTTCTGACTCTGTTTTTGCTGGTTTTATGACTCTGCGCACATTACCACTACTAACCAGTGCTAAAGTGCATATGCTCTCCCCCTTAAACATAGTAACATTGGTGCATTCCCAATTGACCTATTTGATTTACTTGTAAGTCCCTAGTAAAGTGCACCACATGTGCCCAGGGCCTGTAAATTAAATGCTACTAGTGGGCCTGCAGCACTGGTTGTGCCACCCACATAAGTAGCCCTTAACCATGTCTCAGGCCTGCCATTGCAAGACCTGTGTGTGCAGTTTCACTGCCACTTCGACTTGGCATTTAAAAGTACTTGCCAAGCCATAAACTCCCTTGTTCCTAAATATAAGTCACCCCTAAGGTAGGCCCTAGACCCCAGCAAATCAGACACTTCTGGACCTGAACCTGCAACCTGTCAAAAAGAACTGCCTTGCTGCCCAAACGACTCATCTCGACTGCTTTGCTGAGAAGGACTGCTGCCCTGATATAGCCCTGCTGCCTTGCTGCCCGCTGACTTTGCTGAGAAGTGCTCTCCAAGGGCTTAGATTGAGCTTGCCTCCTGTTTTCTGAAGTCTCAGGGCCAAAAAGACTTAGGGGGTCATTACGGCCAGGGGTAATGTGGCGTCCGTACCACCAACAGGCTGGCGGTACGGAGACCCGTATTACCGGTCGCACTGCCGGGGCTGGCGATTATGACTCCCCTACTGCCGGCCTGTTCCTGGCGGTTTGCACCGCCAGGAAGAGGCTGGCGGTAAGGGGAGTCCTGGGGCCCCTGGGGGCCCCTGCACTGCCCATGCTACTGGCATGGGCAGTGCAGGGGCCCCCTAACAGGGCCCCGTGCAGCTTTTCACTGTCTGCATAGCAGACAGTGGAAAGCCCGACGGGTGCTACTGCACCCGTCGCACGGCTGCAACACCGCCGGCTCCTATGTTGCGGCCCCATCCCCGCTGGGCCGGCGTAAACTAGGTTTGTGCCCGCCTGCTAAGCGGGGATGTTGTAATGGGGTCCGCGGGAGTGCGGCCGCATTGGCGGCCGCACGTCAGGTACCGCTTGGCGCCCGCCAAGCTTGTAATGACCCCCTTAATCTCTTCAAGAAACTCCTTGTGCATGAAAATCGACACACAGCCTGCCGTAAACGATGCAGAGCTGTTGTGCGACAGAGAAATCGTCGCACAGCCGAAGCGGAATGATGCAGTTCAACTTCCTGAGTGAGGAATCGACACAGCATTTGTCGTGCAACAGGAAATTTGATGCATAGCCATACCGGATCGACACAACACCTGTGTCTTCATCCTGCATGCCCAGGATTTCCACACATCGTCCCTGGGTGTCAAAAAGATCCCCACATCGCAATGAGGAACCAAGACTGCATGCTGGAAATCAATGAAAAGCCTCTTGCACCATGGACAGAAACAATACCTCGTATGTACCACGTCGGAACATCTGACTCACACCCTATTTTTCCACGCATGTCCTCCTCTGTGGTCTCCATGCGTGTTATTATTGATGCAAACCAGGTACTTTGTGAAACCAAGAGACAACTGTTGATTTCTAAAATGTAAGACTCTTTTTTATCTTGCAAAAATGATATCTCAACTTGTGCTTATTGAATCTTTATTGTTTTTGACCTTGATTAAACCAGGTAAATATAATTTATTTTTCTAAACCTGTGTGGTGTATTGTTGTAGTGTTTTCACTGTGTTACTGTATGATTTATTGCACAAATACTTTAAATGTTGCCTTCTAAGTTAAGCCTGATTGCTCAGTGCCAAGCTACCAAAGGGTGGGTACAGAATAATTGGGATTGTGTGTGACTTACCCTGACTAGGATTGTGGTCCCTATTTGGACAACGGTGAATACCTCTGCCAACTAGTGACCCCATTTCTAACACTCAGAATTTGAGAGTCTTTGTTGCTTTATTTTGTCAGACCACTCTTAATCTATGCAGTCCCATACTGACACTTTACATAATTGGTGAAAGAAGTAAAACAAGATGTAAACAAAGAGTGGTGGGACTGGTTGTTCCAGTGGTTGCCCGATTTTGGGCAATTACGCCATGCTTTATGCGGGATACTTTTAGTAATTTCCATCATAATAATGCTACCTTTGCTGTGTACAATGCATACCTCACCTGCTTACAATGTATTAGCCTAAAAGAGTTAATTTTAGACCAGTACGCTATGAGAGTCACTTGTGAAAGGGTGGAGTGTAATGCTATCTGTATTTAACCACCGGCTCCATCTTGACCCCTTACTCCATTTTGTGCTTAGCTTAGCTGCAAACACTGTCACGTTCTTTGTGTAGGTAATTTTCCTCACACAGCTTGTGCAACGTGTTTTCCCTCTTTGGAACCAAGGACGGGGACATAACATGGGGAGTAGTAATGATAAGATGTACCAGGCTGAGAATGTTTATGGGAAAGCAGGGAACAGCTCGGTTTTGGAAGTACACCCTGGGATTTGGCCAGTCCCTAAACGTGCTCTTTCAACACTGACCTGTTATGGCCAGCATTTGAACAACAACCTACCCGAGGGAAAGGGGGTTTCTAGAATCTTCCTCTAGAATAATATAGAGTATATATAAGGTAGTGGGGGATTGACAACTGGGAAGAAGGAGCAAATCTGAGAAGAGACCCTTGCTCAGAAAATAATCCAGTTGCCGGCATTCTCTCTTTTTGGTTGTCCGGGTTCCGCTTCCTCAAGATGCCAGACAAAGGGATGATGTTGATGTCAAGCCCCATTGTGATGCATTTTTAATTCTTATTTTAAGCTTTGGGTTGTGCATGCATGAATAAATAGTATATATATGTTACTGTGAACATTATTATTCTACTGCTGTAATCATTTTTAAAATGGCATGTGCTGCATTGGAAATAAAAGATCACATTATTCTTTCCGTGTATGAAGCTTGGGAAGTGCTTTAATCATTTCATTATTCAGACTATGGTGGTCATTCTGACCCTGGCGGTCTTTGACCACCAGGGCGGAGGACCGCGGGAGCACCGCCGACAGGCCGGCGGTGCTCCAATGGGGATTCCGACCGCGGCGGTAAAGCCGCGGTCGGACCGGCACCACTGGCGGGGTCCCGCCAGTGTACCGCGGCCCCATTGAATCCTCCGCGGCGGCGCAGCTTGCTGCACCGCCGCGGGGATTCCGACCCCCCCTACCGCCATCCAGATCCCGGCGGTCGGACCGCCGAGATCCGGATGGCGGTAGGGGGGGTCGCGGGGCCCCTGGGGGCCACTGCAGTGCCCATGCCACTGGCATGGGCATTGCAGGGCCCCCCGTAAGAGGGCCCCTACATGTATTTCACTGTCTGCTGCGCAGACAGTGAAATACGCGACGGGTGCAACTGCACCCGTCGCACAGCTTCCACTCCGCCGGCTCGATTCCGAGCCGGCTTCATCGTGGAAGCCTCTTTCCCGCTGGGCTGGCTGGCGGTCTGAAGGCGACCGCCCGCCAGCCCAGCGGGAAAGTCAGAATTACCGCCGCGGTCTTTCGACCGCGGAACGGTAACCTGACGGCGGGACTTTGGCGGGCGGCCTCCGCCGCCCGCCAAGGTCAGAATGAGGGCCTATGAGTGCTGCATTCTTTGCATTTCATTCACTTTGTTTTCCTCTCAGTTTGAAGTAGAGCAGAACAAGGGGTAGATAGTGGACATGCTCCATCTGTCTGGATTCATCCCTTTTACTCTCTTAGCACCACAAAGCATATGTTATAGGTGACTACAAACCATACTGGCCCGTTCCAATTTTCTGACCAGCGCACGATAATGTTGATGTTCTATTGCTGGACCTAGCCAGCCCGGCGCCACAACAACAGCCACTGAGATTCTCTACATCCCAGAAGGAAAGGATCTTGTAAAACCTTTCTATACTGTTCTTGATTTCATAAAATATTTGGGCTTTCTGATTTTTATTCCCACAAAAAATTAAAATAATAAAGCCTTTGTCAGCAAACAGTTACAATTATAGGCTGTTTGAGACAGTAACAATGTTTGCCTATATACAAATTGCCTAGAATTGGTGCAGTTAGAACTTAATACGTTTTTCTCTCGCACCTCCACTTTCAGTTGGTGACTAACAATTGCCTCAACCTGTCTTCTTGATCTTGTGCTCACATACAGTAGCTATATGCAGGCATTTACAAATAGTGTAAATTATTGATCTCAACATCTGGGTGCCACTCTTCTTTACCTTATTCAGCACCTGACTAAATAATGTCTGCAGCTGGATGGTATTCTTCCATTGAACTGGATTCTTCTGAACTTTTCTGTGTAGCTGTAGCAGTTTGCTTTGAGAGAAAAGTGCTAAATCATGAAACTTACCACATAGAACAGATAACTGCCCTTGTCATTCCTCAGCGCCACCTCTTCCTTCTTCTATGTGTCTCCGTCAATGCTGTTCACTGCTTTTCACCATTATCTGATTGTATATGTCTGGTTGCACTATGCTGAAAATCCTTATCTAGGGCTTTTTGAGCATTTAAACAAATACCTCAAAATGTAAAAGTTCCTGGCTGACCCTCAACACAGTATCCGCCCTTGTTCTGAGACTGAGCCATTAATTGGTAGCATGATCAAAAGACCAAATTGGACGAGTGTACAACTGTTGTCCTCATAATGCTAGACATTTTGTCTGCCTTTGAGGAAGTCCATCACTACATTTGACAATCTCTGAGCTATTGACTTTACACACAGCATCTTGGATAAATTGTCTAATTTCCTGTTAAGACACTTCCAGATCATTTTCTCCTCAGCCCATTTCCTTCAGGTTTATCCTTTACAGTAATGCTGATGACATACATGGACAAGAATGGTCCTTGATTCTAAATAGCTTGGATTCTGTCTTGTGGCTCTCCATTCCTGTATCTTGAATCTCAATGTGAGCAGGATGTTAACCTTTACCAGAGGATTGTTTTCAGCCCTATACCCATGCCTGCTTTTTCAATAGAGGTACCTGAACGTCAAACTTACTATTTGCCAAAGTCAACACGGTTGTAAAATCTTTAATCCATCAACAATAAAAGTTCAGGTAAATCTACAGTTTTTGTTGTTTCTTTGGATTCAGGCCTCCATTGCGCTAGCCCTCTCTTTTCTGAACTATTCCAAACACTTCTCCTTGGGATACAAGAATATCTCTTGCATAGGTTTCAAAAGGTTCAAATGTAAGGGTGATACTGCTTCTTCCTCTTTGTCTTATAACTACATAATTGCTGTGGTGTGTAATTTTCTTTGGCTTCATTAGCCGGGTGTGTCTCTGCCAAGATCCTCTGTATCACACACTGCACCTTATGTCAATTTGGGCATACCTTCCTTCAAAGAGTACTTGGACTAGATCCAACTCTAGATTAAAATTCCAAACTTAAAGAGATCTTTATTTAGAGTTTTGACTTTCTTCATCTAAAGTGCAAAACAGTGGAACTGCCCTCAGGCTACATTATGAATACTGATAACCAGCTTATTTCTTTTGGAGGAAAAAAAGTGATTAAGAACATGTTCTCCACATAACTATCATCAAATATTTAGTAAATGAACAGAATTCTCAGAATGTTTTATCCTTCTTGGAAATTGTCTGTCTAGTAAATATAATATTTACAATGTATTTTTCCAGCCTCATAGATAACTTATTTGTCATTTCCATTCTCTCTTTCTTCCCCTGTACCTGTATACTGTCACTTTTCTTTCTTCATTTACTCTTGCTGTATCCTGGTCACTTCCTGCTTATACTTCACATGTATTTTACCTATGTCTAATCATTCTGCCTATACACTAATGTTAGAAATGGGGTCTTTGGTTGGCAGTCAGGTTACCACTGTCCAAGCAAGGACCCTCACTCTAGTCAGGGTACGTCACACACAATCCAAATTATCCTGCGCCCACCCTCTCTTAGCTTGGCACTGAGCAGTCAGGCTTAACTTAGAAGGCAATGTGTAAAGTATTTGTGCAATAAATCATGCAATATTTAAGCCTCATGGCCTCAGGTAGGCCAGTGACCATACCTTTGAGGGTCTTGTTGAATCTCTCAACAAGCCCATTGGATGGAGGATGATAAGGGTTGGTAAACCGATAGGTCACCCCAAACTCATCCCACATGGACTTCATGTAAGCAGACATGAAGTTTGTGCCTCTGTCAGACACAACTTACTTTGGGAATCCCACACGGGTAAATATTCCCATCAGGGCTCTGGTCACCACCAGTGAAGGAACTGTTCTCAGAGTGATTGCCTCTGGATAGTGGGTGGCATGGTCCACCAAAACCAGGATAAACTTGTTGCCCAAGGCAGTTTTGGGGTCCAAGGGACCAATAACGTAGATGCCTCCCCTTTCAAAGGGGGTGCCAACGACGGGGAGTGGGATCAGGGGGGCTTTAAGCCTTTTTCCTGTCTTCCCACTAGCCAGGCAGGTAGGGCAGGCCCTGCAGAAATTATCTGAGGCTCCCCGCATTCTAGGCCAATGGAAGTGGGTGACAAGCCAGTCAAAGGTCTTGTCTTGGCCCAAATGTCCTGCCAGGCGTACGTCATGAGCCAGACCCTGTAGAAAGGCCCAGTAATACTGGGGGACCACCGGCACACGTCCTGCCCCAATGGCCGGAGCCTTAGGCTCACTGTAAAGGAAATCATTCTCCCAGTAGATATGGGATTGCCAGAGGCTTCACCAGCTGTTTGGGCTGTGGCCTGTTGCCTCAGACCCTCAAGGGTAGGGCATTCCTTCTGCACCTTGCAGAATTCTGCACTAGTTGCCCCCCTCTACTTGCCAGCCAGCAAGTTCAGGCAGGTTAACCAGGTCAGCAATGGCCTTTCCGGTTGGCCAGGGACCCCGTCCACCACCATGGGAATATCTGAGGCGGGTTTCCCGCGCCGCTTGCCCTTCCTCTTTGCATCTGTCTGGGCCATTATTCCAGGCTCCAGACGCCCTTGACTCCCTTCCCGGGCAGACATGGACCTTGTGGTCATGAAGACTCACTCAGGCAAACCTAACATCTCCAGATGGGATCTGAGCTCTACCTCCTTCCAGGCAGTATGCTAAAGATCATTGCCTAACAGGCAATCTACAGGCATGGCAGGACTCACAGCTACTTTCAGAGTTCCAGAGACAGCCACTCAAAGGGAACCAGAGCCACCGGTAGGTGACTCTCATGATTGTCAGTGACTATGCCCTTGTGGAATGTATTAGGGACTATCTGCTCTGCTGACACCAGCTGACTCTTGACAGTAGTCATACTGGCTCCTGTGTCACGCAGAGCCTGTACCCTTTGCCCATCAATGGCGACCCACTGCCTATACATAGAAGTATCAGCAGGCATGTGGGCTTTAGGCACCATCTCCTTATCTCCCAGGGATACTAGGGAAACCTCTTTCTGCCCCCCCCAAAGCTAACTGGGACTATCTCCCCCCCGACCGCTACACTAGCCAACCCGGGTGTTTGCCCTCCAATGGTGGGCAGTGCTCTCTTGGAACACTGGGAGGTGCCCTTAGAGTGTCCATGCTGGTAGCACTCTAAGCATTTGGGGATGAACTTCCCTAACTTCTCGTAGAAATACCCTGGTTTCTTCCCAAACCTAGAAGAGGAATGGTTACCAACCTCCCTTGGGTATTGTTTTGGGGGCCTTTTGAGAATACCTTTGTGGGTGTCCCCCTAGATGCCTTTTTGGACACTCTGGTGCTAAACCAGAGGTCCGCCACCTCAGCAAGCTTCCTGGGATCAGTCAGCTTACTATTTACTAAGTGCTGGCACAACTCTGTAAAAGAAATACTGAGCATATGCTCTCTCAGAATCAAATCATATAACCCTTTGTAATCATTGAGTTTGCTGCCCCACGCCCATCCATTCAGTGCCTTATTGGAGAAATCAAAACAATCTACCCAATTCTATGTAGAAAATGTGGTGCTGTTCCTAAACCTCTGATGGTATTTCTCAGGGGTCAGCCTACTTTAGCCAGTAAAGCGGTTTTCATGGGTGCATAGACATTCTGATCATGTGGATCTAGTGTAAGGAGTGTGTCCCTCCCCACTGCTGGTACATAAAACCACAAGGCCACCCCCCATTGCTCCTCAGAGGTCCCATGAGCCCTTAGTGCAACTTCATAGGCAGCCAACCACTTGTCAATGTCATCTCCCACCACATAACTTGGCACCACATTCTTGGGTATATGAACCTTTTTCTCCCCAACAGATCCTGCATGTATGCTGCCACCTTCACTGCTGGACTCAGACTGTCTCGCCTTGATCTCCAGCTTCTTAAGACTCAATTCATGAGCCAACAAAAGTTTATTTTCAGCCAAGGCTCTCTCAGCTGCAGCCTCAGCTCTCTCAGCTTCAATTTGCTTGGCTGCTCTCTCAGCTTCCGCCTGTTTGGCTTCTCTCTCTGCCCTCCTTTCCTCCTGGTGAGCTCCAATTTTCAACCTTGCATTTGCAATTGAAATTCCCTCTCCTCTCTCCTTTCCTCTGCGGTCAGGCCCTGATCAGAGACACTGCTCCTTGGTTTGGCAGGGGACAAAATTACAGTGGTAACATCATCCACTGATGGCAAAAAATCCTCTGAGGGGGCCATCCTTTGGACCCTCCTCCTCAGCATCCTCCTCTGAATGGGCTTCTGTCCAGGCCCTCAGCGCCATTTGAAATTCCTCCTTTCTGGAGGCACCTTGGGTGGGTACTCTCAAATCCCTGCAGAACACTTTCAGCTGTTTGACAGTATATGTCTCCAACAGGGCTAGGTCAAAATCTTAATTTCCAGCTTGAGACCCAGCCAGAGACATGTTGAGTGAGGGTTTTAGTTAGACAATTGTCAGGAAAAACGAAATTGTAGAAAAAAAGATAAAAAATCAAGTTGACCTTAAACTCTAGGTAGGTAGTGAACACTGCACAAATACAAGTCCTATTCTCACCGCTGATCACCAAAGTTAGAAATTTGGTTGCCAGTCAGGTTACCCCCTGTCCAAGCAAGGACCCTCACTCTAGTCAGGGTAAGTCACACACAATCCAAATTATCCTGTGCCCACACTCTGGTAGCTTGGCACTGAGCAGTCATGCTTAACTTAGAAGGCAATGTGTAAAGTATTTGTGGAATAAATCATGCAATAACACAGTAGTACACCACAAAAATACACCACATAGTTTTTAGAGAAACATATAATATTTATTTTATAAGATGCAGGTCAAAACGATTAAAATGCAATAAGTCTATGTTGAGATATTACTCTAAAAGTGGTATAAAGTGTCTTCAGCCTCTAAAAAGCAATAAATGTCTCTTTCAAGCACAAAGTACCTGGTTCGCGTGCAAAATCTGCGCAAAGAACTGCAGAGGAGGAGATGCGTGGAAACAAAGGGGGTGCATGTAAATTTCTCAGGCATCATTTCGTTTTCACGCCAGGAAGGCTGTGCGTTGAGTTACAGCGCTCGGTCGTGGATCCTCTTCGGGTTGCGGGGTATTCAGACAACACGGGGACGTTGCATGGATTTCTGGCGCTGACAGGACCAAGTCACAGGGGCTGCGTCGATCAGGTGGACGTTGTGTGGAAATTTCTACAACACAGCAGGCACTGCGTCGATTCCTCTCTGGAAGTCAGGCTGCATTGTTCCGGCTTGGCTGTGCGTCGATTGAGTGGCTGTGTGTCAAATTTCCGGTCACTATGCTGGTGCTGCATCGATTTTCTCTGTGCGAAATCAGGCTTTGTTGTTCCGGGTTCGGCGTGTGGTGAATTTTTCAACGCAGTGCAGGCTGTGCGTCGTTTCTGGCAGGCTTTGCATCGATTTTCGCTGCATAAGGAGTCCATCTTGTAGAGATGAAGTCTTTTTGGTCCTTAGGCTTCTGGAAGACTCTATCCAAGCCCTTGGAGAGCACTTCTTCACCACTGCCAGAGAGCAGTAAGGCAGCAGGGCAACAGCAAGGCAGCAGTCCTTCGCAGAAAGCAGTCAGGTGAGTCCTTTGGGAAGCCAGGCAGGTCTTCTTGGCAAGATGCAGGTTCTGCTTCAGGTTCTCTTCTCTAGGAAGAGTCTGAGTTGGTAGGGGCAGATGCCCTGTTTAAATACCCAAATGTGCCTTTGAAGTGGGGGAGACTTCAAAGAATGGCTTAGAAGTGCACAAGGCCTCCTTTCGGTGCAATCCTGTCTGCCAGGGGGCCAGTAGGGGGTGTGGCAGGGTTTTGTGTGAGGGCAGGCTACTGTCCTTTGACATGCAAGTGATAGGCCCTCCATCCTCCCAGCCCAGGAAGACCCAATCAAAATGCAGATGTATGCAAGTGAGGCTGAGTATCCTGTGTTTGGGGTGTGTCTGAGTAAATGCACAAGGGAGCTGTCAACTAAACCCAGCCAGACATGGATTGTAAGGCACAGAAGGATATAAGTGCAGAGAAATGCTCACTTTCTAAAAGTGGCATTTCAAAAATAGTAATATTAAATCCAACTTCACCAGTCAGCAGGACTTTGTATCACCATTCTGGCCATTTAAATATGACCTTGTTACTCCTATCAGATCAGAATCTACCACTCAAACAATATATGAGGGCAGCCCCAATGTTAGCCTATGAAGGGAGCAGGCCTCACAGCAGAGAAACATCCTTTTTTACGACTTTTTTATTACGAAAGTCGTGGTTTTGTGCCTTAACTACGTATGTTCTGAACAACGAACATGCGTGGTTAAGGTACAAAGAAGGGAGTTGGCGAAGGTAAGTGGTGGGTTTAGGTTTTGGGGTGGGGTTGGGGGGTGGGGTGTTTTTGGTTTTGGGGAGTGGGTGGGGGGTCAGGGGGTTTTAGGTTTTGGGGTGGGGTTGGGGGGTGGGGAGTTTTTGGTTTTGGGGAGTGGGTGGGGGGTCAGGGGGTTTTAGGTTTTAGGGTGGGGTTGGGGGGTGGGGCGTTTTTGGTTTTGGGGAGTGGGTGGGTGGTCAGGGGGTTTTAGGTTTTAGGGTGGGGTTGGGGGGTGGGGCGTTTTTGGTTTTGGGGAGTGGGTGGGGGGTCAGCGGGTTTTAGGTTTTGGGGTGGGGTTGGGGGGGTGGGGTGAGGGATGTAGGGTGAATGGTGCCTATTGCTAATGATTTTATCAGGAATGCCTTTACAACGAAATATCGTTGTTAAGGCATTCGTGGTAAAATCATTAGTAGTAAGGACGAGGTCGGTGTTCCGACCTCGTTGTTAAGGTTAGTAGTTGTTTTTAATTCGGTGTTCCGTCATATAATCCTCACAGCAGTGTGAAAACGAATTTAGGAGTTTTACACTACCAGGACATGTAAACTACACAGGTACATGTCCTGCCTTTTGCCTACACAGCACCCTGCCCTATGGGTTACTTAGGGCATACTTTAGGGGTGAGTTATATGTAGAAAAAGGAGTTTTAGGCTTGGCAAGTACTTTTAAAGTCGAATTGGCAGTGAAACTGCACACACAGGCCTTGCAATAGCAGGCCTGAGACAAGGTTAAGGAGCTACTTAAGTGGGTGGCACAATCAGTGCTGCAGGCCCACTAGTAACATTTAATCTACAGGCCCTGGGCACATATAGTGCACTTTACGAGGGACTTATAAATACATTATATATAATCCAATTGGGTATGATCTAATGTTACCATGTTTAAAGGGAGAGAGCATATGCACTTTAGCACTAGTTAGCAGTGGTAAAGTGTGCAGATTCTTAAAACCAGCAAAAACAGTATCTAAAAAGTGGAAGGAGACAGGCAAAAAGTTAGGGGTGACCACCCTAAGGCTGTCAGGTCTAACAACTAGTACCTCAAAGCTCAACAATAACTTTGTAATTCTACACTTACCTGTATCATGGTGCCACAGTTTTTGTCCATATCCTAATAGTTTTACCCCCACCTATACCTTTTTCCTGCTATGACTTTCTATACCCTATTACCTCTATTTACACTCCTGTTCCTCTATCCTTCTGTTTACTCTAACACCTTCAACTTTCCTGTACTTTAGTATCTATACTGCCACCTGTAATCTAATTTTTCTACCCCCTTACTCTTCTCTCGTAGATAAACCTCTACTTCTACTCTAGTACCTCTTCATTTACCCACTGTATACCCAAATCACCTCCTGGCTAGAGCTGAATAAGGTTATTTCTATCCATTCAATATTATGGCCCTTATAACGAGTTTGGCGGGCGACAGGGGCCGTCCGCCAAACTCGTCTCGCCAACTGACCGCCAGTGCGGTCAGAACACCGCTGGCCCTATTTGGGGTTCACCACAGGGCTGGCGGCCAGAAACAGCATTTCCTCCAGCCGGCTCTGCAGTGAACAGGGCCTTCACATTGCTCGTAATCGAGCCGGCGGCAATGTGGCGCTGCAGCTGGTGCAGCAGCACCGTCACACACTCCACTACCCATAATACAGGCAGTGGAATGAGTAACGGGGCAGTTCATGGGAGGCCCTTCACTGCCCATGCAAAGTGCAGGGGCTCCCCCGACACCCCCATTCTGCTAACCTTTCCATGGGGCTGTAACTGCCATGAAAAGGTTGGCGTTATGGGAACTTGTAATCCGGAGCTGCCCTGGCAGATTACAGCTGCTGGGACCACCAGGCTACTGAGGTCTCAGCTTTGAGGCCACACAATGGGCAGCACTTCCTGGATAAATGTAAGTATTATGGCATGTAAGTCAGTCGCGGTTCACAGTGCTAAAACGGGGCTGGTGCAGCGCGAGAGGGGAAGAAGAGGGGACGGGGGGGGAGCAGCGGAGGTATATTAAATTAGAAAAAATAAATTTAAATTTAAAAAACTTACCTGATTTGCAAATCCTGACACTGTTCAAAGAAGCGTCAGGATTGGCTGGGAGCGCCCAGCCAGGGTACTCCCAGGCAGACTGAGAGCCTGTGCAGGCTCTTTGCAGCCCGGCAACTGTGTTGCTGGGCTGGAGAGAGCCTACTGCACATGTGTGTTTGGCCGGCCCAAGACATCCGGCCAAACACACATGGGCTCTGAGGAGGAGTGCTGTGCACTCCCCCTCACTCCTCATCACCCCGTGGCCCCACCCCTTTCAGAACGAAAGGATCATAAACATAGTTGTTCTGAAAGGTTTGCTACTTGTGCTGCTGGCAGAGGAGGGGCGACGCTCCTCCACCCTAACGGAGGAGCTGCCCCTGATGTCAGTGTAATGCCCTTCTGCTAAGCTCTCTTCCCTGCCAATGATTCTGACACCTTATTCTAGGCCATGCACTTAAGAAAGATTTTTAGCAGGGAAATAGTGATGATGGCTCTGCCTATATTAAGCACAAAACAGATTATGCTGTAAAATGTGGAATTTATTTGCTGAAGTTGGTGTGATGTACAGAAAGGCAATACCCATTTGACTTTTTTTTTTAAAAAGCAATGCAATTATCTAGTGACCTTCATGTCAACGTGGGTCAAATTAAGCCAAAGGCTTTGTAGAAGCAATTTGTAAATGATTTCTAGCTGAAATTTAGAATGATAGTTTCCCAACTGTACAGTTCGTAGTATTCATTTTATGTTAATAAATGCAGGCCAGATAACAGTGCATTTGTGGCCTAATGAACTGCTACATGTTTTGAACTCGCAGGCTAAGTGATACATGACCTCTGCAGTAAACTAATTTTAATGCAGCTTATGTTCATTTGTAAAATGTCTTTTGTATTTTTTCCTAGGCTGTACTTTGGAGGTACAAATTTTCCCAGCTGAAAGGTTCTTCTGATGACGGCAAAAGCAAAATAAAATTTTTGTTTCAGAATCCAGATACCAAGCAAATTGAAGCAAAGGTAAAGTGGCATATGACTGGAAGCAAAACAATTAAAATGTACAAACAACAGAAGGTAGGAGACAAAATAGCCCACGGCCATCCCAGGTTTAATGAAGATGTATATATAACCGTTTAAGGAGAAGTTCACTGCTTTAAATCAGCGTGCTTGTATTTGCAGCAGAAACTTTAAAAACATGTTTGTGTGTTTCATGTAAGTCTTGAGAGCTCATTTGAGAAACGCCAAAGAGTTAGAACTATAATACCTCTCAATGCCATTATTCACATCTGTTAACAATGCGATAATAGCTAATATCCGACCAGATTTGTCCACCCCATCTTATTGCCTTGGAAGACTGAGAAATGCAGTCCTTTGTTACACAAGAGCCGGTCATACCCGCTGTTACTCCAGTGCCCCCTAGCTTATTCTTTCAGGCACACTTACATTTTCTAGGTGCATCAAGTTGCTGCAGTGGTTATGTGGTGAGGAGTGTACGAGTACCTAAACAGGGACAACTCTACCACCAGAAGGTGGCCTAAAAGCATCAGATCATTTAATATATTTTAAAGAAACGACACCAGATAGCAAACATTTGTTAATTCATAAAACAGCGACAATTTGCACCAAAACTGCACGGTGTTTGTAAATGCAAACTACAGTCATCCAGAAAAAATGCATATCCAATGCCCTGCTTTCATTGCCATTTCTAATTACTTGAAATAACGATTTACTCTTACCCAGTTTTAAGGAAACCTTTTTACCAATCTCGAGAAGAGAGAAGGATAAGGGGGATATTTACTAGAAAATGGCACATCATAGATGATGCACTACTTTTCTTGCGCCCTATTGCACCTCGTATTTACAAAACGGCGCACCATGGGACATGTTAGGCCAGTAGGATCAAAAATGTTGACGCTGTTATGGCACTTTGGTGGATTAGTGGCAAAAAATAATGGTGCAAATCCACCAAAGTAAAAGGAGGCCCGTTAAATACAATGGGGGTGTCTCTTTACAAAAAATGATGCAAAAATAGTGCAGTATAATCTTGTACATTTCACTGTGCCATTTTTCTAGGCCTCCTAATGGGGGAATGCCCCTCTTGAATAGATTATGCCTGGTGCAGGCATAATGTGGCGCAAGTGGTTACAAAGTGGCACAGTGCTTGCATGCGCAATTTTGTAAATATGGCGCAACAAAAATGTTTATTATACTCAACACCTAAAAACAAATTCATAGTGGTAAAAGGTTTGATTGGTTCAAAATTGAGTTACAGCACAGTTCCAACATTCAGGTTCTCAACTGGAGTTGATGGTATAGGCCCTATTTGATCCCTTTGGCACATTCAGGATTTCGCAAAACTCTCTGAATTATTGGATTGAGAATGTAGGGAACACCAATGACAACAGAGATAATTGCAGCTCTTCAAAAACTCGTTTTTTCAAAACACTGGCATAATTTTCAATAGGCTCAGTCCATGATATTGTGTCAGGATTCTAAATCATATACAAATTCATTAACGATTTTGGGAATGGGAAATTTGGGCTGCAAGGGAGAAAGGTCACAGTCTTGACATGAACTGTGATAGAGCTCTTGCAAGACCTAAACATTCCTGTACAATACGATTAGTTTATTTTGCATAAGGAATAGTTTGCAACTTGACTCAAACAAGAAGGCTTTTCTCAGAGAATATGGTTCTTATACATGTTTAACAGCTAGTCTAACAGCAGTGGAGTTAAGACGCAAAGTACAAAAAAAACATCCACACCAAGTTAAAAGACAACATTTTAAAAAATAAGTCGTATTTTGCAGCACAAAAAATGAGTAAAAATGATAACAGCAGAATCGTGCAAAAGTATAAAACAAATCAGAAGTATGTTTTTAATTTACAGAGAGCTCGAAATCAGATTGAGGGGGAATCTAGATCCAGAAAAGTAAGTTGAACCATGATGTCTCACCTATTGAATCAGTTTTTAGTTTATAATGAGCTGACTGGAAGCTACAGAATTGTAAAGTTTAATTCAAAAGTTCAAGTACCTTGCAGGAAAGCGTCGAACTTATGCGGTACTATGGTGGCTGAATGTTTTGCTCAGAATAAGGTGACGCTCCTGTGAGGAAGTGTCAAACGGCAGGGGGTACTATGAGGAGTGGCTAATGAGATGAGATCAATCCCAGGTGCGGATTGCTTGAAGTCTCTTACCAGGTTCACACTCTTTCTGTGGCCATGGTTTCATGTGATTTCCGCAGGATGGCTTGACATGAACATTAATTTGGTGCAATGTGGAGCAATAGTTATTTTTTTAAGTATAAGTTACAAGATCCACTGGACAAGCTGCAGGTTTCGTCATATCTAGTTACTCTTAAGCAAGCTACATGTAGTATTCTCAGGATCTTTTAAGCACCCCTGTATTCTCAGGATCTTTTAAGCACCCCTGCCCAAAGTCATTCAGGACTAGTACCTTTCAGGCATGGTATCATTTCCATCTCCAACAGGCAGTAGCCTCTTCAATACTCAGGCATCATGGAGAACGTTACTCCTGTATATAGGCTCTTGGGAGAGGGTAGAACATTACTTTGAAACCCAGGACTGGAAACCTGCAACACTGGCTGTGTATTACACTGCAGAGGCAAAGGTTCTAGACATAGGGGGTCATTCCGACCTTGGCGGGCGGCTACCGCCTCCCGCCAGGCGGAAACCGCCATGCGGCCGCCAATGCGGCCGCACTCACGCGGCCCCCATTCCGACATTCCCGCTGGGCTGGCGGTCTCAAACTTGCGGAATGAGGCCGCAACACAGGAGCCGGCTCCGAATAAAGCCGGCGGTGTTGCGGCCGTGCAACGGGTGCAGTTGCACCCGTTGCGCTTTTCACTGTCTGCTATGCAATATGTCGATATGTAACAAATTAATAAAGGATCAAGACCTACAGGAGGATTTATTGTTCCAGACAGTTCTTCTAGACTATTCACAAGGTTTTAACACTAACATCAATCCTGATGAGTAAAGAGGCCTTGTCCCTGGATGAAAGGAACTGTCCCATTCGGCTGTGAATATACTGAAGGTGTTTCAGAAAATGCAACTATGTCGGTCTTTACTTAGTAGTTAAATTTGTTTTGTAACGTTTGCTCTAGGTAATTCCAAAGATAAGGACCCAAGCTTTAGCCATCTGGGACTACTTTGCTGGTGAAGGGCCGCTTTTATTGACAATAACGTCTTTGTGGTGATTGTGTGATGCCAGGTATTGCAGGCAGAGGAGCTTTTCACAAGTGCAAGGTACACAGAACCTTGAGACAGATTATTTGCTGCATTTGGAGCCAGTGGCGGGAGATCAGTGCTGGGGTCCCAACTCCTGCTGCTTTAAATTTTAAAGCACTCTTCAGCTTAGTAGTGGTTTTTTTGAAGTTTTTATACCTATGATTTTGTACACAAGCAGGGATGGTGTTACAGTAATCAAATCTAGACATGAATAAAGCTATTGTCAGTTCAATGGTGTGATCAGTTTGAAAAAGCAGGTGAACCTTTGTTAGCAAGGACTGCAAAAGATTTGTATTTTCTTACCACAGAATTCATTTTAGGAACGAAGAATAGTTCCGTGTCAATGAGGATTCACAGATATTTTGCTTTGAATGACAGAACTGGGACTTGTATCAATGCCAAAGACCATGTGAAAGGTCGGACTCAGGTGGTACTAGCTTTATTTCCAAGGTTTGCAATCTCAGGCCCCTTTAAGGCACAAGAAGCTTTCCTTTAACTCCAAAAGTATGCATTGCAAACACATTTATTAAGTTAGCTGAATCCCTCTCAACCCATAGGAAGATCTGGGTATTATCTGTATACATCTGGAACTAGAGATGCTATAGATTGATGACCCGGACAAGAGAGGGGTACATCATACATTAATTAGAAAAAATTAAGAGATAAACCCTGGGTCACCCTACATGTAAACGGTTTCCATTTACAAATCAAATATGCTGGTACTGTCTCCCCTAAGGAAAAAGGAAAAGCAGTACCCCTGCCATACATTGGCCTTAGCCTCCCCAAAAAGCAGGCATCGGAAAGTCCATTTAGATCTGTACTATCAAAAGAGCAGGGTGTAATTGAACCTATCCATTCATAAGTCGGTTTGATCCAGACCTAGAGAGTCACCTCCCACCCATCCTGAGTGGCAAATGTTGGTGGGGAGCATTTCAATAAACAAATACCAAGTGAGGGTGACGTGAAACAGAAATGTGTAGCCATCAACCCCTCCCTGGTGCAGATCACGACCAGTTGACAGCGCCTGGGAAGGGTTTGAAAAATCCTCTGGTGCGTCGCACCGGAGGACTTTTTTTAATTTAAAATACCCTCGGAGACACGGAAGAGCTCCTGTGTCTACCCCTGACTGCCCACCCTCCCCTCTGTGACATCAGCAGACTGCGATGCGAGCTGACATCGCAATTCGTTTTCCCCACCGGAGCAGGAAGCAGCAGGGAAGGCCTTTTTCTGCTCTGGTGGGGAAAACGGGCCTGAAAGGGCCTCCCCACCATTCGGAAAGTCCTCATTTGAAAGGGGAGCTTCTCCCATTTCAAACAAGATCTTCCTGAAATGGTTTCCAGGCCATGGATCGAAGCCATGCTGCGATCTATGGCCAGGAAACCCCACTAGACACCAGGGATTACACTGGGAGGGACGGTCGGACCCTTCTGAAAATGTGCGATTGCACCCTCCCAGGGGTTCAAAATTAATAAAAATTAAAAAAATATGAAACTGACAGGGGGTTGCCTGTGAGCAGGGCTGACCCCCTGTAGGTGCAATTTTTTAAATAGCTGTATGGTTTTCCTGGGGGCCACGATCGCCCCCACTCTCCCCCCAGGGAAACCATACAGCTATTAAAAAATATAGATAGATTTATATATATATAGATCTATATATAGATTTATCTATCTATCTATCTATCTATCTATATATATATATATATATAAATATATATATATATATATATATATATATATATATATATATATATATATATATATATATATATATATATATATATATCTTTTGTCAATGCGTGTGTGGTTTCCCTGGGGGCTGCGATCGGCCCCCAGGGAAACCACACCCAAAGATAAAAGTTAAATTTATATATATATATATATATATATATATATATATATTTGCCAGCAGTTGTCCCGCAGCTCGTGTCTTCAAAGCAATGCACATACTCCAACAAATGCGTTTCAACCGTAGGTTTTAGGCAGCAATAAAAAAAGTCAAGCTAACTCTTGTGATTATGTTTCTACTAGAAAAGGATCTGACTTCTGTCTAGTGGCAGCTTTGATGCCTTAAAGTAACACAGAAGGTTTATATGCCTGCTGCAAAGTTCAAATATGTATTTTATGTGAATGGCTTATTGGATTAATAAAGCCAGCCATTACCTCCGCTATAATATAAATGAAATGTGTGTGCGAGGGGGGCTATGAATTGATCACCCCAGGGTCAACAGTTGCGCTCCATTCCTGACATGGGCACTAGGCCTACCAACACACGTAAGGTACTATTTTTATTGGGAGACTTGGGGTATGCTGGGTGGAAAAAGGTTTGTGGATCCCCTCAGATTCCAGAACCTTCCATCACCGAAATGTGCAGCAAACTTGTTTTTAGCCAAATTTAGAGGTTTGCAAAGGATTCTGAGTGACAGAACCCAGTGAGAGCCCCACAAGTCACCCCATTATAGATTCCCCCAGGTGTCTACTTTCCATACATTTATAGGTTTGGTAGGTTTGCTGTTAGAAATGGGGTCCTTGGTTGACAGTCAGGTTACTCCCTGTTCAAGCAAGGGCCCACACTCTAGTCAGGGTAAAAGAGACTCAACCTCAGCTTATCCCTGCTTACCCCCTTGGTAGCTTGCCAGAGCAATAGGCTTAACTTCAGAGTGCTAGGTGTAAAGTATTTGTACCAACACACACAGTAACTTAATGAAAACACTACAAAATGACACAACACCAGTTTAGAAAAATAGGAAATATTTATCTAAACAAAACAAGACCAAAACAACAAAAATCCACAATACACAAGTGAAGTTGTCAATTAAAAATCAACTCCTGCTGCTTTAAATTTTAAAGCACTCTTCAGCTTAGTAGTGGTTTTTTTGAAGTTTTTATACCTATGATTTTGTACACAAGCAGGGATGGTGTTACAGTAATCAAATCTAGACATGAATAAAGCTATTGTCAGTTCAATGGTGTGATCAGTTTGAAAAAGCAGGTGAACCTTTGTTAGCAAGGACTGCAAAAGATTTGTATTTTCTTACCACAGAATTCATTTTAGGAACGAAGAATAGTTCCGTGTCAATGAGGATTCACAGATATTTTGCTTTGAATGACAGAACTGGGACTTGTATCAATGCCAAAGACCATGTGAAAGGTCGGACTCAGGTGGTACTAGCTTTATTTCCAAGGTTTGCAATCTCAGGCCCCTTTAAGGCACAAGAAGCTTTCCTTTAACTCCAAAAGTATGCATTGCAAACACATTTATTAAGTTAGCTGAATCCCTCTCAACCCATAGGAAGATCTGGGTATTATCTGTATACATCTGGAACTAGAGATGCTATAGATTGATGACCCGGACAAGAGAGGGGTACATCATACATTAATTAGAAAAAATTAAGAGATAAACCCTGGGTCACCCTACATGTAAACGGTTTCCATTTACAAATCAAATATGCTGGTACTGTCTCCCCTAAGGAAAAAGGAAAAGCAGTACCCCTGCCATACATTGGCCTTAGCCTCCCCAAAAAGCAGGCATCGGAAAGTCCATTTAGATCTGTACTATCAAAAGAGCAGGGTGTAATTGAACCTATCCATTCATAAGTCGGTTTGATCCAGACCTAGAGAGTCACCTCCCACCCATCCTGAGTGGCAAATGTTGGTGGGGAGCATTTCAATAAACAAATACCAAGTGAGGGTGACGTGAAACAGAAATGTGTAGCCATCAACCCCTCCCTGGTGCAGATCACGACCAGTTGACAGCGCCTGGGAAGGGTTTGAAAAATCCTCTGGTGCGTCGCACCGGAGGACTTTTTTTAATTTAAAATACCCTCGGAGACACGGAAGAGCTCCTGTGTCTACCCCCGACTGCCCACCCTCCCCTCTGTGACATCAGCAGACTGCGATGCGAGCTGACATCGCAATTCGTTTTCCCCACCGGAGCAGGAAGCAGCAGGGAAGGCCTTTTTCTGCTCTGGTGGGGAAAACGGGCCTGAAAGGGCCTCCCCACCATTCGGAAAGTCCTCATTTGAAAGGGGAGCTTCTCCCATTTCAAACAAGATCTTCCTGAAATGGTTTCCAGGCCATGGATCGAAGCCATGCTGCGATCTATGGCCAGGAAACCCCACTAGACACCAGGGATTACACTGGGAGGGACGGTCGGACCCTTCTGAAAATGTGCGATTGCACCCTCCCAGGGGTTCAAAATTAATAAAAATTAAAAAAATATGAAACTGACAGGGGGTTGCCTGTGAGCAGGGCTGACCCCCTGTAGGTGCAATTTTTTAAATAGCTGTATGGTTTTCCTGGGGGCCACGATCGCCCCCACTCTCCCCCCAGGGAAACCATACAGCTATTAAAAAATATAGATAGATTTATATATATATAGATCTATATATAGATTTATCTATCTATCTATCTATCTATCTATCTATATATATATATATATATAAATATATATATATATATATATATATATATATATATATATATATATATATCTTTTGTCAATGCGTGTGTGGTTTCCCTGGGGGCTGCGATCGGCCCCCAGGGAAACCACACCCAAAGATAAAAGTTAAATTTATATATATATATATATATATATATATATATTTGCCAGCAGTTGTCCCGCAGCTCGTGTCTTCAAAGCAATGCACATACTCCAACAAATGCGTTTCAACCGTAGGTTTTAGGCAGCAATAAAAAAAGTCAAGCTAACTCTTGTGATTATGTTTCTACTAGAAAAGGATCTGACTTCTGTCTAGTGGCAGCTTTGATGCCTTAAAGTAACACAGAAGGTTTATATGCCTGCTGCAAAGTTCAAATATGTATTTTATGTGAATGGCTTATTGGATTAATAAAGCCAGCCATTACCTCCGCTATAATATAAATGAAATGTGTGTGCGAGGGGGGCTATGAATTGATCACCCCAGGGTCAACAGTTGCGCTCCATTCCTGACATGGGCACTAGGCCTACCAACACACGTAAGGTACTATTTTTATTGGGAGACTTGGGGTATGCTGGGTGGAAAAAGGTTTGTGGATCCCCTCAGATTCCAGAACCTTCCATCACCGAAATGTGCAGCAAACTTGTTTTTAGCCAAATTTAGAGGTTTGCAAAGGATTCTGAGTGACAGAACCCAGTGAGAGCCCCACAAGTCACCCCATTATAGATTCCCCCAGGTGTCTACTTTCCATACATTTATAGGTTTGGTAGGTTTGCTGTTAGAAATGGGGTCCTTGGTTGACAGTCAGGTTACTCCCTGTTCAAGCAAGGGCCCACACTCTAGTCAGGGTAAAAGAGACTCAACCTCAGCTTATCCCTGCTTACCCCCTTGGTAGCTTGCCAGAGCAATAGGCTTAACTTCAGAGTGCTAGGTGTAAAGTATTTGTACCAACACACACAGTAACTTAATGAAAACACTACAAAATGACACAACACCAGTTTAGAAAAATAGGAAATATTTATCTAAACAAAACAAGACCAAAACAACAAAAATCCACAATACACAAGTGAAGTTGTCAATTAAAAATCAAAAAGAGTATTTAAGTAGTTTCAAACACACACTAATGCTGTCTGCGTGAAAAAGTACCTTGGGTGCGTAAAAAATAACCCCGCACGGGCGAGTGCGTGTCAAAAAGGGCTTGCAATGCTTTGATTCCGCTCACGAATGGGACCGTCGCGGTTTCTGCTTTCGGAGGGTCAGGCGCGTCGTTTCTTCTCTCCGCAGGAGAGTGATGCGTTGATCCGGTCAGCACTCTTGGGTCAGGGCAGGCCTTCTGTTGTTTTTCCATGCCCAGCAGTACTTGAGTTGGAAATCCAGCCACACGATGATCCGTAAACCCCGCAGCGCAGGTTGTGATCTCCCAGCCTCTGTCAGCGATGCTGAAGTCGTTTCTCCTGCTCCGTGCGTCAATTCTCCGGTTGCGTTTCCTGCAAGCGTCAATTCTCAGCTGCGGAGCCGGCGGCGCGTCCTTTCTTCAGCCGCAGATCGGACTCACGTCGATCTTTTCCTCGCACTGCGCTCTGTGCGTGGATTTCCTTGTCTTTAGGCTGCCAGCTTCTCCTTTCAGGGTCCCAGGAACTGGATGGGCCCCATAGGGCAGAGTAGGAATCTCTCCAGAGACTCCAGGTGCTGGCAGAGAGAAGTCTTTGCTGTCCCTGAGACTTACAACAACAGGAGGCAAGCTCTAAATCAAGCCCTTGGAGATTTCTTCTCAAGTTGGAAGGCACACAAAGTCCAGTCTTTGCCCTCTTACTCTGGCAGAAGCAGCAACTGCAGGATAGCTCTACAAAGCACAGTCACAGGCAGGGCGGCTCTTCTTCCTCAGCTCTTCAGATCTTTTCCAGGCAGAGGTTCCTGTTGTTTCCAGAAGTGTTTTCTCTTGTCTGTGGTTTTGGGTGCCCTTCTTATACCCAATTTCTCCTTTGAAGTAGGCCTACTTCAAAGGAAAGTCTCTTTTGAATGTGAAATCCTGCCTTGCCCAGACCAGGCCACAGACACTCACCAGGGGGTTGGAGACTGCATTGTGTGAGGGCAGGTACAGCCCTTCCAGGTGTGAGTGACCACTCCTCCCCTCCCTCCTAGCACATATGGATCATCAGGAAATGCAGACTACACCCCACCTCCCTTTGTGTCACTGTCTAGTGTGAGGTGCAACCAGCCCAACTGTTAAACTGACCCACACAGGGAATCCACAAACAGGCAGAGTCACAGAAATGGTATAAGCAAGAAAATGACCACTTTCTAAAAGTGGCATTTTCAAACACACAATCCTAAAATTAACTTTACTAAAAGATGTATTTTTAAATTGTGAGCTCAGAGACCCCAAACTCCACATGTCCATCTGCTCCCAAAGGGAATCTACACTTTAATCAGATTTAAAGGTAGCCCCCATGTTAACCTATGAGAGGGCTAGGCCTTGCAACTGTGAAAAAATGAATTTAGCAATATTTCACTGTCAGGACATAACAAAAATACATTACTATATGTCCTACCTTAACCATACACTGCACCCTGACCTTGGGGCTACCTAGGGCCTACCTTAGGGGTGTGTGACATGTAAGAAAAGGGAAGGTTTATGCCTAGGAAGTGGGTACACTTGTCAAGTCCAATTTACAGTTCAAAACTACACACAGACACTGCAGTGGCAAGTCTGAGACATGATTACAGAGCTACTTATGTGGGTGGCATAACCAGTGCTGCAGGCCCGCTAGTAGCATTTGATTTACAGTCCCTGGCAGCTCTAGTGCACTTTACTAGGGACTTACTAGTAAATCAAATATGCCTATCATGGATAAGCCAATTACATACAATTTACACAGAGAGCATATGAACTTTAGCACTGGTTAGCAGTGGTAAAGTACTCAGAGTTCAAAAGCCAACAGCAACAGGTCAGAAAAAAATAGGAGGCAGGAGGCAAAAATATTGGGGATGACCTTGCATAAGAGCGCTATAATACAAATGAAATGTGTGTGCGAGGGGGGCTATGAATTGATCACCCCAGGGTCAACAGTTGCCCTCATGTAAGGACTAACATTGATCATTGTGTTATCCATTCCTGACACGGGCACTAGGCCTACCCACACATGTGAGGTGCCATTTTGTATTGGGAGACTTGAGGGAATACTGGGTGGAAAAAGGTTTGTGGATCCCCTCAGATTCCAGAACCTTCCATCACCGAAATGTGCAGCAAACATGTTTTTTAGCCAAATTTTGAGATTTGCAAAGGATTCTGGGTGACAGAACCCAGTGAGAGCCCCACAAGTCACCCCATTATGGATTCCCCTAGGTGTCTACTTTCCATTCATTTAATGGTTTGGTAGGTTTCCCTAGGTGCTGGCTGAGCTAGAGACCAAAATCCACATCTAGGCACTGTCCATGTTGCGTTTTGGGGGGTTTCTTGTCGTAGGCACTAGGTCTATCCACACAAGTGAGGTACCATTTTTATTGGGAGACTTGGTGGAATACAGAATGGAACATGTGTCACTGCAATTGTTTTTCTCTATATTTTTGCCTTCCAAATGTAATGCAGTATGTAAGAAAAAAGTCATTTTGAGAAATGCCCTGTAATTCACATGCTAGTATGGGGACCCCCAAATTCAGATATGTGCAAATAACCACTGTTTCTAAACTCCTTATCTTGTACCCATGTTGGAAATACAAAGGATTCCTTGATACCTATTTTTCACTATTTATATTTTACCAAATGAATTGTTGCATACCAGGTATGCAACGAAAACCCATTACAAGATGTAGCTCATTTATTGACTCTTGGTACCTAGGGTTTTGATAAACCGACAAGCCCTATATATCCCCCTACCAGACGTTTCCAGGAGATGTAACAGTATATTGCTTTCAAAAATCTGCCATAGCTGGAAAAAGTTACAGGAGAAAACGTGGACAGAAATGGCTGCTTTTTTCAACTCAATTTCAATATTTTCTTTATTTCAACTATTTTATGTAGGAAAACCTTTAAGGATCTACACAAATGACCCCTTGCTGAATCCAGAATGTTGTCTACTTTTCAGAAATGTTTAGTTGTCTGGGATCCAACTTTGGTTTTACACCCATTTATGTCACTAATTGGAAGGAGGCTGAAAGCTCAAAAAATAGTCAAAATGGGGCATGTCCCAGTAAAATGCCAAAACTGTGTTGGAAAATTTGGTTTTCTGATTCAAGTCTGCCTGTTCCTGAAAGCTGGGAAAATTGTGATTTTAGCACCGCAAACCCTTTGTTGATGCCATTTGCATGGAAAAAAACAGATGTTTTCTTCTGCAGCACTTTTTTCCCATTTCTTTTAAAAACACACACACATTTTACCTGTATTTTGGCTAATTTCTTGGTCTCCTCTAGGAGAACCCACAGACTCTGGGTACCTTTACAATTCCGAGAATGTTGGAAAAAAGGACGCAAATTTGGCGTGGGTAGCTTTTGTGCACTAGTTATGGGGGTCTAAGCGCGAACTAGCCCAAATAGCCAAAAAAAAGGCTCAGCACTTGGGATGAGAGGGGAAGGCCCAGCAGCTAAGGGGTTAAAATGCATGGCAGGATTATTTCTCATAAATAGAAAAAATAAACAGGATATCTGGAATCTAACCTCACCAATCTCTTTGGCCCAGGTTACCTATCTGTTGTAAATTTGGATCTGATGACATTTCACAATCAAATTGTAACATTGACTGTCACAAGGAATTCAATTTAAATAGCAGTAGCTAAGACCCTTCAGCTTGGTGCGGCCGGAGAAACCGAGCATTATATTTTTTTAATGATCGAGTCAATATAAAATAACCACTTCCGATGTCTGTACTCTGGTATTTCTGCAAAGAACATGGACATAGACAGTTGCCATGCACGATTTAAAATTAAACATGTTTACACTTATAAAAAGAGTTAAAAATAACAAATGTACCGGAACATACTCAAGGGAGAAATCCCTTTACAGATGGTTTTCCTTACAAGTAATATTTACATGTGCTGAAATACTGAAAAATGATGCCCGTTTCCTACTGATTGTAACAGTTTCTCACCTTTTACGTTTTCAACCACTGTTAATAGCTGTTCAGTGTCTTTAGACAGTATATATTTATGTAATATCAAGTTTCAAACAATGTTATATAAACGTGTGCTAGGTGTAGAATTAACGTACTTCCATTTTTATCGCAGTTTCAGTGCGCCACTCAGCTTCAATTGATTGGGATGTCCCACCCAGCGATTGTATTTTTATGCCATCCAGAGTTGTCTAAAATCTGCTGTCCCCGTGGAGAGCATCACTTGCTATGGTGTGAAGCCCCGTGTGAACCACACAAGCATGCCCAAACATGAGGCATTATTCATAGTGACAATCCCTTTGTAGAAGCCACGCAAAATGTAAAAAAAAATAGTTTAGTTGCCCACTGCTCTTGGAGTGACATCTCCAGAACTATGGGTGAGGCCAAACCATAAAAGCGTGAGCCAGCAAGGCAGCAGACAACACATACTGGGGACTGTGTAGGCGCTCCTGAAGCAACAGGATGCACTTTATGCAGCCACTTAAAGAAGAATCAGGGGATTGTGGGCCTCTACTGTGGGGGTTAAGGTTGCTTGCCTCTGATGTACTGTGATCCATCATACTATGGCTGTGCAACCTAGGCCAAGTACAACCCTTTCAGCACTTGACTCTCAGTGGTAGTGATGGCGAGCAGGCACAGACTTCTCAGGAAGGTTGTGTCTGAATGCTAAAACTGAAAACTGAAAACTTAAAAGTACTTCAATACACACCAAAACTAAATCCTACACATGCAGTAATTATCAAGTTCAATTTGGTGAGTGGGTGCTAAGATTCTAAGTGCCTAAGTCGGCTATCCTGGTCCTCACCTCTAGATATACTTCCCTTCTGGGGTAAGCAGTTAACCGCCATGCAGAAATAGTAGTAGTAGCATGAATTTAGGCTCAGATGCAGATTAATGTCCTCCTGACTTGTCAATGAGCTCAGTCTTTCACCTACAGTCAGGTTGCAGCTGAAGAGTGGCTGAGTTGAGAGCACATAATCGAGAGCCTCTGCCTCATCAAAATAGGTACTTGGCATCTCAGTGGCCTCACATGAGTGGATCTCTTGACAGTCACACTCCAACTAGCATCTGAGGACTAGGCTTTGCACAAGCCCTGCTTCAGGCAACTTGCTGTATTGTGTGAAAAGGGGAGGGCAGAAATGAGTAATTTCTTCTAATAGGTGGCACTCTTCTGCTCTCTGTGCTGTCTAGTGCCAATGCAGATACCCTTGCGCTATGCTGCAAGGGTGTTTGTGTTGCAGGCAGGATTAGTTTTTTTGTCCAGAAAACTATAACTTCCTGCACAAAACCATCCTAAGATGCAATTTCCTATAGATAGAAAGAGGAAGTATACGAGGAAACCTAAAGATATTTTCTCTGATTATGCCTCTCAGTGGTAAGCACAACATTCTAGTGCAATCCCTGGTTTACAGCTTTTAATAAATAGGTATTGTGTCGGATTCCATGGGTGGATGCACTGGAATGCTTATGGAATGCCTGTCACCATCAAATGTAATGCAACACCCCACAGGCGGCTGTGTTGTGCCACATTTTCTTACTAAGTCACTCAAGACTCCACAAATAGCCGCTTGTGTGGCTGTGTAAATCACTTTTAAGAACTTTCATTGCCTTGTGATGACTTGCATCAGGTGAAGACTATGCAAGACCTTAGTAAATCTGCCTTTGAGTGCTTAGAATGTTTATTTAAAAAATGTAGACGTTTTTAGTACTTGCCAGTGACCTCTATTATTTGATGAACTTTTGTATATAGTATTTTAATGTTTGGCATTCTCTGGTTTATATCTGACCATTTGGCTAAATCTGGACTGGAAAATCCACAACACTTTGTATTCAGCAGAATTCAATTTTTTCTACAACTGCATACCGAGCAGCTTGCAGGGAAGTCTGAGGATGTTATTGAAGCTCCTAATTCTGCAGCAGCTGTGCTTGCTGTAGAGCCCTTGAAAGGTGGTGCTTTGATAGCAGAAGTTGGCAGTAAGAGATTTCTATTGTGCTGTAGCATTTATATAGTCCATACTACCCCTACATATGGTGCTAAAGTGCTTGCACGCATAAATAGCTATGCCGTGTATCGTATGTGGTTGGAAGGTTGTTGTCCTTTTTTCGACAATATATGGGAAGTGTTTCCATATTGTTTATGATGACCACTGAGGTGCAGTTATCATAAGATGATTTAAGCTCAGATACAGCTTTGCCATAAATTTTCCAGAAACGTATGAGGCATGAACGAGGTAAACACAGTATAATGAGAACAGCAAATGAGACGGATGAGGAGATTTGGGTTCATTAGTAGAAAATGATGATAGACGCTAAAGTGTTAATGATGATAACATGCTCCAGTTGGTTCTGATCTGAACCTTGAACAAAGTAAATAAAACTATTAGAAAAGTGAATGCGGATTTCAAAGCAGAATGCTGAGGAAGTTAAAGCCCACAAAAAAGGAACTGATAGCAAAACCTGAAATACTGAACACAGCAGAGCCTATTCTCATAAACTGCATTTTGTTGTACGTTAGTACTGTAATAGTATTACTAATGTTCTCCAAACTTTTATGTATATACCCAGGTGTGAAGGTCTATGGCTTCACCTCTCCTATCTTTTCTGGGTGGAGATCTCCGCCCAGACTGTGGAGATCTCACCATATGGACGTATACCTTTTAGTGGGAAAATGTGGGCGGGACAGAAGGAAATGGATGGTAAACGAGGAATTCTTATGAATAAAGGGGAGATTTAAGAGAGGAGTAGGCAACAAAAGAGTAAGCCACTGCTATTCACACACTGCCCTTCTTTAGTTATTACAGCCACAGAGGACCCATACAGTTGCAAATGTAAGTCCAGCACAACAAATGACCAATCATTGGTACTGGAGCACACACATGTAGAAAATAATGCAACTAGGGACTTACAATAAAACCCGATAAGAAGTAATGTTGAAAGTAAATTCCTTTAAAATGTAAATACATTTTATTTCATGTTCAAATATTTCTATAAATAAAATATAATTATTATTTCATTTTTTAATATTTTATTTACTTTTTTAAATGTAAAAATTATTGTAATGCTAATATTTGTTTAGAAATAGTTGAATTACTTTCATTAAATCACTTGCATAATTTTTTACTTTGTTTTATTACATAATACAAACATATTGTTTTTTATTTTATATGGGGGTTTTACAATTAAATATCAGGAAAAAATATTTTAATTTAATAGATTCAAAATATTTACGTTTTTCATTTTAAAAATAAAGTTCTTGGCACTAACATGTTTTAGATGTTCTATGTTTAAAATGAATATGTAAAATTAATCAACAATAAAATGTACCATAAATTTATTTTTCCAAACTTTTAAAACGTTTAATAAACTTTTAATATTTTCCCTATACTTTTCAATAGAGAGAGCGCCACCCAGATTGGGGAAGTCCTTGCTAACTGTGCGAAACATCAAATACTGTCATAGAGTCTCTAGTAGTATTGACTTTACCGTCATATTTGACGTTTGTAGTGACTTCTCCCCCTTTACAGATACATGTAAGTATAGATTTTTGTGTAACTTCACAATCAAAAATGACAAATAGCTAAAAGTAGTAAAGTTACACAAAAGTATCAAATTAAGTTTACTTTTTAGAATTGGCCCAGGCAGTTTGCACAGAACTGTTCACAGTGAACCAGGGACAAGACTGATTTGCATATGAGTGGGTTCACTGAAGTGGCATGGTGGTCAAAAATAAATGGAGTATGATGTGGCCCATAGTGACTGTGAATGGCTGAGATTAATGCAAGCATTCCATCCATCACCATATTTCTGATGCCACTTACTGAGGTGATTGTACCCAGATGATGATGACCAAGTTGACTATGAGGGACTGTGCTTCAATGTGGAATAGAATTTGTAATTGCTACTCTTTCTCCAGAAATTCAGTGTCTTCATATTTATTTGTTTTGGGATAGAATAACCAGATCATCTGTGCGGATGTGCAGTTCATAGGTAGAATTACACTGGGCTCTTTTTATCCATTGCATAGTTCTTAAGCTATAAAATAAAAGGACAATTCCTAATGTTTCTTTTACTTCATTTAGAAGGAAATGAGCCAATGTGAATGGTGGTCAGCTTCCCTATATTCATGGCCACCAGTTGCCTGATTCACAAAGCTATTTCTGGGATAAATTGTTAACTAATATTGACAAAGGTGTGTTTTACTTCTGAAACTCCAGTAGTAACTCATACCTCACGTGGAAAAAAGATTTGTGAATTAGGCCTTCAATGGTTAAAGCAGCCTACTGCCATTGAACAAACCTTTACAGCGAGTGGCCCTGCCATATTTTCCTACTTGGATATTCACAAATTTAGAATGCTCTTGATTCTATCATAGGGCTGACAGGTCCAGATGTTGCTGATATACCTGCACAATAATAACATGGGGTTACACCTCCACACAAGAATAGGTCACTTGAGAAAATGTAGCAATAAATTCAGGGTTTGGCACATTTAGGAAAAGACTTTTAATTATATGCAATCATGTAGCTTTCTTCTAAAAATGTACTGCAATGATTGTGGGTTCAGAAGGAGCTGGCGACATACAATAATGCTCATATACCTATTTTTGTTACCACACATACACATACACACAATGAGTGTTATTAGTCAGATGACCTAAGGCTCATTAGTCTGTATTTAGTTACATTATCAAAATGATGAAAATGTTTTGATGAAAATGAGATTATTTTTGTGAAAGTTATCTTACATGGACCTGATATCAAAACACAGGAAAAAATGAGGCACACTAAAGATATTTCTCCTTCTTACACCTTCCCTTAGAAGGCATAGTAGATGCATTCCAAGGTTTACCACTCATGTTAAATCTGTGGATACACCCAAATCCATGGGTGGATGTGTGGGAACGCCCACGCCCCACCCAAGGAATGCCTCCCTGGGGCACAGTAATGCAAGACAGTGACTTGCACTGCCTTGCGTCACTCCAAATTTACCAAGCCCCACTGGGCCACTTGGTAAATCTCATTCTAGGTTTTCTGCTGTCCTGCATTCCCTTGCATGGCACAAAGTGATGCAAAACCTTTGATAAGTGTGGTGCTTAGTATACGTAAGACACACAATTATGTCTAAAGTTTCTGAATCCTTTAAAAAATGCTCCAGAATCCTGAAGCACAATTTTCCAACAATGCATGTCAATCGCCAGCATTTACAGATTTCACACATAAGCTTTTGGTCTACATCAGCAGCTCAGTAGACAACTTGGGTGTTTTATTGCATGAAATATCAATGTAATTACAACAAACTTGGGTCCAGATTTACTAATCTTTCATGTAATGCAGTGCACAAGGCAACTTGATGCACTGGGCTGTCTGAAAGCGAGAGAACAGAAATGTGCCACAGTGCACGGTGCACTTCTGTTCTCTCATTGCACTGGCGCACCTCAGGCAGTCTAGTGCCAACTCAGTCACCCTTGCACCACTGTTCAAGGATACATGTGTCACTAGGGGAATTGTTTCTTTATATGTTGTGATACCTTCCTGCACAAAAACAATCCCTTGAGTCATTTTTCTCTTTTTATGTGTGGAGCAGAATGCAGCATTACATGTCTTTGCAAAGCCACGCAAGGTGGTACACATCAGCACAAATTGCCCCTTGCGTGGCTTTGTAAGTATCTCCTAGCATTTTGCATCATGGCTGCGCCACAAAAGTGATGCAAACACAAAGCAATACATTAGTAAATCTGGCTTGTACTATTTAAGAAATTTCTTTTGAATTGCACAAACTGTAATGCTTGTCTATTAAAATCAATGTGCCCTGTAGATTTCATTTACAGTCAAGTGTGCTTGGCTCTAGTCTGGTTTTCTATATCTGCAATTTGAAATGGAAGGGTTATTTTTTCTCCTCTGAAGTTACATGTTCAACACATGGATGTTGGTGGACCTCATATCTGGTGTCTCACCAGGCAACATAGTAATTTATATCTGCTCGCCACTGTCCCATCAAAAATGAATGGTACTTACATTGTCTATGAGAATGATCGTTTCTTTATATGCAGTGCTCTACTCCCTAAATTGTTTTATTTCATTAGTCAATCGATTATGCTTGGCAAGAAGCTAGAATCATAGGGTTTCAATTATTCTTGGGTGAGGGAGGAAAGTGGTCTTGGTGAAAGAGGATCATAAAGGCAAGTCATAAAACTACATAGGTGGGCTAAAATGTCAATGTTTGGATTGTTGTTATGTTTAGAGTGTGGTTTACACACTTAACCCTAGGTGCCTGGCTGGGCTATCAAGTATATTGTTCATTCACTTAATGTGCTACTGCAATCGAGAGATTTATTTAGTATGGTCAGAAAAATATATTGACAGGGTCCCCGAATTCCATTATTCGAAAATGCGGCTTCCATTTTCCTGGAGAAAGTTGGCATCCCTCCCAATATTCCATTTTCTTATGATAGCCACCATGTTTTTAGGATGACCTAAGTGGATGCAAGGGTTTTCTATTAACTTCTACCTGTCATAGGAAGAACCTGTTAATAATTTGACTTTTTAGATTACTGCCACGTTGCTTCGTAATTTGGTCAAGAGCATATGATGTTGGAATATCTTTATTATTCCTCTTCATAGGAGAAATGGCTTGATTTTTCCTATTGTTTTTAGTTGCATTTATAATGTGAAAACAAAGCCCAGTGTTGTGCAAAAAATTCAATGATAGAGGCATAAACATTCGAAAATATAAACATAAATAGAATAATCAAGTGATCAATAAATTAAAAATGAAGCCAACTTTTAAACTGTTGCAGTTGCTCCACAAACATGCAAAAAATACATCAATACAAGGATGTGTTTTTTTTAAAAATGTATTCCTAAAACACAGAAACATGTCAGTGGCTTTACAGGTCAAAATCCTAGTCATAAATCTGTGCATGCTCTTTAACAGGGTCTTGTGGGGACTGCGTTATTGGGCACCTCTATGAAACTACTCAATTCAAAGTCGATCTGATTGACATAAATGAAATTGGAAGACGTAGCTATGGCTTTGCCAATAGTGTCATTTAACTTCTAATTCATTAAAAAAAATGTTGTGCTCAGGGCACAATAATGTACAGAATATTTCGTACACCGTTTTGAAATTGCAGACAACACACAATTTGGAGTATTCAGACAACACACATTTTGGAGCCACTGTAATGCTGGATTACTTACCAGCAATCTTCATTACTCCTATTCTTCCTTTCTTTACTCACTAATTACGCAATGAGTGACTGTAAGAAACTCATATTTTCCGCCTAATCACCCATATTTGTTTGACTGATGCTGGTGGTTACTGACTCTGCTAGCAAGGCCCGGGGGCAGTGCTCTGTCCTCTAAAGGTATATGGTAATTATTATAATTTTAAATGGCAAAGACAACCTACATGTAAGTCCCTTGTATATGGTAGGGCATTTAGGTTTAGAGACCACAGTAGACTAAATGCACTTAAGTGTGAGCCACGGTGGTGTCTGATGTCATTTTAAAGTCAGGTCTGAATTGCAGACATTTTTAAAATAAAACAACGTTAACTTTAGAATTAAAAGTACTTCCAAAGTCCAAAACTTCCTTTTTATAACTTATAAGTCACCCCTAAGGTCTGCCCTAAGTGCCCCAAGGGTATGGTGCATTTTATAAAAAGCAGAGACAATATAAAATATGTTTTATATGGCCTGGAAGGGGAAAGCAGCTAAAGGTTTTTTCCCTACTGTATTGCTGCTAGCCCCGTAGGCTAACATGGGAAGGCTTTATTAAACCTATTAAAGTCTAACATTTGGTTGGAATTATTTAGCCAGAGTTTTCAAAGTATCAACATAATGGTTACAATAAATCTAGCAACTTGCCAAGGCTGGATTTTTTATAACTATTACAGGAAAGTAGTTGTAGAACTTACTATCCTGAAGTTACTTAAGTAGGCCAGTAACAGCCTCTTCTGATTGGTCAGCATTTTACAACCAGAGGAAAGCTCCTCCCTGAATAGGTGTGAAGAGATCTGGGACTACAATGATATAGCCATTTGGTGGGAGGAGATTTGCTTATTGGAGAAGCCAGGGAGAGGGAGAGGCTGGGTACATAAGTTGGATTTCAAAGGCAGGAGCCACTGCAGAAAACAGTTGTCACAGGACCCAGACCACATCCACTTCCTTGATCTCTAGCCAGGTGGAAGCCCACCTAATTAGATTAGGAGGGGTTTTTAAAGGGAGTCGAGTCAGTTGTTAGCCACACCTCTGGGTTGAATTACAGGCACACAAACCAAAGAGAGACCTTCTTCATTTTGATATTTGGGAAAACAGTGCATTCAGGATAAACAAAATGCCATACTTCACAGGAAGTAGTTATAGCAGAGGAATGTAACTTTACCCTTATTTGTTGCCAGATCAGAATGGAGTAGAAATATGAGAGAGCTGCAGGAGCTCCTCAGATCACTGCCTGTGACATCAGAAGAAGGAGGACTGCCCTTCTAGACTCTTGGACTGCCCCCATAGAAGGTTTGAACTCAGAAGTACTGCACCTACTGCACTCACAAGGCTTGGTAAAGAAAGTACTGTGCCTGACTCAAAGTCAAAGGGGTGTACTCCCTGACCAGAAACAGGTACAACAGAGCTGGAAAAAGTCACCTGCCAAACCAAAGAGAGGGTCCCCCCAGCTGACCAGTTTCAGCTGGACCTTTCCTGGACTGTGCAGGTGCATTGTCGGAAATTGAGTTCTAGCTGCAAAGAGGCAAACCAGAGTCTCTGAACCCTTGGCTGGTGCTACTGGACTCTTCTTTTCCTCAAAGGAGCCAAATAATTACAAGTTTTAGAAATGTGGAACCTTTCTGCAGAGTTTTGCTCCAGGAGGAGACTGGCTCAACAATGAGAGTAAAGCTACTAACGTTGACTAGCTGGTCGGATCAACCTTTCTACTTTGTCCCTCTGAAAAGCTCTTAGCAGAGCTCAACTCTATATTGAGGGGGAAGCCATTGATGTCCGCTTCAAAACTCTTCTTGACGTCAAGGACTCAACGTGTGCTTTTTCACTGAGCATGCTGGGCTGCAGTAGGCCACCAATGTCGACTCAAACTTTGGGTCTGAGAAGTCTGAGGACCCACCAGGGAGCCAGTCATTGAGAGAAAGTTCTAAGAAAAAGACTAAGGGCCTGATTACAAACTTGGTTGAGGGGATTACTCCATCACAAATGTGACAGATAGCCTGTTCTACGTATTACAAGTTGCATATGATATAATGGAAATTGTAATACGCCGGGTGGGATATCCATCACATTTGTGATGGAATAATCCCCTCTTCCAAGGTCGTAATCAGGCCTTTAGCCTGAACGAAAACTTTTGACCAGGACCTAGCCCTCTGCTCATCCAACCTGCGCTCCATCACGGTCGCAATAAAGTTTGACTTTGTCCAAGTGCAGCATGGCTAGGTAGGCAGAAGTGGCTCTTTAAGCTTTTTGGTGTTAAAATGCACAATTGTTTAATCAATCATTAAAACTTTATATCTCTGGTTCCCTAAATTGCATTTTTGTCATTTTGTTGTCATTTTAACGATAAGAATGGTCTCTATTTTTTTAAGTTAGTGTTGAATTTGTATTGATTTGTACCTTTAAATATTTTTTGTTTTGATGGTATTAAATTCTTCATACATCTTAAGTCTAGCTGGACTGCTTGTTTGCTAAGCTACCAAGGGCTGAGCACGGATTAATTTACTGAGGCATAACTGGACATATTAGAGACTGTGGTATTATTACTAGCAGAAGGTGAATAACTCACCTAGTAATAAACCACTTTCCTACAGTGATTGTGCCCATTTACTTCTTACGGCCCACCACTTCTCAAGCAGTTTTCTTTTTCTATTATAAGATATGGGAATCTACCCATAAATACACCCCACTGTGAACACTGCCTGGTCATCTACCAAGCCCCTACCTAGAGGATGATGAGAGAAAACACAGTGGGAGGAAGGACTGTAAGTACTAGGATGAGTAGGGAAGAATCAGAGTTATGCATATTATCTGGTAGAAACCAAGCGTTACCTTCTCTTCCCTTTCCTCATCCCATTCCTTACGTATTGAGATCTACCCAAACCAATATTCACCAATAATGCCAAACTGGATATACTGTTCTTGACATTCCTCCCACTGTCCAGTATTTATCATCTCAAAAACACAGAGATACAGATAGAGGTTTCTACCCAGGTTTCAGGACTCTTACAACAAAAAAAGGATAGAAAATACTTTTAAACCAACCCAGATCACAAAATAAGTCTTGATTCAAAGACTAACTCAGAATCCTGAGCAACATGTAATCTATATTGTAAAATAAATATAGAAAGGTAAGCCCAAATTGCAGATTTACACATTCCTCAAAAATCTTAAGGTAAGGTTGCTGACTCTTGAGAGAAACCAACTCACCTTATTGCCTAGCTGTGGTGTGGCAATTAGAAATAAGGGATTGTGAGTGAAAACATTCACAGGTGTTGTCGTGAATGGTTCAAATGGATCCTCAGGAGAAAGGATACCTCCAAATGCAGATGCCACGCTGGAAAAGGATTTTGAATTGTAAGTCCTAAGAGGTCAAAGCCTTTGAAAAGTTTTGATTCTAAAGCCTCAACTCATTCCACAAAAAATCTGAATTCCCTGATTGCAGGCCACTTAAATCTAAGGGTGGGTGTAGATAACCCTTTTCGGAAGCTCTCCTGTAGAAAAGGGACCATGTAAGTTTTGAATTATCAAGTGGTGATAAAGGTCTGTCTCTTTGCACCATCAATTGAAAGACCCGTTGGTGGCAATAAGCTCTGTTACTGGATTCACTTTTACATGTTTGTAAGGATCTAAGGGCCAGATGTATCAATCTTTACAATAGCGATTACCTAATTCTGATTTTTAGCGAATCGAAATTAAGTAATCGCTATTGGAATGTATGAAACTCCAGGAGTTTCATACTACAAATCGCAAGGGCTCGCAAATGGACCTACCTCATCAATATTCATGAGGTAGGTCGTAATGTGTGAGCCATTGCAAATGGCTACAATCACAGGGATGGGACCCTGCCGGGCTTAGCAGACCACCATGTCTGCGATTGCTTTTCAATAAAGCAGTCTTTTTTTTTTTTTAATGCAGCCTGTTTTCCTTGAAGGAAAACGAGATGCATTTAAAAATGAAAAGTTTCCTTATCATTTTTTAAGAGCAGGCAGTGGTCCTTAGGACCACTGCCTGCTCTTAAAAAACATTTTTGCATGCATTCACAAAGGGGAAGGGTTTCCTTGAGGACCCCTTCCTCTTTGCGAATGAGTTACCACCTACTTGAAGTAGTGGTAAATGCGATTGTTTTGCGACCACATTCACGGTCACAAAACAATCATACATACCTCTGCAATTTGGTATTGGGAAGAGACGCTCTTGACACACCCCTTCCTAGTGCCTAATTGGTATGTTGTTGTAAATCCAATTGGCGATTTGGTAACAAGTTACCGAATCGCAAAGTGGACTTGTTGCATACCAAAATGCATTTTTGCAATTGCAAACATTTTTGATACATCTGGCCCTAAAAGGGGGACCCTTACTCAAGACGCCCTCCATTTCAACCTCCAGACAAATGCTTCTAATTGGTCCAGGGTGTCTTGGGTAAGGAGAGGATTAAACAGATGAGAAGGAGACAATGACATTCTCATTACTGTTTTACTGCTAGAAGTCCCAGAAAGAGAAATCATGGTCTCCTTGTCAAGAAACGAAGGACCAAGATCATTTCCTCTGATACTCTCTGAAGCCTTGATAGAGGAATGGGGAGGGGGTGCATAGAGGTGTCAGTCTGGCCAAGGGCTGGTCAGAGCATTTATCCCCACAGCCTGTTAGTCTTGTTATATTAACAGGAATTGTGGAAGATGAAAGTTCTGATGTGTTGCAAATAAATCTATTAGAGGAACCCCCGCCTGTTGAGAGATTGCAGGGTTGTCCTGGGAGCTTCGAAAAGGCCCACTGAGGTGGTCCACTTGGGTCTTTAGAGAACCTCTGATCTAAATAAACCTGAGGTCTAGTAGATAGTGTTGGGCCCAGGTATAAATCTGCTGCACTATCTGATTCAATGGGGTGGAGCCTCTGCCAAACTTACAGTTCATATAGAACATTGTTACTGTATTATTGGTGCATATCATCAAAGCTCTTCCACCCTAAAAGATGCACAAAAGAGTGTATCACTCCCCAGGCAGTTGTTATCCCCTCCAGTAGGAGGATCTCTCATGCTCTAATACTTCTCAGAGATTTTAAGCTATCCTGTCATCTAGGGCTGCTCTGCATCTGCACATGCTGACATCTGTGGTTAAGGTAATTGGACTGGATAAGCAAAGAGTGTCCCTCCATCCAATACTGAGGGTGTCATCCACCATGCAAGGCTCTTCTGAACGGAGTCTGTTAAAGAAATGGGATCCTCTTAATTCTCCTTGAGAGGTAGCCAATGGTTCAAAATGTGAAGCACCACTTGAACACACAGTAGCTGTACCTATGGAACAATGGTCAGGTTTGCTGTCTGTAAATAAATTAAGCAATGTGTATCTGTAGGAAAGTGGAGTATTATGCAGTGATTCTGGTTAGGCTTCACTATGTAATACTCTCACAAAACCCCAAAGATATTCATTTGGATTCACAGTAATAAATCCTTAGTTCAGTCCTGGAAGTGTGGCAAAGAGCAGTCCAGCTTTAATAGAGGAACACGTGTTAAGCATTTCAGAGCACCAGCTTGGACAATAAGGAATCGACACGACTCAGAGGAATCCAAAACCAAATTATAAAAATAAAGCAGATTTTACTAAATTGTAGACCTCAAAACAAAGTAAATTGAATACTTATAAGGGGAATTATGGATTTTGGAGTGCAAATAAAATCAGTACATTCACAAGCTGTCAAACTCTTATCATTGTGGTCAATGGAAAAAGTCACTAGTGACACTCAGTCACTAGCAGGGTGAGGTTATAGGAACCCATTAGTAGACAAGGTTGTGCGGGTCTCAGGACCAAGCTTCAACAGTCAGACCAATTTTATGTGGCTTGTGGGGCCCTGGTGCAGAGGCGTGCTGGCTGCTTTTGGTACTGAATGTGGGAGCAGTGGGTGCTGAAAAATGGTACTTGTGACACTCGGTTACTTACAGGTCGAGTTTGTGTAAGCCCACTGGGATTTAAGCATGTATGGGCCCCTGGACTAAGATTCACCAGGCAGAACAACTTCACATAGCTTGGGTGTCATGGGTGCAGAGGTGTGCTTGGCTATCCTTTGTGCTGAATGGGAGCTGCAATTGCTGCTTTTACCACTGAGACAGTGCGATTGAGAAAGCAGATGCAAAACCTCAACAACTAAGGCACAGGTGATGTCAGCTGAAGGTGTTGCGGTGTGCCCATGAGTTGCATTATTAGGTAAAGGTGGTGATGACCAAACTGGCCACCAACAAGCCTTGCCAGTGGTGAGGTGGAGGAGAAACCATCTTCCCTTCCTGAGGTCCAGTGATAAACGGTAGCCAGCTGTAACTTGGCAGGGAGCTGGTGACCGTTCCCACAATGTAGTGGACCTCCTATCTTGTGCGATCCCTCGCAGATCCCAGTGACCAGCATTTCTCTGGATCCAGTAAGTGCATTATACCTGCGCTGGGCAGGATGCTAGTGCCACTAGTCCAAGGGAGTCAGGTCTTGCCTTTGGCTTGCCAATGGTTGTCTCTTGCTGGGGGAATCTGTCTTTGGCTGGTCCAGGGCAAGCTGCAGTTGAGCAGTTGCAGGAATGCTGACACAGGTTTAAAGATATTATGCCTTATCTTAGTGTAGGTTCCTTTTGTCATTGATGCAGATCATCTCTTGTACTTTCTTCCAGGTTGTTGCAGATCTGAGGTTCTGGTGCAAGGGAAAAACCTTAAATCCTATATTTAGGAGTGTTAGGGGTGTGTGTCCAAATAGCCAATGGTCTACTAGTTCCTACGCCTAGTCCACCCCTGGGGTAACCACATTCAGTGGATTGTGGCACCTTTTATACTGAGAGCCCTCTATTCTGCCACTTTTCAAGATGACAGAAGTCTTACTTAGCTGTACAGACCAGGCTGTCCACCCAAAAGGTGTGGTTAGCCTTGTGGAGGTGTATGCCTCCTGACTAAATAACTTTCCCACCTACCTGGGTGCAAATGTGCCCAGGGTCAGGGGGACAGCTTTGTCCTCCATTGGGGACAGCCTGCTTTCATAATAGAGGTGATGTGTCCTTTGAAGCTCATTATCTAGATGTATCACTCCACTACCCTTCATGGGAGGGAGAGATGTGTGACCTCCTCCCCATTCAGGCCATTGTCCTGACTCCTGGGAGTGTTCCCACTACTGCCCAGGGGGTCAAAATCCAGTCACGACGGTAACAGCTGTGAGCTGGCAGTCAAAGGACAGGAAATCTAGGGCAACCTCTAAGGTCACTTTCCGGGTCTATACCACACTGTCCTCCACATGAGATTAATTTCATGGGTGAGAAGGTATGTTTTTTTATATCAATCATGACACATTTCGGTGGTACCATAATGGAGCTGGTGACCTCCGGTTTGCCCAGGTGCCAACCCATGTTATCCAATGGTCTGTCATTCACTTATAATAACCTTTAATGGAAATACCACTATAGGGACATATAAGCTTGCACTTATATGTCCACACCTATAATATAATGAACCCTGACTTCTGGGCTCAGGAGGCCTACCTTAGTGGTTACTGACATATATTAAAGATAGTGCTGGGTCTGTGCCACACATGGTATGGGCAGAGTCGAGTTTGAGCAATATGCACTGCTCCTGCAGTCTGTAATGGCAGACCTGTTTTCAGTAGCTTGCTTGGGTCACTTTGATCACCAAGGGTAGCACAAACAGTACTTCAGGCCCTGGTGAACCCATTAACACCCATGCCCTAGGGTAACCTTGATACCATATACTAGAGACTTATACATAGGTTAAAATACTTGCCAATTGAGGATACCAATTCACATGTACCAACTTAGGGAACTGGCACTCGGGCTGGGTTAGCAGGCTCCAGTTAACTTTCAATCATAACCAACAGCATCCAGAGCAGAAAGTGTGGGAGAGACTATCCAAAAAAGTGTACTTTTCTACATGACCCCCACCACCTTAGAAAAAAAGGTGATAAGCAACTATGCTCCCTCTTGGTAGTGCTTATCATCTAACTGGAGGAACCTAAAAAAGGCCATCTGCATTGGCATGGTCAGTCCCAGGTTTGTGTTCCACTGTAATGTCCATACCCTATAGGGAAATATTTAGGAATTACCATATGTCCCTGGACTCAAAGCTATACTCTTCTTAGAGCTTCTGGTCTTATTAACATCATCGAGAGGAGTCTGAGCCTGTGCTTTCTGGGCTCTGGAAGTAAATCCAGTCTCTGAACAGTGTTGAATTTAGCCCCTATATATTTTTACCTTTGAGATGGACTGAAGTGTGATTTTGACCAGTTGACTAGAAAACCAAAGGTCTTCAAAGTCAGTACTGTTAATGCTATGTCCCTCATTGGTGGATCCTAGAAAAGGGCCTGGATTAGGAGATCATCCAGATATGGGTGCACCTTTACCTCCTGGGCATGAAGGAGGCCCAGAAACAGAGCGAACAGTTTGGTAAAACCCAGGAGTACATCTTTAGCCCAAATAGGAACACCCAAAGTTGCCAGTGTTGATTTGCGACAGCAAACATGAGGAATCTCTGTTAGGGGAGAGCAATCAGAATGTGGAGGTAAGCATCCTTCAAATTGATTTTTGTAAGAATATCTGCCCTGGAAAAAAGAGAAATGAGCTGTTGCAGAATTTTCTTTTAGAAGTGGGTTGTAGGAATATACTGGTTCAGGAATCTCAGGTCTATAATAATTTGGAAATTACTCGAAGATTTCTGGATGAGGGCTCCTATTGAGTAGCACCCAGGACTCCTCTCCTATTGAGGAACAGAAAAGATGGCCATCTTCACCTGCAGAAGGGAAATACTTTCCTATGGGAAATTTCACAATGTTTTGTCCTTCGGCCACAAGGTTTGAATAAAATGAACCACTATGAAGTAACTCACCAAAATGGTCTGCTGGTCCCACTTGTCTGAAATTGAGTTTCTCCAAACCTGATGAAAATAATATAGCCGATCTCCCATTGTGTCAGTTGAGGTCCCAGCGTAGTCAGAAATGTTGCTTTGTGTTGCATCTCCCTTCTGACTAACAGGAGGAGGAAATAGACTAAGCTACCTTTGGTTAAAAACAAGCCTTATTTCAATAGAAATTCATCCTCTTTCTCATCTAATGATTAGACTTCTTCTAGCCCCCTTCCCAAGATTGCTGCTTGTGACTGAATAGTTGAGTATGCTTTTACTTTTGATTCATACAAACCTTCCTCTACCGTCTTGCAGAAGAGTTTAATAGATGACTCCTGGAATCAACAAATTTACATGAAGGCATGGTTGGGGATCTCATGTCATCAATCATGATATCTGACAAGAATCTGGCTTGGATCTCTATCAGCCCTAGCAGCTGAGAAAAATGCTCACCCTCTTGAATGCAGGAGAAGAAAGACAGAAAACTCCTAACTAAGGATTAAGAGGCATATACCCCATAGATCTCTACCCTTTATGCCAGGCTAACACTAGCATGGGTTCTTTTTAGGGCACCCTCAACCTTTTTTGCCTATAGTATCAATAAGACAATATATTCAGTGAGAAGGGAAGCTTTGCCAACCAAACTGGGCAGAAGGTGTCTACCACCAAATAGTGAGGTAACTCAGTCTCTCCCATAACCAAGAAATAATCAAAACTTCAAAAATATTTGGATAGTGCGTATCACCAGAACCTCAGAAAAAAGGGCCTCTGGAACTCTCTGAACCATTCTCCACTTGTGCCAGGCTGGTCTTACTCTACTGGCATCAGGAGATAAGAAAAGAGGTATGAAACCATTAGTTTAAGATATTTCTCCATGTACCTTTCTCTGGGAGCAGAGGAGATGCTTATTTAATCTTCATCATAATCTTTAGACCACCTAGTGAACAGGAAGGAGAGGAAATGTACAAGCAAGTTTTGTCTGAGCATTGAGGAGAATCTTGGGAAGCAGAGTTCCTCCTACTCTGGTGATTAAATACTTCAGAAAGTGATTTTGTCATCTTCTGCAACACTGTTGGAAATGGTGTAAACCTTGAGTGAGACCTGTGAGACCTGACTCCATCAAGGTACCTCTCCATGGAAGGAGAAGTATGACACATCTTCCTAGAATGGTTTCCCATTATAACAGCAAGCAGCAATTTGAGAGAAAAATTCACAGAGACTGAGCCTTCAACTGTGTAAATGCTCACCAGGGTCCTAGACTAAGCAACCTACCAACAGCCTGCAATAATCTGATGGACAGGCACAGAGAATAGGTGCCCATAATCCCTCCCTCCCAAAAACGAGTAACATCAGAGCTTCTGTAAAGCCCCTAGGGGAGGGGCTGCACCGAAAACAACCATGACTAAGTCATTTGCTCATGATTACAGCAGATTGGGCCCAACCCACGGGTTTAACCTGGTTCTCAGTTTAAATGGTCAAGTCTTAACCCCACAACTTACTCCAATAAGTTGAGGTTCTTCTTAGAATGCAGGCTGTTATCACCACAATTCTAAAAATCGTGTACAATGTAACCTAAATAACTAATTTAAACACAGTGCCTTCTGCAGCTGTCATAAATCAGTACAACAAATGTGCCGACTGGTAGCAGCCATAATGAATACTAAAGACTTAATAACACGGAGCCTGTTGCAGTCCTCATGGTCTTTCATTATGTAAACACGATGGCAGAAATGTTTGCCATAACTGATTAGGGTGTGGCTTCCAGCACAGCCACATCTCATTCCCATGCGTCCAGTGACATCTACTGCAGTCTCAGGAGAACTAGGAGGACAAGTGGTACAAGCCAAACTTAAAATGCCGCAATACAGTGTGGACTGAGCCAGAGCGGGAGGCATGTCTTGAATGGTGCCTTCTCCTACTGTGAAAACAAACAGAAAGAGATTAAAGTAAGTTAATAGCAATTGTTAAATGTTGGAAAATTGGTTATTGGTAGGGCAGGTAGGTACCTACACCTAGCAACAAGCCACTAACCTCCACATAGGTACAGTTAGGTCTCAGTAAATTAATCCCAGCTCAACCCTTGGTAGCTTGGCAACGAGCGTCAAGGCTTAACTTAGGAGACAAAGTGTAAAGCATTCAAATATCACAAAACAGTAATTAAATAAAACACAGGAAACAGTTTAAAAATCCAAAACCAATTTATAAAAATAGTTTATATTTTTATCTTTAAAATGACACAAAAACGATTAAAATCGGTTCAGGGGAACCGGAGATATGAATTTTTAAAGAATTATTACTTTTCTAGCGCTTAGAAACAAAAAGCGCCAATCGGGTCATCTGGTTGCACCTCGACCGGGGCAAAGTCAAACTTTCAGGCCGACCGCGATGGAGCCCTGCTCGGCTACAGGTCGCGGGAGGCCTCGGTTAAAAAGTTACCTTCTGACTTAGTCTTTATTTTGAAGTTTTTCTTCACCGGGACGAACCTGCCAGTTGAATCCGACCTCCTGGAGCCCTTGTCCGGATACGCGATGTGGGTTTCCTCGGTGGAGACTTTTACCTTCGGACTTAGTCGTTTTTTTTAGATGAAAATCCTTCGACCGGGGTAAACCTGGATCTTGATCCGACGTCCATGGAGCCCTTCTCGGATACGATGGCTGGGAGGTCCCGGTCAACTTTTTACGTTCGGACTTAGTCTCTTTTTTGGATGTTTTTCTTTACCGGGACGAACCACGAAGTCAGGCCGGGTCGCGGTTGAGGCAAGCCGGCTAGAATTTCCGCGGCGGGTCGGTCCCTCTCTGGAGCTTTTTTCCAAAAATTCTCAAATCTTTTCCAAACTTCTGGGGCTTCACCCAGATGTTCTTTTAAGGTTCTTTTGGGGTCCACAGCTCACCCCAAGGGTCCAGAAGTTCTGTGATGGTCCGTGGGGGGTGCGGACTTCAACTCCCAGAATGCACCTGGCGCAAACTCCTTTTTGGCCACTGGACAGTGGTCAGCTGGTCGCTTTCTTCAGGAGTTGGTGCAGGGGACTCTGGTTAGCAATTTTTCACCTGTAGCAAACAGGGAGTCCCTCCTTGAACCAGTTGAAGCCAGGCAAAGTCCTTCTTGTGGTGAAGCCCAAGTGTGCAGCTGGTGCAGTCCTTCTGAGTGCAGGGTCCAGGTGCAGGCCAGGGGTCCAGCAGGGCAGTCCTTCTTCTTCTTTAGTTCCTTTCTTGTTGAATTCAGGAGGGGATCTGAGGTGTGGGTGCAGGTCTGCCAGTTTTATCCTTGCTCCTGGGTGAAAAGCAGGGGGGCCCTGGTTCTCCAATCAGGGACAGGGTCGTCCCCCTGTGATGACCACTTCCTGGGAAGTGTGGCAAAAATCCATCCCAGAAGGCAACAGTCTCTAAAAATCCAACATGGATGAATCTGATTTTTGGAGGTTACATCTGGCTGAGCCCACCCACTGGTGTGGCTAAAAATCATAAACACACCCCTCTCCTGCCTTCTCCTAATCTAATCAAGGGGGCACCTAGCTGTCTGGGGTTGCAGGATGTGGGGGTGTTGCTGGGTGCTGCAAATGTCCTTCTCTGCCTTTGAAGACCAGTTTGGCAGCCCTCCCCCTTCCTGCCTCACCATCTGCTGAGGGGAGATTCTCTCCCCCAAGCACATTCCTTTGTGTGAAGCCAGGCCACTTCACACCTAATCAAGGCAGCCTGGCAGAAGCTGCTGCAGGCTGGCCAATCAGAGCACAGCAGCAAAAACAATGCAGAGCTGAAATTGGCAACTTTTTAGGTAAAGTCTAAACTTTTTACCTGAACAAGTTATATTAAATCCAACAACTGGAAGTTGTGGGAATTATTACAACAATCAATTTGATACCAAATTCTTGGTATGTAACATTTAAGGAGACTTTAAAATTTAAAATAAAGTTTGTCCATTCTAGCCTATGAAGGCCATTTACTTCAATGAGGGAAAAACGAATTTGGCTGTTTTTACCTCACCAGGGCTTATAAATCTATTTTTATAAAGTCCCTGCTTATAGTTACATGGCACCCAGCCCTAGGGGCACATAGGGTACACCTTAGGGGTGACTTATATGTAAAAATAAGGTAGTTTAAGACTTTGGAAGTACCTTTAATTCCAAAGTCGAATTTGCATATAACTTTAATTTAAAAGCAGCCATCAAGGCAGGCTTGCTTTTAAAATGACACTGGGCACCTCAGCAATGCACCTAGGTGTGCACCACCTATGCTGTGGTACCTAAACCTACATGCCCTACCATATACTAGGGACTTATAGGTAGGTTAACTTAGCCACTTATAATTAGCCTAATTTGCATATCCATTTTACACAGAGCACAGGCCCTGGGACTGGTTAGCAGTACCCAGGGTACCTTTAAAGTCAGGAAAACACCAGCAAAAAGTGGAAAATGGGGGCAAAAGGTTATGGGGCCTCTGCAATCAGCCCTGTTTTCTCACACAACCCCCCCCAGCCCACACGCCCAGGAGACTCAGCCCAACCCTGGGACAGTCTTCCTGGCTTGTTAGGCGAGGAAGACAGTGAAGAAAACTGGCTGTCCCTTTGCAGGGCCTACTCTGCCTTATATCCTCCTGTCAGGGTCACTCCCTATGGGTAGTGAAGCCATCCCAACAGTCAAAGGACCCAACACAAACTGAAACTTTCCTCTAGGAGGGTCTTCCTCCTTTCTCTCTGCCAACTTGGGTAGTGAGGTGCCCACCTCCCCTACTCCAAACTTTGCTAGGGCAACACCTAGCTTACCCAAAGAGGTCACCCAACACTTGAGCAACCCCACCATGACCAATATGGTCAGGGGGCCTACTTTGCTATTGGCCCTGGGGTCTGCCTCCCAGGCCAAGTACAGTGCTGCCAGGAAGGCTAGCACCCAGCAGAGGCTACTGACAGCTGTCAGTACCCAGAACCACACCCTAAGCTCTCCACTGACAGGTGGCTGAGCTGCTTTAGGGGCAACTTTGGGGTCCTGGCACCCCTCTTGCTGTCTAGAGTGGGGGGCTACCACCTCCTGTGGCAGACACCCTCCTTCCACTCTCCCTTCTGTCAGTGCAGGGGCAACACCTTGCATCTGGACAGCTGCCTGACTACTCAGGACTTCCTTGGGGTCAGGTGAGGCCTCACCAGTGCCAACTCTGGGCTCCCCCCCTACTGGGGCAGAAGGCCTTTGGCTCCCTGGAACTCTCTTTAAGAGTGGCCTACCCTTCCTTTTCTTCTTTCCTTTTCTTGGGGACTCCTGTCTCCTAACTGTAGGGACTGACTCCCCAGGACTTTGGGTTGGGGGGGCACCCTGGGCGACCACCCCATCTGGGACCAGACTCACCTCTGGGAGGTCATTGCCCAGGATACAATCTAGGGGGAGGTCAGCACTGACTACCACCCTAATCCAGTCAAGGATACCCTCCCTCTCTAGGGGCACTATGGCTACAGGTTTGGAGGTGACCTCCCCTGTGGCTATCCTGACTTTCTTTGTCTTTCCTGGGACATACATGTCTGGGGTCACTAACCGGTCACTCACTATAGTGTGACTGGCACAGGTGTCTCTCAGGCCAGTGGTGGGGATCCCATTCACTTGAATGTGGTGGAAGTGCCTACTCCCACCCTCAGGGATCACCAGCTTACCATCTGGTCCTGTCTCCCAGCACAATGCTAGAAGGACTTCATCATCTGAGGAATCCTCCTCTATGGCTACACTGGACAGCCCAGTGCTAACCACCTTCCTTGGACAGGCTGCATCTCCTCTGAAGTGACCTGTCTGCTGACAGTCAAAGCAAGCCCTACTGTCCAAGAGTTTTTTTAACCCTGGGTCTCCCTGTCTCTGCTTGTCAGAGTGGGAGTGGGATTTACTCTCCTCCTTCTTAGGGTTCTGGGGTACAGAGGGAGTCTCTGTGGTGGGCTTACCACCTCCCTCCTTAGGTTTTTGGGGACCTGTCCCCCCCTTCTTGGAGTCTCCCCCCTGGGACTTGACAACCACCCTGGTTCTCAACCACTCATCAGCTGCCTCCCCTAGCTCTCTAGGGTTGGTCTGCTTAGAGTCCACTAGATGCTGGCGTAACCTTTCTTGGATACAATTGGTCAAGATGTGCTCTCTCATGATCAAATTGTATAACCCCTCATAAGTATCTACTTTGTTACCAATAATCCAGCCCTCCAGTGCTTTTAGTGAAATGTCCACAAAGTCAACCCAAGACTGGGTACTGACCTTCTGGGTGTCCCTGAACTTCATTCTATATTGCTCTGGGGTCAGACCAAACTTCTTGGCTAAGCACCTCTTCATACTAGGGTATGAATCTGCCTCCTCCCCCCTTAAGGTCAGAAGCCTATCCCTCCCTGAGTTGGGGACCAACTCCCACAAATGGGAACCCCAGTATTGAGGCCTAACCCTTCTCATTTGGAGTGCCCTCTCAAAGGCCCCCAGGCACTTATCTATGTCATCCCCCTCTACATAAGCAGGAACTACCCCCTTGGGTAACCTGGGGCAAACTCCCCCACCCATGGACACCTCAGCTTCTTTATCGCTGCTTCCATCTCTTTTCTCTTTGTATGCCCACTTTTTCTTTTCTAGGGCCAGCTTCTCTGCTTCCAAAGCTATGTATGCTAGCTGGGCCTCCAGCTCTCTTTCTCTGATGGATGGGTTCTCTCCTCCTGAAAGGACCCCCTTCCCACCACTAGCTTTGGGTCTGCCCCTAGTGACTGTATTTACTGAGGACCGTTCTTCCTCATCCTCACTTAGGCTCAGATGCCTTCCCTCCCCTGAGTGGTTAGAGCTTGCATCCTCCCTTCTTTCTCCCTCCTCTGGAGCTTCTTCTGACTCTACCTCTTGGGCCTCAGCCCATGCTGTCAGGGATGTGATCAGGATTTGCTTCCTGAGATCAGTGGTTGCAGGCAACCCTCTTTCAATACACAACCCCCTAAGCTGGACTACTGTCAGTGTGGGTAGGCTAGCCAGATCAAGCTCCATGGTTCCCTACTTTTGTGTCAACAAAAACTTTTTGCAAAAATTGGAAACAAGAATTTAGAAAAATTACAAAAATTCAATATTTGAAATTAATCCAAATTAAAAATTAAAAACAATTTTTGCACTAGGACAATTTAAAGGATTTTTAATTTGTTTTACCCAAAACTGTAACGTGATATTGAACACAAGTACAGGATCCCGTCGCTCCTTCCAATTATGTTGGAAAATGGGTTATTGGTAGGGCAGGTAGGTACCTACACCTAGCAACAAGCCACTAACCTCCACATAGGTACAGTTAGGTCTCAGTAAATTAATCCCAGCTCAACCCTTGGTAGCTTGGCAACGAGCGTCAAGGCTTAACTTAGGAGACAAAGTGTAAAGCATTCAAATATCACAAAACAGTAATTAAATAAAACACAGGAAACAGTTTAAAAATCCAAAACCAATTTATAAAAATAGTTTATATTTTTATCTTTAAAATGACACAAAAACAATTAAAATCGGTTCAGGGGAACCGGAGATATGAATTTTTAAAGAATTATTACTTTTCTAGCGCTTAGAAACAAAAAGCGCCAATCGGGTCATCTGGTTGCACCTCGACCGGGGCAAAGTCAAACTTTCAGGCCGACCGCGATGGAGCCCTGCTCGGCTACAGGTCGCGGGAGGCCTCGGTTAAAAAGTTACCTTCTGACTTAGTCTTTATTTTGAAGTTTTTCTTCACCTGGACGAACCTGCCAGTTGAATCCGACCTCCTGGAGCCCTTGTCCGGATACGCGATGTGGGTTTCCTCGGTGGAGACTTTTACCTTCGGACTTAGTCGTTTTTTCGAGATGAAAATCCTTCGACCGGGGTAAACCTGGATCTTGATCCGACGTCCATGGAGCCCTTCTCGGATACGATGGCTGGGAGGTCCCGGTCAACTTTTTACGTTCAGACTTAGTCTCTTTTTGGATGTTTTTCTTTACCGGGACGAACCACGAAGTCAGGCCGGGTCGCGGTTGAGGCAAGCCGGCTAGAATTTCCACGGCGGGTCGGTCCGTCTCTGGAGCTTTTTTCCCAAAATTCTCAAATCTTTTCCAAACTTCTGGGGCTTCACCCAGATGTTCTTTTAAGGTTCTTTTGGGGTCCACAGCTCACCCCAAGGGTCCAGAAGTTCTGTGATGGTCCTTGGGGGGTGCGGACTTCAACTCCCAGAATGCACCTGGCGCAAACTCCTTTTTGGCCACTGGACAGTGGTCAGCTGGTCGCTTTCTTCAGGAGTTGGTGCAGGGGACTCTGGTTAGCAATTTTTCACCTGTAGCAAACAGGGAGTCCCTCCTTGAACCAGTTGAAGCCAGGCAAAGTCCTTCTTGTGGTGAAGCCCAAGTGTGCAGCTGGTGCAGTCCTTCTGAGTGCAGGGTTCAGGTGCAGGCCAGGGGTCCAGCAGGGCAGTCCTTCTTCTTCTTTAGTTCCTTTCTTGTTGAATTCTGGAGGGGATCTGAGGTGTGGGTGCAGGTCTGCCAGTTTTATCCTTGCTCCTGGGTGAAAAGCAGGGGGGCCCTGGTTCTCCAATCAGGGACAGGGTCGTCCCCCTGTGATGACCACTTCCTGGGAAGTGTGGCAAAAATCCATCCCAGAAGGCAACAGTCTCTAAAAATCCAACATGGATGAATCTGATTTTTGGAGGTTACATCTGGCTGAGCCCACCCACTGGTGTGGCTAAAAATCATAAACACACCCCTCTCCTGCCTTCTCCTAATCTAATCAAGGGGGCACCTAGCTGTCTGGGGTTGCAGGATGTGGGGGTGTTGCTGGGTGCTGCAAATGTCCTTCTCTGCCTTTGAAGACCAGTTTGGCAGCCCTCCCCCTTCCTGCCTCACCATCTGCTGAGGGGAGATTCTCTCCCCCAAGCACATTCCTTTGTGTGAAGCCAGGCCACTTCACACCTAATCAAGGCAGCCTGGCAGAAGCTGCTGCAGGCTGGCCAATCAGAGCACAGCAGCAAAAACAATGCAGAGCTGAAATTGGCAACTTTTTAGGTAAAGTCTAAACTTTTTACCTGAACAAGTTATATTAAATCCAACAACTGGAAGTTGTGGGATTTATTACAACAATCAATTTGATACCAAATTCTTGGTATGTAACATTTAAGGAGACTTTAAAATTTAAAATAAAGTCTGCCCATTCTAGCCTATGAAGGCCATTTACTTCAATGAGGGAAAAACGAATTTGGCTGTTTTTACCTCACCAGGGCTTATAAATCTATTTTTATAAAGTCCCTGCTTATAGTTACATGCCACCCAGCCCTAGGGGCACATAGGGCACACCTTAGGGGTGACTTATATGTAAAAATAAGGTAGTTTAAGACTTTGGAAGTACCTTTAATTCCAAAGTCGAATTTGCATATAACTTTAATTTAAACGCAGCCATCAAGGCAGGCTTGCTTTTAAAATGACACTGGGCACCTCAGCAATGCACCTAGGTGTGCACCACCTATGCTGTGGTCCCTAAACCTACATGCCCTACCATATACTAGGGACTTATAGGTAGGTTAACTTAGCCACTTATAATTAGCCTAATTTGCATATCCATTTTACACAGAGCACAGGCCCTGGGACTGGTTAGCAGTACCCAGGGCACCTTTAAAGTCAGGAAAACACCAGCAAAAAGTGGAAAATGGGGGCAAAAAGTTATGGGGCCTCTGCAATCAGCCCTGTTTTCTCACATTAAATAAAAAAATCCCTTTACCTAAACGTCTGCTTGTAGAGTGGCCCTAGAATGTTGCCCAGCAAACTTCCAACAGCCCTTAGGAAGTGGCAAGGGCGAACAGGCAGTGCTTAGAGAAGGGAGGAGATTTTATGGTAGATTCTCTATTCTAATAATAGGAACGGAAAATAGCTTAAGAAGAGGTGAGATGTAAGCAGTGAATGGGCACATTCAATCATTACATAAGGAATGGAATGAATAATGAGAAATGTAGGTAAAAGAGCATATCCCCAGGGGGGGGCAGAAGCCACTAGACACAGGGATTTTTTTTATGGTTAGATTCACGCAAGGGGAGCGACCCCTAAGGCAAGTGTCACTCCTCTGGGGGGCCAAATTTATTTTAGGCCATTTATGCCCCCAACCCCTCCTTGGGGGCAGATCAGTTATTTTAATTAGGCTAATCTGCCCCCAAGGGAGGCAAAAACCACTAGGCACCAGTTTTTTTTTTTTTTGTTTCATAGATGGGGAGCCACCTCTTAAGCAAGGGTCATTCCCCTGGGGGGAAAATTTATTTTAAGCCATTTCTGCCCACCTTGGGGGCAGATCGGCCTATTTTTCTTTGGCCAATCTGCCCCCCAGGGGTGCAAGGGTCGCTGCCCTGGGGGCAAATTTATTTTAGGCCATATCTTTCCCCCTTGGCCTATTTTTGTAAGGCTCATCTGCTCCCCAGGGGGGGGGGCAGAAATCGCACCAGACACCAACCCCAACTGAAGGGGCTAACAGTCTCTCAGATCTCCTCCTAGACACTAAAACATCTTATCCCACGGCTAGCAAGAGGACATTTGATTATTTTGGGTTTTGGTTTTACATTTGGGCCATCATAGCTTGCCTAACTCTCAAAACCGTCCCACTTGGAATGGTGAGGGCTACACTTTTTGGACTTTGGGTCGCTGCCATGTAGAAAAATCTATGAGACCTAGACACATCTGAAAACTAAACATCTGGGTGACTCCAGGGTGATGTGCTTCACATGCACCCTGCACCATTTTCTTACCCTCAATGCCCTGCAAACCTCCAACTTTTCTGGAAGTCACATATTTTTCCCACATTTTTGTGATGGAACCTTCCGGAATCTGCGGAATCCACAAAATTCCTACCACCCAGCATTGTCGCATCTGCACCGATAAAAATTCTGCCCCACTTGTCAGCCTAAAAACATTTTTTTTTCAAACTGCCCTTTTGGACGCACTTTGGTTCCACCTCATTTTCAACATGTTTTTGGCTCTTCCCTTTCACAGGCACTTGGCTCAGCAACACAATTGAGCCATCATTTTTACTAGGAGACTGAGTGGAACATTGGGTAGTAGGAAATGTGTGCCAGTGTGGTGATCCTACATAGAAATATGGGAACATGTGATTATTTAGCTAAATTTGAGGTTTGCTGAAGATTCTGGGTAAGAAAACACTGGGAGATCCACACAAGTCACACCTGCCTGGAGTCCCTCAGGTGTCTATTTTTCAGAAATGTTTGGGTTTGGTAGGTTTCCCTATATGGCTGCTGAGCCCAGGACCAAAAATGCAAGTGTCCACTCAAAAACAGGTAGTTTTGTATTTGATAACCTTTATGTATCCACATAGTGTTTTAGGGCATTTCCTTTCACGCGCACTAAGCCTACCCACACAAGTGAGGTACCATTTTTATCGGGAGACTTGGGGGAATGCTGGGTGGAAGGGAATGTGTCGCTCCTCTCAGATTCCAGAACTTTCCATCACCGAAATGTGAGGAAAAAGTGTTTTTTTGGCCAAATTGTGAGGTTTGTAAAGGATTCTGGGTAACAGAACCTGATGGGAGCCCTACAAGTCACCCCATTTTGGATTTCCCTAGGTGTCTAGTTTTCAAAATTGGACATGTTTAGTAGGTTTCCCTAGGTGCCGGCTGAGCTAGATGCCAAAATCCACAGCTAGGCACTTTGCAAAAAACATCTCTGTTTTCTTTGAGAAAATGTTATGTGTCCACGTTGTGTTTTGGGGCATTTCTTGTCACGGGCACTAACCCTACCCACACAAGTGAAGTACCATTGTTATCGGGAGACTTGGGGGAACTGTAGGTGTAAGGAAATTTGTGATTCTTCTCAGATTCCAGATCGTTCTGTCACCAAAATGTGAGGAAAAAGAGTTAGATTTTTTGTCAAATCTTGAGCTTTGCAAAGGATACTGGGTAAAAGAACCTGGTGAGAGCCCCACAAATCACCCCATCCTGGATTCCCCAAGGTGTACAGTTTTTCAAAATGCACAGATTTGGTAGGTTTCCCTGGGTACTGGCTAAGCTAGAGGCCAAAATCCACAGCTAGGCACCTTGCAAAAAACAGCTCTGTTTTCTTTAGGAAAATGTCATGTGTCCACGTTGTGTTTTGGGGCATTTCCTGTCACAGGCACTAGGCCTACCCACACAAGTGAGGTACCATTTTTATTGGGAGACGTGGGGGAACGCTGGGTGAAAGGAAATTTGTGGCTTCTCTCAGATTCCAGGACTTTCTGTCACCGAAACGTGAGGAAAAAGTGTTTTTTTGGCCACATTTTGAGGTTTTCCAAGGATTCTGGCTAACAGAACCTGGTGAGAGCCCCACACATCACCCCATCCTGGATTCCCCTAGGTGTCTAGTTTTTGAAAATGCACAGGTTTTGGTAGGTTTCCCTATGTGCCGGCTGAGCTAGAGGCCAAAATCCACAGCTAGGCACTGTCCATGTTGTGTTTTGGGGCGTTTCTTGTCATGGGCACTAGGCCTATCCACACAAGTGAGGTACCATTTTTATTGGGAGACTTGGTTGAATACAGAATAGAAGAACAAGTGTTACTGCCAATTGTTTTTCTCTACATTTTTGCCTTCCAAATGCAAGACAGTGTGTAAGAAAGACATCTATTTGAGAAATGCACTGTAATTCATATGCTAGTTTGGGGACCTCGGAATTCAGAGATGTGCAAATAACCACTGCTTCTCAACACCTCATCTTATGCCCATTTTGGAAATACAAATGTTTCATTGATACCTATTTATCATTCTTTATATTTTGGCAAATGAATTGCTGTATACCCAGTATAGAATGAAAACCCATTGCAAGGTGCAGCTCATTTATTGGCTCTGGGTACCTGGGGTTCTTGATGAACCCACAAGTCCTATATACCCCCACAACCAGAAGAGTCCTGCAGATGTAGCGCTATATTGATTTAAAAAATCTGACATCACAGGAAAAAGTTACAGAGTAAAACTTGTAGAGAAATGAGTGGTTTTTCACCTCAATTTCCGTTTTACATTTATTTGTCATTTTCTGTAGGAAAACCTTGTAGGGTCTACACAAATGACCCCTTAGTGAATTCAGACTTTTGTCTACGTTTCAGTAATGTTTAGCTTTCCAGGATCCAGCACTGGGTTCACACCCATTTCTGTCACTAACTGGAAGGAGGCTAAAAGCACAAAAAATAGCAAAAATGGGGTATGTACCAGGAAAATGCCAACATTGTGTTGAAAAATGTGGTTTTCTGATTCAAGTCTGCCTGTTCCTGAAAGCTGGGAAGATGGTGATTTTAGCACCATAAACCCTTTGTTAATGCTATTTCAGGGAAAAAACACAAGCCTTTTTCTTCATACCTTTTTCCCCATTTTTTTTTAAACTAAACTTTCGCTGTATTTTGGCTGATTTCTTGGTCTCCTTCAGGGGAACCCACAAGCTCTGGGTAGCTCTAGAATCCCTAGGATGGTGAAAGAAAAGGATGCAAATTTGGTGTGGGTAGCTTATGTGGACAAAAAGTTATGAGAGCCTAAGGGTGAATTGTCCCAAATAGCCAAAAAAAGGCTCACCACAGGAGGGGAAAAGGCCTGGCAGCGAAGGAGATAAAATGTTAATTGCTCTAACTCGAGCAAAGGCAAGACCCATAACATTGCAAATGCTTGTTTCATTTGTGGAGAGAGGGATCCCCTATGTTTGTTTGATCATTGCTTCACAAATTCCACACTGTGGATTCTGCCCAAACCTGTGGCACAAATGGAACCATTTTCATGAAAGCAGGGCAGCACATATTTCACATATGTTAAAAATAGACCAGGACAACATTTCCTTTAGGCTAGTGTTATCCTGCCTAATTTTGTGCTACTCTTGTTTTGTAAAAGTCCTGAAAATAAACAATTTTGCTGCATTAATTATTACATGATAATTATCTGGCGTTCGTTGCAAAATCTTAGTGCAGGCGCATGGGAACATCACAAACCACCAAAACACAAGCAGCTCTTCTTCATGGCACGTGAGCTTTTTGCCTTATTTGCTAATGTAAAATGTGCCCTTGTGTCCAATAATGATATAAGGACATATTTTAGGCAAAAATATAGAACTAAATGCTAGTCTAGTAAATTGGGTGACTTCTGCAGAATTTAGTGTAATAATAAAAAAGTAAATTAAGCAAATTTCTCACATCTCTAGTTAGAATCTTCATTGTGAATTGACATCCAGCATAATAAATCTTCGAATAGATCAACCAGGCGCCTTTTCCTCCACAAGAGATTCTCACTGGAGTCCCAGGTCACTTACCTTGCCCTCACACAGCACTGCACGTCATTTACCAAATTATTTTAATGTTTTTTGAAAGTCATGTCCATTAGTGTTAGGCCATAAATTCTATTGCTTTCTGACTCATGACAAAGGATTTAACATTTCAAGTATGCCCTACGTCCCACCCTTAATTAAATATAGCAGTTCATTTGTTGTCATACAGTAGACAAAAGAACTTGTTGGCATTACCAATAATTTCAGTGTGATTCATCTTTGCTCTCCTAATATTAATATCACCACTAAGTGCTTCAGTTGGAAGGTGAAACCCAACAGCTAAGGCTAATTTTGTACATTCAGAATTGTGCCTGCGTCGTGTCAATCATAATTCCATGTGCTCATCTTTTTAACACACTGGATCTTTTTTTGCTCACAACTCCTATATTGGATATCTTGTTTCATTCTTTGAATGTCTTCAAAATGGGGATTTCCATCAGTATATTTTCAGAGTTGCATTGATTTTCTCAGCTTTTTCCAGTTTATTAGATATTTTATTGTGCAATGACTGCTACCACATTTTCGATATACTTAAGACACCTCTATCCTTATGTGAACGTTGACCTACTGCTTTGAGTCCTATTGAAGAAACTGCGAACTGGTGCAAAAAATGGGCAACTCAATAATCAAAATTTTGGCTGCATGTGCAGTAGGAAATTACACAAATAGTATTTGGAGAAACAGAAGCACCATCTGATTCCACACGATATTTGCCTTGGATAAAAAGTGAGAATGGAGAAAATGTCCACGTTTCCAGTGTGAAAAGTAGGACTAGACATGAGACATATCAGTCTGTTTCATTTTTATTACATAGTTAGCAAAAATAGGGCAAGCACATGGAAACTAGGGGCCACATTTATACTTTTTGACGCAAAACTGCGCTGACGCAGTTTTGCTTCAAAAATATTACCGCCGGCTAACGCCATTACTGTGCGCGGTGCGGGCGTAAAATTTATACTTTGACACACGGCGGCGCAAACCACAGGTGTAAGTCATTTTTTTTTACGCACACCGCAGCGTCACGTCATAAAGGAAAACGACGTTAATGCGGCGGAAATGACTGTGAGACGATTTACGACACCGCAAACCATATATGCAGTGTTTTTTGACGCAATAGCGTCAAAATTCGCCGCAAACACAGCCATTTCAGCAGGGGAGAGCCAAAATGGATCCCAGATGCCTGTACAGACCCCATGAAGATAACAACAGACCAGGAACCAGCCAGGAGGACCCACACAAGAACCAGGACAGGGAGAAGAAGAAAAGAAAGTGTTGCTTCAGGGCAGAGGAGCAGGAAATCCTGGTAAAAGAGGTGACAGAACACAAGCACCAACTGTTTGTGACCTCAAAGTTGCCAATCAGTAGGAGAGAGGCAATATGGCAACAAATTGTTGACAAGATTAACAGTGTGCAGAAGTACACAGAACAGTCATCGAGTGCAAGGAACGCTGGCATGACTGCAAGCGCAGGACCAAGGAAAAGATGGCCAGGAACAGGAAGGCAGCACTGCAAACTGGAGGTGGGAGTCCAGCACACCAGGATCCCCTGGACCACATGGAGGAGATGGTCGCAGCCATCATCCCTGAGGAGATCGTCACAGGGATTCAAGGACAGGACAGCGCAGACTACCAGGAGACAACGCACATGCAGGGTGCACTAATGTTAACTGCAACCGGGAGGGGGGGGATACCTACTACACAATGCATGTAAGTCATACATAGAGTGGCATGGGTAAAGGGGTACGGCACGGGGGCATGGCTCGTTCAGGGAAAAGCTGGGGCACACCATAACACAACACCAACAACCTTTCCATGGGGGTATGCTGCCATGCCAATGATGTAGCAAAGGTACAGCCACGCCAGGAGGGAAGGGCATAACGTTAAACTGACATCCCGTCACACATCAGCCACTATACTCCCTACATTAACTAGGGCCCAATTAACAACCTCTACCCATACCGACAACTGGAATGTAACATTGATAACAGTTGCCACTACCCCCTCCGCTGTGTGTGCTGGTCAAGTAGCCAATGGCAGTAAAGTCCCCATGGATCATACACACCTAAATTAGAGGGTTTAGCATGACAACGTTAACAATCCCCTGAACCAAGACAAATGTTCCAGTCCTGTCAAATGTGAATGCCCATAGTTGCTGTAAACATCAGCCAATGTCATCAACATTAGGAGGTACACAGCACTAATGTCATACCCATGCTGCATATGTCAGGGTGCACCCTGTGCCTGGGTCACAATGCAACATCCCAAATGTCATACTGCTCAGACAACAACATTGAGGGGGAGGACACATGTAACTGGTCAGTGAAATACACCTGCACAGTCAGAGGAGGAAATAGGACACTGCTTCGACTATCAGGGCAGTCCAATGTACCACACATTCCCCAACATCAGCTGTACACATTACCAATGCTGACATCCATATTGTGCCATAACAATGCTATACATTGTATACGCTACATTTCAACTACATATAGGTGGATGTGAAAGATCAGAGACTGGGGCAGGTCCAGATTGTTAAGTGTGCTGCTAGTGCCATCAGAGCACCCACAGCCAGTGAAAGATCTCACCATGAGATTCAAAGTAGACGGAGGGTTGATTAGGACAAGAAGGTGGCAATTCACTAATTGGCCAAAAGCAACACCTAGAGGAGATGATGCCGACAAGTCTAATAACTGACCACAATACATGTGACATGCAGGTGGGGCATAGGCCTGGGAGAATGCTAATATGAAAGACAGGAACAATGAACAGGAACCAAGATCACAATGCGAAATCATCACAAGGCAGGCATGTCACATCACAAATGCCACAACACAGACACACTAATTGTACCCAATTTCATTGCAGAGGACGATGGATCTCCTCCGGATATGCCTGTCCAGGACTACCCTGATGACATGGATGACGAGCTGACAAACATCAGCCACCAGACCCTCCAAGATGTCCTTGGAACCCTCCATACCCCACCTTCAGTCACAAGGAGGAGCACAGAACAAGCAGCCATCACAGAGGACCCACCCACCACCCCAATTGTAAGACCTGCCAGCTCCAACACAGCTGAGGACTAAGACAACACAGGCACCAGCTTTGAGAGAACTGTAGTCGGAGTACAGCGGGAGCTGGCCAAGGAGGTGCGGGTGGGGATGCAAAATATGGCAGCCAGCCTTGAGGGGATGTGTTCGTGCATGATGTCATCTGCAGATCAGGCAGCAGCCATGCAATCGCTAACATCCATCCTGCAAGGACTGCAACAAACTGAAAAGGAATTCACCACTGCAGTAAGGGAGTTGCCACAACACCTCGCACCCCAACCCTTCCACTGCATGCACAAATGCAATCATGACCCCCTCAGGACCGACCTGGCTGCCTACCATAGTGATGTGGCTGCTATTCTTAAGAACCAGCAGATCCTCCTTGCAGCAGTACTGCCCTTAGGACCCCCAAAGGTAGCAGCTACCGGGATGTCAGACTCCACGTCTATACACACTGAGGTGTGTGTTGCCCCTTCACAACCACCACCACCAAGGACAGAGGAGGCAACACACACATCAGAAGATTAAGACATGGAACAGATCAACTTCACAAGTAAAAGTACCCGGAAGCACTAGTCCCTGCCACATGGCCACCTATTACCAAGGTCCTTTGCTTCGTAACATGCCAATCTTGCAACAACTGTACTCAAGCACTGTTCTGCAAACCACTGTCTATCTTGTCAGCCTGCCTTGTGATTGTCTGTCACAAACTCATTGGCAAATCCTGTCCCTCTGCACTGTCCGACACATCACCCCAGCATGTCCAATGAATTGTCCTTTAGCACTTGTGTAGGATCACAATGGAAGATGTCACTATAATGGACTCACAATCATGGACAATGTACATATAGCACTTTTCAATAAATAGCACTTACACAACCACTTTGTCTCTGTGTAATGTGACACATCAACCGTGCAGTAGACCACTGAATTTTGCCTCCTGTCAAATTACATAGCTTGTCAATACAACTGTCCTGAAATAATGTAGTCTGATAACTATGCACAGTGGCCTGGATTCTACCATACTCTGCCCTTCCTGAGGGTAATATCTGATGAAAAGAGAAACTATACACCATAATGCTGTTTTGGACAGAATAATGCTTTCTCAAGGGATATCTAAACCATAAAACAGTGCCTTCAAAATGTTGCATCCATGCAAAACTAACACATGTAACATTGCCCACAAATCTAAGCGAACAGTCACCAAACTGCATGAATGGAGGTGTATGAGTTTACATCCAAATAAGTAATCATGCTGAACAGTGTAACAAATGATCTATGGGAGTCATGTACACTATACTACAAGAGAGCTTACTACCACTCACCTGATAAGGGTTTCCTTGACATCAGACTGCAGTCAGACATAACACAGTGTCCCCAATCATAAATATGGAAGCACTGTATGTGACATTGAAAACATACTTAATGAAAAAAACATGTAGGGATCCATAGTAACTGTGACTGGTGGTTGCAATGAATGGTCTAATCTTTGCAAGGTAGCTTTGGGGTAGCTGCTAATGTTACAGCTCATTTGGGATTTGTTTGCAGCATAGGACACAAAATGTAATACCAAAGAAATACTGTACACTCATGCCAAGGATCTACAAGCATGTCACACATACAGTAAAGGGTTTACTACATATTTATTAAACTGTAAAAACAGAAGTGAAAACTCGGGGAAAAGCCTTACCTACCCTAATCTACTCTAACTACTTGTTAGAAATGGGGTTTTTGGTTGGCAGTCAGGTTGCCCTCTGTCGAAGCAAGAACCCTCACTCTAGTCAGGGTAAGTCACACACAATCCAAATTCAGCCTGTGCCCACCCTCTGGTAGCTTGGCACGAGCAGTCAGGCTTAACTTAGAAGGCAATGTGTAAAGCATTTGTGCAATAAATCATACAATACCATAATATATCACCACAAAAATACACCACACAGTGTTTAGAAAAATATATAATATTTATCTGGGTATTTGTAGGTCGAAACGATCAAAGATGCAATATGAATTTGTAAAGATATCACTGAAAAGTGATATAAAGGGGGTTATTCTAACTTTGGAGGAGGTGTTAATCCGTCCCAAAAGTGACGGAAAAGTGACGGATTTACCACCAGCCGTATTACGAGTCCATTATATCCTATGGAACTCGTAATACGGCTGGTGGTATATCCGTCACTTTACCGTCACTTTTGGGACGGATTAACACTCCTCCAAAGTTAGAATAACCCCCAAAGTGTCTTAAGTCTTTAAAAAGCAAACAAAGTCTCTTTCAAGCACAAAGTACCTGGTTTCTGGTGAAAAACCTCCGCAAAGGGCCGCAGAAGAAGAGATACGTGGAAAAATGGTGTGTGCGTCGATTTCTCCCCAGCACACACGGACTTGCGTCGTTATTTTTCATGCGGGGAAGTCGTGCGTCATTTTCTGGCGTGCGGACAGTCTCTTTCTATGGGTCGCGGGGATTACCAGATGTCCCGGGTCTGTGTGTGGATTCTCCTGCTTGTTTTCCGGCTGCCTGTCGTTCCACGGGGCCGCGCGTCGGAGTTTCGATCTCACGGCAGGCGTTGCGCCGATTTCTCCTCTAGAAGTCGGGCGGCGTTGTCCTTGCGAGCCCGTGCATCGAAGTTACGGTCGTCCCGAAGGCGTCGCGTCGATCAGCGTCGGTGTGCGGCGTTTTTCTCGCCGCGGAACAAGCTGTGCGTCGAAAATTTTGGCGCACGAAGCGTCCAAGTGAAAAAGAGAAGTCTTTTTGGTCCTGAGACTTCAGGGAACAGGAGGCAAGCTCTATCCAAGCCCTTGGAGAGCACTTTTACAGCCAGACAAGAGTTCAGCAAGGCAGCAGGCCAACAGCAAGGCAGCAGTCCTTTGGAGAAAGCAGACAGGTGAGTCCTTTGAGCAGCCAGGCAGTTCTTCTTGGCAGGATGTAGTTTCTGGTTCAGGTTTCTTCTCCAGCAAGTGTCTGATGAGGTAGGGCAGAGGCCCTGTTTTATACTAAGTTGTGCCTTTGAAATGGGGGTGACTTCAAAGAGTGTCTAAGAAATGCACCAGGCCCCCTTTCAGTTCAATCCTGTCTGCTAGAGTCCCAGTAGTGGGTGTGGCAGTCCTTTGTGTGAGGGCAGGCCCTCCACCCTCCCAGCCCAGGAAGACCCATTCAAAATGCAGATGTATGCAAGTGAGGCTGAGTACCCTGTGTTTGGGGTGTGTCTGAGTGAATGCACAAGGAGCTGTCAACTAAACCTAGCCAGATGTGGATTGAAGGGCACAACAAGATTTAAGTGCAAAGAAATGCTCACTTTCTAAAAGTGGCATTTCTAGAATAGTAATATTAAATCTGACTTCACCAGTCAGCAGGACTTTATATTACCATTCTGGCCATACTAAATATGACCTTCCTGCTCCTTTCAGATCAGCAGCTGCCACTTCAACAATGTATGAGGGCAGCCCCAATGTTAGCCTATGAAGGGAGCAGGCCTCACAGTAGTGTAAAAACGAATTTAGGAGTTTTACACTTCCAGGACATATAAGTACACAGGTACATGTCCTGCCTTTTACCCACATAGCACCCGGCTCTAGGGGTTACCTAGGGCACACATTAGGGGTGACTTATATGTAGAAAAAGAGGAGTTCAAGGCTTGGCAAGTACTTTTAAATGCCAAGTCGAAGTGGCAGTGAAACTGCACACACAGGCCTTGCAATGGCAGGCCTGAGACAAAGTTTAAGGAGCTACTGAAATGGGTGGCACAACCAGTGCTGCAGGTCCACTAGCAGCATTTAATCTACAGGCCCTAGGCACATATAGTGCTCTCTACTAGGGACTTATAAGTACATTAAATAGCTAATCATGGATAAACCAATCAATAGTACAATTTACACAGAGAGCATATGCACTTTAGCACTGGTTAGCAGTGGTAAAGTGCCCAGAGGTCAAAAGCCAACAACAACAGGTCAGAAAAAATAGGAGGAAGGAGGCAAAAAGTTTGGAGATATCCCCGTTAAAAAGCCAGGTCCAACACTACTCATTACCCACAACTGTCCCTAACTAACCTAAGCTAAACTTACTTATCACATTTAACGAACTGTTCTAAACATCAACCCCCCGCCCCCCTTATGAGACGGGACACATGGAGGACAACAGATACTAACCTAAACACAACGTATCCTATACTAAACAAATATATATTTATTTTTATTTATTTTTTTTCATATTTTTTTTTATTGTTTTTTTAAACACACAAGAACCCCAACATTACCAAACACACTCAAAAAGAAACAGTAGAAATAATCAGGACCCCCACCCACTAACACTGACTAAACTAACATCCCATACTAACCTAACACTAAGCCCCCTAAACCCACAACGTATAAGAATCAGGAAAGAGGAGGGAGGGGAGGGAATCATGTCCGTCAACTCTGCTACAGGTTGGCCCTCCGGAGGGTCCTCTTGATTGTGCGTACCCGCCGGTTTACATGTCACACCTCCTACCGCAGTCGACTCATTTTTCACAGGACACGGTCCAATTTACGATGCATCTGTACAAAAGCAGCAGGGTCAATAGCTGCAGCTGGGGTGGTCTGGGTGCCAGCTGAGGAAGTGTGGGGCCGTGTAGTGTCCATGGCTGTGGGCTGCCCTGCAGGTGGTGCTGTGCTAGGGCCTGGAGCACTTGCTGAGGTGGTTGCCGCAACAGTCCCAGCTGCTGGTGGTGCCACCTGGGTGGTAGTGGTGGTGATGCTGGTGGTGGCTGTGGTGAGCAAAGAAGGGCCGCCTTGTGGGAATGCCCTCCAGGCTCCGGAGGCCCGTTTGTGCCAGTATCTGCGGGCCATTCTTCGGTACCCAGACTCTACCTGAAGTATGTGCTGATACCTCATTGCCCGCCTTTGAAACTCCCAGACCTGGATGGATGTCATATTAGCAGCTGTGAAGACAAATAGAAAAACTAACATTAGGAACTGCATTGTGTGAAATGGCACAAGAAGTAAATCAGACAATACATCAATTGTACTTGTAACAGCTCATATCATCATACAGATCACTGATTGTCCCTGAGGAAGTACATGGCAGGCCAGCCTACAAAGGTTCTAGCACAAATAGCACATCAAAACCCTACAAGATGGGTTACAACTGCCATGATTTTGGCATCATAGTTCTGCCAATTGTCAGCTAACAATCATGCAGCACATCCTCTGCCAATGCCAGGGCTACAAATGTCATTGTACGGGATGGAAATCTAGGGCCACATGATCTGCAAGTTGTCAATGGACTTGCTAGTATAGTACTCATGTGGGAAAAATGAGTGTGTATACTAGGTTCAGACAAAAGATTCACTGATTTACATGTCTGTGTACCAAACTTGTAACATCAGTCCTAGGTACATTATTCACAAACCCATGCCTATGTTTGAGGGTAGGGGTGGACTAACAACTAACAATTTCAAACAACATGGACACCCAGATAGCTTAGGAAAGCTGGACATGTGTTTGGCTCAACACACACACCACAGGTAAGGAGTATCTACAAATAGGAGACAGCAAACCCTTGACCAATCCCAGCACCACACATGTCTGGAAATGCAGACCTTTGTCCACATCACATACTTCCAGTAAGCCATGACTTACAACAAACACAGAGATGCAAGAACACCCCTGGCCATGAGTTGCATGCACACCTAGGCCATTGCACTCAAGTGCCACATACTCGTAGCACTACATGTGGAGCTACATGCTGCTAGGAAGTTCAACCTACAGTTTAATAAGTGCATTAGTGAATTGGGAAGCAAAAGTCTGTGGGTAAGCATTTAGCAGCCCCATTCTGGGAGAATGTGGGTCTAACAGGCTGACTAAATCACAGATTAGGTCCAGTGTGACTCTTTCTGATACCAGTGTTATTCACACGACTCATCTCCATTCACATTGCGGGGACTACAGGACTGACCTAGAATCCCTAAATAAGACAATAGGATAAGGATTGGCCAACTCAAAGATGGTGATAAAATGAAATTCCACTCATGGAACAAAACAAATGATTGGCCAGCGCATCACACCTTGCTATGTGTTAAACACACAGGAGTCCATCACACATCACCAGCAAACACAACACATAACAGACATATCAACACTTACTCGAGTTGCCTGGGTCCTCGAATCTAGCCACCTCGCCAACAGTGTAGGTTGCCGGTCCACCTGTAAGGCATGGAAGGGAGAAATGTGCTCAATTTCTGTGCACTGTCCAACAATTCCTAATACAAATACTATGTGTAAGATTACATAAGTAAGTAAAGCCACTCAGACATGATGATACTGCATCCAATATAGCACGATTAACATGTACATACCATGGGTCTTCTGTGAGTGTTACACACATATCTACACACATGCAGTGGCCCTAACTATCATGTGGTGGCAAACATGCTCCTTCATTAGTGAGCAGACATAATAATGGAGTGCATTTGTCTCATCATGTGTATCCAAGAGAGACATCCAAAGCCACTTTCCTTGAGGAGTGCATTACCAGTCAACCAACCATTGTGCCAGTACAAATGTATGACACACAGGTACAATGTACAGAGGGTCAGGGACAGTTGTTAGCCCTCATGTTGTCACAGCTTCTTCATTTGATGTGGCCCAGCTATGATGAGTTGCACCAACCATAGAGATATGAACCCATGTGCATACCTTTGGCCTGCCATCCCTAAATGAAAGGTGGAACAACAAACAGCAAATACCAGTCTAAGATGTTAGCTGAGGGCAGCTAGAACTTGTTCCCTATGTCTCCAAATCCAGATCTGGCATGTATCCGAAATGAAGAAGGGCCACAATAACCCCAAAGATTTTGGGAATTTCTGTGATCGCTTTCCTTACACACTCACCAGACACACATGAGACATAGGTTTGGGCCACATTGCTATCATCAATTGACGTGAAGCCTGCACTCATTTACAGTCTCATGTAGTGTTTCAAAAGTCAGTCTAGCTGTTGTGTCAACAAATGTTGGTAATGAATTGGAAATTTCTATACCTCACAGGCTAATTTGACCTATATCTATACATCATTGGCTCCTGATTTGTTTTGCTGTTTGACACAAAGGCGGCACCAACTTACATAAAGCAAAAGTATTCAGTAAGTTTGCAGAGCTCTTGCTTCCTAACAGCTAGCAATTGTAGTCCTTAACATAGTACATAAATGACCCTGTATGTTTCCAAAGCATTCCACACACTCAACAACATTGCCAGCAGATATTGTACAAATCATCTGATGTCACTACAGAGCTTTTAATCGTGCACATTTACCTGATTTGTACTCACCAACAGGGCCACCAATCACAATCCCTAGGTGGTCCAGCAGATCTTGCTCCCTGGAGATGAGGTCAGCTCAGCGGTGCTTCAGCTGGTGGACATTCTTTGGTGTCCGATAAATGCGTTGCAGGTGATGCAAGACCTTTGCCCACCGGAGCCTCTGTGCCTCAGTGTGATACCCCTGTATCACCTGCCCGCCTGCCTCAATCATAAGGGGGAGTAAATGGCACACCAGCCATATAAAACCACCCAGCTCCTCCTCACCCATCTTGCCAAGACGAGGCCTACCCAACATCTTAGCAGCAAAAGATAAATAGGGGATAAAGGGGAACAAAGGAGAATAGGGGGAAAGTAGAATATGAAAAACTTAAACTAAACAACTAAAACTGCCCAACTAGACCAAACTAACACTACCCACAACAGACTCCCAACAAAACAAAGACAATACTATACAACACAATTGTACACAAAAAACACTCAGACAGGATACAACAACAATATTTTATTCACAGCATGACAAGAAATGGACCACACAGGAGACAAAAGCACAATTTGACAAGACAAAACTCTCAACACAGCCACACAGTCAGGAAGTATCACAGACTGCAAAGTGAAAGTGAAAGTCAACCCACTGTACATAATCTATAAACAGGATATCCTATTACATCACTACCTGCCTAAAATGGTGGCCGTTTTTATTGTTATGCGTCAAACAATTTTGACGCTTACAGTCTGGGAGTCATTTTTTTCGACGCACAGGAGTAGACATGAGCCCGCATCCATGTTTGGAAATAGTTTAACACTTAATCAATTTACTTAGGTACAGTGTGGAAGAGTCAATGGTGTTTTCAGGACATTATGCGTCGTTTTTCAGGCATAAGCGTCATTTTTTTACGCATATGCGTCAAAATTTCAGCTCATTAACTGGGTTTGGGTCATTTTACCATTTTAATGTTATGTTACAATGTTACATTTGTTACACAACTGAGATAGGCTGATTGCACCCACTTTGGTCATGACGGTGTATGGGCACGTGAGAGATCATACTACTGCGGACCATGATCGCTACTTTATTTACAGGATTTTCACTCTTGACTGATGCACTAGATGGCCATATGTGTGGCCTACATATATGTATTGCACAAATTGTGCATGTTTGGCGGCAGGAGAGGATAGCAAGGTTACACACATAAGTACAATACCTCAATGCCTATGGCTCAATGTGTGTGCATTGGCTACTAATGTAGTTGTTGACCCAGTGTGTGTGCATTACAAGATGCATTATTGCAAATATGCTTGTATGAATGTGAAGTCAATGTGTCCAACCCTCAGATGCAAGTCATTGTGGAAATGAGAGAGGACATGTGTTAGTTATACATGTAGCAACATCTGTTGTGTGCACTTCCAAGTTTTTGGGTAACGTAAACACCACAAATGACAAAACATCCACCGGATAGATGGCAGACGCTTGTTCATGTCAATGGTCCCAAACTTGCCCATCACATGTCCTGGAATTTTGGATACTGCTTCCTAGGCACTTGTTGGTGAACCCACCGTGAGTCATGCACATGTGCAGACTAAGTGGGTACCATGTTATAGACACGGAAAGCCAAAGGTAAACCACAAATGTAATATCACACCACAGTTGAGCCACAACTCTCCTGTGGCAGTGGTGGACCGGCAGACGAAGCAGCACGTGGCCACTTATTTCCAGTGATCAATTGCACAGAGGTGTCTGGTTCATGTGTGTGGTCCAATGTTGATCCTGTATATTTTTAGGAGTCTATGTTGTCACAGTTACTTCCAGGTCTCATCATGAGTCAGTGGCGGCTATTCCTGTATCTACTGAGTATCCTTCGGAGATCAATGGAAGTAAAGCCAATGAGGACATAAGAACCTACATGGGGATGTTCCCACCCTGCCACTGCAGACGTCTTATGAGACTGTCAACAGGGCAACCTTGGTGTGCTGAGTGAGATCATATGTCAGGAGTCATGTTCCGGCAGGTGTCATTACAACATTTGTACACAGGTTGGCCTGTAACGTTCCCACTGCATCTGGGAACATCAAAGCCTCTGTGTTGATTAATCTTGCAGCTATTCAGCATGCACAGCCCATCAATATGTTGTGAGCAATGTGATTCAGCGTGTGAACTGTCAGGGTCCTAACATGTGTGGACTTTTCATGCACATTATCAGAGTTTGCTGGTTCTGCTGGAGGCAACTTACCCAATCCCTGCATACGGCCCTGGTACACTGTCACACTTTGTTGCTCATGCATACATGAGACCCATACAAGGGATAGGCCATGATTTGGGTATTTGGAGACAAGTTCCCAATTATGGTACAATAAAAAAGCAGATTATGCTATACAATGCATTTGAATATGCATTGAGGAAGCCCCTGACAAAATACCCCCGGAGGAATGTGAGGGTTGGGGAAGCAAGTATGCTACATATGTAGCCACAAGGAACCTTTAGGGTAACGCACAGACAGGTGCCAGTCAGGCTGACAGGATGCAGGATCAATCAGGATCCAGCAATTTCACAAGGTACATACTCAGTGGTCTGACTAAGACTGGTCGGAGGAAGAACAAGACAGTTGACATGGAAAACTGTGTATGTCCTGTGTTTTGGAAGGTGACACATAAACCCAAGGGCTGTGTTACACTGCTTATTTTTCTAGCAATGCATAACAGTGTAATCGACAAAATGGCAGCTTCGATGCTGTTCCAAGCATCTGCAAGGGCAGAGCATGTTCAAATGGGTGGTCTGCATGGTGGTGCTCACAGGTGTGTGCTGCATCAGTTTCTCACAAGTCCTGTAGGTGAGATTTGAGTTCAAATGGCCAACAGTACCTTTCACATGGGAAGCAATCTACAGGTGATAACAGGGCTTAGAGACTACAAGCCAGTGCATTATTTCACCTGACAGATGTACTGTGACTATGGCATACCATACGAAAGGGTGAAGCACACTGGATTACTATTGTTAGTCTGTGTGTGTGTAGAGGAGGGAATATCTGGGTACACATATTACCATTCCAGGGACCTCTTCAGACAGGTGGGGTGAGACCAGGAGCATGGGTGTGTGAGGAGTTAGGACATGGGCTGACATGTACATGGAATGTCATGTGCGCAATGCTTGTCATAGGTGTGGCACTTGTGCTGTCTATGTTCTGCTTCTATGGAACTCCAGTCACAGATAGTCCTTGCAAAGATAGGTGCTGTATGACTTACTGCTGTCAAGGGTCTGGTCATACATTCCTGTTACCAATGCAATAGCACATCCACTGCCTCATGTATGAGGCTTTTTTTTCCCTTATTGACTGATGGTGTCTTAGTTGTGTACCATATGCTGCGATGAACCATGTTGCCAACATGTACGTGTGAAATAGGTGTGGTACTCTGCTATTGCCCTTCAAAGGTGAAATGTACAGGATATATGTCATTTACAGTGTGTGTGAGTGTGACTGTTGTATAATACGCATCACAATTGCTTTGGAAATTTCTGTGTCCTGATCGTATGTCAGCAATGCTCCATGAGGCTACACTCTTATTCTGATAGTTTGAGATAAAGGTGAGCAAAAATGAATACCCAGACCATGATATGGTGATTATTATCGGTGTTTATTTACATTTGTTGATACAGTGGTGATGGTGAGTTGTTTCAAAAGAAATATGTTGGCGCCTACGCAATCCAGCAGCTGTTTTTTGTTGTTCCCCTCATGTTGCAGGCCAGCGTCCTCCTCTTCCTCCTCTTCAGGCATTTGTGGCTCTGGTTCTAATAGGGGAATGTTCCTTCGTACACAAATGTTGTGCAGGATGGCACATGTTAAAATGATCTTGCAGACCATTTCTGGTGAATAAAGGAGGCTGCCACCAGTGATGTCAAGGCACCTGAATCTCGACCTGAGGATGCCAAAGGTTCTCTCGACTATCGTGCGTGTCCTCCTATGTGCCTCATTGTAGGCACGCTCTGCTGCAGTGCTTGGGTTGCCAAATGGTGTCATAATCCATGGCTGGATCCCATACCCCTGATCAGCTGAAAGAGAAAATGATTGGGATCAGGGTGATGTAGCTTGCCCCCCTTAATATCACCTTGCATTGCAGTACTTGTCTTGTGTTGTCTGTGACTCTTTTGTGTTATTGTGTTGATTCCTAGGCTTCTAGGATGTACCATCTGCATTGGGTTGTTTCCTTGGCTGAACGAGTGTTTGCCTGCTGACCGGTTGTCAGCAGAATGTTTTGGGATTTGCAGTACCGTGTGCACTCCCTAGCATTGTGACTTGTGATACAGGTGTTCCTGTGTCTTCACTGGGGGTGAGATGATAGTTCCATACACAGATTCAATTTGACAGTGGTGGTAACACATTAGCATCTATGTACCCTGGACAACCCATACCTTTAGACATATGCAATGGATTAATTTAAACATCACTGAGACGCTTACATTTTGCAAGGTGACAATTAGCCAAACCTCTCCATACGTTGTTATCATTGACGTTTTGACATTAGACTGTACACTAATTTCAGATGTGTGACACGTTCACTGCAGACCTATCAAACATGCCTAGTGGTGTCACAACCTCAGTGTGTTCCTGTTCACATGTCGCTGTCATGGTGTATGCGTTGTATATCCTACAGGGTTGCTGTGCAGTGTGTATATAAGTAGGTTTCTGTACTTACCAAAAAGTAGTCCACTGCCATATCGTCCATCCTGGAAGTGTTGATGGATGGTACAGTGACGGAAGATGAATGAGTCATGTACACTCCCAGGATACTTTGCCACAATGTTGGTGATCAATCCTTGGTGATCCACAATGGCCTGCACATTGATGGAGTGTGTGTGCTTCCTGTCGCAGTATAGGTGTTCAGTTGCAGTAGGTGGCACAAGGCGTACATGTGTGCAGTCAATGGCACCAAGGACATGTGGGAATCCATTAATGAGGTAAAACCCCTGTTTTGACTCCTGCTGCTTCTGCTGTGTGTTTGGGAAGCAGATGTGGCGGGTGTGAGTCCAATGATGGCATCCAGTACCTTGGGCAGGAAGGCGGAGAATGATGGCTGTGATATTCCAGCAACCAGGGTGCCAGTGGTTTGAAAGTAGCCACTTGCCAACATGTGTAGTACAGCTAGCAGCTTGGTTTCTGTTGGGATGGTGTGGGGTGTCAGCAAGCTGGGTGCCAACTGTGGCTCAATGTTGCGCAGCAGCTGCTGAATGGCATGCCAGTTCAACCTGTACCTCTGGATGATGTCATGTTCCCTGAGGCCACGAAGGGTTGTCCTGGGGCGGAAGATCCTCTCCTGCCTTCCGCGTTGCCTTTGGGGTCCCTGCTGGTGTTGTGGTGGCTGCTGTTGTTGTTGCTGTGCTCTGCGTCTGCGTGCACACTGGATGAGAAGCACCTCCATGTCTCCCTTTTGCTGCTCTGCTGTTGCTTCTGTGTGTTCTGATTAAATACAGGTGTGTTTGCCCCATTTTAACGCCTGCCCTGACCCAGGCGTTATTTTTTTACGCAAATCAGGCTGTGTGTCATTTTCCGACTCCGCCTCCCGGCCGTGCAGGATTTTTGCCCGGTAGCACACGGGCGTTTAAGTCATTTTTTGGACGGGAACACCTACCTTGCATATGATTAACGCAAGGTGGTTTCCTGCATCCAGAAAATGATGCACACTGCGGGATTTTGACGTCCGCGGGCATCAAAGTTTAAATATGGGGCAAGGTTTGCGACAAATGTGCGTCAAAATATTTGACGCACATTCGGCCCAGAAAGAGTATAAATATGCCCCTAGGTTTCCTTGTTGAAATCTGCATGATGCATGCAATATGATTCATAAGCAAAGCAGTGTGCTATCTATGTTTAGAAACGGTTTCTCAATAGATTTTCATAATTTTGCCTGGATGGAAAAAGCATTCTTAAAATATGTACAGAATCAGGTTTGTTTGCTCAAATCCATGATATACCGGAAGCAAAATAGTGCAATATAGTGTTGTCCTATTTGTCCCAGGTTTGAAGAAACATTCAGTCCCATGCAAATGAGGGGTTCTCTTCGACTACTCACAGTCAGAGGTGAACAGGTAGAGTACCTTGAGGGGTGCTCTAATTGTTGCTTATTTGCCTTGTCAAAGATGACTATCTTTTTAAGTGCCGAAATTTAGAAGCCATTATTTAATTACTGCTTGAAAGTGAATGTGATTTTTCAGTCCTGGCAAGGCAGTAACATCATCCCTCTCTACAAAAAGGGGATCGTGATCTTTCAGAAAGCTATTGCCTAATTGCACTTTTGGATGTTAGAGGGAATATTTTTGCCAAGTGTATACTTTATTTAAATTCTTAGCCTCCTGGGTGGATGCTGTTCAGCTTTCTCCAATTGAACAATCGTGTATTCATAAGGCAAATTCCACATTGGTTAATATTGTGTGTTTGTATATGCAGAGTAAGAAGTACGTTATATCTTGAAAAATGAAGGTGTGTGTGGCATATGTGGAACTGCCTATTAAATGTTTATACTGTGTGAGTTGCTGCCTGTATTGATGTCTCTTCATTTAGAAAATTTGCACCGGAAATGAATATACTGATAAAATTCTTGGAAAGAAAGGTTTGAAACAGGGTTGTATGCTGACTCCTTTCTATTCTCCTTATGCTTGTCATGATTTACCATCAACAAAGTTGTCACTGACCCCCTCATTCCCGCCAGCCAAATTAAGATCAATGGAAGCTGCAACCCTGTTGTATGCCGATGATCTGGTTTTAATGCCTCTTACCCCAGTTGGTTTGCTGACCTAAACTAACTTGACATCTGTTAAACTTTTCATCCTTGGCGTGGTCTCCCTTAACTTTCTGCCTCTGTTTCCCAGGTTGTTGATGTGTGCTGGACTCTGTTTTTCGCTGTTTTTGTTACTCTGGGCACTTTACCACTGCTAACCAGTGCTGAAGTGCAAGTGCTACTATACAAAATGTGTATGTAATTGGTTCATCCATGATTGGCATATTTGATTTACTGGTAAGTCCCTGGTACAGTCCACTAGAGGTGTCCAGGGCCTGTAAATCAAATGCTACTAGTGGGCCTGCAGCACTGGTTGTGCCACCCATTAGTAGCTCTGTAAACATGGCTCAGACCTGCCACTGCAGTGCCTGTGTGTGCCGTTTTACACTGTCAATTCGACTTGACAAGTGTACCCACTTGCCAGGCCTAAACCTTCTCTTTTCTTACATGTAAGACACCCCTAAGGTAGGCCCTAGGTAGGCCCAAGGGCAGGGTGCAGTGTATGGTTAAGGTAGGACATACAGTAATGTGTTTTATATGTCCTGACAGTGAAATACTGCTAAATTTGTTGTTCACTGTTGCAAGTCCTGTCCCTTTGACAGGTTAACATGGGGGCTACCTTTAAATATGATTACAGTGTAGATTCCCTTTAGGGGCGGATAGATATGTGGTGTTTGGGGTCTCTGAGGTTTAAAAATACACCATTTAGTAAAGTTGATTTTAAGATTGTGTGTTTGAAAATGCCACTTTTAGAAAGTGGGCATTTTCTTGCTTAGACCATTTCTGTGACTCTACCTGTTTGTGGATTCCCTGTCTGGGTCAGTTTAACAGTTGGGCTTGTTGCACCTCTCACTAGACAGTGACACAAAGGGAGCTGGGTGTAGTCTGCATTTCCTGATGAGCCACCTGTGCTAGGAGGGAGGGGAGGAGTGGTCACTCACACCTGAAAGGTATGTGCCTGCCCTCACACAATGCAGTCTCCAACCCCCTGGTGTGTGTCTGGGGCCTGGCCTGTGCAAAGCAGGATTTCACAAGCAGGAGAGACTTTCCTTTGAAGTAGGCCTACTTCAAAGGGCAAAATGGGTATAAGAAGGTCACCCAAAACCACAGACTTTAGAACACTTCTGGAAACCAAGGGGATCCTGTGCCTGGAGGAGAGCTGAAGAGCTGAGGAAGAATAGCTGCCCTGCCCGTGACTGTGCTTTGTGGAGCCCTCCTGCAGTTGCTGCTTCTCCCTGTGCTAGAGGACAAAGACATGACTTTGTGTTGCCGTCCTTCTTGTGAAGAACTCTCCAAGGGCTTGATTTAGAGCTTGCCTCCTGTTGTTTGAAGTCTCAGGGACAGCAAAGACTTCTCTCTGCCGGCACCTAGAGCCTCTGCTGAGAATCATACTCTACCAAGTAGTGCCCATCCCGTTCCTGGGACCCTGAAAGGAGAAGCTGATAGCCCAAGAGTGAGAAATCCACGCACCAACTGCCGTGCGGGAAAAAGATCGACGCAACTCCGATCTGCTGCTGAAAAATCAACGCGCCGCCGGCTTCGTGGCTGAAAAACGACGCTCATCTGCAACGTGACCGGAAGATCGACGCCAGCGGCTAGAGAAATTACACGCAGCATCGCTGACGGAGGCTGGTGAGATCGCAACCCGTGCTGCTAGGTTTTCGGATCATCGTGCAGCAGGGTTTCCAACGCAAATATTGAGGGGCGTGTAAAAACGACGTAAGGCCTGCCCAGACCCGAGAGTGCAGTTCTAATCGATGAATCGCTCTCCTGCAGAGAGAAGAAACGACGCACGCAGACTCAGCTCAAGGAAAAGCGACTCAAGGTCTCGCCAATGAGTGATATTGATGCATCACAAGCCCTTTTTGATGCACACTCGCCCGTGCGGGGTTATTTTTGGTGCCTCTAGGTACGTTTCCACGCTAACATCGTTAGCGTTGTGTTTAAAATTACACTAAGAGTTTTTTTGTTTTTTAATTTATAACTTGACTTGTGTATTTTGGATTTTTGTTGTTTTGGTCTTGTTTTGTTTAGATAAATATTTTCTATTTTTCTAAACCTATGTTGTGTCATTTTGTAGTGGTTTCATTGCATTACTGTGTGTGTTGGTACAAATACTTTACACCTAGCACTCTGAAGTTAAGCCTGCCTGCTCGTTCCAAACTACCAAAGGGGTGAGGGGGGTTAGTTGAGGGTTATTCTCTTTTACCCTGACTATAGAGAGGGTCCTTGCTTGGACAGGGGGTAACCTGACTGCCAACCAAAGACCTCATTTATAACAACATCTTAGACTTTTTTTGCACTTGCTCATGATCTCTCAGTGAGAAAAAAACTAAAATAATGATAATGGATGTGAGAGGTCTTAAATCACCCAATGTATAGTGTTTTTTAAAGGCGGTAATAAGAGGTTGTTAAGAGTATACCTGTCTGGGAGTGAGTATTTCTAACAACCGTTCCTGGGTTCATCAAGACAAAATACAGCTTTCCACCACAAAAAACCCAATTTTAGAAAAGTGGCGCTGCTTTATATACAGTGCCACTTTTCTTGCGCCTATCATCAACACCTTAATGCCACCATGTGTGCGCCGTATTAAACATATGGTGCACCATTGCGCAGGTTAGGGACAATAGCATCAACACTTTTGATGCTATTGTAGTACATTGCAGAATTAGCGCCAAAAATGTTGGTGCTAATCCTGCAAGGTACATATGGGGACCATTATAAATAATGGTGTGCCCCCTTTTAGCGCCTGCTCTGTGCAGTTGTTAAAAATAGCCACTGCAAATGGTGCAGTGGAATCTCATGTATTCCACTGCACCATTTTTTGCGTCCCCTTAACGGGGGAACACCAATGGGGGAACACCTCCGTTGCATACATTATTCCTGGTGTAGGCATAATGTGGTGCAAGGGATTACAAAGTGGCGCAGCGAATTTAGCCTCTTTGAGCCACATTAGCATCATAACAAATTAAGTTAATGTGGCAGAAAGATGCGTTATGCCCTCCTAAATTTGGGCCAAAGTCTAAAGGTATTCTCTTCTTGATATTTTTAATGCACAGGGTATGAGAGGTGTGCAAACGCATTTAAAGGTGTGTGCAGGAAATAGACCTCATGTTGGATTGTATAAAATAGAGTCAAGATCAATATCCTCTCTCAATAATGTACCCCACATTGAATCTGACATGTAGAAGCAATAGGTTGATGTTAGTAATTCTAGCTCAATTGAAATGATTCATCTTAAGTTAGGTTTTACTGGGATAAATTATTGATCTTCCTGCCTGCTTATTCCTTATTTATTTCAACTGTTTTGTAGCCCGGAAAACTCACATGGAGAGTACTCTCAAAAGATAGTAAGGGAACTTGTACATCTGCTAATGTCTATTCCTATAGCTTGAAACTGATGGATTTGAATTGCGACAAGGTTCTCTCCTACGAAAAGCAGTACTTTGAAGGTTCATCTTTCGCTCGCATGATGGCCTCCCTTACTGTTTACGGATAAAAATACTGTATTTCAGCTGTGTTTTTATAAGGTGCATGGAGGTGCAATTTTACCTGAAGGCTAATTAATATGTGTCCCTCTGTACTAAGATTTTTTATGACATTCATGCTTGGTCAAATACTAATTGATGAAAATACATGGATAAAAAAGTAGGAGGCCTCGCTTCATCCAGTTTCTCAATACTGCTGTGCCAAAAGACAGTTTAAGAATCATGTTTTATTTTCCTCTCTGGGTGATTTGTAATTACAGAGAAAATTCATCTGCCTTGTTATTTCTAACTACTTTATAGCAAAGCACGAGGAAGTTCTTCACTGTTTGTCAAATCCCCCTGCGGTGAATGTTTGGTATCGCCCCAAGAAATTCTTTTGACCTTTTTTTGCATTATTTATAATGAGTTGTTAATATTTATGTAAGATTTTAAGCGGTTATTGATTAATTATGATATAGTTAAAATATTTTGTATGTTCTAATCCTGTGCCATATTTATGCTTTTTTATCCATTGTTAGTGCTTTTGAGGGTATTCCTTCATAGCACTTTCTCGGATAATGAATAAATAATTGCCCACCCCTACGAGGCATTATGGAGTTATTTAGCCCAGGATGCCCTTAAGAGGGGATACGGAGAACACCGAACGGACTAACATGAGTTCGGAGTTTAATTGCATCTATCCTTGTGGGTGTCTTCTGTGTTCTGCTCAACGGTCGGGGGCCAGGTAAACTGAGAGGGGGGGATAACATAGCTCTGTGTTTACTTGATGTTTGGTTAGCAGCATATGCAAGCAAACTGCCTGAGTGTGCAATTTTTTGTTCCTTCATTGAAATATGCAGCCTCGTCTTGCCTGGCCCTCCCAGTGAGTATTGCACATTAGAATGATCAGGAGCAATTTTCATCATGTAGTTATTTGGCCCAAAATCAGGTATGTCCTTCCAGCAGAAGTGAAAGCAGCACAGAGGGGAGCTTTCAAAAAAAATTTTCATAGAGAGATTTCAGAAATAGGGGAATTATCTGGCACATGCTCTAAAATTGCCTTTGCAATGCACTGGAACAGATCGTTAAGCTTCATAGGAAGGGGAAGATGACGCAGTGGTCGTTTTTTGTGTAAAATGAGCTTTCGTACATGCGATAAATGTGGCAGTCATACACAGGTCCTTTAGTACCAGGGCTTTGTTACAGAGGGTCTGCACACTAAGGTACTCGTATAAACTGACTGCTTTGGAAAAAAATAACGAAACACTGGAAAATTAATACAAAAAATCTATATCTTGCATACACACAGTGTGAGCATTTTTTCCGATCACATCTCCTACCAATTTGACACACTGTTGGAAGTCTATATAAATAACCCAATCTCACTGAGTCTGGAAAGTTCCCAGAGTTCTTGACACATCCACGTGTGGATTAACGTCACAAGTGGTGACGGCTTTTGTGCAAGTTAGAATGCAGTTGTTAGGCGTCTGGAAAACAGGCAGCAAGGAAAGATAGTTAACAATTATGCAGATGCCGCTGGAAAAAGCCCTGCTTAAAAACGTCGTTCCTGTTGTGACATAAATAAATATCATTTTCTGAAAATGTGCATTGCTATTAGCGGCCGTGCATGAATATGCTTATTTCATCTTGTCATCTGTGGAGCCACCTCCTGATAGGTGACCCATGCGACTCTGCCTTTTAACCTCTACGGTCATGTAATTTGCTCGATAATTAGGTGAGACGTTCGCTAAGGGATGATAAATTGGCAAGGCAAGCATGTGGCACTGGTTTCACTACAGATTGAAAGCAGAATGTATGACGAGGAAAGCAGCACTCAGGCTACAGACCTGTGACGCAGCTAAGCTTGTGACAGATAAAAGTGTATGCTAGATGTTGAATGTATGAGACGCCACCCCGGGTGAACTCAGTCTTTCTTTAGATGCGACTGCACCACCGAGAGAGCACAGTTCACCAAGGTTTCGAATGCTCTTCGTGGGTAGGTGTTTCCTTAATATGAATTGGACATATTTATGTTTCTGTAGCTAACACGATGGTGTCAACAGAGCTTCCCAGTGCGACATTTTCCTGACCGTATTGGCCGATCAGCGAAGTGGCTTTTGATTTCTTTTGTTGTGTTCTGTGAGTAGGAACGTTCAATATTACTTTTTGGTGTTTCTGAAGCTACGCAGAATTGCCAGTCGTGAAGATGTTCGTCCCAGATTTATGGTTGGACCAACTTATCCTAGTAGTTGAGTTCCAAGGGATCAATAAAACAATTTCAAGGAATAACAAATATTGGAAAAGCCAGTCGGTCTTGGCAATGCGAGAGCTATTGGCTTTGTCAATGTCAATGTCTTTTAGCCATGTTATGTAGCAGCTGTAGTGTCCTACTGGACACATTCTAGTTTTTCTGCCAGCCACTCTGCTTAGGGCTAGTCTTACATGCACACTCCACACCCACCCAACACTGGCGTCGCCAGTCAGGTGACCCTGCCAATAAAAGGGGCCGGGCGCACGTGCCCAAAGCCAGTTCCTACTACCCAGCTACTGTGTCTGCGTCTCTTACTTCAGCAGCATGAAGGCCTAGGGCCCCCAACACCACAGCAGCCTGGAATATGAAGCAGCAGTTATCGTTTTCACTTAATATATATGTTGGATACTGTTGTACCTGGCTTTTTGACAGGGTCATCCCCAAACTTTTTGCCTCCTTCCTCCTATTTTTTCTGACCTGTTGTTGTTGGCTTTTGACCTCTGGGCACTTTACCACTGCTAACCAGTGCTAAAGTGCATATGCTCTCTGTGTAAATTGTACTATTGATTGGTTTATCCATGATTGGCTATTTAATTTACTTATAAGTCCTTAGTAGAGTGCACTGTATGTGCCTAGGGCCTGTAGATTAAATGCTACTAGTGGGCCTGCAGCACTGGTTGTGCCACTCACTTCAGTAGCCCCTTAACCTTGTCTCAGGCCTGCCATTGCAAGGCCTGTGTGTGCAGTTTCACTGCCACCTCGACTTGGCATTTAAAAGTACTTGCCAAGCTTAGAACTCCTCTTTTTCTACATATAAGTCACCTCTAATGTGTGCCCTAGGTAACCCCTAGAGCAGGGTGCTGTGTGGGTAAAAGACAGGACATGTACCTGTGTAGTTATATGTTCTGGTAGTGTAAAACTCTTAAATTCGTTTTTACACTACTGTGAGGCCTGCTCCCTTCATAGGCTAACATTGGGGCTGCCCTCATACACTGTTGAAGTGGCAGCTGCTGATCTGAAAGGAGCAGGGTTGTCATATTTAGTATGGCCAGAATGATAATATGAAATCCTGCTGACTGGTGAAGTCGGATTTAATATTACTATTCTAGAAATGCCACTTTTAGAAAGTGAGCATTTCTTTGCACTAAAATCTTGCTGTGCCCTTCAATCCACGTCTGGCTAGGTTTAGTTGACAGCTCCTTGTGCATTCACTCAGACACACCCCAAACACAGGGTACTCAGCCTCACTTGCATACATCTGCATTTTGAATGGGTCTTCCTGGGCTGGGAGGGTGGAGGGCTTGCCCTCACACAAAGGACTGCCACACCCCCTACTGGGACTCTGGCAGACAGGATTAAACTGAAAGGGGGCTTGGTGCATTTCTTAGACACTCTTTGAAGTCACCCCCACTTCAAAGGCACAACTTAGTATAAAACAGGTCCTCTGCCCTACCTCATCAGACACTTGCTGGAGAAGAAACCTGAACCAGAAACTACATCCTGCCAAGAAGAACTGCCTGGCTGCTCAAAGGACTCACCTGTCTGCTTTCTACAAAGGACTGCTGCCTTGCTGTTGGCCTGCTGCCTTGCTGAACTCTTGTCTGGCTGTGAAAGTGCTCTCCAAGGGCTTGGATAGAGCTTGCCTCCTGTTCCCTGAAGTCTCAGGACCAAAAAGACTTCTCTTTTTCACTTGAACGCTCCGTGCGCCGCAATTTTTGACGCACAGCTTGTTCCGCGGCGAGAAAAACGCTGATCGACGCGACGCCTTCGGGGCGACCGGAACTTCGATGCACGGCTTCGCAAGGACAACGCCACCCGACCTCCAGAGGAGAAATCAACGCGACGCCTGCCGTGAGATCGAAATTTTGACGCGCAGCCCCGCAGAACGATGCGCAGCCAGAAAACAAGCAGGAAAATCCACGCACAGACCTGGGACATCTGGTAATCCCCGCGATCCACAGAAAGAGACTGGCCGCGCGCCGGAAAACGGCGCAGGACTTACCCACGTGAAAAATAACGACGCGAGTCCGTGTGTGCTGGGGAGAAATCGACGCACACACCCTTTTTCCATGTATCTCTTCTTCTGTGGCCCTCTGAGGAGATTTTCCACTCCAAACCAGGTACCTTGTGCTTGAAAGAGACTTTGTTTGCTTTTTAAAGACTTAAGACACTTTATATCACTTTTCAGTGATATCTTTACAAATTCATATTGCATCTTTAATCGTTTTGACCTGCAAATACCCAGATAAATATTATATATTTTTCTAAACACTGTGTGGTGTATTTTTGTAGTGTTATATTATGATATTTGTTGGACTTTTGCTTATGCAGGGTCATCCTGAATCTTTTTGCCTCCTGCCTCCTATTTTTTTCTGACCTGTCGCTGTTGGCTTTTGAACTCTGAGCACTTTCCCACTGCTAACCAGTGCTAAAGTGCATATGCTCTCCGTGTAAATTGTATGTAATTGGTTTATCCATGATTGGCCTATTTGATTTACTAGTAAGTCCCTAGTAAGGTGCACTTGAGGTGCCAGGGCCTGTAAATCAAATGCTACTAGTGGGCCTGCAGCACTGGTTATGCCACCCACATAAGTAGCTCTGTAATCATTTCCCAGACCTGCCACTGCAGTGTCTGTGTGTGTGTATTTTTACACTGTAAATTCGACTTGGCAAGTGTACCCACTAGCCAGGCCTAAACCTTCCCTTTTCTTACATGTAAGGCACCCCTAAGGTAGGCCCTAGGTAGCCCCAAGGGCAGGGTGCAGTGTATGGATAAGGTAGGACATATAGTAATGTGGTTTATATGTCCTGACAGTGAAATACTGCCAACTTCGTTTTTCACTGTTGCATGGCCTGTCTCTCTCATAGGATAACATGGGGGCTACCTTTAAATATGATTAAAGTGTAGATTCCCCTAGAGAGTAGATGGACATGTGGAGTTTGGGGTCCCTGAACTCACAATTAAAAAATACATCTTTTAGTAAAGTTGATTTTAAGATTGTGCGTTTGAAAATGCCACTTTTAGAAAGTGAGCATTTTTTTGCTTAAACCATTCTGTGACTCTGCCTTGTTTGTGGATTCCCTGTCTGGGTCAGTTTGACAGTTGGGTTGTTTTTCTCCTCGCACTAGACAGTGACACAAAGGGGGCTGGGGTGTAACCTGCATTTCCTGATTAGCCATCTCTGCTAGGAGGGAGGGGTGGAGTGGTCACTCTCATCTGAAAGGACTGTGCCTGCCTCTGACAATGCTGGCTCCAACCCCCTGCTGTGTGTCTGATGCCTTGCCTGGGCAAGGCAGGATTTCACAAGTAGGTGTGAGTCCCCTTTGAAGAAAGGTGACTTCAAAGACTAAAATGGGTATAAAAAGGGCACCCAAATCTACAGACTTTAGAAACACTTCTGGAACCAAGAGGAACCTCTGCCTGGAGAAGAGCTGATAGCTGAGGAAGAAGTGCTGCCCTGCCTGTGACTGTGCTTTGTGGAGCTTTCCTGCAGTGCTGCTTCTGCCAGAGTAAGAGGGCAAAGACTGGACTTTGTGTGCCTTCCATCTTGTGAAGAAATCTCCAAGGGCTTGTGTTAGAGCTTGCCTCCTGTTGTTTGAAGTCTCAGGAACAGCAAAGACTTCTCTCTGCCAGCACCTGGAGTCTCTGGAGAGACTCCTGCCACGACAAGTGGTGCCCTATCCAGTCCCTGGGCCCTTGAAAGGAAAGCTGGTGGAATCCAAGGAAATCGACTTCGGACCGACGCCGCTGCTGAATCCGGTAACGCCGCCTGCACCTGACGCCGTGACCTTCGCTGGAACGCGACGCTCTTCGCAGGCCCGACGGCGCAGCAGCCCCGCTGAAGTCCGCAACTTCGTGGAAGTCGCTGCACCACGTTGTGACCGACGCCGCTCGAAGTGCACGGATTCAACGTTTCGCACAGACGCCGTAATCCCCGACTTTGCGCATCGGCTTGTTTTCACTCTTCACCAAAGGTACTGTACTTGGGGGTCTACACGACTACGTGTCCGGCGCCGCTGGTGTCGGCTTGTTGGGAACGACTCCGTCACGACGCTGTGTTAACATCTCATCGAAGCATTTTTGTTTCTAAGCGCTATTTTTGAGTTAATCTTTAAAAATTCATAACTTGACTTGTGTATGTCGGATTTTTGTAGTTTTGGTCTTGTTTTGTTTAGATAAATATCTCCTATTTTTCTAAACCGGTGTTGTGTCATTTTGTAGTGTTTTCATTAAGTTACTGTGTGTGTTGGTACAAATACTTTACACCTCTGCCAAGCTACCAAGGGGGTAAGCAGGGGTTAACTGAGGGTGATTCTCTTTTACCCTGACTAGAGTGAGGGTCCTTGCTTGAACAGGGGGTAACCTGACTGTCAACCAAAGACCCCATTTCTAACAGTATTGTATGATTTATTGCACAAATGCTTTACACATTGCCTTCTAAGTTAAGCCTGACTGCTCGTGCCAAGCTACCAGAGGGTGGGCACAGGCTGATTTTGGATTGTGTGTGACTTACCCTGACTAGAGTGAGGGTTCTTGCTTGGACAGAGGGCAACCTGACTGCCAACCAAAAACCCCATTTCTAACAGATACTTTGCTGTAAAATCCTCGATTTAACAACCATTACCCAAATACAAGAAAGAAATGTGAAGGTTTGCTAGGGATGTTAGTATTCCTTCATTGAAGGGCGCGATCGGAGCAGGGTATGGATTGATGCAGTGCAGCACATCTATCCAGTCTGAGCTGACTCCAAGGTTCCCCGGGGGGCGGCAGGGCTGTCTGATATGAGTGCGGTGGCTGCAGCCCTACACCTACCTAGACCATGGCATGTACACAGAGGCACGCTAAGGCTAGCCTGCTGCTATTACATTAAAGGGGCATACAATGCGTAATAATTTTGGTATACTTTAATGGGGTAATATTTCTGCCTTCCTCTTTGTTAAATTTGTATACATGCTTCTAATGTTTGTTTTTAATAAACCGAGTATTTTGGCCTTACCTGATCCTCTTTGTAACCGACCTCGCTCCTTGCTTTCGGACAGAGCAGACATAGTCTAACATGCAGCACACATTTAGAATACAAATAAATGCTGGTACAAACGTGTTCTAAAGAATTCACACAGATGGAAACCCCTGAACGTGGTGCATGTGATGTCTGCTTCCAGGAAACTTAACTCGTGAGAAACAATGAGCCCAGGTCCAGAAAATGTGCAAACGCATACATACAGGTACAAAACATACATGTGCATATATATAAATACGTAATTGGACAGTGGAGAGGGGAGGGTGCATTTTATATCTACTAAGAAGAGTTTCTGCTTCTCGGGGGAAGGGCTGCTTTCAATAAGTATTTGGTCACTCCAGCTAGAGGCAATTACGTGTTTACATTACAGCCATTCAAAGGGAGCGTGTGGGGGCTTACCTCTGGTGGAATGAATAATAGTACAGTGTAGTAGGTAGGGGTGGGGGTTGTAATGTAATCGAGAGCTCAATAGACAGATAGAAAAGTCACCAAGTACCCTTTAGCCTCAATGGGATTATTTCTTCAGACATAACACACATGTTTTGAAATCATTATGGATTTATTTGAATACCGAGTGAGCCTGGTTTTTCCTCAGCCCCTTAATCGAAGTACCAACCCCTCTACTGATAAACACAACAAAATGGAATGTAGCTTCTAAAATTAAAGTGAGAAATACTGAAGTTGGAACTTTAGAAACACAGCCAAGACATGAAGTTTTTTTATGGGTTCTCGTATGCATTTCTTCCACAGTACTATATTATATAGGCGACTAACTGTACAATGGTGAACGTTTATGTATCTTTTGGTGATATTGCGGTGCCATGCCAGTAGGTCATGTATTCCATGACGCGAGGTTGCACTGATAATATAGCACATAACACAAATATGTAGGCACTTAAGCAATAGTTGGCAATGTTGCCCCTTTGAATAGTGCTCACAATATTAAAACGTGGGTCACGGTTGCGTTTGCAAGATTCCCACAAAACAGCAAAATGTGTGTTCGAATGCTTACTTCCTCCATACTAAAATACTGACCATTGCAATTCAAAAGGCCCCGAAGCTAGAGGAGTGGGGGACTGAATGTTCGCCCTTTATGCTGCAAAATATCACTCGAGTGTTTCCACATGTAGGCGCCTATTCATTTTTCATACATTCAACAAGAGAGCAACATGGAAACAAACGCGAAACAAGCTAGGTCCTCAAAATTATATCTACACTCGAACTAAGCTAGGGGTAGTGGACTGCTTATAATTAAAACACATTAAAAGTTGTTAGTAATAACCCCTCTCCACCGCTGTCCCCCCACCCCCCAAAGTGGCCACAGCACTAACTGCCCTATAGTAAGCCAGAAATGTGCTTTCAGGTTGCCTTTCCAGCTACTTTTTGCACACCACACTTGTGTACATGTGTGGGTGGGAATGGGGTGGAGAGAATCGTAGAAAAGTCACATGTTCCAAGAAGTACGACTTTAAAGAATATGGTCTAACATATAAAAGAAACGAGATCGTGAGAAAACCTTTTCCTTTGCACTGATCTCCAACCTCTGGTTTTACAAGGTATTTGGGGTAAAATTAAAAAAGGATAACTCTAGAAAGAAATACCAGCTGCCATCAACCTAACGCACAAGATTCAAAAATGCACCTCTGTGTTTTTAAACCCAACAAGCGAGGCTCAATCTCTCCATTGCAAAACCTACTTCTATTACCTGAAACAAGCAGGGAAATGCCATGTAAACAAGATTCACAGGGCGGTGACATAACGTGACATGTTTGCCTCACTTTCCATCTGGGCGGCATTCTTTAGGCAAAGCAGCATTTGTGTTTATCGCATATAACATTTCGCATTTAATGAAGACCCCCCTTGATGTCATATACCGGTATTACATTAGGTAAATTCACATTTTGCATGGCAACTGTTCTATCAGGGTCAGCGAAGATCTACATTTGTGTGCAGTTGAATGGATGGGAGCAAGCAGTAGGACGTTGTGGACTAAATAGGAGCCCTGGGAAAATAGCAATGAGCGACAAGGACAAGATTTACAGGGCTCTGTACAGAAACAGGGCTAGCAGCGAGCGCTCGTGAAACGTACACAAAATCAATTTAACCCCTTCGCTGCCAGGCCTTTTCCCCCTCAGGTGGCAGGCCTTTTTCTGGCTATTTGCAGCAGTTCGCGCTTAGGCCCCCATAACTTTCTGTCTACATAAGCTACCCATGCCAAATTTGTGTTCTTTTTTTCTCAAAATCCTAGGGATTCTAAAGTTACCCATAGTTTGTGGGTTCCCCTGGAAGAAACCAAGAACTTAGCCATGATACAGCGAAAATGTAGTTTAAAAAAAAATGGGAAAAAGGGCTGCAGAAGAAGGCATGTGTTTTTTTTCCCTGAAAATGGCATTAACAAAGCGTTTGTTGCTAAAATCACCATCTTCCCAGCTTTCAGGAACAGGCAGACTTGAATCAAAAAAACACATTTTTCAACACAATTTTGGCATTTTACTGAGACATATCCCATGTTTACAAATTTTTGTGCTTTTAGCCTCCTTCCAGTTAGTGACAGAAATGGGTGTAAAACCAATGCTGGATCCCGGACAGCTAAACATTTCTAAAAAGTAGACAAAAGTCTGAATTCAGCAAGGGGTAATTTGTGTAGATCATCCAAGGTTTTCCTACAGAAAATAACAGCTGAAATAAACAAAAAAAAATCTTAAAATGGAGCTAAAAAAACATACATTTTTCTCCATGTCTTACTCTGTAACGTTTTCCTGCGATGTCAAATTTTCAAAAGCAATATACCGTTAAGTCTGCTGGACTCTTCTGGTTGCGGGGATATATAGGGCATGTAGGTTCATTGGGAACTCTTGGTACACAGAGCCAATAAAGGAGCTGCATCTTGCGATGGGTTTTCATTGTATACTGGGTATACAGCAATTCATTTGGTAAAATATAATGAGTTGAAAATAGGTAGCAAGGAAACCTTTCTACTTTCAAAATGGGCACAAGATAAGGTGTTGAGAAGCAGTGGTTAATTGCACATCTCTGAATTCCAGGGTGCCTATACTAGCATGTGAATTAAAGGGCATTTCTCAAATAGACGTCATTTTTACACACTGTCTTACATTTGGGAGGAAAAAATGTAGAGAAAGACAAGGGGCAGTAACACTTGTTCTACTATTCTGTGTTTCCCCAAGTCTCCAGATAAAAATGGTACCTCACTTGTGTGGGTAGGCCAAATGCCCGCGACAGGAAACACAACATGGACACATAGCATTTTTACATTGAAATCTGACGTATTTTTTGGAAAGTGCCTAGCTATGGATTTTGGCCTCTAGCTCAGCTGGCACCTAGGGAAACCTACTAAGGCTGTGCATTTAGAAAACTAGACACCTAGGGGAATCCAAATGGGGTGACTTGTGGGGCTCTCACCAGGTTCTATTACCCAGAATCCTTTGCAGACCTCAAAATTTGGCAAAAACAAACACTTTTTCTTTATATTTTTGGTGATGGAAAGTTCAGGAATCTAAGAGGAGCCACAAATGTCCTTCCACCTAGCATTGCCCCAAGTCTCCCGATAAAAATGGTACCTCACTTGTGTGGGTAGGCCTAGTGCCCACGACAGGAAATGCCCCAAAACACAACATGGACACATCGCATTTTCATAAAGAAAACTGTTTTTTGCACAGTCCTTAGCTGTGGATTTTGGCCTCTAGCTCAGCTGGCACCTAGGTAAACCTAGTAAACCTATACATTTTTTAAAACTAGACACCTAGGAGAATCCAGAAAGGGGTGACTTGTGCTGCTCTGACCAGGTTCTATTACCAGAATCCTTTGCAAACCTCAAAATGTGGCAAAAAAACACTTTTTCTTCACATTTTGGTGATGGAAAGTTCTAGAATCTGAGGGGAGCCACGATCTTCCTTTTGCACAGTGTTAGCCCTATTCTCCTGATAAAAATTGTACCTCATCTGTGTGGGTAGGCCTAGTGCTTGCAACAGGAAACACCCCAAAACACAACATGGGCACATCAAAATGATCTGTTACAAAACTACCTGTTTTTGCGGGGGAAGGGGGCACCTGAGTTGTTCATCTAGGGAAATCTACCCAACCCAGACATTTTTCAAAACTAGACACCCAGTGGAGTCCAGGGAGGTGTGTCTTGCGGGGATCCTCCAATATGTTCTTACCCAGACTCCTCTGCAAACATCAAATACAGCTACAAAAACCACATTTTCCACACTTTTCTTTGTAGGAACACTGTGTCTGTACAAATTTCCTACCACCCAATGTTTCCCTCGGTCTGCCGATAAAAATGATACCTCACTTGTGTGGGTGGCCCAGGTGCCTGCAACAGGAAAAGGCCAAAAACTTGTAGAGTCTGAGGGGATAGCACAGCGAGATGATAAGCACAATTATTTCTTTATAGAGTTTTAGGCTGATTCTGCTTTGGGGACCAACACAAGTGAAGTATCATTTTACTTGGGATACTGAGGTGAACGCTGGGTGGTAGGAAAATTGTGCCGGTGCGGTGTTCCTACAAAGAAAAGTGAAGAAAAGATGCTTTCTAGGCAAATTTTGAGGTTTGCAGAGGAGTCTGGGTAAGAAAATGTTGGGGAATACACGCAAGCCACACCTCCCAGGACTCCTCTGACTGTCTAGTTTAAAAAAATATCTGTGTGGGTTAGGTTTCCCTAGATGAAGGCCGCATGCAGGACCAAAAACGCACGTGACCCCACCCCAGAAAAAGATATAGTTTTGTAACTGATAATTTTGATGTTTCCACATCCTTCTGCGATGTTCCAAACACTAACATTGTGAAAAGAAATGCACTTAGGTTATGTTAAAAAGATCCCTCACCCACCAACCAAGTTGGTGGCATGCTTCATCATCGGGGTCCCACCCGAGACACTTAGCATGTCACAGCTGTGCTGCGACGCCTGATTACAGTAGAGCCGGCTTTGTCATTTTTACCACACATACTGGTTTGATTTGGCACGAGGGTGAGTGATGGTTCAGTAGATCAAATTTTATGAACAAGAGATTTCCCAAAAATTAAACGCACTGTTAGTAACGGAAAGGCCAAAAAACAGAACCAATGACACAGAGCTCGTGAGCTGTAAAGCCCCATCAAGGCACCAACCGCTTTACAGTCCATTCACACACCTTTCATACATGACATGCACAAGACCATTGATGCTGCCAGCTGCAGGCCCAGCACATTACAGCACTCACATCAACAGACAGCTCCATTGAAGAGCCCATCACTTTCACACGCCCACATGCTTGATACAGCAATCATACCAGCTGATGGGAGTGTGTGGATTGGCGTTTGGCTGGCAGTACGTTGCAGGGGCCAACAGCAAGTCACTATTTACACTGCCAGCCAAGCGTCACTCCATGCACACTGCCAGCCAAGCACCACTGCTCGCACACCTCCAGCCAAGCACCACTCCACGCACATTGCCAGATAAGCACCACTCCATGCACACCGCCAGCCAAGCTGCACACCATGCACACCGCCAGCCAAACGCCACTCCATGCACACCAATAGCCAAGCGCCACTCCACGCACCCTGCCAGCTAAGCACCACTCCACGCACACTGCCATCCATGCTGCACTACATGCGCACCGCAAGCCAAGCACCACTCCATGCACACCACCAGCCAAGCACCACTCCACACACACCGCCAGCCAAGCACCACTCCACACGCACCATCCGGCCAAGGTGCAATCCATGCACACCGCCAACCAAGCGCTACTACACACACACCGCCAGCCAAGCGCCACTCCATCCACACCGCCAGCCAATCGCAAGTCCACTCACACCGGCAGTAACGCCACTCCATGCACACCGCCAGCCAAGCACCACTCCACGCACACCGCCAGCTAAACGCCACTCCATGCACACCGCCATCACTTTTTTCTTAAAAAAACAAAGAAACCACTAACTAATTAGAAGTAAGCACAAAACTACAAACACAAAAGCTCTAACTAAGTACATGACAGAAATGCTAACCGTGAAACTGAACATATGAAAATATAAAACAGTCAGTTTACGCTTGTGGTAGTTCCCAGTGATTCTTCTGGGTGTGGTAACTCCTGAAACAGTCCTTTGAAGGACAGTCTGGGCATACATCCAGCTCTCCTTCCGGGTACCTCTTTGGGCAAAGACTCTACATTTCTTAGTGGGCAAGTCTTTTTTGGGACTGGGAGGAATGTGATCAGGAAAGTGGTGATCTTTCAATTTATCCACATCCTCCACCAGTGCTACTCTAGGAAACTTGCCTGTTCCACCACAATAAGGCTCTTTATCACTGACTCCTGAAATTTAACAAATTTCATCCTTGACTCAGGGGAACAATCCTTGAACACAATTAAAGCATTAAAAGTTGTCAAATGAAACAAATGGATGGCCAACTTTTTATACCACACTTAAGACTTACAAAGGGCAGTGTAAGGTTCCAACCTCTGATCTACTCTATCAAGACCACCCATGTGCCTACTGTAGTCCAAAATGCATGCAGGTTTGCACACTTCCACAACCTGACTCCAAACAGTCACAGAGGAAGTACTCTCATCATGGATGGTGGTTAGCATGTACACAACCCTTCTTTCTGAAAATGTCAGAGCTAGCAGGTCATTACTATGGAAGACGTTGCACTGTCCCCTCTCAAGTTTGTTATAGACAAGCTCCCTTGGATAGCCTTTTCAGTTAGAACGGATTGTGCCACAAGCAACAGTGTCAACTCTGAACAATTCCTTGAACAACTGCACTCCGGTGTAGAAGTTATCTACGTACAAATTGTGACCTTTGTTGAACAGTGGTCTACCAAGTTCCCACACAATTTTGTCACTAACTCCAAAAGTGGGCGGACAACCGAGGGGGTCAATACTGGAATCCCTACCAGTATAGACCCAGAAATTATACACCTATCCTGTACTACTTTCAGACAGCATATACATTTTAATTCCATACTGTGCCCTCTTGCTAGGAATGTACACTTTAAAAAACAAACACCCCTTGAAGAGGACCAAAGACTCGTCCACACTTATGTCTTTACTGGGAACATACACATCTGAAAGCCGATCTACAAAACGATCATGGCCTGATCTTAAAAAGACGGTCACAATCAGGGTGATCTTGTGGCAAGGCTAAAGCATTGTCAACAAAATGCAGCATCCGAAGAAGAAACAAAAACCGATTACCAGTCATGGTTGCAGGAAATATAGTTGTTGCCATCAAGGGACTAGTAGACCAGTAAGAAGCCAGTGACGGCTTCCTTATCAACTCCATCAAAAACGTCAGAGCCAAGAACTTTTTCATATCTTCCAGATTTGTGGGAATCCACTAGGTAGCTCTAGACTGAGGCCTAAGTCTGGTAGCGTTGTCCCTCAAATACTGCTCTGCATAAAAATTTGTTTGCTCAACAATCTCCTCCAAAAATACATTGTCCATAAACAACTAAAAGAAATTGACAGGCAAAATGTTTTCTGTATTTACTCTACACCCTGGAAGACCAGTAAAGGCAGGCAACTGTGGCTGTTCCATGTTTGGGGCAACAAGGTGTCAGGTCTTCCAATGGGAAACCTTTCAGCCCCAGGCTGCTGCACTATTGGCACATCAGTGTCCTCCTCTAAAACAGGGCCTTCATCTGTACTCAGAGTGGTCTCCTTATCGGAAGATTCCTCTCGGACAGAAAACTCAGTGCCAGAATCTCTCACTTCCTCTCTGCCTCAGATGCAGAGTCAGTCTCATAATCATGGTCAGAAGACGACTCAAAAAGCATGCCAACAACCTGCTGAGCAGTCACTCTGTAGCTAGCCATGATCCTTTCTAAGAAGTGTAACATGACAAATGCACCAACAACAACCAGCACTGTCTAAGATAAGTAATAAACAAAGTGTGGCTTTATCACAAAGAGTTATGTATTCAAAAACTATACCACTCACTTGCTTGTAAAAGCTAGACTCATCAGCAAATACTCTGCACAGACACAGCAATCACCAATGATATCCCACTAAAAAGAAAAAAGTAAATCAAATTAGACATAAGACATCACAAATATCACTGTGCACACATCTGAGGACAATTTCACACACAATCCTGCATTTAGTACACACCTACAAACATGCCATTCATGCATGGCAACAATGCTCCTTTGGAGTAAATAGTTTTTATTTACCTAAAACATGCAACTATGCAAACCTCAGGTCAACCACTGCCAAAACCGCAAGGAGCCACAGCAAAGGAAGCAAAAGCTTTGAATTAGAACAAAAAGGAGAAATAAACTGTTATAATCACAAATGCAAATACTTTGCCAGTTGACACCTTGTCACCAAGCATTTAGGAATTTTCCCTGGTGCCTAAGTGGATTCTGCCCCCCTCGGGGGCAAATGGGCCTTCAGAAAATAGGCTGATCTACCCCTAAGGGGGCAGAAATGGCCATCAGTAATGTACACCCTCTGGGGGCGACCCTTGCTAAAGGGGCCACTTCCCCCCCACAAAACACACACAAGATCCCTGGTGCCTAAGTGGATTCTGTCCCCCTTAGGGGCAGATGGGTCTAAAGGAAATAGGCCGAAATGGCCAACAGTTCTCTGCCCCCTTTTTGGGGCGACCCTTGCCAAAGGGGGCGCCACCCCAAGGAAAAAAAAAAACAAAGGAGAAAAACCAAATTTCTGGCATCTTGGTGGCTTCTCCCCCTCTTGCGGCAGATGGGCCTAAAAAAAATATGCTGATCTGCCCCCAAGAAATGGCCAGCAGTAACATGCCCCCTTTGGGGGATGACCCTTGCCAAAGAGGCCACCTACCTCACACAAAACACACACACACATAAGATCCCTGGTGCCTAAGTGGATTCTGTTCCCCTTGTGGGGCAGATGGGCCTAAAAGAAATAGGCCTATCTGCCCCCAAGGGGGCAGAAATGGCCATTAGCAGTATATCCCTTTTGGGAGAGGGCAACCCTTGACCAAGGGTTGCCCCCAAAAAACAAAAAATACACACACAAACACAATAATCCCTGGGGCCTAGTGGGTTTCGACCCCCCCCACGGGCCAGATTGGCCAAAAACATGGCCAATCTAGCCCTAGGGGGGCCAAAACATACAAAAAAATCATGCTCCAAGGGGTCGCTGCCCTAAAATATAAAATACAATGAGGTTCCTGGTGTCTAGTGGGTTTTGGCCCTCGGGGGTCAGATCGGCTGAAAAAAATGTCCGATCTGGCCCCCAGGGGGGTTCGAAACACGAATACTATAATGCCACCAGGGGAGCGACTCTTGCCTAAGGGGCCACTTCCCAAAATACACAAAAAACAATCCCTGGTGTCTAGTGGGTAGATTCCTGTTCCACAATTGCGGGCCTTGCATACGATTCTGGAGCAGAAATCCACTCAAAACAGGCCACAGGGGGAAAGAAAGAACTCTCTCCTTCCCCCCTGTGTCTGTTTTCTCCCCCGAACCTACCCCCCCCAGGAGATGGACTCACCTTTTCTGGGTCCTCTCCGATGGACATGCTGGAAGCAAATGACTTCCAGTGCGTCCCTGCAGCATTTAATGACATTGGCGCGCTGTGAGCACACTGATGTCATTGGATTGCTGAGAGGGGGTTGGGGTAAAAGGGGAAGCAATTTCCCTTCTATCCCTGAGTGAAGGATGGGCCGGGTGCAGGAAGAGCTGGTCTCATCCCTGGCACTCAGGAACCGTGGCTGATGGCGAGACCAGCTCGTCCAAGGCACCCAGAGGGTTAAAAAGTAGTTCCAAAAACAGTTACTTTAATACCAGCTGCCATCGATCTAATGCACAAGATTAAAAATGCACCTCTATTTTTTAAATCCAAACAAGCAATGCCAAATCTCTCCATCACAACACTTATTTCGACTACCTGAAAGGATTATGAAAATTTCATGTAAACAAGGTTAGCAATACTCGGACACAATGCTGTCATGTTTTCCTTGCTTTCAAATAGGGCAAGGAGGCATTCTTTCAGCAAAGCAGCACTTTTGTTTATTGCATTTAACATTCGGCAGCGGTTGGGGATGGAAAAGGAGCCCAAGGAAAACAGCAAATGTGAGAGTCAAGGGTAAGATTTACAGGAGCCAGCACTCATGAAAACTGCTCAAAGTCAATTAAAAAAGTAGTTCTAAAAACAGTTGCCTTACTGGAAGCTGTGGATGGATATTAGTAATTGGTACCTGATCTTGGGGAGAGGTATGACGCATGCGACCTGTGGAATAGGAGAGTGATGATGGAGCCAGCATATGGGAGCCCTATGGGTGGGCTTAAGCCCACAGATTGAATACCACATGTCTCTTTGAGACAGCGCGTAAGCTGTCACAGCCAACCTAAAAACTAGTCATTGAGCCCCATAACTATACATGATTGCTAAGATCATTAAAATTGATATTTCACAATGGATAATACTTACTCCATGCACCTTTTCTGTCTCAAATTAGTAACAACATTTTTTGAAACTGTTAGAAATTAGGTTTCTGTTTGGCAGAGGTATACACCCTATCCAAGCAGGACCCACAATCCTAGTCAGGGTAAATCAGATACACACCATAAACTAACTTGTGCTCACCCTCTGGTAGGCTGGCACAGAGCAGGCAGGCTTAACTCAGAGGCAATGTGTAAAGTATTTGTGCAGCACTTCAAACAGTAACACAGTGAAAACACCGCACAAAAAGATACCTCAACTGGTTAGAAAAATGAAAATTAATTTACTGACCAAAACAATATGAAAATGACTAAAGTCCAATAAGGAGAATACAACATATGCATTTTTAAAGATTAAATTTAGTTGTAATGATTAGAAACATAAGGTGACAACTGAGGCTATCTGGTCATGCTAACCTGGGCAAAATCTGGAAAGTCAGGCCAACCAAGACGGAGCATAATGTGTCGACCTCGTGGACAAGATGAGAGAAGCAAACAAGGCATTGGTGTCCATTCTGCAGATGTTGGCGATTTGTCAGCTCTGAGCTGCGCAAAGTCAGCGATGCATCAGGAATGGAGGCAATATGTCTCTCAGCAGGCAATGCAGTGCTCCTGATCCTCACAGCAGCGGCGATGCACTGCCGATGGAGATGCACCGAATCTGATGGTGCAATGGCATTGATGTGCATGTTCTGGTAGTTGCAACATTTTATACCTGCTTCCATGGGCCCAGGGCTGGATTGGTACCACTTGGCCAGGCAAAACTTGCAGCAAGCAAAGTCAAGGTGCTGTTGCAGGATGAAGAGAAGTCTTTGATGTCCCCAAGACTTCAGAACAGGAGGCAAGTAAGCAAGCCCTTGGAGTCACTTTGGGTCTGGGTTAGAGAGATTCAAGTCCAGTCCTTCTCACCGCCAGACAAGGAGGTCAGTAGGTAGAAGCTTAGCACAGCAGAGCAGGAGTCCACTGAGTTTCAGCAGAGTGACAGTCCTTTCAGCAGCACAGCAGTCCTTCTTCCTAGCAGAGTATCCACAGGTCCACAAGTGTATTGAGCTGGTGGTGTCTGAGGTCCAGACTTCAAAGAGAGGCTTTTGAAATGCATAGAGTTGCTTTCCTTCCTGCTCTGGCTCCAGACTCGCTACAGGGGTTATGCAGCCCATTGTGTGTGATCAGGACACAGCCCATTCAGGTGTGTCAGCTATTCCCTCCCCTCTTGCCCTGGATGGCTTATCAGGCTGTGGATGGCCCATCAGTCACACCTGAGCGCCCTTTGTGTGTGGCTGTCTGGAGGGAGTGCACAAGAGCCCACCTGTCACCCACCCAGATGTGTATTCAGAGACTGGCAGAAAGTACCAGATGGTTAATGTATAAAAATGGCAACTTTCTAAAAGTGGCAAATTGATAATTACAATTTAAAATCTAACTTCACCAGAAGTTCTACCTTTACATTGCGATTCCAGAGACACCAAACCTGGGTTTCTTCCCAACTGGAAATTACACTTATAAAACATAATACGGTAATCCCAATGTTATCCTACAGGAGAGATAGACCTTGCCATAGTGAAAAATGAATTTAGGAGTTTTTCACCACCTGGACATGTAAAACTCAAAAGTACATGTCCTACTTTTTGGAATACACATTACCCTGCCTTGGGCTGTCCAGAACCTACCTTAAGGGTGACTTACACCTATTAAAAAGAGAGGTTTGGGCCTGGCAAGAGGCTTAATGTGCCAAGTCAACATGCCGGTTTCAAACTGCACACCCAGGCTCTGCAATTGCGGGTCAGAGACTGGGCTACTGAAGTTGGTGGCACAATCAGTGCTGCAGCCCTCTAGTAAAATTTTTGTTTACAGGCACTGGGCACAAGCAGTGCACTTTACTAGGGACTTATTAGTAAATTAAATATACCAATTCTGGACAAGCCAATGTTACCATGTTCTAAGAGCACACGCCCTTTAGCACTGGTTAGAAGTGTTAAAGTGTCAAGGTCAGTAGAACAGGAGGTCTGAAAGCAGTAAGTGAGGGAAAACCAGATCAAGGATGCTAGGTGTAACAGAAACCCAAGAGGATAATCAAGTATATCCAATATTGATTTAGGGGAACCTTATACTAAAATTCTTCAATCAAAGGCCAAGAGATGGTCTTCAGGCAAAATGATTCCTTAATATGACACATTTAGATACTGCTCTAAGGTGGGAGCTGAGGGCTTGGGGCTCTCAGAGGCCAGAAACAGTTTCTCAGTTGAATAACTGTTGTGAGAGATCAGGTGAAAGGACAGTAAATGGGTATTCCTGGCAGGGATCTAGTTATGAATTATTTTTGTAAAATGATGGTCCATTTTTCCAACATACCTTATGAATAATGCATTGTTTTGAATATGTTTCTGAACGCCAGTGAGAGAGACCGAAAGGATTCTAGTGTGACTTGGGCATTACGCTGTTGGTTCAGGGTCACTCCAATGGCAGGATTTTGATGTCTTGAAGCCCATCATTTTTTTGGGGAAGCAAGAATACAGTGAGGAGACACTTTTTGAAAAGTGGAGAGATGCGTACTGATGCTCTTAACCAATGCAGTTGTTTGAGGGGTAAATGGGATATCCCTGTTTAATAGGATGGCCAGGTACTTTGCATTCTGGTACATGTGGGATGGTCACATATCTTGAGATGTGACAAACAGCAGCACAAAGAGTCTACTTTTCCAAGGATGAGATTTTGTGTGTTTGTTACCTTCCAGCAAAGGAAACGTTTCCTCATCCTATATTAGTTGTGAGCTAGCCAGTTAGATTGGTTTTCAAGCCAATTTCCATCTGAATGTAAATTGTGGTGTTGATGGAAAGTTTCTCCTTGCATAACTCTAAAACATCCACCATTTTTATGACATAGTTTGGTGAGATTCAGTCAGCTGTTTTGAATCTATAAGCAAAAATTGGACTGTTCTGTGCCCTCACTTCAACTATGAATATATTAATAATTCGTTCCTATTGCCAAAAAATGTGGACAATGGATAATGATAATGGAAAATAGGCAAAATTGTACAAGCAGCAGTTTGGAGCAGTCACAACCTCTCTGCGTCTCAGTGTTCATGAACACTGGAAGAAAGGTAACAAATAATGTAAAGAAATAGAGGAGGAGAACTGATGCTGCATGATTCTAAAGTGGGCAGATAGTCCTGGTCACTTAAGCAGATCTCTCCTTTCATCAGGACGTATATCAAATACCAGCCCTGGTTTCTAGCCTAAACGTAAGTGTATGATCATGCAGTGAAAATCATAAGCATGCAGGGATCAAAATTATTCGCCTGAAATAAATAAGCACTATTGTGATTCCCATTTTGGGTAACCCATTCCCTTCTCAGGGGAGAGTCGAGGAGCATGCCCCTGTAGTCACATATTGTTCAAGGGTAGCATGCTGCCAAAGCACCTACTAGTGTCCGCTGGCCCCCGCTTGTGCTGCAATATGCAGATAGACTTTCTTTCTGCCTTACCAAGAATGGAGGTATCATCCAGTGTGTACTTGAGAAGCATATCCCTTGCATACACACATGTTCTTATAAAAATTTAGTGCATTGACAGCTGGGATAACTGACAAGAACCCTGAGCCTCAGCCAAATGAGAATTTGAATTTCTGCAAGCTCGGGACGTTTGGAGAGCATTGCTGATCAGCAGAAGCTAGCCTAAGGCATATAGTAGTGGGAGGCAAACATCTCCACTAACACTGTTGCTAGGTAAATAGTACAAGAGCCACTGGAGGTTTTCCTAGAAGATGTTCCTGCACTTGCCAACTCCCCTGGAAGGGTAAGAAGTGTTCTTTGGTAGATTAGATAGTCAAATGTGGTTCACAGTATGAAAAGCATCTAATTGAAATCAAAGGAGGCAATTGTTGGTCTGGATCCTTCCATAACTCCAAGGAGTCAGGCATATCCTGTTCATTTTCAATTTCACAACTTTTCAGATGAGAATATACTTGGCCTGGACAAACAAGAGTGATCAAATACAAGATAGACTACAACCCACCTTCCATTATAAGAGTAGAAACTCCAAATCACATAAGCTCGAAGAAAGTCTGTGCTAATGTAATAGAGACTATGCTAGAGCTGGACGTATTGAATCTTCAACTAGTGAATGGACTTCATCCATAGTCCTTGTACCTAAGCCTGAAGAGTCCATTAGGTTTTGCGTAGATTTTCACTATGTCTTGGTTTTATGCATATAGCAGGCCTCAGCTGGATGAGTGGACTAATATGTTTTAAGCTGCTGTGTACATCAGTACACTTGACTTAACCCGCATCATTTGTCAGGTACTCCATAGATTCTTAGATCACAAAAAAATTGCCTTATCCACTAGTGTAAATTCAAAGTTTTACATTTTAGGCTTCATTAAGCCCTTGCATCTTTTCAGAGACTCGTGGATCAGCTATTATAATTGTACAAAGACTTCTCCATCACCTACCTCTATTATTCATTATTTACAGTCCTACCTGGGAAGATCATCTGAAACATTTGTGTCTGGAGTTAACTGTACTAAAGAAGTCAGAACAAAGCTCCAGTCCTGCAAAGTGGACCACACCTTTTCATCTTCAGACATGTACAATCAGGGTCCTTAAGAAGATTGCCCACCATACCCCAAAAGTAGCAGGTAGACCTTTCCTGGGTTTTGTAAAGTACTAAGGACAGAATAAGTCTTTCTAGTTGACCATAGGAGGGCAACCACAATCATTAATGAAAGACAGACTGGAAAGTAAACCAAAAAGTTCAAATTATTAATTGTCTATTTAGGAGGAAGAGTTGGGCAAGTACTTTTAAATCCTTAGTGTCACAGCTTTGATACAAGCAGTCTGTATTTGGCATGATGCAAACCAGCACAAAACATTTTTCATTGGATTTTGCACTGGAAAGTTGTCTAAAAGCAACACAATGCAGTGCAAACCACTGCTGTGCATTCCTCTGTGTCTGGGGGGGGGTGTTATGTGGGAGGTACATGGGCATTCCACTGCTACTATCCATTCGTTTAGATGGAAACCCCTATCTACTAACAATAGTAGACATCATTTTGTGCCACAAAATCTTAAACTACAGCACGCATGCAAAGTGGGTAAGTTTTACAATTTGTCTAGGCATAGTACTTTGTACTGAAGGAGTACCCTACCAGTAAAAAGCCTATGCTAGACTCACACAGACATCCTTGCACTATGGTGCATGGGTGTGTGCATGATGACTGATTGCATGCCAGTGCTAGGGAGATTGGAGGAGAGTACATATATGTCTGTGGGTATAGATCTTTCCTCCTCTCTTCCTGTCACGAAGCGCAGAAGAGCAACTTTGGTTGTTGCACTGCACTATGTGACAGGGTCATGAATCTGGGCCTTCATCTTTTTTCCTCTTACGGTGCATTTGCAGTGATTGAGCTGCTAGTTTCGCCATGGTCTTGAATGTTTGACTATCATGGAAAGAAATTTCATTTGAGCATGTGCTTCAAGTGTCTTCTGACCGAAGTTGTTGGAGTTAAACAGCAGGGTCTTGACACCTGTGCTAGTTTCAGAAGAAGCTTCCAGTGAGTTCTAGCTGATGCTGACACAGATAAGCTAATTAGAAGTTATTAATGAATGTTTATGCGTTTTGATCAACAAGAAAACTAAACCTAAGAAATTAATGTGCACGTTTGAAAATGTGCCCACGGAGAGTGACAGCCAACTCATACGAAATTGTACTAAAATGATAAAAAATGTTGGAAATAATGGAAAAGAGTAATAATAACGTAGTAATATGTCATATTGAGATGTATAACGTGTGTTTTGCATTATATTGTAGAGTTAACTTAGCCGAAGTTGTGGCCTAGTTACCAGGCCTCATGCAGAAGCTGAATTTTTAGCACATTACAGAGAAGCTGGTGCGTTGAACTGTCCATGAACCTCGTATGTTAATAAAATCTGCTTAGCTAGAAATTTCTGCAATGTACCGATGAACAGTAGATGAGGGACTAGAGTATGTAACAACTTTGGTGTAAGACAGACTCGATGTACTTTTCCAGGACTTGAACAATAGAAGCACTGACTGGAGAAGAAAATGCAACATTTTCGATACCTGATGAGCCGGATGATGAGGACATCGTACAGTGAACCAATCTACACCCTGAGAACGGCGTAACATTAGAATTCATAGATTTGTAAAATTAAAGTTATTGGTTAGGGTAATAACTGGGGATTGACTGACCAATTAGGAATTAGGGTGATGGACTGAAACATTTTAATAAAAAGTCATGACAAAGGGCAGAAACTACAGATGATGAGACGATGCGAGGGGAGAACTGATGCAGATATTAGATGTCAGAAGATGCGATCATAGATTCTGTCATTGGGCTCATGCTCTTGAGAGCCTGATGTGTTGCTGATTGATTCTGTGGATAGGTAGCTATGACAATGTGACTGTTAACTTTTTGTGCCCTTCTTTCTAGGTACCAACTGCGCTGTTTGAATAAGTTTTCCTTTTAGCTAGATGGTTTCTAAATTCGTGTTCTAAATTGTTTTCGCATGAAGTCCCACATGCTAATGCTAATCTGGGTTAGGTAAGGTTCTTTTGGGTGACGTTGACAGTGACAAATGATTGACGAACTGTTGATATAACCATCTTTGTTAGCTTATGCTGAAGCATTAGAGCAGATGTTTTCTCAGGTTCTGATTAGATTATGTTATTGGTGGTCATTAATGAACTCATTCTGAGCTATTTGAATAAAGTTTGAATTAATCAATGGACTAGTATTGTAACAAATAGGGAAACACATTATTAAAACCTATATTGAGTTGTGGTTATTCATGAAATGTTGATATATTGTCTCATGTTTAATGATTCTCTTAGTGGTTATTGATTGATTACATTGATAATTGATGTTCATCGATTACTACTCAACTAGGATACTCCATGCGATCCAAAAGGTTCATCGGCCTATACGTGTGCCCTTAGAAGTTTACATACTAAGGACCAGGCGCGCTAGCACTGACATGAAGTGCATCTGTATGACGTTTCTGAATGATATATTCATTGCTTTCAGTTGCTGTGTTTGACATGTGTTGGTGGGAAAGATTTGAACTAAATCGAATGCAATAACCACATGATCAGATCAGTCCTTGTTCAAGCGCAGTAAGTAATGATTTTTTAGATTGATGTAAGTAAAGTCCAGAGTGATCCTGGTGGCACAGGCAGGTAACATGATGAACAGACATATGCCAACTTTGGCCAGCAGATTAAGGAAGGTATCCTTCCAGAATCTGGCTTAGGTACCAGCTGAAAAAAATAAGTCTCCAGGGTAGATGATGATGTTCAAACTTGTTATGCTATTGTGAGGGGTCAAAAATATCAAAGTTGAATGCTCTTTTTTCATGGAGGTTGAATGGCATAGAATGTCAAAGGAGTTGATGGCTAATTACTACTGACTCTCAAGAACAGAGAAGGAAGATTGCCTTTGGCCACAGAGATTGGGATCTCTGTTTTGGGCAGGGCCTTAGGGCATCATCCTAAGAGCGGCAAGTATATCACAATATGTGTTTCATGCTCAGTACGCCATATGACTCAAGGCAATCATTAGCAATTGAAAATTGCTCATGCTCAATAAATTGCCTGCCAAGCCTATTAAGTTTTGTATTTTCATTTGATTTCACAGTGATTCATCAGAAGGTGCTTCATGCCTATACCACAGCAATCCCTGCCTTCACAATAACAGTATTGCTGTTCATCTGCATGTTATTTTCAGAATTGCTTAGTGTATTTGTGTAACTTTGATGAATTCTAAAATAACAAATTGGTTTGTGATACCCTGGTCAGCAACAGCATTTTCAGGCAGGTCTGGAGGCATATCAAATTTATTTTAATAATTTTCCTCTAATTGAGCATGAGGGCCATGAGCCCGCATCTCCTCTTCCCCTGTTTTGCTCATTTCCACCTACTCTATCACCTGCATGTTTTTTCCAACTCCCGGCTATTGTCAACAAGCAGTTCATCAATGAGCCACTGTGCTTTGCCCTGAAAGTCCACTTTCTATTAAAACTTCCCGAGATACAAAACACACTTTATAAAAAGTGAACATGTGTGCGCTAATGTTAGTGCCGGATGCAGAGAGACAGTTGAGATCCAGCCCTTATCCAATTTCCAGCATTATGTTGAGAATATTTATTAACCACACTAATTCATTCACTGTTTTGGTGACAAATGATCACTCTACAGTGTTTCATCAACAATACAAACATCCTTCGATTGCTGGTCACAATGAACGTTAAATCAAAAAAAGTATGTACTATGGTATAGTTTGCTTTGTATGCCTTTTACGTTCAACACTAACGAAAAGATCAGAAAATTACGTTTGCATTATAATTGTCGTATGTAAGGGTGCAGCTTACATTCACTAATGCAGTCTGTTCAGCAAAGGGACTCTACTTTCAGCTTCCATCTTGATGCAGACTAAGACGTTGCTTAGATGTTTTATCCTGGATAGCTCGGGACTCTACACACGTACAAACATACGCAGTTAGTAAACATTTCATTAAACAAAATTCCAGTCTTCTGGCCTTTGCCACTACTTGTTTCCCTGAAGACAGACAATCCAGCTGGGAAGGGCAGAGTGGCCGGGTTCAGGGTACTGGCGCCATGACGATTCAGGACTGCCTTTTCTCTGAGTGCAGTGGCACAAAGCTGCAGAACAATCAGTTCAATACCCACTAGTCATTTTACCAAAGGAGTAGGATTTCAGGAGGGCAGAAAATACTGCAACAAGAAAAAAAAGCTGAACGATGGTGATAGAGCGTTCCATACTAATAATTTACCTGTATTTTGGACGCTCTTTAGGCCGATGAATCTTTTGGCTAAGTGGAACTCTCTTCACCCGAGATCAGTCAATTCAATGTAATCAATAATCAATAACGAACATAAGCAATGCCCTGATCAACATAACACTTAACAATTAATCCAGAATACATTTCGACGAAACCATGACCTTTCGGTCATGAATAACCACACCAGTTTATTGCAAAGTTAGTGAATTTATTTCCCTATATTAACAAAGCTAGCACAATATAAACGTGTATCAACACCAAATGATATATGTAGATGAACATTAATAGCTGTCCATAACGGCGGAAAAGATGCAATCTATGCAGCATTTGAATAACAAGGCATTCGATAATAGCAATGCAAATCACTAATACTATAATCTGTAATGAACTAATTGCATACATTTAGTCAGCATAACAAGGTCTCAAATTGCATCGTGCAACAAAAAGAATCCTCATCTAACCTCAAATTAGCATCGGCATGTGGGACTTCATGCAAACACAATTTAGCAACATTAATTTGGAAAACTCCTAACTAGGGCTCTTATCAAAAATCAGCAGTTGGTTACCTAAAAGAAACACAATGCAATTGTACAATGTCCTTTCATATTTACCAATTTCAATCAGCATTCAAGGAAGTCTTCGTCTCACAGGCACCGTTTCTCGATCAGCATGGGACGGGGCAAAGGGGCAAGGTGGACGGGGCAATTGCCTCACGGCGGCAAGATAAAACTACTACTTCATGCAAGGGATCAAAGTTAAAGTCTCTAGGGCAAGAATCATTTAAAGTCTCTTTCTCTCGATTAGAGAAAGCATCAAAGTCTCTTTCAAAATGGCGTCGAGGCAAGGTGGGCCATAATAGCTACAAAATGGCGCAATGGGTGTAATGTCGGGTAATAGCCACTTTCTTCTCGTGCACCTGGTTTAAATAGACAACAGTTCAAATCCAGTAGGGTCTTCCATTGGAGGGTTCATAGGTTGGCTTCAAATTATCCAATCAAAAACAACAGTTCTCAAGCTTTTACTTAAGCATACATTATCCTTGGAGACGGGTACACAAGTTGCAACATTTTATACCAATTAACTCATTTTCAGAGCTTCCATTGTCCGCACCTGCAGATTGACCTTGGAGCAAAGAGAAAAATGCCAGGCTGGCACGAAACCTTAAGATAAGCATGTGAACGATCTCAGTGGAAAAGTACAGCCTCAAGCAGAAATACACGTTTATTAGCACATTGGAAAAATACGAGCATCTAAATCGTGAGACCAGACAACTAGGCCGAAGCCTGCACTAAAGTTATGCTAAGCTAAAACATTTCAAACAAGCAAATCATAGCACACGTTTACGATTATGTTAGATTCGTAAAATTCTAATACATCACGTTATATAAAGCACGCTTATAAATGTTGGCAAACTACTCTAAGGGCACATTTTGTCCCCGTACAATCTTTATTAGTTCGGTTAAAGTCACACATGATTATTTCACACTACGTTTATGCGCTAATAAATGTAAAACCTTCATTTCTGCGTCATCAATCCCTCCTCTGATGACTACTTGTCATCACACAAACTATTCCCACAAATTTTATTCCATTAAAATTCTGTCAGTTCTCTTTTCCTTTTAATTCCCCTAGTTTTCGCTTTGTATTCTTCTGCCATTCTTTTCATAATTTTCTCTTCCTTTCTTCTCTTAATTCTTGCCATAATCATTATTATTCCCCTTTTTATTCCCCAAATTCCAAATATACAAATCAGTACTATTAATATTCCCTGTATTATTTTTAGTAATATTCCATTCCAAATTCCCCCAATCCAAGTTCCCACTGAAGCAAGTCCTTTTCCAACCTTCTCCAACACTCCTGGTTCTTTCAATTCCTTCAAATCTGCACTCTCTTTTGTTAGAATAGCAAGCATAGTTTTAATTTTCACACTGTTGTCGGGAATATACGTGCAACAGTGGCGCGCACCAAGCATTTTGCAAACGCCGCCATCCTTTGCTAAAAGAATGTCTAAAGCAAGCCTATTTTGAAGAGTCATAGCTCTTTCCGCTGCAAGTTCAGCATCTATCAGTATTATAGCACCTGAAAACTTTGTCAACATGTTATCCACTATAGTAGACAACTTTCTTATTTTGATGGAATTCAACACAACTCCTAATGAAGGAATCATGGCTCCAAATATATCTCCTACCACAGCAGCTGCGGTCTCTCTTTTCTGGATACGATGGGATCCAGATGTCTTTGGAATCATCGATAGGTCATCCAGTTGATAAACCTTTGGGAACACTATACCCAAATAACATCTTCCCCACCATCCTTTCGGAAGACGATAATAGGCATTATACCCACAAATGTAATATACACCTGGTATGACAGGGTCAAGTCCGTTCATCATGAATGTCCATTTGGCCTTAAAGATAAACGTATGTTTACACTCACTTGCTCCTACGAAAATGTTATCATAATAAGATTCACCTCGATATATACAAAATTTCCCTACATGCCAAGCATCTAAAGCTATTCTCCCTTGTGTTTTTATTGCGGCAAAATCATAATGATCTACTGAAGTCCTCTTACTTAGCTCTTTTTCTAATTTCGCATTCATTTGTGCCCTTCTATCATCTGTGCGATCTAAAAAGCTTATTTCTACTGCAGTGAGCGAGCAGGTAAGGTTTTCCCTATGAGCGTGAGCCGTTTCAAAAGGTTGCATTGGCTCGAAAAATTCCCTCATTATTTTAGCATCCCAATCTTTAGCAATCTGGCTTAGCTGCGCTATTATAGGAACATATGCAAAGGTAACATCATAATTTGAGTAAAAATACTGTATGTTAGTTTGACCATAAAACCTAGAAGTCACTATACTACATGTAATCCCGTATGTAAGAGGCATGTGGTGATAAGTCACCCCTTCCTTTACTGATGTCGGTATCTGTGTACACACATAACAATCTTTCGCATCCATAGTCTCAACATATTCTGTTAGCAAGCGATAGAAAACATTATACGAAAGTTCCTTCTTATCATGCAAGTGTCTCTCATCTAATTCTAGTCTTTTCAATGCAGTTAGTTCAGTGACAGTAACAGGAGCAAAAGTAGAAGCATCGGTTCTCTCATTCTCACCCTTTCCACGTGTAGCGAGCACTATTCCCACTATTATTAGTACACATGCAATTATCAAGCCTGTACACGCATATTTACAATATTTCATTCTACTGTTTTGGGTAGCCATGATCTGTATAGAATCAGAGAGCTAGAAGCACCTATAAAGAAACTATTTAGCAATTCAGTTACAAAGCTGAACGAGCGCAATGTTCACACAGTTTTCTTCAAGAGGCCAGTCACTTATCGGTTAGCAGCATTTGTCTCAATTCGGCAATAACTCAGTCTTTATCAGTTCAGCAAGTGTCTCATCCGGTTTAGCAATGTCTCAGCTGGTTGTTTGTATCTCGTTAGATTGTAGCAAGCAATGTCATTTATCACCCTTTCAATCAACAGCGTCCATAAAACTTTTCTTTTCTATTGGTATCTCTTCTTCTTCGTTCTCGAGGCTTAGAGATACAAATTCGTCAGTCCAATCGTCATTGACTGCATAGGCCCATTCTGGACCGGAATATCTCCTGTTCGGTATCCTTTTCCTTTTCAATTTTGCTTCTCTTTTCGATTCTGCTTCGCTGGTACTTTCCTCTTTGGCCAAGTCTTTTCTTTCACTTGGGGTTGGTACCACGACAGACACTTCCTTTCTTTTCTCTTTTACTTTTGGCCTTTCTCCGTCGTTAACATTTTCTCTAGTTCTTAGTTTTATTGGCGATATACTTAGTCTCCCTCTTTGCACCGTGTCCACTTGATGGACCTGCGATCTTTTCTGTGGAAGCTTGAACAGTTTCGTTCTGTCCTGCCTTGTCCCCTCCTTCTGGGGAATCAATCACGTTCTCTTTTTCTTTTTCTGTATCGTCTGCTTCTGGGAAAGCCCTCCTCTGATCAGGCTCTCCTGCTTCTTCACCTCTTTCGAGCCCTTCGTCACCGTTACTTTCGTCAGGCTCTTTATCACTTTCAGCTGCTTCAGGCTCTTTGTCACCTTCAGCTGCTTCAGGCTCTTTGCTACCCTCAGCTGCTTCAGGCTCTTTGTCACCTTCAGCTGCTTCGTCGCTGTCTGAGGTCTCTCCTTGGTCTTCCCCAAGTGAGTCGGTCGTTTCGTCCTCAGAGAATACTTCTCTCTCCTCTGTTCCTGCCTGTTCGCTTTCAGTTCGGTTTGGCTCTGTCTCAGCGCTTAGCACTGTTTTATCAGGCACTGGCAGTTTCAGCGCTTCAACTTCCTCATCTGTGGGACACAACACTTTCTTTGTGTGACTGGCGTGAATCCAGTTGGGAACTCCCGCACACTTCACAGCGGTAGTTGTCGTCAGGATCACTTGGAAAGGGCCTTTCCAACGGGGTTCCAGACACGATTTCCTCACGTGCTTCTTTACCACGACCCAGTCACCTTCTTTCAGTGTGTGTCCTGGACCTTGAATCGGTGGCAAGGTGGTCGCTTCCACCTGGTGAGAGAAAGAGCGAACCACGTCAGCCAGACCTTTGCAGTAGTCTAACACCATATCATCTGTAATATTCAAAAGCGCGTTTGCGGGAACTGCAGGCAGTCTCATAGCCCTGCCCATGAGAATTTCATGCGGAGACAATCCAGTCAGGGGTGTTTCTCATTGACATTAACACCAAAGGCAATGCGTCAGGCCATTTCAAATTTGTCGATGCACATATTTTCGCCATTCTTGATTTCAGTGTACCATTCATTTGTTCCACCAGTCCTGAGGCTTCTGGGCGATAGCTACAATGCAGTTTTTGCTCAATGTTCAGCGCTTCGCAAAGTAACTTTATCACCTCGTTATTGAAGTGACTTCCTCTATCTGATTCTAAAGAGATCGGGAATCCGAAACGTGGTATTAACTCCCTCAGCAATAGCTTTGCAACTGTAAGGCTGTCATTTCTACGTGTGGGGTATGCTTCAATCCAGTGACTAAAAATGCACACAATCACCAACACATACTTAAAACCTCCATGCACAGGCATCTCAATGAAGTCCATCTGCATTCTACTAAACGGGCCACTCGCCCTACCAATGTGGCTCGCGTTCACAACCGTTCCCTTCCCTGGGTTCATCTGCTGGCAAGTGACACATCGATGGCAAACTGCTTCTGCAGCTTGACGGAATCTGGGGTTAAACCAATCAGTTTTGAACAATCTTATCATGGCATCTCTCCCTAGGTGAGCCTGCCCATGATAGAACCGCGCAAGCTGCGATAAGAGACTATTTGGCAAAACAAATTTTCCCTCATTTGAAACCCATAACTCATCTGGTCTCTTTCTACATTGTGATTTAATCCAGGAATCTCTTTCATCCTCCCTGACGTTATTCTGTAATGCTTTTAATTCATCCATTGTATCTATGACCTTCAAGGCAAATGCTTCAGCTGGTTCGAGTTCTGGTTCACTTATTGAGTTCCATTCATCCCTGAGTAATATACAGTTCAAGGCACAAAATCTTGCGACTTGATCCGCATATGCATTTCCCAGAGAAACATAGTCCTGTCCTTTTGTATGAGCACTACACTTTACCACTGCAACTTCGGCTGGCATTTGAATGGCGTGTAACAATTCCCTTATTCTCTCCCCGTTTTTCACTGGGGATCCTGAAGAAGTCAGGAAACCTCTCTGTGACCATAGTTGGCCAAAGTCGTGCACAATTCCAAACCCGTACTGACTATCAGTGTAAATGGTGACTTTCATCAGTGTAGACAATTGGCATGCTCTTGTAAGGGCTACAAGTTCTGCTACTTGTGCAGAATAGACTCCTTGGAGCCAGGATGCTTCCAAGACACCTGTTACAGTACATACGGCATATCCTGCTTTCAAAATTCCCATTCCATCTCTTAGACATGAACCATCAACAAAAACAATTTGGTCATTTTCATCAAGCTTAGTATCCTTAATGTCAGGTCGGGGTTTTGTGCAAAATTCAGTCACCTGAAGGCAGTCATGCTCGACGTCTTCAGCGTTCTCAATTTCAGCATTTTCACCGGGAAGCAAGGTTGCTGGATTCAACGTAGTGCACCTTTTCAGCTGCACATTCGGTGAGCCCAGAATTATCGTTTCATACCTTGTGAGTCTTGCTCCAGTCATGTGTTGCGTTCGGGAGCGGGTCAAAAGTATCTCAACTGAGTGAGGGACCATGACAGTTACTGGGTGTCCCATCACTATTCCTTCACTCTGAGTGAGGCTGATACCAACTGCTGCTACGGCGCGCAAACACCCAGGCAGTGCTGCTGCGACCGGATCCAAGGTAGCTGAAAAATACGCTACTGGTCTGTTTATGCCACCATGGGCTTAAGTCAAGACAGACAAAGAACATGCATCACGTTCATGACAAAACAATGTGAAAGGCTTTGTGTAATCAGGCATACCTAAAGCTGGAGCCCTGCACATGCATTCTTTCAATTCAATAAAAGCATCCATCTCATCTCCTTTCAGCTCAATTTGATCCAATGCATCCTTCTGGGTCAGTTTCAGTAAAGGCTTGGCTAGAGTTGAAAAGTTGGGAATCCACTGGCGACAGTAGCTCACCATCCCCAAAAACTTCCTCACCTCCCTCCTTGTCTTTGGTGGACTCATTTGGAGTACACTTGTTATTCTTTCCTTCATTATTCTCCGTGACCCTTTCTCTATTTGATGACCCAAGTATTTTACTTTCTTCTGACAGAACTGCAACTTTGAAGGAGACACCTTGTGTCCATTCCTTCCCAAATGGTTCAGTAGAGCAATGGTATCGGCTGTGCAGCCACTTTCTGTCTTAGATGCAATCAGTAAGTCATCGATGTACTGTACTAGGGTTGACTCGAATGGCAATTCTAATGCTTCCAAGTCTTTCTTTAGAATCTGATTGAATAGTGACGGTGACTCAGAAAACCCTTGAGGAATTCAACACCAACTGTAAACTCTGTCTAAGAATTTGAAACAAAAGAGAAATTGGCTGTCCTCATGAAGAGGCACCGAAAAGAAAGCTTGTGACAAGTCAATGACGGAGAACCACTCAGCATCGCAAGGGACTTGAAACATTATCACAGCTGGATTTGGTATGACAGGGCAACATTTGATTATGATGTCATTTATTTTCCTCAAGTCCTGTACAATTCGGACCTTTCCACTCGGCTTTATTAGTCCCATGATTGGTGAATTACATGGACTGCTTAACACTTCTTTCAGTACTCCCTGTTTTACAAATTCGTCAATGAGTTGGGCAACTTTCATGAGGGTGTCTTGTGCCATGTGGTATTGTGGGGTCTGGAGAAAGGTTACATTGGGCTTTACAGTCACTCTCACTGGTTCCACTCCTTTCATCAATCCCACCTCTTTCCCTGTCATATCCCACACTTCCTTTCCGACTGTTTCCCGTAATTCAGCTGGAATATCTTCTTCAGTTATCATGGGGAAAAGGCAAATCAGAGGATACTCTTCATCGACAGTTTCCATCTCATCCCCCTCTACACTGTCCTCTTCTTCCCCATCACTGCTCGTCTGAATTTTAATTCCATCGTTCGAGCACATAATCGAACATCCCAATTTGCACAATAGGTCTCTCCCTAACAGTGCTATCGGGCTTGAGTCACATACCACAAATTTATGTAACCCTTGATAGTTACCAATGCTGACTGGTACTGGATCTGTGATTGGGTTCGTCAGGTGCCTGTTTGCTACTCCCACCACTTGAACTGTTCTCCCTGAGAGTGGCAAATTCGGTACTTCAATGCTCTTAACAGTTGAACGTGTGGCTCCTGTGTCAACAAAGAATGAGACACAATGACCCATTACTCTTCCCTCCACGTACGGACCCTTTTGATCAACTTCCAAGGATGCTGCAAGCACACAATCTCCTTCCTCTCCTGAACTTTCACTCTCCCATACATTGTTTATTCCACTCTCACTGTGTAATGGGAACTGTTGTACGGTGCCATTTGTATTCATTACCTGACCCGAGACCTGTGGAGGAACCATCACTTGCTGCTGACTCATTGGTGCCAAAGGTATTTGCATTTGCTGATTAGGTACCATGGGAAACTGCTGTTGCATTGGCTGCATTTGCGTCATCTGCATACGGGGCTTCTGCATCTGCTGCGGCTGCATAGGCTGTAATCCCTGCAGCTGATTTATGGTCTGGAAATTTGGGTTTGGACCTCTCATTTTCGGTCCCCTCATTGTCTGAAATGCATTGACATCATTATTTTGCTGACCAACACCTGCACCTTCCTGCACCACCATCGGGCACTCGCGTTTCCAATGTCCGACAATTCCGCACACGTGACACGGCATCACCTTTTTCAATGCCTGCACACCATTCGGAGTCACGACAGTGTTCAAATCCGGACCATTATTCCCAAAACCTCCTCTGCCTCTGCCTCTCGCCTGTGGCTGAAACATCATATTTCCCTGCAACTGCGGCTGCGGTTGCGGTACCTGCTGTTGGAACCCTTGCAACCCTTGCAGACCTGTCTGAGCTGCTTTAAGTTGCATCTTCATCACCTTCTCTTTCAACTTTTTCTGTTTCACTTCAATTTCGTCGCTACAGTATTTCGCATAATTCAACACCTCATCAATAGGTTTTGACTGCCAACAAATCAAATGCGACTTTATCATCTGACTTATCTCTGGTCTCAGCCCTTCCACAAATCTAAACACAAAATGAAGCATGTCCTTCGCCTCTATTGTCTCCGTGCCACTGTAGTTCTTGAACGCCTTCAACAACCTCTCATAGTAACTATGAATCGACTCTTTAGCCTCTCGGGCAGTTCGATCTATCTTCTGCCAATCCACGTTTTTCGCGGCCACCTTCGTCTTCAAATGCTCAATCACCTTATAGTACAAGTTCATCACCATAGGTGATGGTGCACCCGTATCCCTGTCTCTCTCTGGTTCACTTGTCGGCCAACCTACAGCTCTTTTGCAATCCTCCCACAAATCTGCCGGAACCACAATCTCAAAGAGAGTGTTCAGGTCTTCCCAGAGACATTTTGCAAGCTTCACAAACCTATCAGTCTGTTGATACCATTCAATCGGCTTCTCTCTCAGTTTGGGAAAATCATCCGTAAAAGACTGAATGTCTCTTCTGTGCCACGGTACATGTATTAATTTTCCCCCTGCTGTCTCCCTTATTGGTAACATGGTTACTGCATCACTACTCTGCGGTCTTTTCTCGTTGAGCTCTGGGACACTGTCTTTCCTCTTTTCCTTTCTCTTTACCCATCTGCTTTCCCATTTGTCTAAGCACCTCCACACTTGTGCACTCTGCAGCAATTCTCTAAGGTGCGCCTTCATGCCTGCTGACCTCATGTGTTCAAAATCTGTGGTCCCGAAATCCAATCTATAGCTCCTGCTCAAGTGTTTTGTCTTGTCTATATCAACCCCGTTTTTGTCAGCTATTTCTTGCAAGCTTCTATGTACCTTGTTCACTTCTCTCGTAATCCTGGGACATAGATACCTCAGCTCTTCTTCCGAGTAGGACTCTAACCTATTCACACCCATAGTCCCTTCCACCAATTCCTGCGCTTCCATGTTCAACCTGACCCTATTCAGATAGTCTTCTCCATTCCCACTGGCTGAGCTTTGTGTGGAATTCAGACTGTTGAACCACTGTGTCAGCTGTTGCGCATTCAACCCCATCAGTGTAGCATTCACATCGACTGCCATTGATGGTTGCGGCAGCTTTTCAGTGTTCGATGATAGCGGTATCATCAGTGGGGGACTCGACCTCACCAGTGTTGACTGAGCACATATGGGACTAAACTCCATCAAGGACCCAGATCCAGTTGGCTGAGCCGCTATCGGAGTTATCCCTGGAGTGTTTTCTATGCACCTCCTTTCTGTCCCATTCTGCAGCATTGATCCCTGACCGCTCATACCTAAGTTAGGCTGACTGTACAAAGGTACCGGTGGACCTACAGTAATGGGTAGTGATATCGCATCTGGGTTCTGTCCATTTCCCATGTTCTGAGACATGTTCATTCCCACACTATGGGTCATCATTGCCGGCATGCCCATCTGACTCCCCGTCATCTGAGCATGTGCGTTTCCCCCCTGCATCTGCTTTCGAGGCATCAAAAACTGGGTTGATTCAGCTTGTGCCAGTGTTGGGTTGTGACCATTCTGTCCTCCCATTACGGTTGGATCTAGAATCATTCCCGTACTGTTGTCACTGCTGTAGTACCTTGGGACCTGCGGCTCATAATTTTCTGCTGGTTTCAATATGGGCACATCTGGATATATTCTCCTAACCTGCGGTATCTGCGGGGTGAACAGTAAACTCGGGTCCTTAGATCCCGATGATGCTCCTGAACTCTGAGTTTCACTGTTCTGTACCGGTGCCGGAGGGGCAGAACTGGTACTTGGACCTTGTCCATTCTCTGCATAAGGTGGCGGACAGTCATTCAGCAATTGCATTATTAACTCCTCATCCTCTAACTCCTCTTCTCTCCTTAACTTTTCCTCGTCCTCTCTATCTTTGGAACACCTCCCATTTGTCTTACAGGTAACCTTCTTGCCTGTCGTCTCCTCTTCTTCCTTGGTAATTGCTGGAAACAATTTTATCCCCTGCAATACATCCGACCTCCACACCTTCTGTGCATTATCCCACCTAGCGTCCGCTAGTGTCTTTTCTACCTTCCTTATCCTGGTCTCGAACTTATTTTGCTGTTGCTGTCTAGCCATTAGTTCCCAAATCGCTAGAGCCTCAAACTGTGCTGGCCTTGGAGGTACCTTCATGTCGTACATCGCGAATCTCAAATTCTCTAGGATCCTTATATTGAATGTCCCATGGACCGGGAACGCTACGCTCCCATGTTTCTCTGTCAGCTTGTGCCATTGCTTTAGCCAAAGGCACGGAGCTACCCCTTTTTCCTCCATTACAATGTAAGCTGGTGTACCTTCGGGCGGCGTCTCCTCTCCTACGCTCGCTTTAATGTAAGACTCCCCCTTCATCGCACTCTTTAATGCTTTAAAAAATTTCATTTTCTCGTCTTTTATTTCACAAAGTTTGTAATCAATAGGTGACTTTAATTCCCGGAATACTCTTCGCTTGCCTTTCCCCTTCCAATCGGGCCCCACGGACTGCGTCCAATCCGTGCGCGACCCTTCTTTGCAACCAACCTATCCCAGCGCGGCTCCTAGTGACGTCACACTCACACACACTGCGGCTGACAAAGCCTTGCGGCTAGTCCTCCTTCACCCAGCTCCTCTCGTAACAACTTCTTGCATGTATCGCGAGCTACCAAAAAAATAATAATAAAACAGATCTGTCGGTTTACTACAGGAAGGGTAACACGATCGCTTCAGGACCTTAGGGATTTTTCACTAGCCTCGGCAGTTATTCCATCTTTCTCGGTCCCCACTTTCGCAAGCAAATCTGACCCGCAGACTCTGCTCTCAACTTGTCAGTGATCTATTCTAGTGCACTTAGAATTTTGTCAAAGCCCGAAGTCGAAGTTTTCTTTCACTCCCTTAACACACGTACTGACTCGTTGACCACGCCCGATCAACCTATTAAACCGACCAGACCACAACATAAAACAAGTGTCTCAAACACTTTTCAACATACTCCGGAATCTTTTGGCTAAGTGGAACTCTCTTCACCCGAGATCAGTCAATTCAATGTAATCAATAATCAATAACGAACATAAGCAATGCCCTGATCAACATAACACTTAACAATTAATCCAGAATACATTTAGACGAAACCATGACCTTTCGGTCATGAATAACCACACCAGTTTATTGCAAAGTTAGTGAATTTATTTCCCTATATTAACAAAGCTAGCACAATATAAACGTGTCTCAACACCAAATGATATATGTAGATGAACATGAATAGCTGTCCATAACGGCGGAAAAGATGCAATCTATGCAGCATTTGAATAACAAGGCATTCGATAATAGCAATGCAAATCACTAATACTATAATCTGTAATGAACTAATTGCATACATTTAGTCAGCTTAACAAGGTCTCAAATTGCATTGTGCAACAAAAAGAATCCTCATCTAACCTCAAATTAGCATCGGCATGTGGGACTTCATGCAAACACAATTTAGCAACATTAATTTGGAAAACTCCTAACTTATCAAAAATCAGCAGTTGGTTACCTAAAAGAAACACAATGCAATTGTACAATGTCCTTTCATATTTACCAATTTCAATCAGCATTCAAGGAAGTCTTCGTCTCACAGGTACCGTTTCTCGATCAGCATGGGATGGGGCAAAGGGGCAAGGTGGACGGGGCAATTGCCTCACGGCGGCAAGATAAAACTTCTACTTCATGCAAGGGATCAAAGTTAAAGTCTCTAGGGCAAGAATCATTTAAAGTCTCTTTCTCTCGATTAGAGAAAGCATCAAAGTCTCTTTCAAAATGGCGTCGCAGCAAGGTGGGCCATAATAGCTACAAAATGGCGCAATGGGTGTAATGTCGGGTAATAGCCACTTTCTTCTCGTGCACCTGGTTTAAATAGACAACAGTTCAAATCCAGTAGGGTCTTCCATTGGAGGGTTCATAGGTTGGCTTCAAATTATCCAATCAAAAACAACAGTTCTCAAGCTTTTACTTAAGCATACATTATCCTTGGAGACGGGTACGCAAGTTGCAACATTTTATACCAATTAACTCATTTTCAGAGCTTCCATTGTCCGCACCTGCAGATTGACCTTGGAGCAAAGAGAAAAATGCCAGGCTGGCACGAAACCTTAAGATAAGCATGTGAACGATCTCAGTGGAAAAGTACAGCCTCAAGCAGAAATACACGTTTATTAGCACATTGGAAAAATACGAGCATCTAAATCGTGAGACCAGACAACTAGGCCGAAGCATGCACTAAAGTTATGCTAAGCTAAAACATTTCAAACAAGCAAATCATAGCACACGTTTACGATTATGTTAGATTCGTAAAATTCTAATACATCACGTTATATAAAGCACGCTTATAAATGTTGGCAAACTACTCTAAGGGCACATTTTGTCCCCGTACAATCTTTATTAGTTCGGTTAAAGTCACACATGATTATTTCACACTACGTTTATGCGCTAATAAATGTAAAACCTTCATTTCTGCGTCATCAATCCCTCCTCTGATGACTACTTGTCATCACACAAACTATTCCCACAAATTTTATTCCATTAAAATTCTGTCAGTTCTCTTTTCCTTTTAATTCCCCTAGTTTTCGCTTTGTATTCTTCTGCCATTCTTTTCATCATTTTCTCTTCCTTTCTTCTCTTAATTCTTGCCATAATCATTATTATTCCCCTTTTTATTCCCCAAATTCCAAATATACAAATCAGTACTATTAATATTCCCTGTATTATTTTTAGTAATATTCCATTCCAAATTCCCCCAATCCAAGTTCCCACTGAAGCAAGTCCTTTTCCAACCTTCTCCCACACTCCTGGTTCTTTCAATTCCTTCAAATCTGCACTCTCTTTTGTTAGATTAGCAAGCATAGTTTTAATTTTCACACTGTTGTCGGGAATATACGTGCAACAGTGGCGCGCACCAAGCATTTTGCAAACGCCGCCATCCTTTGCTAAAAGAATGTCTAAAGCAAGCCTATTTTGAAGAGTCATAGCTCTTTCCGCTGCAAGTTCAGCATCTATCAGTATTATAGCACCTGAAAACTTTGTCAACATGTTATCCACTATAGTAGACAACTTTCTTATTTTGATGGAATTCAACACAACTCCTAATGAAGGAATCATGGCTCCAAATATATCTCCTACCACAGCAGCTGCGGTCTCTCTTTTCTGGATACGATGGGATCCAGATGTCTTTGGAATCATCGATAGGTCATCCAGTTGATAAACCTTTGGGAACACTATACCCAAATAACATCTTCCCCACCATCCTTTCGGAAGACGATAATAGGCATTATACCCACAAATGTAATATACACCTGGTATGACAGGGTCAAGTCCGTTCATCATGAATGTCCATTTGGCCTTAAAGATAAACGTATGTTTACACTCACTTGCTCCTACGAAAATGTTATCATAATAAGATTCACCTCGATATATACAAAATTTCCCTACATGCCAAGCATCTAAAGCTATTCTCCCTTGTGTTTTTATTGCGGCAAAATCATAATGATCTACTGAAGTCCTCTTACTTAGCTCTTTTTCTAATTTCGCATTCATTTGTGCCCTTCTATCATCTGTGTGATCTAAAAAGCTTATTTCTACTGCAGTGAGCGAGCAGGTAAGGTTTTCCCTGTGAGCGTGAGCCGTTTCAAAAGGTTGCATTGGCTCGAAAAATTCCCTCATTATTTTAGCATCCCAATCTTTAGCAATCTGGCTTAGCTGCGCTATTATAGGAACATATGCAAAGGTAACATCATAATTTGAGTAAAAATACTGTATGTTAGTTTGACCATAAAACCTAGAAGTCACTATACTACATGTAATCCCGTATGTAAGAGGCATGTGGTGATAAGTCACCCCTTCCTTTACTGATGTCGGTATCTGTGTACACACATAACAATCTTTCGCATCCATAGTCTCAACATATTCTGTTAGCAAGCGATAGAAAACATTATACGAAAGTTCCTTCTTATCATGCAAGTGTCTCTCATCTAATTCTAGTCTTTTCAATGCAGTTAGTTCAGTGACAGTAACAGGAGCAAAAGTAGAAGCATCGGTTCTCTCATTCTCACCCTTTCCACGTGTAGCGAGCACTATTCCCACTATTATTAGTACACATGCAATTATCAAGCCTGTACACGCATATTTACAATATTTCATTCTACTGTTTTGTGTAGCCATGATCTGTATAGAATCAGAGAGCTAGAAGCACCTATAAAGAAACTATTTAGCAATTCAGTTACAAAGCTGAACGAGCGCAATGTTCACACAGTTTTCTTCAAGAGGCCAGTCACTTATCGGTTAGCAGCATTTGTCTCAATTCGGCAATAACTCAGTCTTTATCAGTTCAGCAAGTGTCTCATCCGGTTTAGCAATGTCTCAGCTGGTTGTTTGTATCTCGTTAGATTGTAGCAAGCAATGTCATTTATCACCCTTTCAATCAACAGCGTCCATAAAACTTTTCTTTTCTATTGGTATCTCTTCTTCTTCGTTCTCGAGGCTTAGAGATACAAATTCGTCAGTCCAATCGTCATTGACTGCATAGGCCCATTCTGGACCGGAATATCTCCTGTTCGGTATCCTTTTCCTTTTCAATTTTGCTTCTCTTTTCGATTCTGCTTCGCTGGTACTTTCCTCTTTGGCCAAGTCTTTTCTTTCACTTGGGGTTGGTACCACGACAGACACTTCCTTTCTTTTCTCTTTTACTTTTGGCCTTTCTCCGTCGTTAAAATTTTCTCTAGTTCTTAGTTTTATTGGCGATATACTTAGTCTCCTCTTTGCACCGTGTCCACTTGATGGACCTGCGATCTTTTCTGTGGAAGCTTGAACAGTTTCGTTCTGTCCTGCCTTGTCCCCTCCTTCTGGGGAATCAATCACGTTCTCTTTTTCTTTTTCTGTATCGTCTGCTTCTGGGAAAGCCCTCCTCTGATCAGGCTCTCCTGCTTCTTCACCTCTTTCGAGCCCTTCGTCACCGTTACTTTCGTCAGGCTCTTTATCACTTTCAGCTGCTTCAGGCTCTTTGTCACCTTCAGCTGCTTCAGGCTCTTTGCTACCCTCAGCTGCTTCAGGCTCTTTGTCACCTTCAGCTGCTTCGTCGCTGTCTGAGGTCTCTCCTTGGTCTTCCCCAAGTGAGTCGGTCGTTTCGTCCTCAGAGAATACTTCTCTCTCCTCTGTTCCTGCCTGTTCGCTTTCAGTTCGGTTTGGCTCTGTCTCAGCGCTTAGCACTGTTTTATCAGGCACTGGCAGTTTCAGCGCTTCAACTTCCTCATCTGTGGGACACAACACTTTCTTTGTGTGACTGGCGTGAATCCAGTTGGGAACTCCCGCACACTTCACAGCGGTAGTTGTCGTCAGGATCACTTGGAAAGGGCCTTTCCAACGGGGTTCCAGACACGATTTCCTCACGTGCTTCTTTACCACGACCCAGTCACCTGCTTTCAGTGTGTGTCCTGGACCTTGAATCGGTGGCAAGGTGGTCGCTTCCACCTGGTGAGAGAAAGAGCGAACCACGTCAGCCAGACCTTTGCAGTAGTCTAACACCATATCATCTGTAATATTCAAAAGCGCGTTTGCGGGAACTGCAGGCAGTCTCATAGCCCTGCCCATGAGAATTTCGTGCGGAGACAATCCAGTCAGGGGTGTTTCTCATTGACATTAACACCAAAGGCAATGCGTCAGGCCATTTCAAATTTGTCGATGCACATATTTTCGCCATTCTTGATTTCAGTGTACCATTCATTTGTTCCACCAGTCCTGAGGCTTCTGGGCGATAGCTACAATGCAGTTTTTGCTCAATGTTCAGCGCTTCGCAAAGTAACTTTATCACCTCGTTATTGAAGTGACTTCCTCTATCTGATTCTAAAGAGATCGGGAATCCGAAACGTGGTATTAACTCCCTCAGCAATAGCTTTGCAACTGTAAGGCTGTCATTTCTACGTGTGGGGTATGCTTCAATCCAGTGACTAAAAATGCACACAATCACCAACACATACTTAAAACCTCCATGCACAGGCATCTCAATGAAGTCCATCTGCATTCTACTAAACGGGCCACTCGCCCTACCAATGTGGCTCGCGTTCACAACCGTTCCCTTCCCTGGGTTCATCTGCTGGCAAGTGACACATCGATGGCAAACTGCTTCTGCAGCTTGACGGAATCTGGGGTTAAACCAATCAGTTTTGAACAATCTTATCATGGCATCTCTCCCTAGGTGAGCCTGCCCATGATAGAACCGCGCAAGCTGCGATAAGAGACTATTTGGCAAAACAAATTTTCCCTCATTTGAAACCCATAACTCATCTGGTCTCTTTATACATTGTGATTTAATCCAGGAATCTCTTTCATCCTCCCTGACGTTATTCTGTAATGCTTTTAATTCATCCATTGTATCTATGACCTTCAAGGCAAATGCTTCAGCTGGTTCGAGTTCTGGTTCACTTATTGAGTTCCATTCATCCCTGAGTAATATACAGTTCAAGGCACAAAATCTTGCGACTTGATCCGCATATGCATTTCCCAGAGAAACATAGTCCTGTCCTTTTGTATGAGCACTACACTTTACCACTGCAACTTCGGCTGGCATTTGAATGGCGTGTAACAATTCCCTTATTCTCTCCCCGTTTTTCACTGGGGATCCTGAAGAAGTCAGGAAACCTCTCTGTGACCATAGTTGGCCAAAGTCGTGCACAATTCCAAACCCGTACTGACTATCAGTGTAAATGGTGACTTTCATCAGTGTAGACAATTGGCATGCTCTTGTAAGGGCTACAAGTTCTGCTACTTGTGCAGAATAGACTCCTTGGAGCCAGGATGCTTCCAAGACACCTGTTACAGTACATACGGCATATCCTGCTTTCAAAATTCCCATTCCATCTCTTAGACATGAACCATCAACAAAAACAATTTGGTCATTTTCATCAAGCTTAGTATCCTTAATGTCAGGTCGGGGTTTTGTGCAAAATTCAGTCACCTGAAGGCAGTCATGCTCGACGTCTTCAGCGTTCTCAATTTCAGCATTTTCACCGGGAAGCAAGGTTGCTGGATTCAACGTAGTGCACCTTTTCAGCTGCACATTCGGTGAGCCCAGAATTATCGTTTCATACCTTGTGAGTCTTGCTCCAGTCATGTGTTGCGTTCGGGAGCGGGTCAAAAGTATCTCAACTGAGTGAGGGACCATGACAGTTACTGGGTGTCCCATCACTATTCCTTCACTCTGAGTGAGGCTGATACCAACTGCTGCTACGGCGCGCAAACACCCAGGCAGTGCTGCTGCGACCGGATCCAAGGTAGCTGAAAAATACGCTACTGGTCTGTTTATGCCACCATGGGCTTAAGTCAAGACAGACAAAGAACATGCATCACGTTCATGACAAAACAATGTGAAAGGCTTTGTGTAATCAGGCATACCTAAAGCTGGAGCCCTGCACATGCATTCTTTCAATTCAATAAAAGCATCCATCTCATCTCCTTTCAGCTCAATTTGATCCAATGCATCCTTCTGGGTCAGTTTCAGTAAAGGCTTGGCTAGAGTTGAAAAGTTGGGAATCCACTGGCGACAGTAGCTCACCATCCCCAAAAACTTCCTCACCTCCCTCCTTGTCTTTGGTGGACTCATTTGGAGTACACTTGTTATTCTTTCCTTCATTATTCTCCGTGACCCTTTCTCTATTTGATGACCCAAGTATTTTACATTCTTCTGACAGAACTGCAACTTTGAAGGAGACACCTTGTGTCCATTCCTTCCCAAATGGTTCAGTAGAGCAATGGTATTGGCTGTGCAGCCACTTTCTGTCTTAGATGCAATCAGTAAGTCATCGATGTACTGTACTAGGGTTGACTCGAATGGCAATTCTAATGCTTCCAAGTCTTTCTTTGGAATCTGATTGAATAGTGACGGTGACTCAGAAAACCCTTGAGGAATTCAACACCAACTGTAAACTCTGTCTAAGAATTTGAAACAAAAGAGAAATTGGCTGTCCTCATGAAGAGGCACCGAAAAGAAAGCTTGTGACAAGTCAATGACGGAGAACCACTCAGCATCGCAAGGGACTTGAAACATTATCACAGCTGGATTTGGTATGACAGGGCAACATTTGATTATGATGTCATTTATTTTCCTCAAGTCCTGTACAATTCGGACCTTTCCACTCGGCTTTATTAGTCCCATGATTGGTGAATTACATGGACTGCTTAACACTTCTTTCAGTACTCCCTGTTTTACAAATTCGTCAATGAGTTGGGCAACTTTCATGAGGGTGTCTTGTGCCATGTGGTATTGTGGGGTCTGGGGAAAGGTTACACTGGGCTTTACAGTCACTCTCACTGGTTCCACTCCTTTCATCAATCCCACCTCTTTCCCTGTCATATCCCACACTTCCTTTCCGACTGTTTCCCGTAATTCAGCTGGAATATCTTCTTCAGTTATCATGGGGAAAAGGCAAATCAGAGGATACTCTTCATCGACAGTTTCCATCTCATCCCCCTCTACACTGTCCTCTTCTTCCCCATCACTGCTCGTCTGAATTTTAATTCCATCGTTCGAGCACATAATCGAACATCCCAATTTGCACAATAGGTCTCTCCCTAACAGTGCTATCGGGCTTGAGTCACATACCACAAATTTATGTAACCCTTGATAGTTACCAATGCTGACTGGTACTGGATCTGTGATTGGGTTCGTCAGATGCCTGTTTGCTACTCCCACCACTTGAACTGTTCTCCCTGAGAGTGGCAAATCCGGTACAATGCTCTTAACAGTTGAACGTGTGGCTCCTGTGTCAACCAAGAATGAGACACGATGACCCATTACTCTTCCCTCCACGTACGGGCCCTTTTGATCAACTTCCAAGGATGCTGCAAGCACACAATCTCCTTCCTCTCCTGAACTTTCACTCTCCCATACATTGTTTATTCCACTCTCACTGTGTAATGGGAACTGTTGTACGGTGCCATTTGTATTCATTACCTGACCCGAGACCTGTGGAGGAACCATCACTTGCTGCTGACTCATTGGTGCCAAAGGTATTTGCATTTGCTGATTAGGTACCATGGGAAACTGCTGTTGCATTGGCTGCATTTGCGTCATCTGCATACGGGGCATCTGCATCTGCTGCGGCTGCATAGGCTGTAATCCCTGCAGCTGATTTATGGTCTGGAAATTTGGGTTTGGACCTCTCATTTTCGGTCCCCTCATTGTCTGAAATGCATTGACATCATTGTTTTGCTGACCAACACATGCACCTTCCTGCACCACCATCGGGCACTCGCGTTTCCAATGTCCGACAATTCCGCACACGTGACACGGCATCACCTTTTTCAATGCCTGCACACCATTCGGAGTCACGACAGTGTTCAAATCCGGACCATTATTCCCAAAACCTCCTCTGCCTCTGCCTCTCGCCTGTGGCTGAAACATCATATTTCCCTGCAACTGCGGCTGCGGTTGCGGTACCTGCTGTTGGAACCCTTGCAACCCTTGCAAACCTTGCAGACCTGTCTGAGCTGCTTTAAGTTGCATCATCATCACCTTCTCTTTCAACTTTTTCTGTTTCACTTCAATTTCGTCGCTACAGTATTTCGCATAATTCAACACCTCATCAATAGGTTTCGACTGCCAACAAATCAAATGCGACTTTATCATCTGACTTATCTCTGGTCTCAGCCCTTCCACAAATCTAAACACAAAATGAAGCATGTCCTTCGCCTCTATTGTCTCCGTGCCACTGTAGTTCTTGAACGCCTTCAACAACCTCTCATAGTAACTATGAATCGACTCTTTAGCCTCTTGGGCAGTTCGATCTATCTTCTGCCAATCCACGTTTTTCGCGGCCACCTTCGTCTTCAAATGCTCAATCACCTTATAGTACAAGCTCATCACCATAGGTGATGGTGCACCCGTATCCCTGTCTCTCTCTGGTTCACTTGTCGGCCAACCTACAGCTCTTTTGCAATCCTCCCACAAATCTGCCGGAACCACAATCTCAAAGAGAGTGTTCAGGTCTTCCCAGAGACATTTTGCAAGCTTCACAAACCTATCAGTCTGTTGATACCATTCAATCGGCTTCTCTCTCAGTTTGGGAAAATCATCCGTAAAAGACTGAATGTCGCTTCTGTGCCACGGTACATGTATTAATTTTCCCCCTGCTGTCTCCCTTATTGGTAACATGGTTACTGCATCACTACTCTGCGGTCTTTTCTCGTTGAGCTCTGGGACACTGTCTTTCCTCTTTTCCTTTCTCTTTACCCATCTGCTTTCCCATTTGTCTAAGCACCTCCACACTTGTGCACTCTGCAGCAATTCTCTAAGGTGTGCCTTCATGCCTGCTGACCTCATGTGTTCAAAATCTGTGGTCCCGAAATCCAATCTATAGCTCCTGCTCAAGTGTTTTGTCTTGTCTATATCAACCCCATTTTTGTCAGCTATTTCTTGCAAGCTTCTATGTACCTTGTTCACTTCTCTCGTAATCCTGGGACATAGATACCTCAGCTCTTCTTCCGAGTAGGACTCTAACCTATTCACACCCATAGTCCCTTCCACCAATTCCTGCGCTTCCATGTTCAACCTGACCCTATTCAGATAGTCTTCTCCCTTCCCACTGGCTGAGCTTTGTGTGGAATTCAGACTGTTGAACCACTGTGTCAGCTGTTGCGCATTCAACCCCATCAGTGTAGCATTCACATCGACTGCCATTGATGGTTGCGGCAGCTTTTCAGTGTTCGATGATAGCGGTATCATCAGTGGGGGACTCGACCTCACCAGTGTTGACTGAGCACATATGGGACTAAACTCCATCAAGGACCCAGATCCAGTTGGCTGAGCCGCTATCGGAGTTAACCCTGGAGTGTTTTCTATGCACCTCCTTTCTGTCCCATTCTGCAGCATTGATCCCTGACCGCTCATACCTAAGTTAGGCTGACTGTACAAAGGTACCGGTGGACCTACAGTAATGGGTAGTGATATCGCATCTGGGTTCTGTCCATTTCCCATGTTCTGAGACATGTTCATTCCCACACTATGGGTCATCATTGCCGGCATGCCCATCTGACTCCCCGTCATCTGAGCATGTGCGTTTCCCCCCTGCATCTGCTTTCGAGGCATCAAAAACTGGGTTGATTCAGCTTGTGCTAGTGTTGGGTTGTGACCATTCTGTCCTCCCATTACGGTTGGATCTAGAATCATTCCCGTACTGTTGTCACTGCTGTAGTACCTTGGGACCTGCGGCTCATAATTTTCTGCTGGTTTCAATATGGGCACATCTGGATATATTCTCCTAACCTGCGGTATCTGCGGGGTGAACAGTAAACTAACTCGGGTCCTTAGATCCCGATGATGCTCCTGAACTCTGAGTTTCACTGTTCTGTACCGGTGCCGGAGGGGCAGAACTGGTACTTGGACCTTGTCCATTCTCTGCATAAGGTGGCGGACGGTCATTCAGCAATTGCATTATTAACTCCTCATCCTCTAACTCCTCTTCTCTCCTTAACTTTTCCTCGCCCTCTCTATCTTTGGAACACCTCCCATTTGTCTTACAGGTAACCTTCTTGCCTGTCGTCTCCTCTTCTTCCTTGGTAATTGCTGGAAACAATTTTATCCCCTGCAATACATCCGACCTCCACACCTTCTGTGCATTATCCCACCTAGCGTCCGCTAGTGTCTTTTCTACCTTCCTTATCCTGGTCTCGAACTTATTTTGCTGTTGCTGTCTAGCCATTAGTTCCCAAATCGCTAGAGCCTCAAACTGTGCTGGCCTTGGAGGTACCTTCATGTCGTACATCGCGAATCTCAAATTCTCTAGGATCCTTATATTGAATGTCCCATGGACCGGGAACGCTACGCTCCCATGTTTCTCTGTCAGCTTGTGCCATTGCTTTAGCCAAAGGCACGGAGCTACCCCTTTTTCCTCCATTACAATGTAAGCTGGTGTACCTTCGGGCGGCGTCTCCTCTCCTACGCTCGCTTTAATGTAAGACTCCCCCTTCATCGCACTCTTTAATGCTTTAAAAAATTTCATTTTCTCGTCTTTTATTTCACAAAGTTTGTAATCAATAGGTGACTTTAATTCCCGGAATACTCTTCGCTTGCCTTTCCCCTTCCAATCGGGCCCCACGGACTGCGTCCAATCCGTGCGCGACCCTTCTTTGCAACCAACCTATCCCAGCGCGGCTCCTAGTGACGTCACACTCACACACACTGCGGCTGACAAAGCCTTGCGGCTAGTCCTCCTTCACCCAGCTCCTCTCGTAACAACTTCTTGCATGTATCGCGAGCTACCAAAAAAATAATAATAAAACAGATCTGTCGGTTTACTACAGGAAGGGTAACACGATCGCTTCAGGACCTTAGGGATTTTTCACTAGCCTCGGCAGTTATTCCATCTTTCTCGGTCCCCACTTTCGCAAGCAAATCTGACCCGCAGACTCTGCTCTCAACTTGTCAGTGATCTATTCTAGTGCACTTAGAATTTTGTCAAAGCCCGAAGTCGAAGTTTTCTTTCACTCCCTTAACACACGTACTGACTCGTTGACCACGCCCGATCAACCTATTAAACCGACCAGACCACAACATAAAACAAGTGTCTCAAACACTTTTCAACATACTCCGGAGTCTCTTGACCTCGCAGGGCCCGTCTCAACAACAACAACCACGTGGACCTTTTTCTGCACAAAGCGCCACACGCACATGAAGTTCGACGACTTCCCTACTCTCACACTCGGAGTCGCACCTCCGCTATTTCTATGAAGTTCGACGACTTCCCTACTTCTACACTCGGAGTCGCACCTCCGCTATTCTCTAAAATCCTCGCAACCTTTTCAAACAATCTGCGGCAATAAGCTGTGCAAGAGCAAAATTCTAACTTCTCTCATACCATCACTAGTACCGCCAACGCCGATCCCACACCTCCATTCTCTCCATTCGCGAGCTCCGAGATCCCGGGAAAGTCGCGGTGGACCTAGCCCATCATCATTTTCTCAATCTGTTTTACCCAAGAAAAATCTAATTCAACACCATATACCTCTCGAGCGGGGTCTCAAAAAAAAAAATCTAAACCGTTAATTCAACACCATGTATGTCTCGAGTGGGGTCCCAAAAGTCTAAACCGTTAATTCAACACCATGTATGCCTCGAGTGGGGTCCCAAAAGTCTAAACCGTCCTCTGCTACCATCTACTGATAGAGCGTTCCATACTAATAATTTACCTGTATTTTGGACGCTCTTTAGGCCGATTAATCTTTTGGCTAAGTGGAACTCTCTTCACCCGAGATCAGTCAATTCAATGTAATCAATAATCAATAACGAACATAAGCAATGCCCTGATCAACATAACACTTAACAATTAATCCAGAATACATTTAGACGAAACCATGACCTTTCGGTCATGAATAACCACACCAGTTTATTGCAAAGTTAGTGAATTTATTTCCCTATATTAACAAAGCTAGCACAATATAAACGTGTCTCAACACCAAATGATATATGTAGATGAACATTAATAGCTGTCCATAACGGCGGAAAAGATGCAATCTATGCAGCATTTGAATAACAAGGCATTCGATAATAGCAATGCAAATCACTAATACTATAATCTGTAATGAACTAATTGCATACATTTAGTCAGCATAACAAGGTCTCAAATTGCATCGTGCAACAAAAAGAATCCTCATCTAACCTCAAATTAGCATCGGCATGTGGGACTTCATGCAAACACAATTTAGCAACATTAATTTGGAAAACTCCTAACTTATCAAAAATCAGCAGTTGGTTACCTAAAAGAAACACAATGCAATTGTACAATGTCCTTTCATATTTACCAATTTCAATCAGCATTCAAGGAAGTCTTCGTCTCACAGGTACCGTTTCTCGATCAGCATGGGATGGGGCAAAGGGGCAAGGTGGACGGGGCAATTGCCTCACGGCGGCAAGATAAAACTACTACTTCATGCAAGGGATCAAAGTTAAAGTCTCTAGGGCAAGAATAATTTAAAGTCTCTTTCTCTCGATTAGAGAAAGCATCAAAGTCTCTTTCAAAATGGCGTCGCAGCAAGGTGGGCCATAATAGCTACAAAATGGCGCAATGGGTGTAATGTCGGGTAATAGCCACTTTCTTCTCGTGCACCTGGTTTAAATAGACAACAGTTCAAATCCAGTAGGGTCTTCCATTGGAGGGTTCATAGGTTGGCTTCAAATTATCCAATCAAAAACAACAGTTCTCAAGCTTTTACTTAAGCATACATTATCCTTGGAGACGGGTACGCAAGTTGCAACATTTTATACCAATTAACTCATTTTCAGAGCTTCCATTGTCCGCACCTGCAGATTGACCTTGGAGCAAAGAGAAAAATGCCAGGCTGGCACGAAACCTTAAGATAAGCATGTGAACGATCTCAGTGGAAAAGTACAGCCTCAAGCAGAAATACACGTTTATTAGCACATTGGAAAAATACGAGCATCTAAATCGTGAGACCAGACAACTAGGCCGAAGCCTGCACTAAAGTTATGCTAAGCTAAAACATTTCAAACAAGCAAATCATAGCACACGTTTACGATTATGTTAGATTCGTAAAATTCTAATACATCACGTTATATAAAGCACGCTTATAAATGTTGGCAAACTACTCTAAGGGCACATTTTGTCCCCGTACAATCTTTATTAGTTCGGTTAAAGTCACACATGATTATTTCACACTACGTTTATGCGCTAATAAATGTAAAACCTTCATTTCTGCGTCATCAATGGCTGGGCTGCAGTGTGGTGGACAACAGCTCTAAGCGGCCTGTTATCCATTTTAGTACCTTTCTATTTCTATTTTATCAGATTTGCAGTTTACTAAATCCTTATCATACATTAATGAACTCTGTGTGACTACTGGTGTGAAGTGAGTTGCACCGTGTTGCACTGCTTGCTACAGGCAGAATCTACTCGACTGAAAGTGAAGTTTATCGGACAGGTTGCTTGTAAGAATATTAAGTAAATACTAAAATACATTTACACAATTTTTCAGTCTATGTTCAAAAGAAGCTTGTCTGAATTCTAATTTTCATACTTTATTTTGATTTATCAAACAACACATTATCAGATAGTCTTTGAACCTGCTGATTTTAGTTAAGTTCATGTTAATGTTGGGATTGTGATTTCCTCTGAATTTCTAAATAGTACTTTGGGATTTTTGGCTACTCAATGAGGATTTTGGTTACACATCAGTCTTTTGCCTAGGAAAAGGTTACCTGTTACTTCTTTTTATATAGCAAAGCAAAGTGTATATTCTAGTATCCGCAGGATAACATGACTGGCAATAAAAAAGGTAGATTCAATTCCCAGCAAAACCGTTTTAGAGCTTTAACAAACCAGGTCAACCTTTTTTAAGAGATTATTTTCTAATAGATATTTCTCTATAGGCGGCGGCATGAGTAGAATGCTGACGAATGAGGGGAGATGCAATTCAAAGTGATATAGAACTTACTTAAAAATCTGCTCTACTGCATTGAAGAGTAAAAATTTCTTGAATATCTGAGGAGGTGTTTGCAAGACTCAAGTTGTAAGGATGCTATGCACTCACTGTGCCGCTCAGCTTACTGTGAGGGAGCTGGCAACATGAATGTCACAGATTTACAAAAGAGGGTTGCGGGAAATTGGATTATTTATTGGGGTGGATGGTAATCAAGCACAAGTAATAATGTCATTATTCCTGTTAGGTGTGGTAAAGATTTCAGTAATATAAACCTGAGGTCAATCCCTGGTAGCTATGGAACAAGACGGAAAGCCCTAACTTGGGAACAAGTGTAACACATTTAGAAGTATCAAAATAGTTTTAAAAGGCCAACGATGCAACACAGTAAAAATACTGCACCAATTTATAAAAATAGGGAATACTTTTATTGAACAGAATGACAAAAACACAAAAATTCAATTAGGGGAGCCGAAGATATCAATTTTCAGATTTTTAGATACAAATGTCTGCACAGGGGGGCTGGTAGTGCTACAGTGTGCAGAGCAAAAAAACACAGCAGCATCAGTTCATAAAAAATGAGGGTGAGCATACAAATGTAGGCCTTTTCCTACATGGACATTGTGATGTGACAGTGCCAAGGCCTAGGAATCCACATCAGTGGAGGGCCTGGTGCCTTTCGGCATTATTAGAACAATTGCAATCAATTAAAGCAGATCATCGGAAAGAGTCTCAGAGAATGGACCAGAGAAGGACATTCCTTCTGTAGTGCGTGCTGTAATGGGAAAAAGTCAGACTGCACTGAAGCACTAAATGAGCAGGGCTATAATGGGCTCAACACGATAGTTAGGGTTAACTAATGACACACATTTGACTTTTCCTTTTCCATTTCCCTGTGCCTGTACCTCCTCGGACCAAATAGGGCAATGGAGAGTAAAACTGTATATATCTGTGAATGCATTCCTTAGTGATTTAGGAACGCACTCACCATTTTGCTCGCAATACTCACTGACAAGCCATTTGTACAGTTCGCCAGTGTGTGCAGCCTAAGATATTCACATACAAATGCAATCTGTGAAACAACTTTGTGAACCAAACCATTGTGTGTAGAAATTAGACTTGTAGATAAAGCACAATTGTGAATGTGTTGCATCAAAATAAGTTTATTTAACTGGAAATGTTAATGGAACGATATTAAGCAGTCATCACATTATTGGTGAGACATCACGTCTTATTTGAGCCCATCATGATTTTCCCTGGAGTATTCTGAGATTTCTTGTGAAAGTAGAGGTCAAAATAAAGCCACCAAGAATGTTTCCTGTGAAGAAACCTCCCAGTTTCTGGATCACTGCTATGAGTCTGGTAACTGTCTCTCATTCATTGTAAATTTCTGTAAAATGACTTCCAGTGTTAACAGCCAGTGTATGCCTTTTTAAATAAGGTCTGATGCTCTGCATTGGTCACACATGAAAATGCATACCCATGGTGAAAGCTGAGTGAGTGGGACAACCGTCTACAATTTCACCCCTAGGGTAGGCCCTAAGCAGCTCTCATGGCAGGGTGCAATGTAGCTAACAAAGTAGGACATGTAATTTTAAGTTTTACTTGTCCTGGTAGTAAAACATTCTTAAATTCATTATTCACTACCACAAGGCCTAACTCTCCCATAACCTTGGTGTTACCTTAATGCATTTAATATTCTGTAAATTCCAAATGGTAGCAAGTAAATAGTTAATATTTGGTTTCTTTAGAACTGTAATGAAAAATCCTAACTTATGGTGAATTCTGATTTTAAAATTCAATTTTGAAAATGCCATTTTTGGAAAGTAGTCATTTTCCTGACTTAGCCATTTAGTGGCTGTAGCCTGTATCAGGATCATATGGCTGGGAGTAGCATACAGTTGACCTTTGTTTATTCCTCCAAGACAGCGAAATACAAATACTGCACTTAGGTGTGTCTGGATGGGCCATCACTTGCAAGATGGGAGGGACGAGCTGGGCTGAGCCTCACTTACACCTAAATAGGTTTTGTCCTGCCTCCAAACAAAGGGCTGCATGCAGCTTGTAGTTAGTCTGGAGCCAGGAGCTTGGGGGCAGGATACCTGGGGACCTAAAAGGGAAACATCTAGAAGATTCTCCCCTAATTCAAAGGCACAACTGGGTATAAATAATGGACCTCAGACATTGGCTCTTTAGTATACTTCTGGACCTGTGGACACTCTGCCAGGAAGAAGGGCTGCTGTGCAGCTGAAGGACTTCCACTCTCCTGGACAGCTGCCCTGCTCAACTACTGCCTTGCTTCATTGCTGCCTTGTTGTTCTGACCTGTTGCCCGCTGTCCTCTTGTCTGGGTGAGAGGACCGTGCTCCATCGTGGTTGTCATAAACCTGTGACTTCATCCTAGTCCAGTGTGACGAGACATCCACAGTTGGCGTTCTACATCTTTTGGTGCTATTTTTGCTAAAATCTTTAAAATTGAATATCTCTGGATCTACTGATTGGATCGTTGTCACTTTGTTCTTGCTTAATTTACTCAATTACTCTTCTAAACCTGTTGTGGGCCCCTTTTGTGATGTGTTTTCACTGTGTTACTTTGTCAAGTGTTCCACACATACTTTACACATCACCACTGAGATAAGCCAGAATGCTCTATGCCAAGCTACAAATGGGTTGAGCACAGATTAATATAGGGTTTGCTTGTGACTCCACCCTGAGAAGAAATGTGGTTGCTGCTTGAGAAGGGGTTCACCCCCTTCAACTGGTAACCCAAATTCTTACAGAGTCGGTAGTGCATTACTATGAGTCTGTAGTGCGTAGTATTATTCATGTAGGTGGGTGCAGTATCAAGCTGTAAAGTTTGCATTGGTTAAACGTAAACAAAATAATTCTGTTTCTTTTCCAATGTTTAAAAATGATCATGAGGGAACATATCATACTATTTGGGCCACATTTGTTTTGCTTCATACACTTTGGGTATTGCAGTATTTGCCCATGTCAGCCCTTACTGTGGTTTGAGCCTTGAACTACAGTGATGAGGGAAGTTAATTATTCTGCTGGCCAGCAGGTTTGGAAATGTCTCCATATGTTAATGGGCCCAATCAAGGGATGTTAGCCTGATTCTATGGGAGAAAATGGTCAGGGGAGGAATCTGGATGGGTAAATAACCCACATTTACTGATAGGCTTGGACATGCCTTTCTCCTAGGATAACAGTGAGGCAGCCAGACTGCTGACAGTACTCACAGGACGGGATCCCATTTGAAGTTTTGCAAAGACCCTTGCACAACCAAAGGAGGCTATATGGAGATAAGGGGACTGGGAGGCAGGTCCCTGTGCTCTCCCTCATCAACCACTGTACAAGACTTCTAGTAGCTAGAGTGCACCACCAAGAGTAAAATGCACCAAAATCATGTGGAAATTGGCCTGAAGGGGCCAGAGAAACTAGCTTTTGTCCTGCCTGCTCAATTCTCGGCTGCCCTGTGTGTCCCTGAGGCCAACAGATTGAGAAAACCTCTCCCATGCTTGGCAGGTTACTAATTATCCTGTAGGGATGGGCTAAGGCAGTGGAAGAATCAGCCCCTCCTGAGTACATGGTGCCCTGACTACCCCTATTCCGGGGAGCGATGGGCAAAGCCAGGAGAAACCAATGGTCTCAGTAGCACTGTTATTCAAACAACTTCTTCCCTGGGGCGGAGAAGCAATGTTAGTAGATTTTTTTATCTTTGCTGCCTCTAGGCCCTTGAGGAGAGAGCTGTAGGAGCAGGTTACTTCTCTGGCCCCAGTGCATGCACCACACCAGTCCTACTGCATTCCTCCACTCCGAGGAGAGGGGCCCAAGAAGAAGGCAGGTGGCAGGAGTAAGGAGAGTGCTCACGTTGGTCTCCCACATGTGCTGCAGTAAAGAGCCTGCAGGTGGGTGTGCAAGATGAATAGGAGGTGGATTCTCTGCCATTGAAAGAGGTGCCTGGAGTTTGGGATTTGGCCACATGCTCTTAGACTTCCATCTGACTAAGGGAATCTCTTACACCAGTGACTAGAAAAAAGAAGTGACCCCCACACTGATCAAAGAAAAGTTGTGCTGGAAAATCTTTGTGCTTCTGCTTCAAAAAGAAAGACTCAAGGTGGCAAGGTGCACCCTAAAACTTGCATATTTGGCAGGGTACCACAAGGAAAAGTTAGTTTGGCTGGTGTGTCTGCTAGCGCAGGTGCTATAATAAAGATTATTAATAAGTGTTTATGTATTTTGAATAATAAGTTTATGTAGAAAACGAAATGCAGTAGAAAAACAATGCACACATTTGAAAATGTGATCATGAAGAATGACCACCATTGTTAACGAAGTGTACTAATAAATGATTAATACTTATGAAATAATTAATATATGTTGGACTAATGCAGTAATATGTCATATTAAGGGTTATGAATTTAGCTTTAGCTTTATTAATTGTAGACCTTAACTTAGCGAGTGTCTTGGTCTATTTTGCCAGGCCTCATGTAAAAGTTGTATTTCTTAGCATTTAATAAAAATGCTGACCAAGAGAATTAAACTGTGAAATGTCTGTTGTATTGTTTAAATGTGCTTGAAATGGAAGCTTTTCGTGTGAACCAACTGCTATGAGATGATGTTCTTGCTAATGCAACATTATGGGGCTCATTCTGAGCCCGGCGGGCGGCGGGAGCCGCCCGCCTGGAGGGAGCCGCCAAATGACCGCACCGCGGTCAAAAGACCGCGGCGGCCATTCAGACATTTCCTCTGGGCTGGCGGGCGCGCTCCAAAAGAGCGCCCGCCGGCCCAGAGGAAATGCCCCTGCAACGAGGACGCCGGCTCAGAATTGAGCCGGCGTAGTTGCAGGGGTGCGACGGGTGCAGTTTGCACCCGTCGCGTATTTTAGTGTCTGCAGACACTGAAATACACAGTGGGGTCCTCTTACGGGGGCCCCGCGGCACCCCCTACTGCCATCCTGTTCCTGGCGGGAGACCCGCCAGGAATAGGATGGCGGTAGGGGGTGTCAGAATCCCCATGGCGGCGGAGGATTCCCCCGAGCAGCGGGAAGTCGGCGGGAAACCTCCGACTTTCCGCTTCTGACCGCGGCTGAACCGGCGCGGTCAGAATGCTTGTGGGAGCACCGCCAGCCTGTTGGCGGTGCTCCCGTGGTCGGTCAGAATGACCCCCTATATGTGTAGTGTGTGTGAGACTGACTTTCCCAGGACAAGAACAATGAAGATACTGCCTAGAGTAGAAGCTGCAACAATATTGTTACCTGACAACCCCGATGATGAGGACATCACAAGACCAACCAATCAACAATGTGTGAACGGAGAAATATTAGAATTCATAGATTTGGAATTTTTGTTTTATTGGACAGAGTGCAAACATACGTTTAACTGACCAATATGGATTTGGGGGGTAGTTTAGGTAACTTTGACTTAACGACACTGCACAGAGGGAAGAGGGTCATTCTGAGAGAAGACAGCTCACTGCCCATTTTTCCGGACCGAGAGGTTATTACTTTCTTGACTAAAGACGTGCTTAACTTTAATGCTTGAAGACTTTGCCCTTTTAAATTCTTACACTGAATCCTGATGCCTTACTGATCGACTAATGTCCTGAGGACGAAGACTGATTCTGCTTTGCTGCTCCACCCTGAGGATAGGTATATCCGAATTGTGATTATTATGCATGTTTGCTTTTTCTTTCTAGGTACCAACTGCGCTGTTCTGATAGAACCATAGGTAGATGTTTTTCCAAATTTGTGTTACTAAATTGTTTTGCATGAAGCCCAACATGCTGATGCTAATTTGATGTTAGTTAAGGATTCTCACTAATGACTTACAATAACAGGGACTAAAGCTTGATGAATTTCCCTGCTGAATTACATGTATGTTATCACGTTGACACAGTTGATTTTGCTACTAATTTGCACCATAACTTTAGAATGTTTTGTAGTTCAAGCTTTGATTACATTACGTTTCTTCTGCCACTTTGGGCAACCAGTGTTGTTTCTGTATGTGTTTAATTCGATATTGAGATGAATCTACATGACTTTAGCATTGTTAATATAGGAAAATAAACATTCTAAACTTTTACTAAAGGTGTGATTATTCATGACTGAAAGGTCATGGGGCCTGATAATTACTGATTTCATGGATTATTGTGAATTGATTATTGATTATGCACTGGAGCTATGGGAAGAACATCTTAATTGTGAGTCAAAAGGTTCATCGACCTATTCACGTCCCCTTATAAGTTTACTTATTAATGTCAGGCGCGGTAACATGCCACCCACGAGTAGTTCAACATATGCCATCCACAACCTCAAGGCTTTCGTCTTACCTTCAAGCTACATTGATTAACTTTGAAGATTATAGGATTAAAGTATGCTTTGTTACCGGGGACCTCATTTATGACTCCAAAACAAAGGTCCACATTCCTTACCTAAAACGAACATGACTTCTAGCCGCTAGAGTGCACCACCAGGAGCAAAATGCACCACAATCATGTGTAAATAGGCCCGAAGGGGCCAGAGAAACTAGCTTTTGTCCTTCCTGCTCAATTCTAGACTGCCCTAAATTCCTAAAAAGGAACATTGAAATTGTTTTATCATGCCCAGAGAAGTGTATAAAACACCGCTTAGATAGATAGTACTTTGAGACAGTCCTCTGACCCTGTTTCTATAACTGTTCTCCTGGACGTAGTGTTTAATTAAACCAACTGTTCCTGTTTTGTCAAAAGCCTCTTGACTATATTTTTTCAAGGTAAATTCACAGTCAAGCAACATTTTGGTAAGCCAGGCAAGAGCTGATTGGTAGCTCGGACCAGACTGCAGCCAATGGAAGGGGATACCGCCCAGACGGATTAACAATTGCGCAACAAGGAAGATGAGCAGATGCCACAATTGATTAGAAGTTCTGCTGAATCCGTGGGGTGGAGTTCCATCCTGAAGCTGCCGTCAGAAGGGTAAGAGACTACATCAGAGCCTTATTCGCGGCATTCGGTGTATGGCAAACAAGGAAGAAGAGTAAAAATTTTACCTGAAAACACCCTGTCACTGACAGAAATCTGGCATGTTGTCTATATTATGTGTCCGAACTGAGCAGACTCAAATCAGCATTGGAGGAGTTCCCACAGAGGTTACCTTTATTCAATATCAAGCACGCTAGGAAAGGTGAAAGTTGTTTGTCCCTTAGACCGCTGGGATTGACACAGATGGTACACTTGATCCCTGGGTGTGATATAGGGTGTGAATGACTGTTTGTTGCTTGGACCTCTGGGCATCACATAGATAGTATGCATGACTGCTGGATGTGATATAGGGTGTGATTCGGACGTTAGGAAAAAAAGATTTGGATCTGGGAGATTAAATGTAGCTTCTATTTGGCCAAGAAGGGCCTGTGGTTGCCGAGTTATTCGTTTTCTCCACATATCTTTGTCCCAGAGCTGATATTGACAGACTATCAGGCTCACTTAGTCCCATGTACCGTGCAGAGCTTCCCCTGGTCACAAGATAGCATGGACTCAGAGTGGGCTGAGTTTTTTTTTGACAAAATCATCATTTTTCCTCTGTCAGCTTTTTTCTTTATTATGGTTGAAAATGGATGTATCTTTGATGCTGTGATGCTGGTAAACTAATGCAACTGTATTTTGTCTGAAGCATTTTGTTTTGTTGATGACTCAATGTGCTCTATGAAGGCATTGTTATTTCTCACAATCTCTATTTAATACCACAGTAAAGTTTGCTATTTGATGCCAAATTTCATGATGTTTGAATAAACAATTGCACTTTCTTCTAGATTGTGACTCTTCATATGCATTGCTATTTGTGTTTGTGAAATGTTCACGTAGATACATCTGTAAATTATGATTAGCTCATAGTAAAGTAGTTAGAACTAGCAATCCCCATGTATATATTTCCCCACAACCAGAGTAGAACTTAAGGTTCTGTAAAACCAGAAAGCTAGAGGTGTATCTGTCTCCTAAAAACTACCCAACTTGTCATGGATTTGTCACAAAAACACATACAAACCAGGTTACTCACACAAGCTAAAAAAAACTAGTTTTGGCAGGAATGGCACACACACACTAAGACACATGCGTTTCCCTGACCAAAGGAGGGAAACATTGACACTAACATAACCAACGCATGATGACACACATATGGATACATACTTAGGGCAAAAGAAGGACAGGAGAGAAGCACTATTAGAACTATGGGTCATCTTCGAGGAGGCCCAAACCAATAACCCTATTCCACAGGGAGCAAGCAAGGTTTCCACTCCTCTCCTGCCATATGCAGGAACAAAGGTGCTTTTTCTCCGATGCCCGCTATGCCCTCATTAGGTTATACCAATCCACCAGTCGAGGGAGCGTGAGGGTCCGCTACTGAACAACAAACTGTTTGGTCCTGGCATGACAGACTAACAGGCCAGCAGGCCCAGGCAATCCAAGCACCACCTCAGTCCAGCGATAAATCTCCCAGAAGATTGACGCCCATTCATCGCATTGAGCCCTTCGAACCTCAGTGGCATGGAGAAGATTCACTCCCACTGGTTCCGGTGAGCACACTTGAGTGACAGGGAGATTCATAGCAGTTCTGGACAGCAGAGTGAGGAAAGTAATCCCAGTCCTCTGGGATCCAATGACAATAGGGGAGCCAGAGTGCATACTCAGGTAGCCGAAGAAAGAACAGAAAGTGAGTTTGAGGGCAAGTCCAGACCAAAAAGAACAGGGCATAACTCAGAACAAAGGCAGCAGCCTAGGTGGGAATTAAAGGAAAGGTGTGAACAAAGGAGAGAGCGAGATATCTCATACCCTGGAAGCACAACGAGAAAATAGAGCAACACACCCTCAACCTGAGGAGAACACGTATAGGTACAGAGCCCTGTTCGGGGAAGAGTCAGAGACAGAACTAGAGGAAGGGCTTTTGGCCATGATCCGAGCCTCACCAGATCATCAATTTAAGAGGGGAGATGACCAGAAAATAAGGACCAAGGTAGCCTGGTGCAAACTCAACTTAGACTTGGGAGAACCAAGATGGTACCTTTGCATGTGCATGAGGGGAGAAGCAACAAAGACATCCGTTGCTCCTCCGGAATGCACAGGACAGACAAACTGACCCCAAAAGAGAGATAGTGGTCCAAGAGTAAGACAAGATCTTTGAATGGCCATTTTGTCACCTGCTAACTGCTGGACCGAGGGAAGTGACCAGTATGATAGACCCTGGCCCGAAGGGGGATCATTCGAACTAGAGGACCTGGCCATTGCAGAAGACTGCATCTGGCACAGAGGGGGAGATCCCACGTGGAACTTCCCCTACATGCAGGATTATCTGAGGGAAATGTTCCCTGCCCACCCAGATGTAGGAGGGTTAATGGCAGATACTATGAAACCTAAGGAGACCATGTCCAATTGTTTAGATGGGATGAGAGAACAATGGGGACAAGAGCCAAGGCAGCCCTGGGCCAATATGGGCCCCATGTTGCTTATTTTACAATATCTCCAAAAAGGGGCTGCCCACCGAAATGCAAAGCAGATTGGACAGCATAGTGGGGCTAGACAACAAACCTTGGTGGGAGATAAAAGCTCACATATTACACTACTATAAAAAGAAACAAGAAAAGGACATGGAAAGACAGGAGCAAGCCCTACTGCTAAGTTGGTCCAACACAAATTGAAAAAGACCACACTTGAGGGGGCCACATTGCCTGTGAGTGTGAAAATGGCACCTGTTCTGATGAGAGCTCCACCACAAAACCCCAGAGGGTTTTATCCTGGCTCCAACAGCCGAAACCAGGAAGGTTGGCAGCAGCCGGATCTTAGAAAATACTACTATTGCCATGGAATGGGCCACATGGCCGACAGATGCTGGCTAAAGGCATATCATGAACAGATGAGCCAGGACCAGTCCCTGCAAAATCTCTATCCACAAAACCAAGCCCAGGGAAACCCAAATGCACCTTACACTCAGCCACAGGGAAGTCTTCTACCGCTGCACCACAGCAACAGAGGTCAGGTAGTTGGACAAACACTTGGCAACAAAAATCCCAAGCATGGAACCCAGCCCAAAAAGGACTGGGACTACAATCACTGTAGGAAGGGCTACGTTTTTGGGAAAGTAATGCCTTCACACAAACGCAGAACCCAAATGTGCTGTAAGTTAAAACCCCCAATGTAAAAGCATCCATTTCACACACATCTCAAAAGTTGTTGCACCAAAACTCAAAAGAAGAACCAACAAGACAGTGTTAGGGATTCAAGCCTTTACTTGTCTTTGTAAATGTTTTGTCAATCACATAACCTGACTAAAGGCCACCATTCAGGATGCTGCTGATCGTCCAGGGTGAGGTTAGCTGGCCACACCCCAGGGAGAGGGCAGTTTGATGAGGGGGGCACGACAACTTTCTGACCAGTGCTTAAAAGCAGGCACCCAGGTCCCCGCACCCACAAGTCAATTGAGATGGGTTCCAAACACCAAGTCAGAAGGTCCCCATTCTTGGGCATCCAGCCTGGGACCAACATTTCTTCAATGTGTTTGGTCCCATCCGTGCCCCCAGAAAGCTAGTGGACTCCAGCCAAATGGGGGCTCCCTTTTAGTTACAAAACTAAGCTTTCCTCCAGTGTCGGGAGCCAGGTTTCCCATACGCTTGGGAAAGTGAAGACCCTATAACCTCCGCAGCGCACACACAAAATCTGACAGATCGCACAGCATCACATGGCGACAAGTCAGTAGAGGGGGTTCACCACAACAACCAGCCACCCCAGTCCATTACCATCATTTAGGCAAATTTCAATGAGTACTTGACCTTGCAATGGACTCTCCATGCAGCAACATTTTGCCTCCACTTTTCCCTCAAAGTTTTCTAAGCAACCAAGCCTGCTTGCAGGGTCATGCCCTCCAAAATAATGAAAGAACCATGTCGCTGGTTAGAAGTCCCTGGCCACAGCCACTGCAGGTCCAAAAATCCTAAGAAAGATGTGGTCCGAGGGAGAGGGGGTGCCAGTGAAAATGCAGTCCGAAAGATACATCACAGCTCCAAATGAGAATAGAACGCAGAAATATGCTCACCATTTTGTCAGGCCTACCAGTTAGCCAAGACATAAGACCTTACACACACCGTGTGGAGTAAGCAATAATCCCAAACTCAGACACTAAATATCAAAGGCACATAGGGGCTGCGGAACAACTTTCTGACCTCCTCTGGTTCACGACAATTGAGATTACAGATCATGTGGAGGGTTAGGGAAGTGCCAAAAGACCAATAAAAAGAAGCCCAAATATAGCACAAAAGAAATCCCTAGAAAAAGGGTGTAGTGAAGACACCTGGTTCCACTAGGGAAAGCCACGTTGCACACCACATGTTGGGAGTAGAGAGGTATACACTTGACCTCAGGGCATGTTGAGATCACCAAACAACATCAGTTGCAAATCACCTCCTCCTAGGTTGCATCACCCAATGCACCTGTAAATTGAAAGACACCGCCTGCACCAGTGGCACCCATAGGCGCACACTAAGAGGGATAGGATACTGGAGGGCTAGCAATGGTCACAGAGCGCTAGTTAATAGGCCTGGGCAAAGTTCGCTGAGTGGAACTCCGTGAAGTGGTAAAACAACTCCTCCTGGTATGAGGAGTTCCGCAGGCAGGCGGAGTTTTCTCATCACGCCCGTTCATGTTTTACGTCAAGCATAACACAAAATACGTTCTCATGTTCAAAAAGCACCACGCAGTTCGCATGAGCACGGCCATCTTTGTTTTCTTACTTTGTTCATGGAGGTGGGGCTGTTTTTTCAATCCTCCACCCTCCTAATTAATCTACCCCTAATTTGTATTCATTGTATTAGTGTGTGTTTTTGTGTCTCTGTATTTTGCATTTTTTGTTTTTGTTTTGTGTTTTCATGACTTTTTGTGTTTTTGTTTCTTTTTGCCTTCCTTCGTTCGTTCGTTCGTTCCTTCCTTGCTTCCTTCCTTCCTTCCTTCCTTCCTTCTTTCATTTCTTCCTTCTCCGGTTTCTTTTTGTTTTCCTTACCCCACCCAGCACCAAGGCAGAGCAGGACAGCGACCAGGGTAACAGCAGCACAAGGTACCCCCAAGCAGCCATCAGCAGCATCCACCTACCTTGTGGGCAGTGGCGCTGCCAAGGGGCACATCCCAAGCTAATCTTTTCTTAGGTGTATGTGGAAGCACTGTTTCTTTAAGTGCAGCACCACCTACAGCAGGTGGAAGGACTGGCAGCGGGTAACCCCTGTGGGAGCATCAGCTGCATTGGGGGAGGATGAGCAGCCAGGTCCAGCGCACTGCAGCTGACGCACCACTGGGAGAATATCCTTCACTGAGAGCAGGACCTGCTCTACCTGCCAAGCATCGAGATTCCGGGGTTGGGTGAGTATTACTTATATTATTTAGCATACTTGTGTTCTACAATGCTAACTTTTTTTCCAAATAGCATGCTGATCATACTCCGATGTAAGTTATGTTTACTTTACATTAAGAATATGATTATGTGATCCAGTTTCAGCTACGCAGGTGCTTGGTGCTACCTAATCATACTTGTTGGCGTTCACTTTGGCTGATTATTTATCTAAGAAGCCATTGCACTGCAGACTCCTCTGTCCTCCAGTTATCATAGTGGATTAGTGATATCAGTGAGTTAGAGTTCTCTGTGACTTTTATCTATGTAGCTTGTACAGTCCCAATCAATTTCAGAGTGAAGTGTAGTACTAATATGCATCTGTGCATTGCAAAAAAGGGAAACTGAATTAGTTCATCAAGGGGTTTGAGAAATGAGAATAGAATCAATAATCATTCATTGAAATGCATTAGTTCCATATGTATTTTTGTTAATGAAATTTGGAATAGGTATTTTAGGATTAGTATTGCCGACTCAACAATAGTAAATACTAGTACCATAGGCGATCTGATTTAGATAAGTACAATGTTAGGTCATTTGCTTGTTATGACAATTTTGTGCAGGTGTATCACTAATCTATTTTTCTTATCTTATTTATTTCTTTCATCAGCACCCAAGGGCAAGAAGAGGGGGGGGGGGCACTGAGGCAGGTCCAGGAAGAGCTGGGGCGGAGGAGGCGCAGACCACCAGCACCACTGCTGAGGGCTCTGATCTTCTCAGTAAGTCTTATTATTTATTATTACCTCTGCCCACTATTATACTACTTCTAATTTTGCTATGTTTATTTTTTCATACTATCTCCTTTTTTTCCAGTTCTCCTATCCAATTTTTGTTTAATTCCTGTTATCCGTGCATTATCTTTTTTTTTTGCCATCTTTCATTGACCATTATTATTCCACCTCTTCATTGTGCTTCAGTGACTCAGAATCATCATCATAGGCTATTGTTCTGCCCCTCCATTACGAAAAGTTTTAGGTTGGCTTCACTACCTGGCTTTTTAACATTGTGAACTAACAAAATGCCTAGAGTGATATTTTTGATAGAAGATACTGGAGTGATATCCAAACTCTAGAAATGTATTGTTGTTGCATTTTTTTTATTATTAAAACATTAAGGGGAGATGTATCTGGCATCTAAAAACGTATATTTTTTTCCAGCCACACCGCCACTAGTACCACCGGCTCAAGTGCCGCTGCAGGAGGAGGATCAGTGGGAGGGGGAGAAGCGCTGACAGGAACGGGCAGTGGTAAGTCACATTGCTTACTGTTATGATCACTAGATACAAGGGTGTCTTTGTGACTCATGACTGTGAGCCCCCGCTTTACCAGCTACAGCGGTGGTTGAGTCATGGCCTCTTCTATCTGCAACTCAGCAAAAGCTCACATAATGTAAGCTAAAGATGATGACTTGATGGAAACGGAAAAGAACAGAAGATTAAAAGAAAGGGTGAGTGAAATGAGTTAAAATAAATTATGTGTGGGTGTGTGAAAAGATGCATGGGTGATGTTAGACTTTTGCTTATGCAGGGTCATCCCCAGTCTTTTTTGCCTCCTGCCTCCTATTGTTTTCTGACATGTTGCTGTTGGCTTTTCAACTCTGAGCACTTTGCCACTGCTAACCAGTGCTAAAGTGCATATGCTCTCCTGTTTAAATTGTATGTAAGTGGTTTATCCATGATTGGCATATTTGATTTACTAGTAAGTCCCTAGTAAGGTGCACTAGAGGTGCCAGGGCCTGTAAATCAAATGCTACTAGTGGGCCTGCAGCACTGGTTGTGCCACCCACATAAGTAGCTCTGTAATCATGTCTCAGACCTGCCACTGCAGTGTCTGTGTGTGTATTTTTACACTGTAAATTCGACTTGGCAAGTGTACCCACTTGCCAGGCCTAAACCTTCCCTTTTCTTACATGTAAGGCACCCCTAAGGTAGGCCCTAGGTAGCCCCAAGGGCAGGGTGCAGTGTATGGATAAGGTAGGACATATAGTAATGTGGTTTATATGTCCTGACAGTGAAATACTGCCAATTTCGTTTTCACTGTTGCAAGGTCTGTCTCTCTCTCATAGGATAATATGGGGGCTACCTTTAAATATGATTAAAGTGTAGATTCCCCTAGAGAGTAGATGGACATGTGGAGTTTGGGATCCCTGAACTCACAATTTAAAAATACATCTTTTAGTAAAGTTGATTTTGAGATTGTGAGTTTGGAAATGCCACTTTTAGAAAGTGAGCATTTTCTTGCTTAAACCATTCTGTGACTCTGCCTTGTTTGTGGATTCCCTGTCTGGGTCAGTTTGACAGTTGGGTTGTTTTTCACCTCACACCAGACAGTGACACAAAGGGAGCTGGGGTGTGATCTGCATTTCCTGATTAGCCATCTCTGCTAGGAGGGAGGGGTGGAGTGGTCACTCTCATCTGAAAGGACTGTGCCTGCCTCTGACAATGCTGTCTCCAGCCCCCTGGTGTGTGTCTGAGGCCTTGCCTGGGCAAGGCAGGATTTCACAAGAAGGTGTGAGTCCCCTTTGAAGGAAGGTGACTTCAAAGACTAAAATGGGTATAAGAAGGGCACCCAAACTTACAAACTTTAGAAACACTTCTGGAATCAAGGGGAACCTCTGCCTGGAGAAGAGCTGATCGCTGAGGAACAAGTGTTGCCCTGCCTGTGACTGTGCTTTGTGGAGCTTTCCTGCAGTGCTGCTTCTGCCAGAGTAAGAGGGCAAAGACTGGACTTTGTGTGCCTTCCATCTTGAAGAAGAAATCTCCAAGGGCTTGATGTAGAGCTTGCCTCCTGTTGTTGAAGTCTCAGGGATAGCAAAGACTTCTTCCTGCCAGCACCTGGAGTCTCTGGAGAGACCCCTACTCTGCTCTGTGGTGCCCTTCCAGTTCCTGGGACCCTGAAAGGAGAGGCTGGCAGCCTAAGGACAAAAATACACACACCGAGCACCGTGCGGAGAAAAGATCGACGCGAATCCGATCGCGGCTGAGAAAACGACGCGACGCCGGCTCCGCAGCTGAGAAACGACGCCGCAGGAAACGCGACCGGAGAATCGACGCCCGGAGCAGGAGAAACGACGCGCAGCATCGCTGACGAAGGCTGAGAGATCGCAACCAGCGCCGCGGGACTTTCGGACCGTCGCGTGGCTGGCTTTTTCGACGCGCCTCGCCGTGCCGAGCTGTTTTCGACGCATATAACCGTGCAGGGTTATTTTCGACGCACACCGCCCGTGCGGGGTTATTTTTGACGCAAACCAGGTACATTTTCACGCTAGCAGCGCTAGTGGGGTGTTACAACTACCTAAAGACTCTTTTTATTTTAAACCTTTAAAAAATCATAACTTGACTTGTGTATGTTGGATTTTTGTCGTTTTGGTCTTGTTTTGTCTAGATAAATATTTCCTATTTTTCTAAACTGGTGTTGTGTCATTTTGTAGTGTTTTCATTAAGTTACTGTGTGTGTTGGTACAAATACTTTACGCCCAGCACTCTGAGGTTAAGCCTACTGCTCTGCCAAGCTACCAAGGGGGTAAGCAGGGGTTAGCTGAGGGTGATTCTCTTTATCCTAACTAGAGTGAGGGTCCTTGCTTGAACAGGGGGTAACCTGACTGTCAACCAAAGACCCCATTTCTAACATTGGTGACCAGCGGTCGGGATTTGGACTTGTATTTGTACTTGACATACAGTAATTAAGTGTACACTACTGTTTTGATCTCAGACCACTACGTGACCACATACTACTTGTTTGGTGATCTTTTGATTTTTCTCTTAAGGACTCTTTTTATTCTACTTCCATGATTTTGCTGATCCCTTGACTGATTCTTTTTACTTCATTGGGAAATTATTTTTTTCTGCCTTTGGAACTTTGCACTTGTGACCATCATGTCTCAATCTGGAGATGCAACAGCTGGAGCTGTGTTTGAAATGGAGAAACTGAAGGAGTACTCAGTTGCTCAATTGAAACAGTTCCTTAAAGATCTTGACTGTCCCACTGAGAGCTCCACCAGGGAGGGGGAGCTGCAACAGGCACAGAGGGCCGGGGTGACAATCAAGAAGGCTGGAGGGCACACAGAGGAGGAGAATGTGGGTAGGGAAGTGCAGAGGATACACAGTGGTGTAGTGGAGGTACCTGTTACGCCTGGGGGGAGGGTCCCCAGGAGGGATAGCAGGGTGTCACCCAAGGGTCTGACTCCTGAAGAGTTACAGGACAGACGGGCAGACAGGGCTCGCCGATTCAAGGAGTTGGAAGAAAGGAGGAGGGACTTAGAGATTAAAAAAATGATTTATGCTTACGAGCTTAAATTGAAAGAGCTGGAAGTCATGAGGGCTGAGTCCAGCTGGAATGGTGGCAGCAACAATTGTATATCCAGTGATGCTGCAGAAGTGCACATGCCCAGAGAGGTGGTGCCCTACTTGAAGGAGGGAGTTAACACACGCCAGGAGGTTCATGGGTATGAGGTAGCTCCAGTGATGCACAGGGTCCCTGAGGTGGATTGGGGAACTGGCATGGGGAGTCATATTCCTACTGGTGGGAGGGACACTCTACTGACTCTAGTTGAGAGTGACAGGGAGAGGGGTTCCCCCCAGGTAGAAGTCCTGGTTATGGAGTGTGGAAACATCCCAGAAGAGTGTGGGTTGAGTGTCAGGGACAGTCAGGTACTGTCTCACCAGTCTCAGGAGGGTGATGTGGGGTGCTTTGTCAAAGCAGAGTCACTGGATGGTTGGGTGAAGGGTACTTTGGTTAATTCATGTGAGGGGCTGAGTGATGTAATTGCTGGAGAGCATATGTCTAGTCCTTATTTTCCAGAGCTATGCCAACACCAGGTGGAGTGTGAGTTCTCTGACCCCAGGGAGCTTACAATGGAGGCAGACTCCTGGGTGAGTACCAGAGAGTCTGAAGAGGCATTTGGGGGTGCTCCTGAGAGGAGTGGTCTAGGTAGTTCCCAACCAGGTGAGGTAGGGAAGGATTGTAGTGTCCCAGGTAGGTCCCAGTGTAGTGGGATGGGTGAGGGACCCCATGTCCAGTCTCAGAGGAGAGGGAATGGGGATGGGTTGAGGCCCAAGGTGCCCGAGATCCGGTCCCAGGTCCTGGAGGGTTCCCTGCGGGAACCCCAGGAGGGGAGCCTAGCCTGTACCATAGGGCCATCTGTTGAGGGAGACCCCACAGTGTCAGGAGAACTTGGGGGGGCGGCTGTAGCCAGCGTCCCACCAGTTCTGGTGTCTGGCAGTACCACTCCTAGTGAGGGGTTGCAGAAGTCCAGACAGAGGGTTGAGAGGGGGTTGCGGACCCCAGTGGAGAACCTGGAGGGTCAGGGGTCAGCTCTGAGTGCAGAGCCCCCCAGGAATGACCTTGGTGAGACCATTTCTGGGCTGGGGGGAATCCAGACTCTGTCAGATGGGCAGAGGTCAGGAGACCTGCGCCAGCCAGACTCTTGTATGGCCCTTGGGGAAAGTGTTTCCCTTGTGGGGGGTAGGTGTGCCCCCCAGGAAGTCCTGGTGCGCCAGGCAATGATTCAACCGCAGGGTAGTGACTCTGGGTTGGATTGCCAGATTCAGGGGGTAAGCTCTGATCTGGTAGGGGGTAGGTGTGCTCCCCAGGAAGTCCTGGTGCGCCAGGCAGTGGTTCAACCGCAGGGTGGTGACCCTGGGTTGGATGACCAGGTTCAGAGGGTAAACTCTGACCTGGTAGGGGGTAGGTATGCCCCCCAAGAAGTCCTGGTTTGCCAGGCGGTGATCCAGTCTGGGGGTACAGGCCCTGGATTGGGAGGCCAGGTTAAGGGTGTCCCCCCTGACCTGGAGGAAGGGGCTACTGCTAACAGTACCCCTACCATGTTGTCTTCTGGGGGGGCCGCTCCTAGTTGGGTGGTTCAGGACCCCAGAAGAGAGGGCAGGGGGAGGGAAGCCTCACCCCTGGCCCTGGTCCAACCTGAAGGTACAGACCCCAGGTTGGAGGATCAGTTGCAGGTTAACATCCCTGCACTGATGGAAGAATTGTGCAGGACTGCTTCTACAAGCACCCTGACAGTTTTGGACTCTGGGGGTGCCGCTTCTGCAGGGAGGGTACAGAGCCCCAGAGGGGAGGACCAGGGTCAGGTTGTCATCCCTGACCTGGTGGAAGAGAGAGTGGTCAAAGGGTGCCAGGCACCTGGGGCTACCACCCCCCACTCTCCACAGTCACAATGGTTAGAGAGGCCTGAGGTCGGGCTCTCATCCCTGACAGTTGTCTGGGGCCACTGTGGCTTGCTGTCCTGGTGGACAGAGTTGCCCCTGGGGGGGGGAGGACGAGAGTCACACCCCGGGGGTGGAGTGGGCAACACCACTGTGTTGGCCCTGGTGGTACTATCTGCCCATTGCAATACATCTGTGAGCAAAGTAAAGTTAGGTGTTGCACAGATGGTGTCTGTAGATGTGGAGAAGGGTTCCCCATGGGTTAGCTTAGTGGGCCCTGAGAGTATGGACAGAGGGATCCAACTGGAGTCAGGAAGGCGTAGAACTGGAACATGCCCCTGCTGTTGTGGGCCTGGGTCCCTGTTCTATCGCCCCAATCAGGGAAGTACATCAAGGTATTGATTGTTCTCCCCTGGCTTTAGGCTGGTAGGGGGTCGTGTTAGACTTTTGCTTATGCAGGGTCATCCCCAGTCTTTTTTGCCTCCTGCCTCCTATTGTTTTCTGACATGTTGCTGTTGGCTTTTCAACTCTGAGCACTTTGCCACTGCTAACCAGTGCTAAAGTGCATATGCTCTCCTGTTTAAATTGTATGTAAGTGGTTTATCCATGATTGGCATATTTGATTTACTAGTAAGTCCCTAGTAAGGTGCACTAGAGGTGCCAGGGCCTGTAAATCAAATGCTACTAGTGGGCCTGCAGCACTGGTTGTGCCACCCACATAAGTAGCTCTGTAATCATGTCTCAGACCTGCCACTGCAGTGTCTGTGTGTGTATTTTTACACTGTAAATTCGACTTGGCAAGTGTACCCACTTGCCAGGCCTAAACCTTCCCTTTTCTTACATGTAAGGCACCCCTAAGGTAGGCCCTAGGTAGCCCCAAGGGCAGGGTGCAGTGTATGGATAAGGTAGGACATATAGTAATGTGGTTTATATGTCCTGACAGTGAAATACTGCCAATTTCGTTTTCACTGTTGCAAGGTCTGTCTCTCTCTCATAGGATAATATGGGGGCTACCTTTAAATATGATTAAAGTGTAGATTCCCCTAGAGAGTAGATGGACATGTGGAGTTTGGGATCCCTGAACTCACAATTTAAAAATACATCTTTTAGTAAAGTTGATTTTGAGATTGTGAGTTTGGAAATGCCACTTTTAGAAAGTGAGCATTTTCTTGCTTAAACCATTCTGTGACTCTGCCTTGTTTGTGGATTCCCTGTCTGGGTCAGTTTGACAGTTGGGTTGTTTTTCACCTCACACCAGACAGTGACACAAAGGGAGCTGGGGTGTGATCTGCATTTCCTGATTAGCCATCTCTGCTAGGAGGGAGGGGTGGAGTGGTCACTCTCATCTGAAAGGACTGTGCCTGCCTCTGACAATGCTGTCTCCAGCCCCCTGGTGTGTGTCTGAGGCCTTGCCTGGGCAAGGCAGGATTTCACAAGAAGGTGTGAGTCCCCTTTGAAGGAAGGTGACTTCAAAGACTAAAATGGGTATAAGAAGGGCACCCAAACTTACAAACTTTAGAAACACTTCTGGAATCAAGGGGAACCTCTGCCTGGAGAAGAGCTGATCGCTGAGGAACAAGTGTTGCCCTGCCTGTGACTGTGCTTTGTGGAGCTTTCCTGCAGTGCTGCTTCTGCCAGAGTAAGAGGGCAAAGACTGGACTTTGTGTGCCTTCCATCTTGAAGAAGAAATCTCCAAGGGCTTGATGTAGAGCTTGCCTCCTGTTGTTGAAGTCTCAGGGATAGCAAAGACTTCTTCCTGCCAGCACCTGGAGTCTCTGGAGAGACCCCTACTCTGCTCTGTGGTGCCCTTCCAGTTCCTGGGACCCTGAAAGGAGAGGCTGGCAGCCTAAGGACAAAAATACACACACCGAGCACCGTGCGGAGAAAAGATCGACGCGAATCCGATCGCGGCTGAGAAAACGACGCGACGCCGGCTCCGCAGCTGAGAAACGACGCCGCAGGAAACGCGACCGGAGAATCGACGCTCGGAGCAGGAGAAACGACGCGCAGCATCGCTGACGAAGGCTGAGAGATCGCAACCAGCGCCGCGGGACTTTCGGACCGTCGCGTGGCTGGCTTTTTCGACGCGCCTCGCCGTGCCGAGCTGTTTTCGACGCATATAACCGTGCAGGGTTATTTTCGACGCACACCGCCCGTGCGGGGTTATTTTTGACGCAAACCAGGTACATTTTCACGCTAGCAGCGCTAGTGGGGTGTTACAACTACCTAAAGACTCTTTTTATTTTAAACCTTTAAAAAATCATAACTTGACTTGTGTATGTTGGATTTTTGTCGTTTTGGTCTTGTTTTGTCTAGATAAATATTTCCTATTTTTCTAAACTGGTGTTGTGTCATTTTGTAGTGTTTTCATTAAGTTACTGTGTGTGTTGGTACAAATACTTTACGCCCAGCACTCTGAGGTTAAGCCTACTGCTCTGCCAAGCTACCAAGGGGGTAAGCCGGGGTTAGCTGAGGGTGATTCTCTTTATCCTAACTAGAGTGAGGGTCCTTGCTTGAACAGGGGGTAACCTGACTGTCAACCAAAGACCCCATTTCTAACAGGTGAGTATTGGGTAAATGGATGGATGGGTGAAATGATGATTGAAAGAAAGGGTTGGTACTGAATAGATGGATAATGGATTGCAAAGTATGGTGAAAGAATGGATGAGAGAAAGTAAAGCTTAAATCATGACAGCTATAGGTGAATATAGCAAGAAGAATGAAAAGATGAATGAATAATTGCTTGGATAAAGAAACAAGGTAGCTCGTCTGGAGAGGGGCATGCTGCTCACCTACTCCATTTACTTTATTTTATGGCTATTAAGGCTATGGTTCAAAATAACTGTCAACTACAGCTGCCCCAGCTGCAGACCGTAGCAAAGTACCTGAAGTGCTGGCTAGCATTCCTCCATTAATTTGCCACAGAAACTTGTATCTCCATAGTCCATAATGCCTTACTCATAAATGAGAGGTAATTTATTTTTACTTTTCCACACAAAGTGTCTGTTTAGCTACTAGAAAAGTCTTTAAAAGAAAAAAATCTAATCAGTGTTTTTTATATCTTGTTATTCTGCCTTAATTCTTTCCTACCCGACAATCAGTGTGGGGTAAACAAATAGAATTGGCCCTGTGACTCTCCTAAGCATAATCACATCAAACTCCAAGGTCCCTAGGGGACCAGCAATGTCATGGTACTACACCACCTACTGCTTACTTTTTAAAAAAGTGTTTGCTCAGAGCATTGTTTACAATTTTTCTTTTTTCTTTTCGTTTTTCTTGATATAGCTACTCCTGCTAGTCGACCAGCACCAGGTGGGAGATAGTGGCCCATCTGTGGCGGCTGAGGCTGGCGACTATACAGGCCTCATACCGGCGGTTGGTGGTCCTGGAGCATGAAGAGGTGGAAATAGCTGACTCTGACCCAGGCCCCAGTTCAGCAGCACACCAGCCCCAGCCTCCCAGCCATTACAGTGCCAATGCTGCCACCATCTGTCAGAGGCCCTGACTGCGACTGCTGCTGTTCCGTCCTGCTCTGACAGGACTTGCTCTACCGCATCCTCCAGCGTATGGACTGTATGGAGAATCGGCTCGCCAGGTTCGAGTGGAGTTTGGACCAGCTCTGGACCAAAATAGACAATGCCCTCTTCTCAGACCTTTTTAATTTTTTTCTGTTGGTGGGAGGGACTTCTGTGGGAAGGGCGTTGGGACAGGGGTTTCAATTTGGACTTTTGTTGGTCTTTTTAGGGACGGGGCTATTTGTTTGGGGAGAGGGGTGGGCCAATTAGTGGGTAGAAAGGGAGGGTTTTCTATTTGTTAAAAATAAAAGAAGATATTTTATTTTACCTTATTTATGCCTCAAATGTTTATTTTGGTGTTTTACTTTGCAATGCTGTCTTTTAGTGTAGACTGTTTTTTAAACCTGCTAAAAACAAGTGTATGCCATTTACTTATACCCTTGCTCTATTGTTCTCTGTAACTATATTGACTGCTAGGGGATAATTGCCTTTGCCTATTTTACCTACAAAAACCTAGATACTACTAACTAAACAAGTACACTTCAAAACATAGTTCTTCTCTTACCTGAATAGATGAATTGACGGCTGATACCTCAGTCTTTCTACTGCAGGGTTTTCCCAAGGTGCCATCATATCTTAAGGGGGTGGTAGTAGTAGTAGCAGGCTAGCGCACTAACAAGGAAGTCACAAGGTTCCAATCCCACATATGCAAACTCCAACAGCTGTATTAATCAAAGGGTTACCCATCATTGTCAGCTAGATTAAAAGAAAACAGAGAGTTAGTGGGTCATATATTATATCATAACTTTAGGAAGACTGAAACCAGACTACTCCAATGACAGTATGTGAAACACAAATGAGACCTGATATAATAATAAAAACTTCTTCTGAGCAACAGGGATCTAATATGAAAACTAAAGTTAGGAAATGAAATGCTCGAGCCAGGAGAAGTGTGCTCAGAGTCAGGAGCGGTTGGACAAGGTTAAGCGTTTATGCAACACAAGGCCTTAATTATGAAGTTGATTAGGGCTGGTGTGGAATATTGCTCGGGTAATAGAATTAAATGTAGTGAGTTGGTGTCGCTGTCACCACATCCGCCCCAGCAACTGTGTGATCCATTTATGATGTAAAATTAAGTCACACCTCAATAAATCACATGGTCGGGGGAAGAAAGTTATGGGCTTGATGAATGGATGGGAAAGGGGATTTGAGAAACGGTGTGACAAAGACGAACACTACACAAAATAAACCATAACAATATTCATCGGGTGGCGGGCAGCACTCTATTATCAATCTATTGGGGAAGGATACAATGACGGGATAAGTATGATACAGTTCAGTTAAATGCATTGAAACAGTCCTTCTGCTCCAGAGAGACCCAAGATAGTATATCTCTAGATGTTAAATTATGATTGGTAAAAGGAAAATTATACTATATTACCATATTGGGTGGTGCAACTCCATTCTTCTCAGAATATCTGTCAATCTTGGGTGCCTGGCTGTGCCTGTCTGGTACATAAGCTGGAGTGTGCTGAGCTTTCACCAAGTTTTATTCATGCAGGAGAGGAGTGGACTAGGAGAAAGCCTGCATTTTGAAAAACAGTCACTGTATTAAAGAGTAAAGGAGAAGGACAAAAGGGAGCAAGTTAAGCTTCTTGAGGAGTCAGGAGTGTACCAAGAAGATTCAGAGACAGAGCAGGAACACAAAGAGGAGTCTTACGCTTTGAGCTAGCAATGTAAAAAACACACACTCAGCAGCATTTCTCAAATCATTTCTCAAATCAATCCAGCTCTCTCCAGTCCACAGAGCTGAACGAGTATTAGGCCTCAAAGTCAATCAATCAATCAATCAATGTTTGTTAAGCGCAACTAATTACCTGTGAGTGTCTCAAGGTGCTGGGGGAGTGTGGAGCATCCATCGGCGCGGTGGTTCTGTAAATAGCCATGTCTTGGAATAGCCATGTCTTCAGCTCTTTTGTGAAGTTGGGGAGGGGTGTAGTCTGTCTGAGGTGGGGCAGTAGGGCGTTCCAGGCTGTTGTGGTGAGGTAGGAGATTGAGCGTCCCCCTGTCCTTGTTTTTCTGATGCAGGGTACTTCAGTGAGAGAGAGCTGGGCCAAGAGTAGGATCCTGGGGGTGTGTGGTAAATGAGTCGCCTGTTCAGGTAGGCTCGTGCGGTGTCATGGAGGGCTTTGTGTGCGTGGGTGAGGATCTTGAAGGTGATTCTTTTCTCTATGGGGAGCCAGTGTAGTGTGCGTCAGGTACTGGCAGATGTGACAGTGCGGAGATAGGTCAAGGACCAGTTTGGCTGCAGCGTTCTGTACGTTCTGTAGTTTGCGGGTGTGTTTCTTGTTGATTCCGGCCTAGAGCGCGTTGCCGTAGCCCAGTCTGCTGGTAACGTGGGCATGTGTGATGGTCTTTCTGTGTTCGAGGAGGATCCATTTGAATGTCTTGCGTAGGAGGCGGAGGGTGCGGAAGCAGTTGGATACTACTGAGTTGATTTGGTGGTCTATGTTGAGTTTGGAGTCCAGGATGATTATGAGGTTGCAGGCTTGGTTCGTGGGGGTGGGCGGGCTTCCGAGGGTGGGAGGCCACCAGGAGTCATTACATGCATGGGGCTGAGGGTCCATGATGAGTACTTCAGTTTTGTCTGTGGTGAGTTGTAGGAAGCTGCTTTTCATCCAGCTGGAGACTGCTCCCCTGCCTTCGCGGAAGTTGTGCCTGGCTGCGTTGGGTTTGTTGGATGGGGAGAGGTTGAGTTGGGTGTTGTCAGCGTAGGAGATGATGCGGAGTCCGTAGTTTCTGACGATGGCAGCTAGCAGGCCATGTAGAGCTTAAACAACGTGGGGCTGAGGGAGGATCCCTGGGGAACTCCGCAGGTGGTAGGTGTGGGGTCCAAGAGGAAGGGGGGAAGTCTGATTGTTGAGTTCTGCCAGAGAGGAAAGACTGGATCCAGTAGAGGGCCTTGTCTTTGATGCCAGCCTCGTGAAGCCTGCTTATCAGAGTGTGATGGGAGATTATGTCGAAGGCCACCGAGAGGTCGAGCAGGTAGAGGGCCGCAGTCTCTTCCTTGTCCAGCAGGGAGCAGGGAGATGGGCCTGTAGTTCTTGAGGTCACTGGGGTCCGCCGAGGGTTTCTTGAGGAGAGGGTTTACTTTGGCGTCTTTCCAGTTGTAGGGGAAGGAGGCATCTGCTAGGGAGCAGTTGATGGTTAGGCGGAACTTGGGGCAATGGTTTCAGCGGCTCTGTTGAAGACGTGGTCAGGGCATGGGTCCGTGGGGGCCCTGGAGAGTATGGTCCTCATAGTATTCAGTGGATCTTCAGTGGTGAGGGGAGTCCAGTTGGTGATCATTGTTTTTTTGGTGTTGAGTTCTGGTGGAGGGGGTTCTGCACGTAGGTTGTCCTTGCTGAAGTTGTTGTAGATGGTCTTGATTCTCTGGTGGATGTATGTGTTGAGTTGGTTGCAGAGATCTTGAGGATGGAATGTCCGTTGCTTCGCTGTTGGATTGGGCAAACTCCTTGATGGTGCTGAAGAGTTCCTTGCTGCTGTGTGCTTGTGTGGGGATTATTTCTTGTATTGTTTTCTTTCTGGTGCTTTTGATGAGATGTGGTGTGGGGTGGTGGCGGCTCTGAAGTTGATTTGGCTTCTGTAGATTTGGTGTTTCTCCAGTTTTTCTCAAGGCATCGACATGCGTGCCTGGAATCTCAGAGTTCTGCAGTGAACCAGCTGGCTTTCTTGGTGTGGGTGCTGATGTTCTTTTTGAAGGGGGCTTTGATGTTGGCGCAGTCGGTGATCTGTGAAAGGTGTGGGCTGCGATGTTTGGTCATCGTTGTGTGCGATGTGGGGCTGGAGTTGGCCAGGATGGCAGTGAGCTGGTTGTCGGTGATTCTTGCCCAGCTTCTATGGGATGGTTGGTGATGGGGTCTGAGGATGGTGGGTGTATTGAAGGTGAAATGGTCAAAGCGATGGTCTGTCCATGGAAGTTCAGAGGTGTGGCTGAAAGTGACAGAGGTTCCTGTTTTGAAGATGGGGTTGACGGGTGCGGTGTTGGGGTCTTGAAGGTTGTCGAGGTGGAAGTTGAGGTCTCCAAGCAGGGTGTAGTTGGAGGCTGCCATGGCTTGTGCGGTGATACTGTCTGTGATGGGTGGGCAATAGCTGAGGGTTCCTCTGAGGGTGGACATTAGACTTGTCTGAAGTTTGAAGTGATGATGTTCCATCAGGCTTGTGGGGTCTTCAGAGTGGGTACTCAGTCGGATGTTAGACTTGTGGACGATGGCAATTTCCCCCCCCCCTGAGGTGGCTAAGGCGGTCTTTTCAGGTGAACTTGTATCCTTGGGGAATGGCGATGGCAATGTCTGTGCCAGAGGTGGTGTTGGCCCAGGTTTCGGTGAGGAGTGCTGTCAAGGAGGTCCCAGATTTTGGAAGCCTGTTTGTGGCGGGAGCTGACGTTGAGGAGGATGCATTTCAGGATCTTCGATGTGGGTGTGTTGTTGTGGGTGGGTTGTGCCGAGTCTAATGTCTTGGTGGTGGTGTAGGATTGGAGCAGTGGAGGCAACTGAAGAATCCGTGAGTGTCAGCCGGTGATGAGGGCTTGCAGTTGTTGTTGCGTCCTGGTGTGTGGAATGCTGCTGGTGTGTAGAGGTGGCGGGTGGGAGGTCCACGGGTCGTGGCTCTAGTCGCAGTCAGGTCACGGATGAGCACAGACGGGCTTGCCTTTGATGCGCCTTTGGCACCAGCGGCGCACCCACGCAGCAGCTACCATTGAGTGTGGAAAGGGGGGAGGAGAGGACAGCTGTGAGGCGGCACTGGGAGAAACTGTGCAAAAAAGGGGGGCGGGGCCACGGGTCAGCAGCGGCGGGCACAGGGAAGAGTGAAAGTTGGGAAAAAGCGTGAAAGGGAGAAGTGAGAGAGAATGCGAGAAAAATAGGAAAATTAGAGTAAAAAGCACAGAAAAAGTGGAATAAGATAGAAAAAGCACAGAAAGTGCAAGGGCACAATACAGCAAGCAGAAAAGCACTAAAGGGACAATACAGAGAAAAAGGGCCAGTCGGCAGTCTAGCAGAAGAGCAAAGCTCTCCCACTAGACACCAGGGATGGGGCGCAGGCAGGTGGCGGAGATCCTCGAACTTCTGACCGCGGTCAGAGTTCAACAGACACGGGCTACACTTAGTGGAGGAGCTACATGGAGGCAGAGCAGTTCACTGACCAGGCCAGTGGGGTTGCTTTCCATCAGCATCATCCTCACCATCATCATGGTTTCCCTTTGAAATCAAACACTTTGGGGGTCATTCTGACCCTGGCGTTAAAATCCGCCAGGGCCAACGACCGCGGGAGCACCGCCAACAGGCTGGCGGTGCTTCCTTGGGCATACCGCCGCGGTCAGAAACGGAAAACCGGCGGTGTACCGCCGGTTTTCCGCTGCCCTGGGGAATCCTACATGGCGGCGCAGCTTGCTGCGCCGCCATGGGGATTCCGACCCCCATACCGCCATCCTGTTCCTGGCGGTTTTGGCCGCCAGGCACAGGATGGCAGTATTGGGTGTCGTGTGGCCCCTGGGGGCCCCTGCAGTGCCCATGCCAATGGCATGGGCACTGCAGGGGCCCCCGTATCAGGGCCCCACCAAGATTTTCAGTGTCTGCCATGCAGACACTGAAAATCGCGACGGGTGCAACTGCACCCATCGCACCCCTTCCACTCCGCCGGCTCCATTCGGAGGCGGCATCCTCATGGAAGGGTGTTTCCCGCTGGGCTGGCGGGTGGCCTTCTGGCGGTCGCCCGCCAGCCCAGCGGGAAACCCAGAATACCCGCGGCGGTCTTTTGACCGCGCAGCGGTATTCTGCCGGTCCCAGCCAGGCCGGCGGCGCGGGGTCAGAATGACCCCTTTTGTCTTTCCAACCCTGATTCCTTTCTCCATCCTCCTCCTCCTTATTCCAATTCCTGAGTAACTCCATCCCAGTCCCAAACTGAGGGAGGTAGACCTGTGCAGTGCACTTCTTTTGAAGAACAAATAGAGAAACATAATTGGAATATTTTGTGTGGATTTGTGTTTTGGTAACTAAAGTGACTGGTCTGGTCTCTGAAGAACCAGGCAAAAGGAGTGGAACCTGCAGATTATTTTCACTAATTTTAAAAGGCCAATCACTTTCAGGAAATAATGATCACTCATCAGCCCCCAAAATATTACAAATCATCAAAATCAAGTTACAAATTTGCTTAACTCCCTCCCTCACAACCAGCCACAACACACACCATCAATCATCACTCACAATCACTCAATGTATCTCTACTCATTGGTGCAATAGTTAGTAGTTACCTCTTTCAACCCAAGCACGGTGGTTGATGATACATAATATTATCTCCTTTTTGATGGTAACAAGCAACACAATTTAATTGGGATTTGGCAATGGCAGTCTTTTACTCAATGGGGCAGCCCTGTCAGGTGATGTAAAAAAAAGGGTAGGCAATGGCATGTGATGGAGGCAGGAATTGTCTCCAATGTCCTGAGAAAAATGTGGGAGCTCCTTCACTGCACACGGTTCCAACTCCAATCCAGCTGTATATGTGAGTGTGAAATGATAGGGCAGCATACATCTGACACAAACATAATAGTCCACCAGCTATTTTTTTGTTTTTGAAAGCAAAGAAAGAAAGAAACAAACAAAGAAACAAAGAAGTTCAATGAGAAACAATGAATAAGTTCTAGGGTGGCACTGGCATACTCAGTCCAGGAAGTAGAGTTTATCCTCAAACTCAGGTGGTTCACCCAGAAGATGGTCAGCCAACACATTTGATTCTGACTATTCATCTTATTTCTCCTACTGTGGTGTTTCAGTAACAGTGTAATCATGTGGTATAAAATGCTGGTTCATTTTGATCATGGTTAATCTCTCCATGTTTTGAGGTGAGAGACTGTTCCTTCTTACTGTGACAACTGTGCCAGCTGCACTGTATACAGGTTCAGCAGACACGTTGGCTACCGGACAAGCCAGATACTTTATTGCCAGCCTTCTGAGCTGTGGCCATTTGCTCATCTTCCCATACCAATACACCAATAGGTTTGATCCACATACACCTATTTTGGATCACCCAGATGCTCCTGGAACATCCTCTGACTAGTCATTGGTGCTGCCACTTACATGACTGCTTTTGCCTTCACCTTTGCCTCTGTACTGGGCTTAAGACCTGACCTGACACTTGAAACCAAACCAATGAAGAGGTTGAGTCTGAAGCCCTCATTTTGAACATGGCGGGATAGCTCACCACCGACCATGCTGATGGTTGACAGAAGACCGCCAGTGGTGGCGGGAGACATCCCGCCTTATTCCATTGATAGCAGTGAGACCCGCCATGTGCCATGCTGGCAGTCGGTGGCGGGGGTGGATGCTGCTCCACCCTCACCGCCATGTCAATCCATACTCCGTCATGCCTATAATGATGCAGTTATAGGCATGGTGGTGTATGGGGAGGCGGAAATGGTGGCGGAGTAGCATCCAGGGTGCCCGTTCCCTCACGGAGCAGCGTGATGGAAGAGGTAACTGCTGTCCGAGAGGGACAAAAAGTATAAATCAGGGGCTTAGTGCTTAAAAAACAACAATTTGGTCTGCTGAAGAGAAATAGATGGAAACTCCAGTAATTTTAGTCCAGAGAAGTCAACAGAGTCGCCATCTAAAGAAAGATCAAAGGTAGAGAATAGATCAAGGATCTTGTTTTGGAAAGAGTGCCATATCATCACAAAAGGCTTGGGAAGTAGAAGCCTGATTCTAAGAAGGAGGGGAGGACAGGTCTTTGATAGTTTTAAACAGAGGTTTGGAAGAATTGCCTGCCATCCTAATTTTGTGAGTAAAAAAGGCTGTTTTGCGTCTTTAACAGACATTTTATAATGTGACAGCAGAACCTTATGGTCAGCTTTTTCCAAAAGTTTTCCCTCAGTGGTGGTAGTGAGCAACCACTTGCGCTTTTGCCAGCAACATTTCAGAAGAATCTCCTTAAGTTCAGCCAAAAACTAAGGGGCAGCTGGTATGGCTCTAGTCATGGTTTTAGTTCTTAAAGTAGCAATAGAGTCCAAAGAGGATGAGACCCAGGTGTCAAAACTTTCAGCTGAGTAACCCAGCGAAAGCACATTGTTTTTTTGAGAAGCACTGAGGACCTGGTCAAAGTTTTCTGTGGTTTCTACGAGTAATAGACCTTATGGGAGTTAGATTGACATTAGAATTGGCTGGGATACTAAATAAAATAATATAGTGGTCTGTCCAACTCAGAGGATGGATTTCATTGATACAGAGGTCAGGATGATCAGAAAAGATACCATCAAGGATATGCCCCGAAGAGTGAGTAGGTCTCCTAACTCTGTTGGGACAATTCAAAATTAAACATTACCTCAAGCAAGGAAGCGGTGTCCTTATTGGAAAGATCATCACAATGAAAGTTAAACCCCCCTAGAATAGTGATGAATCTATCATTTAAATAGGGTTCAATAATTGGCCCTTGTGCTAGGGGTTCTCTAAACTAAGATCCCTGAGAAAGTGTTCCTCTCTGAGGGCTTTAGTCTAAAATATGCTGCCTCAGTGCTGTCCTTGATGTAGGGAGTTATTAAATCCAACATGTAGCCTAGGGTATACCTAGTAATAATAGCAAGGTCCCCAACCAGCTGGCCTTGATGATCCTGTCTATAAATTGAGTATCCAGCAGGGATAATGTCAATAAGATCAGGATCTGAGTCAGCTCTGGCCCAAGTTTAATCAATGAAGAGGCAATCAAGAACCTCGGTCAAAATTAAATTGTGTGTTTCAATGTTATGTTTAATTAGCGAGTGAGTGTACAACAGATCACACCGCAACTTCCCAGGGTTTTAGACTATCGTTCATGAGATGTTGGCCTGAGAGAAGTCTAACTTAGCTTTGTTATAGGTTACAGCCATTTTCCATACTGGGTGCAAAGCAGAAATCACAGGTGCTTTGTGGAGGGATCCAAAACATCTAAAGCCATAGGACAAACTGCCTCCCTGTTCCCAGTTTGTAGGTCGAGGAGCTGCTCACATGACAAACAGTGACCCTGAACCTGGTTGTTTTTTTGAGTCAAACCATCAGCATGCCTAGCGATGTCCGGGCGCGGATGGGTGCAGATGGGCTTGGCTTAGACGTGCCTTCGGCGCCTCAGCGGCATGCCATCTACACGCACCCGCTGTGCATCCATGCTGGCATGGTTTTATATAGAGTGAAACCAGGAAGTTAATTAGGCCAATAGAGAGCCAAACTGCACAAAGGTGAAGTGCACATTCCAGGAAGTGAGTAAAATTGAAGCCGGCACCCTCTCCTCTCAATCAGTCAAAAGGCTGCCGTGGACTGGAGGGTGTCGGAGAAAAGCATCAAAGGAAGGACTCAGCCACCCACCAAAAACACTGAAAAAAACAGAAAAAGCAATTTTAAAATAAATATTACTAAAATATTCACTACCAGAAGGCTCTCAAAAAATGAACCAAACTGCAATCAAAGAATTAAAAAAGTAAAAAATGCACACAGCACCTACAGAGTGTAGAGGGAACCGAGAAGCCTTTGTCTGCTGCTCATCCGCAATGGAATGTTGTTTATGCAGAGTGAAAACAGGAAATTAATGAGGCCACTAGACAGCCGAACTGTGCAAAGGCAGAGTGCAGACACTAGGAAGTGAGTAAAAATTAAGTCAACAGCCTCTCTACTCAATCAGTCAAAAGGCTGCTGTGGTCCAGAGAGTGTCAGAAAGAAAAGCATCAAAGAAACAACCCACCAACAACACAAAAAAAAAACATAAAAATCTATTTCAAAATAAATTTTACTAAAATATTGACTGCCAGAATGCTCACAAAAATTGAATAAAGTTGCAAGCTAAGAATTAGGAAAGTAAAAAATGAGCACCTACAGAGTGTAGTGGGAACCAGACAGCAGGTAATGTTATCCTCACCTATACAACAGCTATAAAGTTCATTGGTGAATCCACTGGTAAAGTTGGTTTTCTGATAGTTTGTTAGAAGAAGTACTTTTATAAAGTCACCTCTTCATTGCCTAAAGCCTCTAGAATCCCATTTGCATAGGCGTCCAACTGTCCCTTAAGCTGTAAATCCTTTGATGAGGTGGGAACATGCTCTCAGAGATGGGACAAAGGCGTTGGGTATGGTGAGGCGTTCTATTCTTCTGACAGGTGGACCATCTGGGATGTGCCCAAGAACCTGATTAACTTCAGAGGCCTGCCCTGTCACAGCTATATGTAGCTAAAACTCTGGACTGCCTCTTCCTTTATCCCTATTGACAGCTATGCACCAATCTTAGTGGCAGAGGAGCTGCCCCGAGAACTGGGTTCGAGTAATCACACAGCATGGGTTGCTAATTTGCCTGAGATACCTCTGGAGTGGACACAAAGAAAAAAAAGTTATGACATTTTGGTTTTGGGCTCAGAGGGGCTCTGTGGTTTGCAGAGTCTTGCAGTAGGGCACAAATTGCTGTGAACGTGGTAGAGCTACCTCTGGGAATTGTTTTCCTATTGGTTAGGGAGAGCCCAGGGGTCACCCCCACCCACAGGCTAACACCAGGCATGAACGTGGAACCTCTGGGCACCCTCTAAAACACTACTAGATATGTGGAAGACAGAAGAAAGACGGCATCTGCTGTTGAGACCTGTGAGGTCACTTAAAAAGCTGGACCTGCTCCCACTTGAAGCCAGATGTAGTCTCCAAGGGTCATTTGTTTGACCTCTTGCTAAGCTGATGAACAAAAGAAGCTAATAAAAGCCCTTTTCCATAAGAGCCCAGCTGTTCTCCTCCAACAAGACTTGCCCTTCCCCTACTGGTGGCTTCTGCTTGAGGGAGTCTTGACCCCAAACTTTTGTTACTGAGGTCGTAGGACCTCTGGCCATGTAAAATGTACTCCTCCTAACATCTTGAAAAACCTGGGACTTGGAAACCTTTGGCTTCCAAGAAATCTGGAATACTTGAACAAACTGCTAAGTCGATCCGACAAAGGCACGTTGCAGCTGGGCCAATGATTCAGGTTTCTCCTGCTCTGCATTTTTGCAAAAACAAGGTGATGGTTGGAATGCCCAAACTAATATTAGCCACTGGCAATCGCTCTGGGTTGCATCCAAATTTGTTGTTCATTTTGTCCACCATGCCACCTCGTATTTGGACTCAGCCATATGCAAATCATTCGACCCTGCTCATCATAGGAACAGTCCAGCACAATCTACCTGACTAGGTCCTCCTTGAACCAAAACACGAGCAACCGAAGACTTGTTTCCACTAATTAGGGTTCTTTAGCCAGGTATAGCTTGATTCTAGTGGCACAGTGATCCCGGGGCCCGCCTCTGGGCATACCTGATGCACTTAAGGCAGCAAATGCAAAAACAACAAGGTGATGGATGGAATGCTTGATTTAATTTCAGCCACTGGCAATCACTGCATACCAATTTATTTGTTTTGCCCACCATACCACCTCAGTTTGGATCCAGCCATATGCAAATCAGTTATGACGCTGTTCCTTATGGGAACAGTCCAGCCCGAACTGCCAGGCTAGGTCCTCCCTGAACCAGAACACAAGCAATCTAGGACCGGTTTTGTCCTAGTTAGGGCTCTTCAGCCAGGTATAATTTAGTGGCATAATGAACTGGGGACCACATCTCGGCATACCTGGAGCATTCAGGGTTGTAAATATTAAACAACAAGGTGATGGATTTAATGCTTGATTTAATCTGAGCTACGGGCAATTGCTTTGGCCATATTCCAATCCATCATTTTTTACCCACTATGGCCCTCATTATGATCATGGCAGTCAATACCACCAACAGCATGGCTGTCCAGACCGCCATATTCTGAACACAGTAGTGAACTGTCTGCCACCCACCGCCAGACCAGGATCGACCGACGGACAGACTGTAGGCACATTCGACCCGGCGGTGGAGGCCGCATAGATGGTGGGATTATGATTCTGGCAGAAAGCATATGGGTGACAGGAATACTCATTCCTGTCACCTGTATGTGACAAGCCAGCCCCCCCTTGCCACTACACTCCCCCACCCCACAAGCTCCTAGATCTGCCCCCACACCCCAGCCCGAACCCTGAAAATCGCCGCCCCACCTCTAAATCCCAATGAAGGCACCCCAGCTCGACCCTCACCATCCCCCAACCCCCACCCCTACATACACGTCCCACCAAATCCCAACCCCCCACATCCTCATGCACACATTCAACCACATGTACACACGCATACATACACTCAGACACACATCCCCCCCACACATACACTCACGCACACTCCCATGCAATCGCAAACTCACACACCCTCCTCCCCCCCTCCCTCTCGGATAGCACTTACCTCTTCTGTCGCGCTGCTCCGGGAGGGAACGGGCTCCCTGGATGCTGCCCCGCCACCATTGTCGCCTCTCCTTACACCGCCACGCCTATAACTGCATCATTATAGGCGTGGCAGGGTATGGACTGACGTGGCAGTGAGGGTGGAGCAACATCCACCCCCATCACCGACGGCCAGCATGGCGGCGCATTGCGGGACTCACTGCAATTGCATCGTAATATGGCGGGACTATACCACCGTGTTCAAAATGAGGGCCTATATCACCTCAGTTTGGTCAAAGCCATATGCAAATCCATCTTGACCTCCCTACTCATGTGAGCAGTTCACCCCGAACTACCAGGCCGAGTCCTCCCTGAACTGGAGCACAAGCAACCTAGGACAGGTTTCACCCTAGTTAGGGCTCTTCAGTCAGGTATAGTTTGGCTCCAGTGGTACAGTGAGCGTAATACCCAAGTCTGGGCATACTTGGCACACCTAAACCCTGGTCAGGCACAACCAGATGACTGTGGTTGGCTCTTACTGCTTTCTGGTGCTATTTTTATTTACAACTTTGAAAAATCATATTAACAATTCCTTGTATTGGACTTTTGTCATTATATTCATTCATTTGTTCTTTATTTTCATAAATTGGAGTGAGCTTTTTAGTGAGTTGTGTTTCAACTTTGTAACTGTTTTGCTACTTCTATGTGCTTTACATATTTTATTAAGTTAAGCCAATTATCTCTATGCCACTGCTAACAAGATCCAAGCTCTGGTTTAAATTACTGAAACCTGTACTGGGCCTAACATGAATAGCCACATTATTACTCGTGATGGACTAGCAACTACTAATAATCCACTTTCTCACACTTACAGATGATTTTCTCTAAATTTACTGTTTCAATAATGGGGCTCAAAATGGCTCTATGATGGGCAGAAAGTTGTACAGAATACAGTTTTTCACATTAAATGTCTAGTAAATGGTGAATATGCCAACACACCGTGCAGGTCACACGTTAGATGGGATATTTTCCAGTCATCCAGACCTACAGGTGGGTGATACACTTCAGGTCACTTGGTCTGATTATCTGGCAGTAAGATGTTTTCTACACTCTAAGCTCAACAAATTGCAGTTGAGAACTTCTACCAAACACCATCAGGGAAGGTCTTGGAGTAAATTAATTGAGTTGAGCTGGGTGGAATCCTGGTAGCCTCCCAACCATGCCTCTTAGGAGAGGTAAACCAAGTACATTTTCTATTCTCTAATTTGTTAAAAGCCACTGGTAACAAACTGGCTCCTTTGAAGGAGTTTGAAACTCATTGATTTCAACCGTGTGCTCCACGGTACTTCCCGAAGCTCAGAGATATGAAATTCAAATGTCATTGACAAGAAAGGATCTAGAGGAGCAAGTCTGCACCAGAGGAAAGGACTAAATACAAACTCCTGATACAAGAATACAAAGAATCGATTATAGCTGAAAAAATGACCCAGGTGGCCATTATTTCCTCTAGAGAGCTGTTTCAGATCGTCCAGGAACTTTCAACTCCCCTAACTCCCCCTACCTTAGCGCCTTCTCCACAGCTATGCAAACATTTAGCCGTTTTCTTCAGAAACAAAGTAGTGATCAAAGACATGGACCCCATAGGTGGAACTCATGGTGGGCTCAATTCCCATAGTGAGGAGCCCGAGGTAGTTGCCATTCTGCCGGATGACTAGCAGTATACCTTTTACAACTTTCCTCCACTTTCTGTAGAGTGAGTAGTTGAATTACTGAATCTTCCTAAATCAGGATCCCCCTCGGACCCCTGTCTGGCGAAACCGATGCAAGAAATCTCTAAGTACAGTGCAACTCTGGTCACTGCTCTACTTAATAACATCTTGTGCAAGGGCCAATTTCCTATGGGGTGGAAAAAGGCATCAGCCATCCCACTCCTCAAAAAACCTGTGCTTAATCCAGAGGAAGAAAAAAAACTACAGGCCGATCTCACGACTCCCGTTCTTAGCCAAACTTCTAGAAATAAATCTGAATATCTCCTTAGCAGGATACTTAGAAGAGCATAGGATCCCAGATGCCACTCAGTTTGGCTTTAAAAAAACACACAGTATGGAGACAGTGCTCACTGCAGTCACTGACACAATTGGGAGTATTATGGATAACAGTGGCAAAGCAGCAGTGATCTTATTAGACTTATACGTGGCTTTTGATACGGTGAGCCACCTTACCCTGAAACAATGGTTAGCTGAGGTAGGTGTTCAGGGCACTGCCAGGAATCTCCTGAGCTCCTTTCTGGAGGACTGACAGCAAATAGTTACCCTGGGACCTTTCTCATCAAAACCTTTCACATTGCCATGTGGTGTCCCACAAGGATTCTCTTTAATTACATATGTGACTCCACTGTTGAAACTCATCAGGTTCTTTGGTTTCTCCACTGTTTCTCATGTGGACAACACCCAAATTGTGGTATCCATAACAGAATATATGGATGAGGTGGCCTTGCGCTTCAGAATCTGTTTGTTCGCAATTTTCTGATGGATGAGTAATAATTGTCTGAAACTGAACTCGGAAAACACCAAGGTGCTTCTTTTTGGATTCCACACAACGTTTTGGAATGTCTCTTGGTGGTCACAATCTCTGGGGACACTCCTGATGCCAATAGCGAAAACTAGAAATTTGGAAATCTTTGTGGACTCAAATCTTACCTTCGCTGATCAGATGGATCAGCTAGCGTCCTCCTGTTTCTTTTTACCAAAGACATCGCGGAAAGTGTTTTCTTTCATTCCCCTCCGACCTTCTGAAAACAGTGGCCTCCTCGCTGCTTTTATCCAGACTGGACTATTGCAATGCCCTATTTGCGGGCTGGAAACAAGGCATTATCAAAAAATTGCAAAGATTACAAAATGCAGCAGTTCGGCTCCTTAAAAATATTAGGAAATTTGAATCAATATCAAAGGCCAGGAATAAACTGCACTGGCTACCGTTTAAAAAGAGAGTAGCCTTTAAAACTCTCTGCATTGCACACAAAACACTATACCAGACCAGCCCTAAATTTCTTGAAAAGAGAATTGCCTTGCATTCAACCACATCTTCAAAGGTGATCAGCCCAAAAATTAGCAAGGTTCATTGGGGTGGTAGAAGTTTCTCATAACCCCACATGCCAGCTGTAGAATCAATTACTTGCGAATTTAAGAAACCAGCCTAATTTATTCCTTTTCAGAAATTACCTTAAAATGTGTTTTTTTGTACACTTATTGGGCTGATTTTAGCCTTCAGGTATATGTGGCAGCACCTAGACGCCTATGGGCAAGTATGCGCTTTACAAATAATTTTATCTAATCTAATCTAATCATTAAATCACATACAAAGAAAGGCATGGGTAGTGGTGGTATAGAGTGCTGCACCTCCTAAACGTTATGCGAGTATAATCACTGATAGTTCATCTTGGTGGTTGTCCAAAGTAGGGAGGAACACAGTGCAAAGTGGTGAGGTATGTTCCACTACCCAAAAGCATAATATAGTGTTCCAGAGAAACACAATGCAAATATTTTTCCAAGATACTGCAGCACTCAAATGTAGTTCGTAACCAACGTGTCATCCGGATGTGCCACTAATGTTCTATGTTAAAGCACAACAGGATAAGCCCTAATCTGCCCTTCAGGACTACCCCTGGGAAGACATCATCCCCCACACCTTAATACGCCAGTAGTGGAGAAGCCTGTTGCCTATTGAGACACCCTCCCCATGTAGGCCAGGTAACCGGCAGTCTCCACAAGCAGTTGTAGCAAAGTCAGACAGCATACGGTAGTGGTCATCTGGCTGGAACCTCCCTCTAACATGCAGGGGACAGAGAGATGTTTTTATAATGAAACAGCCAGTGTTCTGAGAAAAGGGTTCTCATGTAAAAATATATATGTTTAGGTGAAATATTAGAGAGGCGGTGTGCCACTTATGCTGGCAATCCTATCTCGTTGCAGCCTTGAAGAAAGCACAGAGCGAAAGAATGTTGTGCTATGAAATGGAGATGTTTTCCTAACCAAAAGCACAGCAAGATAAAGGAAAATAATACATTACCACAAATGTGATTGTTTCTAAAGGAATAAAATGAAATAAGATGAAAAGTTACTAGGCTAAAGGGCAGAGACAGCAGGCCTAGTTGCTAAAATAAAATGCACACAGACATCACTCAAATGGCTTCATGACTGGTACATATAGTACCACTTTACTAGGATATTAGTAAGTAGTAGTTAGTAACTAAATTAATATGCCAATTGGGATAAGCCAATATTACCATGTTTAGAGGTGAGAGAATCTACACTTTAGTCATGGTTAGCAGAGATAAAGAGCTCTGAGACCTAAGGCCAGTAAAAAAGAAAAGGTCAGAAAAAATGGAGGAGGAAGGCAAAAAGTTTGGTGGGAGGCCACGATAAGACTGACAGGTATGACATCACTTGTTATTTGTGAATGCATCTGAATTGCAAATTGCACATTGATATTCCATATGTATTAAACAAGACTCAGTTTTTGCCATTTGGTATGATTTGCATTGCAAAATAAGGAATAACAATTTTGTGATTTGGTATTCTGTGAATGGAATCACAAATTGGTATTGACTCTCTGGTATTGTCTGATGACTTTACTACCCGGAAGTACACATGCATTAGCTCACTTCAGGGAAGGAGAAAGTACAGTGGAGGAGGAGAGCTCCTTCACAATCTGGTGCAATCCTTGGATATCATGTCCAGCTACAACCCACTGAGAGAAGAAGAAGCCAGAAAGAGGAAGTTCAACTTTAGAGAGAGAGAGTTAGAGATCCTTGTGGAACATTGTGTGGCCTACACTAATTAACATTTTGGGAAGTCATCTTTGTCTGTTCCAGAGTCATCCTAAATCACATATGAGTAAATATTAAGGAATCCAATAATGGAGTGGGGTTCACTCATCGTATCACATATAAAATCCAAAAACAGTTGTACAACTCACAAATCCCATTCACAGGGGAGGCTGGTTCTATAGCAAAGAGGAAAGAGCTACTGGAGTTGGTTTTGTGACCAGAGATCCATCTACTTCTATGGAACAATCAACCAGAAAACTGAAGCAGTTTCTGGAATTATCAGTACTCATACCTCTGCTCGTTCACCACCATCCTTGGGTAAGTGATTAACTTTAACCCTTTATTTATACATATAGAAACATTATGAAATTTATATTAAATATATATAATATTCCAGTATAAAGGAATGTGGGCAAGTTACATTACTGTTATGTCTAATTAAAACAATGCATTATGGGATATATAGTCCACATTTAGAAACATGCAACCGTTTGAGGTAGAAGAAGCAGGAGGGTGTGCTAAAAGAAGTGGAGACAGTAGAATCAGATAATACTAGCTTCCTGATGCATCTGAAGGAGTTGGATCATTACAGCCCAACCAACAACTACATTCCAGACAACACACTCAACTTCAATATTGGAATGCAAGGCAAATGCTAGCCCAAGCAATTATGAAGCAAAGCTTATTAAGGAGCGTGTTCTTCAAACATCCCAAAATATAGAATATGCTTAAAAAACATTAAAGGTGAGGGTTCAGTTCTGACTCCAGATATTTTTTTAAAAACTTGAAAACTATATGTTAGTTTTCAGAAAATAAAACAGCGAGTGCCTTAAACCTTAAAGGATATGTCTTCAAAAGTAGGAAGGTTGTTTGACTGTAAGGCAAAATGTGAAACCATTAATGAAGGATTTCAATCTCTCAATAACAACATGATAGTCTTAACTGAAGCCATGACAGCCTTGGGCAGTACCATGGAAAAAGAAGAAAAATCACAAATCCACAGACATCACCAAATGACTGTATACAATAGATGGGTTTAGTTGTTCTGTTATCCATCTTGGTAATGGCATACTGAAACTGTCAAGATGCACAGTGAACCTGCAAGTTGAAATGGGCCATTACAGTGGCAATGAGGCACAAGGTTTAGTTCGAGTCACCATTGCACTTGAAGTTTTACAAACTGAACAAATAGTTGCAAGTGGAATGACACGATCCCCTTAAAGTGAGAATGTCTCAAGCCAAAGTAGTATATCTTTTCAGGAGGTATGCAGTGTTCACTAAAAAGAAGCAGAAGTGGTGGGACTTGGGGCCAGATGTAGCAAGATACGAATTTGCGAAACGGAAATTGCGAGTCAGTGCGAATCGCAATTTCCGATTCGCAAATTCGTATGCAGGATGGTGTCTCAGACACCTTCTGCGAATCGCAAGGGGGTCGCAAAGACCCACCTCATTAATATTAATGAGGTGGGTCGCAATTTGCGACCCCCTTGCAATTCCCTGCACTCACAGGGATGGTGGCCTGCTGGAGACAGCAGACCTCCATGTCTGTGACTGATTTTTCAATAAAGCAGGTTTTTTTTTTGTATTGCAGCCCGTTTTCCTTAAAGGAAAATGAGTTGCAATACAAAAAATAAAATGAAACCATTTGGTTTCGTTTTTTCAGAGTAGGCAGTGGTCCATTGGACCACTGCCTGCTCTGAAAAAACATTTTGTGCGACATTCACAAAGGGGAAGGGGTCTCATGGGGACCTCTTCCCTTTTGCGAATGAGTTAGCACCCACTTCAAGTGGGTGCTAACTGCGAATTGCTTTGCGACCGCTTTCGCGGTCACAAAACAATTCTGCATTGCGGTGCGAGTCGCAAATAGGAAGGGAACACCCCTTCCTATTAGCGAGTCGCATTCCCATTTTGTGAGTCGGTACCGACTCGCAAAATGGGAATGTGCACCGCTATGGCCGTTTTGCATGGCGATACATCTGGCCCATAATGTGTTGATCACTCATAATTTGGTGTGAAGTCTTTAGTCCAAGAGGAAGAAGGCATCATTTAGAAATCTTTTTTTTCTATTTCATTAGTGTTATTTTTTCTTTAATTTCAATTCACATCTATTTTATATGATGGTGTGGTAACAAATGAGGGCTGGCTGTGATATTTTTTTTCATAAGTGTCTCACAGTTGTTGCAAGCTGGATGCATACAAATTGCTTAACTGAGATCCTTCTGTTGGGCAGACACACCCACTTAAGGGGGGAGACCACTAGTAGTCAGAAGTGCTAGGACATCCTTCCAAACCTAAGTCAGTGGCTAAAAACCTTGGTTTCTGGATGGATGACTCGCTATCCTTTGAAACCCAGGTTAAAATCAGGCCACTGCTTTGGCATCCTACAAAGCCTTAAATCCTTCCTGGAATTCTTTACAAGTTCGCCAATTTATTTTCAATCCCTTGTTATTTCTCGCCTTGGCTTCTACAATAGTCTCTACCTGGATGCCAAAAAATCAGTATTGAACCAATTACAAAATTATAAAATGCTTCTGTCAGGCTTCTTTTCTCCTTCCCTAAATTATGTTTGGGCACTCAACTCCTAATCAAACTCCACTAGCTTCCTGATGAGAATTGCATGAAGTTTAAAGCACTATGCATATCGCATAAGATCCTCTATAAACAAAGAGTGCCAAGTCCTGCTGCTCTGATGCAATCGTGTTCCTCTACAAGAGCCTTACGCTCAGCAGACCTGAATTTGGCCTCTATGCTCTGCCACAGAGGAGCTAAAATGGATGGATGTTCCCTGGTCCCATCCCTGTGGAACTCTTTGCTGTCTTTTCTAAGGGACACACAAAACACTTACGTTTTTGAAAGTAACTAAAGACCTGGTTATGCTCCTCCTTCACCTAGCCTGCCTTCCGCCTCTGCTGTCATCTTACCTGTAACTAGTGTCAGCAAGCCCCCTTCTGGGGGCAGTCGTGTGCTTTAGAAATCTTTTCAACATAACATAATATAACATAACATAACATAACATTAAAACCTACTATTAATTACCTGAAAATATGACATAATATGATACAAAATATATGTTGCCTTTTTTATTATATTTTGAGAGACTGATTATTAGGTATGTTATGACTTTAAAATTGTTCCTTCTTTAATTTTTTTTAATTAGATGTATCAATCTATTAAATGCCATTTTCTTTAAAAAAAATATGATATATCATTAGGACATACTCCACCTGCTGCCACTACAATACAGTGTTAATAATCTCAACAGAACTAAATAAATACATTGAAAATTTAAATTGAGGAGTATAATGCAGTACGTCTTTTACTCCTTAGATCATTACTCCTTAGAACATGAAAAACGATTTAGTATATCCACTTATTAATGGGATTATAAATGAGTGATGTGTATTTCATTCTAATGAGGCCTTCATGTTAAAACAAATACTTTTCTTTTCAAATTCTACACCCAATTTCCACTTGGTTGAACTTCATGGCAATTTCCACTTGGAAAATATAAGTTTTGCGACTATTCATTATAAGGAATCTTTAAACTGGATTCACCCTTAAAAAATGTTGCTAAAATAGAGATATTATACTTACTTAGATCGTTATGCTATTTTAGTGGATATACCTAACACATATTATAATACATTCTTAACATACAGTTTTACAGTTGCAAACCATTTTACAACTGATTTGTGATTTGAAAATCTTTAGTGCATTTAGCCCTTAATACTTCACATAACAGTCTAGGGACACAAAAGCTAAAATGGGGCTACTAAAACCTTAGGTTTTTGTTGCCCCCCTCCCCTTTTTCGGTATTTTGGCACACCTCCCCCTTCTGGGTTTGAGATCACTAGACCAGGTATCAAGTTGAAGGTGCAGATTACCACCCTTTAAGTGAGTTGTGCACTGACTCGGTTCAAAACATTCCTTATGATACAGTTCTAACCAGATTAGGGTCTTCAGTGGCCTCTGAGAACTTACAGCAAGTGTCCTGCTTGCTTCCACTTCCACTTCCAGAAGGATATGCATCAGCTGGAGGGTCCTTCAGTGCCCGGGTCACATTGCAGTGGCAGCAGCAGAGGCTATGGCCTAAAGTACTTGAAGGTGTGCAGGGGCTCTAGAGAGAATTAAGCTACCTGATTGTCAGCTAACCTGCTTCTGAGTTTATTAGAGCTCACAGAGCTGGCTGAAAACTTTCAAAGGTACCAACAGCATGGACCACCTTGGACCCAGTCTCTGATGCGGTACACTCTCAGACACTGTTCCTTTATGTAGTGGCACAGTGCGCTTGGGTACAGCTTTTTGATCAAGCAGCCCAGTCCTCTTGGGCACAGTTATTTGAGGCAGTCCCCCAGTCCGCTTGGGCACACTTCTTCTATGCAGTAGCCTAGTTTACTCAAATACCTTTCTTTGAGGAAGCTGCACAGTTTGCTCAGGCACGCAGCAGAGAGAGATCACATTTATTTAATCTATTAGTGGCATAGAGGTTAGCATATGGTGATGAATAAACCTACATTTAAAGGCTTAACATAAAATAACATGAGGTGTGTGATGTGCATGTTTGAAATATGGTGAACTTGGTGGCCAACATTTGTATAAAACACTATTCCCCTTATTACGACCCTGGCGAACGGCGGTATTTTGGAGAAAGGTACTGCCAACAGGCTGGTGGTACCTTTTCCCAAAATATGACATTGGTGGTTTGGCTTGTGCCAAACCGCCAATGTAGCACTCCGTCCGCCAGGGCGGTAACAGACTATAGTCTCCAGCCAGACGGGCATCACTGTCCCACCCGCAGGATTATAACCCTGCCTACCGCCATGGTTTTTGTGGCCTTCCCTGACACTGAGAAGGGTCTCCCCTGTCCCCATCCCCAGAGTTCTCCCCCTACCCTGTCCCTCCCACTCCCGACCCCCCATGACATGCATGCACATTCACGCACCAACATACACACGCATACACACACTCATACCCACATTCACCCACACATGCATACATACATTCACACACACATTCACACACACCGACATGCATTCAAGCACACACTCAGTCACACAACACAATATACACGCACACTCAAACCCATTCATGCACACACGCATTCCACACACCACACACCCGTATGCACGCACACACAAACATACACCCACACACAACCACAACATCCCCCTACCCCCTCCCCTGTCAGAGAACCCGACTTACCTACTTGCAGGAGGTCCTCCGGCAGGAGACAGGACATGGTGCTGCTGCCAGCAGCAGCGTCCACCAGCAGAACACCGCCAGGCCGTATCATGGATCATGATACGGTATGCAGTGGTCTACTGGCGTGGCGCTGCTGCTGGCAGCAGCACCACCGTACTGCGTCCATTGCAATGACCGCAGCCAGAATTCCACCAGCCTTCTGGCAGAATTCCGGCTACGGTCATAATATGGCAGACAATAGGTAGCCGCGGCGACGTGTTTTGGTGCCCGTCGACGCGGCGGTTGGCAGTCATTACCGCCAATGACATAATGAGGGCCTATGTTTTAACACAAGAGTTTTGCATTTAAATTAAATGAAGTATTACTGTGAATTATTATTAATAGTGTTATTGAAAATATTAAATGAAAATCATATTTATATTGAAATAAATACATTTTATTAACGTGAGTGCAGTAAGATAAATGCACATTTAAAATTGCTCTAACATGTTAATAACAATGTTAGCAATAAAATAATTAGATTTGTATATTTGATGTGAATTTAAGGTGTGCTATAGGTTTAATAATGTAATAATTTATTAATGTGTATTAAGGTTTCTTAGCTTGACTAGGACTGAAAGATTCATTTTGCAGCAGTAATGGAAAATCACATGTTTATTCTGTCCCCTTTGGCCTGAGTTCTTTCTCTAGGCTGCTAATGAGATGTTGGGCATCCTAATATATTGAAGGAAAGAGACATGTTTTAGAAATAACAATGCTGCATTATTTGTTCCAGCTATTGAACAAGAAAGGAATTTTGTAGTTTCTGGTGTGAAATGCATTAGTTTAGTTTATTATGTGTCATGAGAAAGGATCTGAACTAACAAACAATTTGAGAATGTAATATTTTGTTAAATAATTTCTGAAATCGCACAGATGATGATGCATTTTTGCTGAAAAGATTCCTAATAGTTGCAAATTCGATGGTGCCATCTGAAGCCATAGGATGCTGAATCTGACATCTGAATTGCGCCCACCTCAAGGACCAATGAATAGATTGTGCCTATTCCTTATTAGTGAGAGATTTTGAAACTTTGAATTAGTTCTTATCCTGCCTCAAAGCTGTCTAGGACCCTGTTTAAATCTGCTGTCACCTTCCTATTCTTTAAGTCCCCAGGTGAGTTTTCTCATCTTAGTGTTAATTGTCCTATTCTGTTATGTGGTTCAGTACTAATATAGCCAATTATTCCTGAACTGCTGATTTGTCCTATGTGCAGCTCGTGTTCTGCACTGTCCTGATGCTGCTGTCAACTGATGCCGGAAGAAGGTGACCATCCTGTCTGATGAATCATTGCTGTATGCTGTTCCATAGGAGAGGTATAAGTAAGCGTGGTTTCTTGTTTCCTTTTAAGTTAGGTACTTACACCAGAATATTTTTTATAGTGAGCTGTCCTAGTTAGATGTTTTTCTAAGTTATTTGTCTTTCTTTTAGTTTTGCTGTTGACACATGTGGAATGACCCAGCTCTGAAACCTGAAATCTGAAATTGAATGTTAAACTGAATTTTGATGATTCACTGATGTCACCATCATCTGCTTTGAAATCTACAATAATGTGCATATTGTGTTGTTGATTTATATTATTCTTTTGGAGTGTCTGACAGTGTTGATGTTTAATGGTTAAATCTTTTCAGATGTTTCCGTCACCCTATGTTTTTCATGTATGTTTAAAATTTAGTTTTGCGCCCCATATATGTGACATTGATTTTGGGATTGTAATAAAGCTTTGAAACCTTACTGAATTTGGAGTTTGTTTTAGTGTTAAATTGTTTATGGTGTCTAGTATTGTTTATGGTATCATGTCATTGATTAGTGTTAGAATGATTCTGACTACTACACTCTTTGCCAAGTCCAAAGGTTCAGTCGACTTAAATAGGTGAGGATAGTGATGGTGTCTCATCTGCATGCTGGTGGTTATTGAACCCGGAGGGGGAGAAAGAAATTCTTCCTAGGGCCCAGAGCACCAGCACAACTTCAATGCATGGGCAGAGTCTGCATTGACAAACTTATTTGATGCAGAGGCACAGTGAACTTGAGCACACCTTTACAATGTAGTGGCACAGTTCAGATGTGTACATTTCTTTGTGAAGTGGCACAGTCCCTTCAGGCACAATTCTTTGATGCAGAAGTGCATTCCACTCAGGCACACTTTTTTGTTGTTGTTCCCATTTGGAATGGTACAGATGGAAAGACTGCTTACATGCTAATCAAGGGACGCATACCACTCTCCTTTGTCTTCCTGGCAGACCCACACACCACCAGAGGTCAAGGTGCTTATGGCTAGTCCTGGACAGTCACACCTCTTGCAGCATTGGTAGGGTCCTGCCTTCTCTCAATAGTCAGGTTCACTTCCTGGCATTTCAGGACAGAGGAACAGTTTCTTTCTTCAAGTCAAGACTTCATGTTATTGCCTGACATCCCTTCACCTTTGGGAAACTTGGTGACACTAACTATGGGTGGACAGCACCCCTCTGAGCACTCTGTGGACCACTTCCTTCCTTGGTCAAACAAAACTGTGAAATGGAAGAAAGAGTGGGTCAGTGGATTGTACTTTAATACAGATGTGAATCCACTCTGTGTAGTTTAAAAGCTAGTTTGTGTTGGTTCTACTATTAAGTATCATTTCCAGCTGCCTCCAAACACAGACTTTGTGTAAAGTGATGCTCCTCATATCACAGTAGACTCTAGCCTGTAGCACACACAAAGAGCCACAGTTATCACCTGACTCCTCCAGAGGTTAAATATTGCACTACTGGAGAAGTGTCTAAATATTATAGGTCCTCATGTCCACTGAAACGTATCAGTGTACTAAACCATGACACAAATATCTCAGGTCCTATCAAATCTCCCCCTTATAAAATTTCTCCTATCTGACTCATGAGAGCCTCTTACACCGAGAGTTAGTTGGGTCTTTCAGACTTAGGAGGTGGACAGCATATACAAGTATATATACATAACATGCTAATGTTTATGTTGGTTAATAATGGACAAATGCCCCGTTTCAGAAACCTTTTTTCTTCTCTCATGCAGTGGTAATGTTCTTATACACTATGTAAAGAGGAGGGAAAGACCCACATTTTATTGGTGTGAAACGTTCGGACATAGTGCATTTCAATAAATGCACCTAATCCTGAATGCAATGAAGTGAAGAAAGACTGGGTTGGTCAAGCCATTTAATCCTGCAGAACATGTGCCATATGTATCTTGCCACCCAACTCGGCATCCTACAGAAAAGGGTGTGTGATACCCTCATTGTGGGTAATCCAATTGGAACATTGCTAGGGAGCCATCCTGATTTTGCCATGTTGAGAATTTTTGGATTCATTGGTAAGCAGGCAGACAATGCACTGTCCACATCTGTAGTGCTCAATGAGGGGGGTGGCCCCCACTGATCATTTATTGTGTGTTGTTTTGAGAGATGGGGTCCTGCACAAGATGATTCTTAAAGTTTTTGCCTTTTCTAAAAGCTAAAATGGGCCTTTCACGTGTGGGTTCACCTGCTGAAAAAATCTTCCAATGCTTTTTCATACATTTAGGGCCAGATGTGGCTAGCAGTTTTCCCATTCTGTGTCTATGGGAAAATGTGTTCGTACATATGGCCCTTATTTACCTGACTGAACAGAGAGTGTAATTACACATACAAGTTGTATGTTCCTTGTTTTAGGTTAACGTGTTAATAGTGTTTCCCTTGGGCAAATCCATGCCCTTTTTAAGAACCTTCCTACAAATTGTCTGTGGTATCCTCTCACAATCAATTTATTAGGTCATATTTCAGCCTCTTTGAAAAAGTCTGTGTTGAACTGCAGTTGTGTCTAATTCTTTTTTTTTTATTTACTGTGCTGATTTATTTTGTTTTACAGACTGCAGCAGTTTGAGAAATTTGCACTGCCTTCATTCTTAACTCCAAAGCTCTTAATTGTGACCTATTATAACCACTGGGTCAGATTTAAGCAGGGGTGGCTCCTCCATTAGGGCAGAGGAGCATTGCCCGCCCCCACAAGCAGCGGCAGCTGCAAAACATTTTCAAGAAAACGATAATAAACTGTGTGTTGTTTTCTTGAAACGGAGCGGGGCATTGGGGGTGAGGACCACTTGAGGAGAGTGCACAGTGGGCTCTATCCAGCCCGTAACACACTTGTCAGGCTGGAGAGAGCCTGCACAGGCCATGTATAATATATGCAAAGGGGGTGTTCTGGCACAAGGAGGCTAACAAAAATGGCTCACTGAAGTCTCCAAGATTACATTGCGTCATTTACAATGCCTGCTCGAAGCAGGCATTGAAAGGATGCACCAATTGTAAATCAATGGGCCTCCTTGCACTTTTCTCCACTAGCGTCACAATTTTCGACGCTAGTGGAGCAAAGCGCTACAATAGCATCAAATGTTTTGACACTACTGTTCCTAATACCTCCATGATGCTCCATATCATAAATACAGCGCACACATGGTGGCATTAGGGGGCTGCATAAATTCAGCCCTCTATTTGAGAGATTTGGGGTTTGGGCCCAAGGGCATTCCTGATCGCCCCACCACTTTAAAAAGGAAGGAGCCACCACTGGTGTACATAGTACATTGATTATTTTGTGTAAAGTGATGCTCCTCATATCACAGTAGACTCTAGCCTGTAGCACACACAAAGAGCCACAGTTATCACCTGACTCCTCCAGAGGTTAAGTATTGCACTACTGGAGAAGTGTCTAAATATTATAGGTCCTCATGTCCACTGAAACGTATCAGTGTACTAAACCATGACACAAATATCTCAGGTCCTATCAAATCTCCCCCTTATAACTTTTCCCCTATCTGACTCATGAGAGGCCTCTTACACCGAGAGTTAGTTGGGTCTTTCAGACTTAGGAGGTGGACAGCATATACAAGTATATATACATAACATGCTAATGTTTATGTTGGTTAATAATGGACAAATTCCCCATTTCAGAAACCTTTTTTCTTCTCTCATGCAGTGGTAATGCTCTTATACACTATGTAAAGAGGAGGGAAAGACCCACATTTTATTGGTGTGAAACTTCCGGACATAGTGCATTTCAATAAATGCACCTAATCCTGAATGCAATGAAGTGAAGAAAGACTAGGTTGGTCAAGCCATTTAATCCTGCAGAACATGTGCCATAGGTATCTTTCCACCCAACTCGGTATCCTACAGAAAAGGATGTGTGATACCCTCATTGTGGGTAATCCAATTGGAACATTGCTAGGGAGCCATCCTGATTTCGCCATGTTGAGAATTTTTGGATTCATTGGTAAGCAGGCAGACAATGCACTGTCCACATCTGTAGTGCTCAATGAGGGGGATGGCCCCCACTGATCATTTATTTTGTGTTGTTTTGAGAGAGGGAGTCCTGCACCAGATGATTCTAAAAGTTTTTGCCTTTTCTAAAAGCTAAAATGGGCCTTTCACGTGTGGGTTCACCTGCTGAAAAATCTTCCAATGATTTTTCATACATTTAGTTACCTGACTGAACAGAGAGTGTAGTTACACATACAAGTTGTATGTTCCTTGTTTTAGGTTAAAATGTTAATAGTGTTTCCCTTGGGCAAATCCATGCCCTTTTTAAGAACCTTCATACAAATTGTCTGTGGTGTCCTCTCACAATCAATTTATTAGGTCATATTTCAGCCTTTTTGAAAAAGTCTGTGTTGAACTGCAGTTGTGTCTAATTCTTTTTTTTTTTATTTACTGTGCTGTTTTATTTTGTTTTACAGACTGCAGCAGTTTGAGAAATTTGCACTGCCTTCAGTCTTAACTCCAAAGCTCTTAATTGTGACCTATTATAACCACTGGGGCAGATTTAAGCAGGGGTGGCTCCTCCATTAGGGCAGAGGAGCATTGCCTGCCCCCACAAGCAGCGGCAGCTGCAAAACATTTTCAAGAAAACGATAATAAACTGTGTATCGTTTTCATGAAATGGAGCGGGGCATTGGGGGTGAGGACCACTTGAGGGGAGTGCACAGTGGGCTCTATCCAGCCCCGCAACACAGTTGTCGGGCTGGAGAGAGCCTGCACAGGCCATGTATAATATATGCAAAGGGGGCGTTCTGGCACAAGGAGGCTCACAAAAATGGCTCACTGAAGTCTCCAAGATTTCATTGCGTCATTTACAATTCCTGCTCGAAGCAGGCATTGAAAGGATGCACAAATTGTAAATCAATGGGCCTCCTTGCACTTTGCTCCACTAGCGTCACAATTTTCGATGCTAGTGGAGCAAAGCGCCAGCATCAAATGTTTTGACACTACTGTTCCTAATACCTCCATGATGCTCCATATCATAAATACAGCGCACACATGGTGGCATTAGGGGGCTGCATAAATTCAGCCCACTGTTTGAGAGATTTGGGGTTTGGGCCCAAGGGCATTCCTGTTCGCCCCACCACTTTAAAAAGGAAGGAGCCACCACTGTTGTACACAGTACATTGATTATTTTGTTGATGCTTTTGCCTTTTTTTTTTAAGGGGCAATAAGCTTTGAAGTGCATTTGTGCTATATAACAAACAGACCATAGACATCTTTCCAAAAGCGAAATGCAAAGGGAGAATGCCGGAATGTTGATCAAATCCACCAGAATCTGGAGTAGAAAAAATCTAGCATAGCAACAGCTTCTCAGACACAGAGTACGCTTTACAGAGTGTAAGTCCACACGTGGTAATCAGGCAAGACCCCTTCAACTACAAAGAAATCTAAACTCCTGATTGTAAAACATTCCCAGAAATATACTTCAAAGCAAGACTCCAAAAAATCTAGGTAGGGACATTCACTTGAAAAGCCAAACACTGAAAAATGTGAGTAGGCCTATTCACATCCACATGTAAGGGAGACAGTCCTTCTTAAGACTGGAAGGAGGCAAATGATCTATCAGGGTAATTTCATAAGGTCATTAGATTTCTGTTATATCTATCAGATGTAATCACTACATAAATTCACACTTGGGCCAAAATGCAAACATTCTTTAATTTCTCCCAAAAAGAAAAAATAATGAGATACTACAAACGAGTTATTTCTTTATTGCTAGCCACCACTAACACATAATGAGGATGTACTGTCACGTTTAACTTTTGTCTGTGAGATGTGGACAGCCGAAAGGCTGTGGGCCAATAAACTAACCCATTGAGCATATGACATATAACAAATGAATATAAGAAAAGTTATCTAACTGCCCACCCACATAATCTAGACATATGTACATGAGTGGTCCAAAATTGCTAACTAATATCTTTAATATTAATATTTGAAACCTGCCAGGGTCTGCCTTGCAACCTGATACCAAGAAGTCAAGACAATATCAGGGTTGCACATAGAGGGAAAGGACATTTGAATTACGACAGCAGCATCAGACCCGATTAGAAGGTCGTAACCACAGGTGGAGTTGAAATTTGTGAGATCCAAAAAGCATACGGTTAAGGGAGCATCCTAGGCAGACAAATAGCTTCATATGACTGGTCACATTTACCCTGTCATTTAACCTAACTTCCCTCCATGTATAATAATGAGTCGAATGTCTTAATCTCTCCTGCAGAATCACAAATTGAATATCATAGAGATGCCACAGTGAACTATGTAGGACCTATTCCAAAACCTAAACGTAGCATCAATATTTTCTGTTTTGTTTAGACCAAACAGATATATCAACAGATATTTCAACTGTTATTTCTAAGTGACATTGATCAGACATTTTCCTCATAAATAATTTGAAATTGTCTCAAAGGTCAATTACATAGGATAATTTGTTATAGTCTGTTTTTATTAGCTTTTTGATTTTTTCAACTAGTAAAATGTTATTTTGTCATCTGTTATTTTTCCATGTAGCTGTATTCACTGATCAGGATAGTACCATTTATTTTTTTGTATTTTATTGAGCTTACAGTACATTTAGCTAGCTCCAAATATGAAGTTTTATTTTTTTGCACTGAGGTTTCTACATGCAAATGTCAGCTGTGCTTTTAACGAAGTAAAGGATAGGTCACAAGCCAAAATCCGAGGAGCAGAGGCTGCACCTTCATAGGGGAGCATGGCAGGTGTCAGAGGTACAAAGTAGATGAAATCATAAAGGGCAGCATATTCTAGGTAATTGATATGACATTTATAGCAGATTTGTGGAGTAGGACAGGGAATTAGGCTCATTCAAGTAGGGGAGGACTGTAGCTCTAATAGCCTCCGTGAGAGTCCACGGTGTGTACATGTCTGTGACAGTTGTCACCTTTTTTAGTGCACTACTGAGTAAGTAGAACAGTTGTTCTCGGGACCTCGGATGAAAAAGAATGAGAGAGTTCTAGAAGAATGGGGACGTGAGATAGCAGGTGGTAGGTGGACAGTGTGCTGATAGACACATTGGTTGAATTTGTTTTGAGATACCTTTTTGAGAAGAATGTAACTTTGTATATGACTCAGATGCACCTGTTACTGAACAAGGCAATGTGGGTATGATTAGTTAGTAACTATTATTCTGCTTTGCTCCTCTCCTCCAAGTTGTGGTACGGCTTTAAAGAGGTGACAACGAAGTAGGAATATCCACAATTTAGTGTTGGCTGTGGGAAAATATATCAGGATCAGAACCTGAAGGGGTCAACAAACCTGCTTAGGGTGGCAGTGGTTGACAAAAGGTACGGATCTAGTAGGACAGGTGATGATGACATTTTGATCATGCCGTGAGGGTACATTCATAAAAAGAAACTGACTCACTCATAGAGAGGTGTAGTTTGTCCTGGTTTATTATGATGGATCTTGGAATGTAATAAAAGTGAGCCCAGGCATATAAAGAGAGCACAATCATGTTTCGGTTTGGTCACACTCCAAAGGTTATGGATCAAAACAAGAATAATGTTCTAGATACTTCTCACATTGGGCCTCCATTTTGGCACAGTAGAGGTGTTGCTGCTGTAATTTCATTTTAGGGATTAGAGGGCCTTGGGGAATTGGTGGAAGAAAAAAGAAATCAGCAACTGGACTCTGGTGTCCTAGCGGTGGATGGAGAAAGGAGGTGACTTGTCAATGGTGGTTCGGTGAATGGATGGTAACGTCAGGAACAAGATAATCAGAAGTTGGAAAGTGGTAATCATTGTCTATGAAGTGAGAGTCAGTGATTGGGTAGGCATCCATTGAAGAAGAGGGATAAATCATTTGAAAGGCACAGGGAATATGTCACTCTATGAGGAGTAAGTTACTGGTCAGGGTATTCATTAAGTGGATGGGATTGTAAGTAAGAAGTCATAAGACAGTGCAAAAAAGAAAGACTAGGAAAGGAGTAGCAGCAGACAAACAAAGTGAAGAGAGATCAAAAGCCTCGTCAAGATGAGATTGTAGCTGGAAAGAGGAGAATTTGGCTACAAAGATGCAGTGTACATCAGGAAGAGTTAGCGCCTCTGAATTGGGATTTATCAATCAGCGACTTAGGACCAGTGACAGGGCAAGTTAAGCCAGTGTTTGAGCAGAGACAGGCAGAAGTAGCAGAATGACATTCTCATTAAGTGATTGATATAGAGGTCAGTGGGTGAGTAGACAAGTTATATGGCTGACGCAAACGAGGCTTTAGCATAGAGGTAGGAAAGTGGGTAAATGGCTTTGCTGATTGGTCAGTGACTGCTCAAGGATCCTTCAGTGACTGTTCTTGAAAGTCTTTGACTGTCTACTCTTTCACAGTTCGGCTGTGGTGAAACCCTGGCCAGCACATGGGCAGCCCGGGGATATGTAGTCAGTGTGAATGGAACAATGTTGCACATGTGGTGGCACTGAGAAGGGTTATGAGATAATCTGATAGAAAGTGTTGGGACTAACTGGTCAGAAGGAGCACTTGCCTTGTGCCAGATCTTTACATCACATGCCCCCAGAGGTAGTTCTTATGATGCTGTTGAAATATCCCTAAAAAACTGCCTATGATGAGGTTAAAAGGCAAACTTCTCTCCTGCAAAAATATTTTTGCAGGATCATCACAAAAGAGTAGTATGGATGCCTGCCTAAAACCAATGTGAAATCAGAGAACTGAATATTCGGTTACTTGAACTGGTATTATAGAATTAGCATAGGATATGTAATGGTTCACCGGTATAGTACAATTAAAAAGAATTGGTGTGTGTCATCCGGTGCAAGGTGAATGAACATACTCAATGCCAGTCAGATACAGGCATGGTGAGAGGTTTATGTTACTGCCTTCCAGAGGGGAGAACTACACTGAGCTGAGCTGTCACTCACAGGCATCTAATGACTCATGGAAAACAAAAAGTGTGACATGAAGCTACATGTAGGGCTTTTTTGATGACTCCTTTATGTCCACCGTTTGGAGACATTTAAGTGTCTTATCATTTGATAAATGTAATACTTCACTACAAGGTGACATAAAAATTTTCTGTTGAGATTGTTTTTAGACAAATAGCTATCTTTGCTTTGCACACAGCACAGTGCTGTAACAATACGTGAGCCCCCCAGCAAGAGATGCTGAAGGGGCCCTCAAGCTCACACCAGTAGGGGCTAATCCCCCACCCCAGTATGGGTGAGCCTGCCCACTCCCAGCCCCCTCCTACACATCGCTGGGGCTGCAGGGATCTCTGTTACACCCCTGGCACTGTAGGCACCATTGCTTTATTTTTGTTAAAAACACAGCAGTTTTTAAATCCAAGTATATGTTAAATTTGTTTTTTTTTTAAATATACTTATGAATGAAATATGTCCTTTGCAGACAAACCACGGAAATATTTTATTGACACACCCCAGACTCCCAATAAATCCTATGAATCCTTCCAAGATTTAACGAAAACAGTTTGCAGAAAAACTTTCTCTTTGGAAAGATTGGTGATGGATTTAAAAATTAAAGGAGTTTGTAAAAAATATTTTGTACGTATTGTCTAAATGCTGTCTTTGTTCCCTTACATATGTGGATGAGTATAACGTTCTTTTAAATAAAACTGAATAAATGAATTCAAAAGTTGTGTAGTTAGAAAGTAGTGCAAAATCTAAACACAGGGATACATCGCATGCCAAACATAGGCCCTGATTTATACTTTTTTTGTGTCGCATTAGCTTCATGTTTTGACGCAAAACCTGTACAAACTTACAAAATACAATTGTATTTTGTAAGTTTACGCCGCTTTGCAAACTTACAAAATACAATTGTATTTTGTAAGTTTGTAACGCTTTTGCGTAAAAAAATTACTGATTATTTAAATATTTCGATGCATACCTCATATTTATTATCCCAGTGAAGGTTACTAAAATGTCTAGAAACAAACGAGCTCACAAGCCCAGATCTCTGTCCTGCTGCCAGAGATGATTTTGCTGCACAGCTCATGTCTGTCAAACAACGGACTATGAAAAAGCGCTAATGCAGGTTTGTGTCAAAAAGTATAAATCGGGGCCTTAGTGTTCCCTTTCATGATGGTTAGTAAAAATTAATTCCACATAGTATAGCAGCCCCGGGAAAGATGTCACTTAGGGGTTGCCAGGGGTCCCTGCGACCCCTGGGTTGCCCCTTGGTACCCTTGGCAGTGCCTTGCGACCCCTGGCCTCAGAGATAGCAGGTTCAGTGCCAGGAACACATTGGCAGCTTTTCCATATGGACCTCAGTTGGTCCTCTGCCCTATGCGTTTTCTGTAAATTTTTTACTACACTTATAGTGAATAATAGTTTATTATTTACGATTAGTGTAATAAAATGGAGTACAAATACCTGGCAAATGCTTTTCCATGGCAGCTGAGGTACGTATGGCAGCTGAGGTACGTAAAAAATGCTTTTACATGCATGAACACACTTGCGAGTGAGAGTGTGTTTATATGAGAGAGTGTATGTCAGTGGGAATTTGTGCGTATGTGTAAATGTGTGCGCGTGTGTGGGTGAAGGAGGTGGTCAAAGGGCATGAGATGTCACTTCCGCTACCTCTGGCATTTTGGTGAATTGACACCCATAGATAAAGCTAAGTTTTCCTTACATTTTACAACAGCGCAAACCGTATCTAAACTGATGAAATCGATAATTAACCGAAAAATTATTTGTATTTCTATTTGAGTTATGGTTCTATAGCTTGCAGAAATACTCTACAGCAGAGGTAAATAAAACCAAAGAACATTCTATGGATACTGCTAGTCTCACAAGGTCTATTGTTTGGTACTTCTATCAGACTTTGTTGGTGATCTCTTTCGAATTTACCCAATCCTCAGCTCCTAACTTTTTCAAGGTAACCTTTTGTACTTTGCAGACCTTATAAACTGCAGACACCTTCAGACATCCTCGTGCTCTGTCTGTTGCTGGAGATAAACTTCAGTGCAGGCTCCCGTCTGAAGGGTCACCTTTAAGAATGCCATGTTCTAAAACTGCATTAGCAGGACCTTGAGAGAGAATGGAGACTCAACAGCTGGCGCCCACAAGCTGTTCACAATCACAGCTCCTCCGTATTTCAAGAGCTGTAGGTCACATGTCAGGCTGCGCCTGTGCAGTAATGAAGGACGTTTCGAAACACTATTTATAAATAGAACGTGTACCTTCTAAAACTTGTGTTAAAATGATGGTTATGCCGTTTTTAATATGCATCCTCTACAGCATTTTTAACTTACCCTTGCAGTTAAAAATTTAAATTAATGTCTGACTTTGTTACGGGGTGTGCAGATTCAGAGCTATGAATCTAATTTTCATCCCATATACAAGATGATGTCATAATAATAAGAATAGGATAGTACATATTATATTATTGTTGTTAGCGTTGTAAGATAATAAGAACAGCAACAAAACAACAACGATAATAATAGTAATAAAATAATAATAATTGTCCCCTCAGAAATATATGTGAACCACATTTTAGTTCAAGTATTGTAAGTCACAAAACACAGTGAAACGTTCATAAAAATAATCACATCACTGATATTAAATACAATTGTACGATTTGGCAAAGAGGAGATGTCCCAAAGGTTCTAATTAGGGAAAAGCAAATGTTGCTTTAAGCATTTGGCAGAATGCTAGAAGCAATCCATTTGTGCCTTCAACAGAATGAGCGCTTGGCTTCAATATCACTTGTGTTCCTGGCTGCATCTGAAATGGCATGTGAGTTCAGTGGTACTGAAGCAAAGCAAGCAATAGGTGCACTCTAAAGGAAAGAATAATAATTCATTTTTGCAAAACTATTCATTATTCTCGATTTTCCTCCTCGCTGGAAAAAATGCCACATGGGGTGAAAGATAGAATATTTGGTAATTTTGGAAGTGGGTTCCCTTAAACGCACTTTAAATCCCTCGAACACATTGATGGTAGCTCCGTGTAGAGAAGATGCCGATGAGACGTCTGGTCAATATGTAGGTCAGATGTTAAAATCTTTTTGGGCTTGTTCAGCATTTCGTTATTCCTAATTTAGTAGAGTGGTTACTATTTTTTGGGCAGTGGTATAAAGTGATATTCACAATGCTGCAGAATCACCTATTTTTGTTACTAAGTTCTAGACACCCCATTTTTATGGGCAACCGTAAAGCACTCCGTTGGATTCTGTAGTCTCTCTTTGGGCTTCCAACCACGCCCACGTTACGTCACTCACTTACATTGGTTTGTGGGCATGCCTTTTAAAATCCTCTTGTTTTCATTTGTGAGGCATGAATACGTCATGCCTTTTCCGGTGTTTAGCCCACCTACACAGCACCGGTAAACTACTAATAACATACGAGGCTCGATGTTTTCAGCATGGTGTCCAGACCACTTTATCTGTTTATTTTTCACACAACGCGATCGCGCTGCATTTTACAAAGTGCGATCGCGCTGCGTTTTTTGTTCTTTACAACGCTAATAACTCTAACTCAAGCAAATGCGAGACCTGTTGCATTGAAAATGTTAGTCTTTCCTGGTTACATGTGTTGTTCACTGTTGTAATTGCCTTTCTCCTTCGACGATCTGCAAAATGACGAAGGCCTTTAGCATTGGGCTTGTTTGTTCAGGCCTGCACATCAGACTGGTGATTGAATCACAAGGATCTGGGGTACCCTTGTCAGCTGTGTCATCGAAACCTTTTTCAACATGACTACTGTGCGGACGCATATACTAGGGGTAACAAAACCTTTTTCAACATGACTACTGTGCGGACGCATATACTAGGGGTAACAGAATGTAACCATTATTTTTTTTCAACCATAATATTTATTTTCGCGATTTTACTTTCTATTTTATTTTGTTATTTTACATTTTCTCCTGCATTATTTGTATTTACCATTAATTTTGCATTACTCGCTTCTGCCACCTCTCTCTCCTCCTTTACGTTCTGCATAGATTTGGAGGGCCATTCACACCTAATAATCTCTTGCAACAGTACTCCGGAGGGACAAGGAGAGTCTGGAGGCAAGCCAGCAGATATTCATTGTTTACCAGGCAGATGAGGACATTCCTCTACACATCACATGCACGCACACACGCGTGCATGCACAGACTCGGTACAACACCAACCATGTGTGGAAACAGGGCAGGCAGATTTGTAATCGCAACCTAAATATATTTATGTTGCGAACACGCACAAAACACAAGCAGTATCAAACACAAACTCACCTTCCACAAAATGTATAGTGAACAGTACTACACCTTTGTATATGTTCAGTATGGAAGGCTCACATGCAGTTTTGTTCCCAGTTCTCAGGCCCTACCCTAGATAATGATTTCAAGTGCCTGTGGGGCTCTAGAGACAATGTGAACGGTTTTCAATGTGACAATGTGAGTAATGCACCCCTTCTTTTAGAGGCGAAATCCTATGCACAGCGTCCATTTCTGGGGTGGTGACATGGTGTACTGTGTTCAGTTGTGAAGGTCACATGTACAGTGTGGGCCTTATTCAGAGTTGGTTATGGTCAAATATCCTCTCCTTTCCAGAGGCAATGCTAAATTTAGCAGAGGAATTACTCAAAAAGTGAAAATCTTTTCTGCTACTAACCAAGTCTAATGTGGGCCTTAAAGTTCAGTTATGGTGTTTTCATCTGGAGTGTTGTTATAACCAGTTCAGAAGGTCGTATATTGAACATGGTTCCATTCCATAAGGACTCATCTGGAGCATTGTATGTACATCTATATAAGGTTGTGGTGATTGTATGCTGTGCACCTAGACAAAGGCAGCAGATTATTGTTTTTAGGGTTGAGCAGAAAGCGCTCTGTTCCTACTGTAAACTCTCTATGGGCTTGTATTCACACCCATGTCAAGCCCATGAGTTTGGTTGGTTTGTGACCCTGCCTTTTAAAATTAGCTTGCTTTCATTAGTGGAAGGCATGCATACGTCATGCCTTTTCCGGTGTTTAGCCCTCCTCAAGCGTATTGGTCAACTACTGAAAACATACAAGACTCCGTGTTCTCTGTATGGTTTCTGGACTACTTTTTATTTTTATTTCCTACGCAGCGCGAACTTGCTGGGCAGTAGTCAAGTGCTTTACATCACATCGACCCTGTTACATGGATAATTGCATTTTTGCCAAAACTATTTTTGACTGGGAGAGAACTTCTGTTTTACGTATTATTTTCAATTTATGTTGCAAGAAATGTCTAGTTTGGAATTTACAACGCAAACAGCTCTTACTCGAGCAAACGCGAGACCCATTGCATTGCAAATGCTTGTTAAGTGGCTGTTTTTTAGTATGTTTAAACGTAGTAGAAGCAGCAGCTGCGTGGCAAATTTCTATGTCTATAAATATTGAAAGGGTGGATTGGCAGTTCCTGGCCCAATGTTGTCTAGTGGAGAAGGAAGCAAAATAGAAAGATTCTCCAAGTGTCCGTATAGTTTAAGAAATGATCTGAACATGTGCAACATGTCTATATTCTATCGAGAAAGATGTTTATGAATCCCTTTTAAAGGACGTTCCCATTAAAAGAGAGACAGTAGAGCATGATAGGCCAGGACAGGACTATTCTAATACAATAGGTTTACACACGGAATCCCCGTTGAGCATGTCAGTCATGCCTGTTGTGAACAGTGGTCACCGTGGCGTAAACAGAAGGATTTGTAGGGGATGCCTCCCTGCCCCCTGCCTTCCTCCGGGCCCAGTCAGGACCTCCCGCCCGTGCATAATGTTTTGTGCTGAGGGGGCCCTCCAGAGCCCCCCACGCACCGAGGCCTGCGGGGGCTTTGCAACACCACTGAATGGTCATTCATACATAATTGTGAGTTGAGGTGCAACCTCTGTACTGTGGTTCTGCAACACAGGAGCTGATCTGCCTCGTTTAGTGCTCTTAATGTGTAAAAATGTGAAAAGTGCAGCATCTCTTTTGTGTAGTGTTATTCTACTATTTCCTTAGTGTTAGTGCACATATGTTATCACCTTGTACATTAGCTTTACTGGGCCCCTATCAGTTTGTGTCAGGGTGATCAAAACCTTCATTATTCGCTTATTATAGAATGTCTGCTACTATGAAGGTTTTAACATTGCTGGTATTACATAATAAATAGAGTGCATTCCCTTTGTGTAATCTTTACATTTAAACACAAGTGTCGGTTTTTGTTACATATCATCTTGATGGCAGCGACTTTAAAGCCATACGATGTTCTGCCCTTATCAAATATATGTTTTCTTTGGGACTGACTGCACAAAGAATCAAACATTTCTACCAAATTCTCTGGGAACATATTTTGGCTCCCAACTACTGCCCCTTTTGGGTCACACTTGTACTTCTATCCCTTCAGGAACCTATTATTCAAATTTCAAACTCTTCAACAGATCCCCTCTCTTCTCCACTCCTCTGATTTTGGTTTGTGACCCACTCTTTACTTCTTTAGATATACTTGAGATTCGCATGCAGAAACCTCAGTGCAACAAGTGAAAGCCCTGAGAGTTATAACCCCTCCAAATAAATATTGTACTACATCAAGGGAACCGAGTTGAGCTCCAAAAAATACTGAGAACCATCAGAACCCCCCTGCTGTAGCCAGTTACTCTCCAGTGACTAATAAAATCATTATCCGTGAATGGGCTTACAAAATATTGTGAGGGAGCAAGGGTTAAGTGTGGGTGATAACTGCAGGGGTATTCCAGGCAAGACAGATTTTCTAAGTGTGTGTTTATTTCTTCCCTGTGATTATGTGGAGCTGTCTGTTTGGCATTGTATGTGCAAGATGACCAATTTAGCAGTCTCTTAACTTTTCCTCACATATCCCTTATTCCTCATGTCTCTGCCTTGCATCCCCAGCCCCAACTACAACTTGCCACCCACTAGTGCATGATGTCTCACAAAATGGCCTGTGGTGGAGTCGTTGCTGGGAACTGATTTTCTATCTCGCATTTTCATTAGAACAAAGCTCAGACCGATATGCAATGTTATGATAAGAGCCTAATATTCAGGACTCCCCAACATTTTGAAAACTATGAAAACATCTTTAATAGCTGTTGCATTCAAGATGAGAGAAGTGCTTGAAGTGAGCTAGAAGCTAAAGTGGAAAGCCTATTTCCTAACATTGTAGGTGGTTACCTTGGCAAGTCCTAGAAGGAAACACATTAGATGCAGTGCAGAGCTAAGTTTACTTTCAAAGCGTTCATCCTTGTCTCAGATAATCCAAGATACCACCAATATGTGTTCCTGTCTGAAGCAAAGAACGGATAGGCACATGTTCTTGAGTCATTTGGTAGCCTACTGTGTGTCTATTAAGGCAATGGGACAGTTATATATAGGTCAAAAATTGTAAGAGTCTTTCTAGATTAACCTTTTTGATTATTACCTAAACGTGCTATGTCACTGAGTACATAAGGCCAGATGTACAGAGATTAGATTTTCAAAATGTGCTTGCAAATAGAGCAATGGGATTTTGTGAGTGCAGTTTGATTTTCTAAACTGATCTATTTTCTAGGTCAGATCACAAATACTGAATTACGGGGATGTTGCAGAACAACCTTCCTGTGGTGCCCTGCAACCATGAGGTACAGGCTTTAATAGAACTGATGCATTCAGCATAAAAGTATGGAGACACAGACTGTTTTACTGGAGGTCTCCGAGTGAACCACAAGCGCTCACTCAGCATTTATTTATACTTTTGGACCATGCCTGGTGCTCCAGTTGTGCACATGAAACAAAGTATAGTAGAGTCTGAGTTGCACTTTACAGCCCTCCCAACTTTTACTAGAGTGAAGCAATAACGGGTCCATCACTTGGTTGAAATACACCATACATGATCTCTCAGTCTCTGGCTGTGTGTGGGATTGGGCCGGAGTCCATATTCTGGCTGCGATCGCTCTTTCCTGACTCATGGCCGGCCCATTGTCCATGCCCACTTGGGTGGCGAGTGTGTACCTGCTTGGGTCCTGCGAGGCCTCCACCACTGGCTCTGGTCTGGCCATTGCCGTGTCTGTGTGGGGGTTGAGTCTGTCAGTCCCTGATTCGTAGGAATCACCAGCTGCATCCTGGTTGTCGTTCTGTTCATTCACCATGAACCTGACTTGCAACCAGGATATGTTCCTTGATACTGCGGGCTGGCCTTGTTGAGCAGTTACCATTGTTCCTTGGATGTTGGTGATTTCCCACACTTACTTTTCAAATGGAGTGCTGAAATTCGATCCTGGGTGCCAATCTTTCAGGATCAACTTGTCACTTGGGGCACACCCTGTGGTGCTGTGTGCCATTTGTCGGTAGGCTCTCAGGAACCGGTGAAGGCAGCACTCTGTGCCTTCTTCTTGCTCTACCCCAATCCAGAGTGTTCTGTTCAGGGTCCACATGAAGCACTCTACCTCCCTGTTGGCCTGAGGCCACTGTGGGTTCACCTTTTGATGACGTATGTTCAAACTGTGTGGGTATGATTGGAATTCTTGCACCTGAAAGGGAGGTCCATTATCTGTTTTTATTTAATCAGAGATCCCCATTATATGGAGATTTTCTCCAGCACGGGCTTGACATACCCAAATGCCATGGATTGCACTACAACATAGGATGTTTGGTGAGGCTGTCTAACACTACAGCTATAAGCCTGTCATTGGGGAAACTGCCAAAGTCCATACTGACACACATCTAGGGTGTTGTGCAGGCTTCTTCGGTGATCACTGGTGCAGTTGGCAGGTCCTAGCTTGTGATGGCACAGAAGAAGCAAACTTGTACCCTCTCATCGTCCCACTTGTCCATGCCAGGTAACAACACTTTACCTCCAAGGCAGGCTTTAGCCTTCGTGATGTCCTGGTGTCCCTGGTGCACCAACTCAATGACTCTCTCCCATAGGCTTCTTGGCATCACAATTTGCCGACCTTGGAGCAGTAGCACTGTGTCATTCATGCTGAGCTTGTTTCACACTCTCAACAGCTTGCTCATCACTGTTTTCTCATTGGCGGTGAGCATCTTGACGCCATACAGGAAGTTGAGCCACTGCTGTTTGCTCAGTTCATCTTTGGCTTTAAATATGCCTGTGTTGCTTTTGGTGGCTTCCTAGATGTCTCTAGGGGCAAAATCCACGAAGCTTACCCAAGGGCTATCATCCTTATGAATTCCAAGGACCTTCATCTTCTTCTGAGGAGCTGTTGCCAAGGGATCTTGCTGGATGCCTAGACAGGTAGCCAGCAGGGTTGCTGACCCCAGGTCTTCATGCAACCTTGAAGGAGTATAGTTGGAGCTGTATGACCCAGCACTCGAGGCACAGTGGTCCATTTCTGGCAGTACTAGCGAAGAAGGGAACCAAAGGTTTGTAGTCGGTCATCACTCAGAATTTCTGCCCACATAGATATAGGTGGAAGTGTCAACAGGCCCATTGAATCGCCTAGCCCTTTCGCTCGATTTGGGCATATCATGTCTCAATGTTATTGAAGGTCCTCCTGGGCTATGTGATGGGAAGCCATGACCTTTCTTGTTTTTCTTGAAGCAGCACAGAACCCAGGCCCACGGACCTTGCGTAGACTACCAACTTTGTCCTAGGTTGTCTCAGAGCACCTCCTTCACCCTCTTGAATGATTGTTCAATTCTGCTGCCCCAAACCCACGGGCAGTCATGTTTAGTCATGGCATGGAGGAGTTTTGACAGTTTAGACATGTAGGGGATAAACTGCCCACAAGAGTTGACCATCCCCAGGAAGCTTCTCACTTCTGACATGTTTCATTGGACTGCTGCCATTCTGAGAGCATCCACTTTCAGTCTGTCGCCTGAGAATTTGTATCCAAATACCTCGATAGGGAAGCTCTAGAAGGTGCATTTCTGTCTGTAGGTGGTCAATCATGGTTAGTACACCGATTAACCAAGACAGGGTTTCTTGGATGACTTCCTGAAAGACTTCTGTGGTCTATGAAATCCCAAGATTGAGGCATCTGTACCTGTGAAGGTCTATGTGCATTGAGAATGTGGTTATGTATTTGATCACCTCATCGAGCTCAAACTGGTGGTAGCCTGCATTAAGATCTAGCTTGGAGAACCAACGAGCTCCATTGTGGTCCACCACTATTTCCTCAATTGTGTGGGTGATATGTCTTTCACTGCATATTGTTTTATTTGGTAGCTGCATGTTGACGCATAATTGTAAGGCTCCCGGTTGCTTGTGTTTGGGGCTCTAACCAGGGGTGACACTCATAGGGTAGGTCCTGTCACCTTCTTGATTATCCCTCACCATTCAAGTGGGTCTAGTTCTTTTTCCACAAGTAGGCATAAATGGAACAGCAACCTTCTGTACCTGTGTGCTACAGGTCTGATGGTTTTGTCAAAGTGGAATTTTATTTCAGGCATTTTAGGCATCGTAGCCTTAGGAACAGTTGTGGTAACTCCTCAAGGATGCTCAATGCATGCGCGTCATACACCTGTCAGATGAAGAAAAACAACCCTAGGTCCTCCCCATGTGGCATTCAAGGAGGGTGCCAGTGGCACCCTTGCTCACATGAAACCTTGCCTATGTTGCCTGTCCTTCACTATCCTCACATCCACCACTCCTGTCAGGGTCTCTGGTTCTGTTCCCCCATATATATATAGATTCTGGCTTTGGTGGGAGCCAGACGTGGTGTCAGTTTACAGAATTGGGTAGTGTCCATGATGTTCACAGATGTGCCTGTGTCGATTAGGGAAGTGATATTTGCTTCCCCAATTTGTACTTTGGACAATGGTTGGGGTCTCCTACGATGACTCTCTCTGCCCACCAAGGGCACTGTGAAGACTTCATCGTCATCTTCCAGGCACCCTGTGGATTCCATTTGTTGTGCCGAGTGCCCCCTTTCATCCTTGTTCAGGGAGAGCTGGCAGAGAGTGGGATCCCTTTACCCCTGATATCGTTTGCAAAATGGTTAATTCAGCTACATTTTTAACATGATTTTCCTTAGGATGGGCATACATTGAATGTACAGTGTGTCAGACCACAGTTCCAGCACCCTTTTTCAGGTTGTTTGGTAGAAGTATACTTGCATTGTCATGCAAGGCGTCTTTGGATGGCATCAATATGTTCTTCTTTGACCCTGACTGTTCAGGTCACGGTGGACGAGGCTGCTTCATATGCAAGTGCCACTTCCATATCCTCAGCCCTGCTGTCTGCCAGCTCATGGAATCTCACAAAAATCTGAATGTTAGCAAGGGAGATGTCTGGCTAAGGAAGAATAAGTTTGCTTAGAGTAGACGATTAGCTCTGGATTAATTGGGCTCTAATTTCGTCTGGCTGATTGATGTTGGTACAGGTGCTTGTCAACTTGTGTTGGTGTGCGTAAAATACATCCACTGACTCATCTTCTGCTTGGTGGGCCTGCCTCAGTTTGAAACTGTCTTAATTGTGATTGTGTTTGGGGTCAAAATGTCTGTTGAGGGCTTCTGCGGCAGCATCAAAATCATTGTCACCACCTGTGTTGGGGAGGTGTTCAACTAAGTAATACAACATCCCACTTGGAGCCTCGTGAACATTGTTACTGCTCTGTCAGTCTCACTTGTGTCTTGCTGCTGGGCTGACATTGTTAGTGGCTTCTGGGGTACTCTCTTCTTTTCCTCCATTCAAATTCATGCTGCTTTAGGGCTTACTTGTGGTGTATGTCAAATATTTATGTGTTCCCTGCACATGTTTTTCATGTACCCATCACTTTTCTTATTTTTTTCCTCTTTCCAGTATCCTTTAATACCTATGTCCCCTATATCTCTTGTATATTCCCTATGAATTATGTTCTTCTTTTCTCTTTTTGTTTTTCGATTGTCCATAGTAACCAGCTCACTAGATATTCAGGAGCGGTCACCCGTCCGTACCTGCCCTCATCATGGAACTTGCTCAGTGGACGCAGGGGATGAAAAAACTGCAGTGCATGCTTCACCTAGGCAGGCCTGTGCCCCGCCAAAATGGTGCATGGCCTCTGGCAATTTACGGTTGCACACAACTGAATTATACCTTTGGAAGGAACACCCTTAAAATGCCACTTTCAAATTGTGACTTGGCAAGCAGTTCTAAACCCATTTTGTAATTCGAATAAACTTTTCTAAATCATAAAGTGGGTTGCAAAGACATTAGTCTTAGTGACCACTAAATGACTTTTTAGACTTCAAATATTGCATATGGCTAGTCTTAAATCCATGTAGGTAGTCTATAAAAATATCAATCTTGTTTCTTCTCCGATGGGGGGTATTTTAATTAGTACAATGGATACATTTCACTCATCTATTGTAATATTCTCTCTTTTAAAATGGCTAAATGGAGTTTTACTCAGCTTTGAATGCATATAACTCTGGGACTTTGTAGGAATGGATGTTTATCTAAAATGGTCAATATCACTGACAGCAGACTAACTTTACACTGGGCTCTTGTAGAATAAATAAGCCATTTCATTTGCCTATGCATCCTGCATTAGTAGAGTTAGTAACCAGCTTCCAAATATGTACTGGCTTAATTCCACTTTAAGATCCTCTGCAATGGTGTGGTCTCTGGGTTGCAGGCTTCTTTCAGAGGCATCCTTTAGTTGCACCACTGTAAAATATAGTTTTATTTTGGCCACCTTTGTGTGCCTTTTGCAAAATCAACCCTTCCCAAAATCTTTGCAGCAAGAACCTCACTTCTGTACCATCTAATGATAACTAAAACCCAATTCTGTATTTCTTCTGGTAACACAATTGGAGACAGGCATGAAAAGACCACGGGGGTAATAGTTTAAACCTTAATAATTATCCTAACTAATTGCTACACATTTTATTTACTCAAAACAGTATAATCGTCATGGAGACATAATGACATAGAAGTGATCTATGGAAGCTGCAAAATATAAGAACATGTACAGCATTTTTACTGTGCCGTAGGGAGACGTCTGTCAATACACTGCATACATCCGTGTAGCCTTTTATAACAGGGTCATTCCTTTCCACTGAGTACAAGTAGTAATATCATAAACATGAGATAAGATAAATATATATGTAAACTCTATTTGAGAATTTGGTGCTTGGGATGTCATTTTTCCTCACTAGAGGGGCTACCTTTCTGCATGACCTTGACCACATTCCCTTTGGCATGCCAACTATACAAACTCCATATACAGCAATACTTAGGACAGGTCTGTCTTGTTAGCTGGAATACACATACAGCCCCGGATCAAAACATCTCCTCTAGCTTTTCCTGGGGTAAAGCATGGAAATGAACCTCCAACAATAAACTGGCCATCAAGTGTTTGGGTAGTGTTCCTTAGTTGATTGAGTAAGGCTCATGACCATACTCCACAAGATGAACAAAATTATGCTATTTTACATCTGGCTCATGCTGGCAGAGCTGCAAGTTGCACATCTCCCACAATATGGGACCACACTGGAAGATTTCAGTTCAGACTGGCATAACCTCACGAAGGAGATGCATTGTTGATGCTTCAATCTTCAGGAGAACATCCTTGGTTCCTGCATGCAATGAGGGGATATTTTGACACCCAGAGGGGATGCTTGGAAAATCCAAAATGTTTTGTGAAAAGTCAACAGGGACCATGTCAATCCGGCAGATGATACGGCAATTCTTCAGTTGCGAGACAGCAGCTGGATTGATTCTGCAGGTGTAACATCAAGGGCCATATTTATACTTTTTGATGCAAAACTGCGCTAACGCAGTTTTGCGCCAAAAAAATTAGCGCCGGCTAACGCCATTCTGAAGCGCCATGCGGGCGCCGTATTTATTGAATGGCGTTAGCCGGCGCTAGCCGACAGGCGGTGCCTGGTGTGCGTGAAAAAAAACCACGTACACCAGGCAGCGCCGGCGTAGGGAAAAATGGCGTTTGGGCATCCAAAAATGGGGCAAGTCAGGCTGAGGCAAAAAAATCGTCTTAACCCGATTTGCGCAATTTTTGTTTGGTGCCCAGGCGCCATTAACATGACTCCTGTCTTAGCAAAGACAGGAGTCATGCCCCCTTGCCCAATGGCCATGCCCAGGGGACTTCTGTCCCCTGGGCATGGTCATTGGGCATAGTGGCATGTAGGGGGGCACAAATCAGGCCCCCCTATGCCACAAAAAAAAAATTAAAAATATACTTACCACAACTTACCTTTTCTTCCCTGGGATGGGTCTCTCCAGCCTTGGGTGTCCTCCTGGGGTGGGCAAGGGTGGCAGGGGGTGTCCCTGGGGGCTTGGGAGGGCACCTCTAGGCTCATTCTGAGCCCACAGGTCCCTTAACGCCTGCCCTGACCCAGGCTCTAAAATGCGGCGCAAATGCGGGTTTTTTAGTCCCGCCCACTCCCGGGCGTCATTTTTGCCCGGGAGTATAAATACGACGCATAGGCATCGCAGTCATTTTTTAAGACGGGAACGCCTACCTTGCATATCATTAACGCAAGGAAGGTGTTCATGCAAAAAAATGACGCTAACTCCATGAACTTTGGCGCTAGACGCGTCTAACGCCAAAGTATAAATATGGAGTTAGTTTTGCGTCGAATTTGCGTCGAAAAAAACGACGCAAATTCTGCGCAAACGGAGTATAAATATGCCCCCAAATTTTTCAGGCTTTGTGTCAGTTTTTCCCGTGCTGTGGATTTTCTCCTTCAGATGAAGTCTTTGATGGTTCTGAGACTTCAGGACATGGGGCAAGCTCAGTCCAAGCCTTTGGAGAGCACTTGTGGGGGAAGACAGAGTCATTTTAACAGAGTCAGGTGCCGGCAGGCAGCAGGGCAACAAGCAGGAGAGCAGGCCTTCCAGGAAAGCAGTCCAGATGAGTCCTTTGGGCAGCACGGCAGTCCCTCTGACAGAGTACTGTTGGAGAACCAGAAGTATCTGATTTTAGGGGGTCACAGACCCAGTATGTATACCCAAATGTGCCTTTGAAGTGGAGGAGACTTAAAATAGTGGTTTTCAAGATCACCAGTTATCCTTTCAACCCAGTCCTTTCTGCCAGGAACTCTGTGGGGATTTATCAGTCCTTTGTGTGAGGTCAGGCCACTAGCCTTTGAAGTGTAAGTGAGAGCTCCTCCACCCTTCTTGCCCAGGAAGACCCATCAGTAGGCAGATGAATGCAGATACAGCTGAAAGTCCAGTGCTTATGGCTGTCTGGGTGGAATGCACAAGGAAAGCCGTCACTCAGCATAGACCAGAAGTAGATTGGAGACATGCTGTAAGGCACAGAGAGCAGTAAGTGCAAAGAAATGCCTACTTTTTGAAGGTGGCATTTCTAAAATAGTATTGTTGAATACTACTTCACCAGAAAGTCAGATTTCTTAGTACCATTCCAACCATGCCAAACATGACAATGTCACTCTTTTCAGATCAGAAATTACCACTTAAAAGTACATAAGGGAATTTCAAATGAAGGCCTTTGAGAATAGCAGGCTTCACAGTAGCGAACAATGACTTTGGGAGTATATCACTACCATGTAAAACTTTCAAGTACCTATCCTGCTTTTTACTTACATAGCACCCTTCCCTCTGGGCTACCTAGGGCCTATCTTAGGGGTGACATATGTAATAAAAGGGGAGTTTAAGGTCTAGCAAATAGTTTTAAATGCCAAGTCAATGTGGCAGTAAACTGCACACACAGGCCCTGCAATGGTAGACCTCAGACTTGGGTAACAGGTTACTTTTGTGGGTGGCACAATCAGTGCTGCAGACCCTCTAGTAGCATTTAATTTACAGGCCCTGGGCACATTTAGTGCCCTTTACTGGGGACTTACAAGTAACTAAAACATGCCAATTGGGTATGAGCCAATGTTACCATGTTTTAGGGAGAGAGCACATGCACTTTGAGCATATTACCACTGCTAACCAGTGCTAGAGTCCCCAAAAGCCAACAAGAATTAAGTCAGAAAAAGAGGAGGAGGAAGGCAAAATGTTTGGGGTGACCCTACAGAGAGGGTCATTTTCCAACCCCTTGGCCTACTGAAGGTCATGCCGGGGCAGATTGGCAAGCCAATAATGAATAAAACGCAAAACGTTCCAGGAGGAAACATCCATCATGATACTGAAATCACCATAACAATCTGAGAAAAGTCAGCATAGGGTATGCAGAAAGAGTGGATCCAACCAGAAAGTTATCTGGATTTTGACTGTGTCTGGTAAGTTTGCTCCATATTACCACTGTGAGCATAATCCATAATGCTGCACGCCACCCTGTGTGAGTCCATGGATGCTTTGCAAACTCATAGAAAGCATGGTTCTCTAACTCACAAACTAGTCTTTAAGGCAGGGAATCATTTTTCTTCAGTTGGTGAGACTGTGTAGAGCGGAACACTGCAGTCTGAGTTCGGGCCCAGATTTGATAAGGAATTACTTTGTCTATGTGTGATGCAAGTTGTCACAAGAACTAATAAACATGGCAACGTGTACAAATGCTACTCCTTCCTCAAAGAGGCGCTGGGTGAGACTGGGACTGAAAAGAGGCTAAGGCACCAGAATAGAAGTAGCTTGTGTCAGAAAAAAATGGCTCATATTTGAAATTTGGGACAGTTTTAAAAACACACTGTACAAGTATTTTGCAAGGTACGGAACAATGCATGGATCTGAGCTTGCTACAGATGTTGCTAGAGATGTTTTAAGATCAGTGAAATAAACAGTAAAAACCAACTCATAAACCCATAAAAACACTAGCCTTTCAGACCTGCCCTTTGGACACTGCCAGTTTGGCCTATAGACAAGTCCAACCCTGAAAAAGCAAAAGGAGGAAAAATATCTTCATTATTCCTCGTTACTTCCTTGTTCTATACGTGATTCATTCCTCATCATACACAGAAAGAAGAAAATGCTGGTAAGTAGTGTTTTTGTGAAGGAAAGTATCTTTTTTGCACAAAAACTATCCTGCCCATAATGCAGGCACCCTTGCACTATGGCATAAGGGTGCCTGTGTTGGTGCTAGGCGCCACACAGTGTGTAAGTGCAAAGAGAAAGCAACAATGCTTATGAATATGGAGAATGTATGCTCTATCTATTTCACACAATGCTGCACAGCCACTGTACTTGCTGCCCTGCGTTGTGTAAAAGTTTAGTAAATATGTGCTCAGTCTTTAACAAATGCATTCCTTCACATTTATCACATTCTGTTGAGGAGTTCTTTGGGGGAGACTGACACTCTATCACCTCTAGCTCTGTCTGTCTTCTGTGTAATATACTGCTTACCGCATGCCTTTCTTCTACCACCATTTTTGAAACTTCTGATCCATGGGTTTTGCACAAGATGGCTCCCTTCCCAGTTCTCTATTCCTTAGGAACAGAGAGTGGCATATTTTGTTGAGCCTAGCCTATCATGCTTTACACACCATCATGACCAAGCAACATCTTGTATGTTATGTCCTTCTACTTCTTATATTACATCCTGGATTTTCCCTACATTTCGAGCTGTGATCATTTTCACCACGAGACACCAATGCTCCAGTAACATTTGTTGGCAAGTTCTTAGACCTAAATTTGTAACTTGAGGGCAATGATTTTTTCCTCAGACATTTCTTCCTAGTATTTTGATTTCTACTTCTGCTCCTGGAATTCTGCTCTTTTTGGATTTGGTGCTCCTCTCTTCTGCTGTGGGCTTTGTGAGAGCCTGGTGGCTCTTTAGTTCTCATCCTTATAAAGGAAGACAGCATGTAATAAATGGGGTCTTTGGTTGGCAGTCAGGTTACCACCTGTCCAAGCAAGGACCTTCACTCAAGTCAGGGTAAAAGAGAATCACCCTGAGCTAACCCCCGCTCACGCCCTTGGTGGCTTGGCACGAGCAGTAGACTTAACTTTAGAGTGCCAGGTGTGAAGTATTTGAACCAACACACACAGTAACTTAATGAAAACACTACAAAATGACAAAACACAGGTTTAGAAAAATAGAAAATATTTATCTAAACAAAACAAGACCAAAACGACAAAAATCCACAATACATAAGTCAGGTTATCACTAAAAATGCAAAAACAGCCTTCATGCAATTCTAAACACACACTAACAGGTTAGCGTGAAAATATAACTTGGGTGTGTAAAACATAACACCGCACGGGCGAGTGTGTGTCAAAAGGGGGTTGCGATGTGTCGATTTCACTTACAAGAGAGACCTTGCGTCATTTCTCCTTTCGTCGGGTTGGCGTGCGTCGTTTCTTCTCTCCGCAGGAGAGCGATTCGTCGATCAAGTCAGCACTCTCGGGTCCGGGCAGGCCTTGCGTTGTTTTTAAACGCCCAGCGGTACTTGCGTCAGAAATTGCTGTGCGTTGTTTGTCCAGCCCCGGGCATCGATCTTCGGGTCGCATTGCAGGCGATTGTCAAATTTCAGCCGCGAAGCCAGCGGCGCGTACATTTTTCAGCCGCAGATCGGAGTTGCATTGATCTTTTCCCTGCATGGCGTTCTGTGCGTGGATTTCTTCCTCTTAGGCTGCCAGCTTCTCCTTTCAGGGTCCCATAAACTGGATGGGCACCACTTGGCAGAGTAGGAATCTCTCCAGAGACTCCAGGTGCTGGCAGAGAGAAGTCTTTGCTGTCCTTGGGGCTTCAAACAACAGGTGGCAAGTCCTAAATCAAGCCCTTAGAGATCTTCACACAGTGGAAGGCACACAAAGTCCAGTCTTTGCCCTCTTACTCGGGCCGCAGAAGCAACAGCAGGATAGCTCCACAAAGCATAGTCACAGGCAGGGTAGCTCTTCTTCCTCAGCTCTTCAGCTCTTCTCCAGGCAGAGATTCCTCTTGGTTTCCAGAAGTGTTCTAAAGTTTGTGGTTTGGGGTGCCCTTCTTCTACCCATTTTGGCCTTTGAAGTAGGCCTACTTTAAAAGAAAGTCTCTCTTTTTTGTGAAATTCTGCCTTGCACAGGCCAGGCCCCACACACACCATGGGGTTGGAGACTGCACTGGGTGTCGGCAGGCACAGCCCTTTCAGGTGTGAGTGACCACTGCAGTGGCAGGTCTGAGACATGAATACAGGGCTACTTATGTGGATAGCACAACCAGTGCTGCAGGCCCACTAGTAGCATTTGGTTTACAGGCCCTGGGCACCTCTAGTGCACTTTACTAGGGACGTAGTAGTAAATCAAATATGCCAATCATGAATAAACCAATTAACCATACAATTTAGACAGAGAGCATATGCAGTTTAGCACTGGTTAGCAGTGGTAAAGTGCTCAGAGTTCAAAAGCCAACAGCAACAGGTCAGAACAAATAGGAGGTAGGAAGCAAATAGATTGGGGATGTCCCTGCATAAGCAAAAAAGTCCAACACAGCATAATCTGTTTTAAATGAAGGATCTCTTTTCCTCCAGCTAGTGACCATTCAAAGTGAAATATCACGTGGAAGCCACAGGTGATAAGTGTTAAACAGCACAGTCTCTACAGAAAGGAGCAGCTCTTACTTCTACAAGAGAAGGCATGACCATTACATCCAGCTTTTGACACCCTTTTGGATACATTGTGCCACAACACACACATCATCTGTCTCGCTAGCAATGAGGTAGGGTCCGTTTTCCCACTCAGTGTGCTGTAAGAATATATGGAAAAACCTACCCGAGTAAATTGCAGCTGAGCTTGGCATCTTGGTTCAGTGGTTGGTGGTCCATGACCACAGCAGGTCAGTGGTTCACATTTTAGGCCATTCCTCTTCCTCAACCTTATTTTAAAAGTTACTCTGTGCATTTAGGAACCTACAACAGCTCACATATTGAATTGGAGTGAGTGATCCCTAGGTTATCAATGGCATTTTTCAATAGCCCTATTTCTATCAACCATGCCCCAAAGACATCAGACTCTCAGAGACCTCGAAAGCTAATTTCTGCCTCAGCTAGATCCAAGAACAATGAAACTGAACATCTTGCTTTCAAACATACCTTAGGTGATCAGACTAGAAGAGGCACACATAACTTTTTTGTGAGTATAAAATTGTGTATGGTTTACTTAAACTGATTTTCATCTGGAAGTAGATGGTTAATAAAGTGGTTTTCCAGTGCATCTATAGAAGTTATTATCATTAATTGTTGTAGTTAGCCCCAGTTATTATGCTTTTAGACCTCTTCTCATGTCTGAGACTGTTGGAAATTACAATCTTTTGTGTTGTGTTCCCCTAGACTCTTGCCTTCTTTAGTTAAATTCATTTGTGTTGTCCATAGGAGTTTATCGCTGTTTGCTAAGAGTAAAGTGTTTGTGCTCTCCCATTTAAACATGGTCAAAATTAGCATACACCTCATTGGCACATGTAATTTACTTATAAGTCTCTAGTATATGGGAGGTTTTGGGTACCAGTTGGAGCCCACATGATCTACCCACATGAGCACGCTCTTGGACCCACCCCCTGCTTACGTTGCTTATGTCTTACTCCGGAGCTAGACACAATGTCAGATGCTGGGAAACTGTCTGAGCGTGTCTGCTCAACTGTGCTACCATTGGAATCAGTGTTTTAGCACCTCTAGCAGTGAAATTATGACTTCCAGGCTCAAGTGTGGGCACATAGGGGCATATTTATACTCTGTTTGCACCGAATTAGCATCATTTTTTTTTTTTTACTGTAATTCGATGTAAAACTAACTCCATATTTATACTTTGGTGCTAGACCTGTCTAGCGCCAAATTTATGGAGTTAAAGTCGTTTTTGGGAAGTGGAAACCTACCTTTCCTTAATGAGATGCAAGGTAGGCGTTCCCATGCAAAAATGGTGCACGGGAGGGAGGAGGGGTCAAAAAATTGTGCAAAGCTTGCTTTGCCCCATTTTTTAACACCTGGGTCAGGGCAGGCGTTAGGGGACCTGTGGGCCTATTTCCATGGTGGAACACCATGCAATAAGCTTCCAGGTGCCCTCCCCAGATCCTAGGGACACCCCCACCCACACCAGAGGGACAGAGGAGAATGGGGGACCCCATCCCAGGTAAGTACAGGTAAGTATTTTATTTTTTAAAGTGCCATTGGGGGCTCTGAAATGGGCCCCCCTACATGGCACTGGGTGCATTGGCCATGCCCAGGGGACCCTAGTCCCTTGTGCTGGCCATTGGGGTGGTGGTCATGACTCCTGCCTTTTCAAAGGAAGGATTCATGTGGTATGGATGGTTTTGCATCAGAAAATTACTCTAGAAAGGTTAGAGTCATTTTTTTACTCTAACCTGCCCAACGTCATTTTTTGGTGCAAAAACCCCTTCTTCAATACTGCCAGCCCAACCCGACTAGAGTCATTTTTTTGGCCGCAAGCCTACCCTTTGCACTGGCTTGCACCATTCCATAAATATGGTGCTCGGCTGGTGCACAGAAATGGTGCAAGTAGGTCCTAAACTTTTTGGTGCAAAATGGATTTGGTGCAGTTTTGCACCAAAACGTATAAATCAGGGCCATAGAGTCTTGAAGAGAATGCGATGAAAAGAGACCACGTCCATCTACAGCGCTCATCTGCTTTCTCTATCTTAGCTTGTTATTGGCTTCATTTTGCCACCACTAGTGGAAACCTGTAGGAGAAGCTGTCATCTGTCAGGACTTAGGGGAGGTCTGCGCTCTGGTCGTGGGGAGCTGGGCATCACGTATATCGGAAGTGCCCTTTCCTTGTAACGAAAGCCGGATCAGCAACAAACATAGCTCTCTTTGGAGCCACAAAAGAATACTTGTAGAATGCTCTCCTCAGAATATGCATCAAATTCATTTGAGAGGGATAACTGCTGCAGCTGCTGGTTCTACACCATACTCTCAGATAGTTAAAAAATGAACTGCCCAGGCACGTTTAGCCACAGCGCAAAAGGAAAGAAGCACAGGTCAGAGGGACCCTTTCAGTCCACTCTCACAGGTGTAGATGGTGCAGAGTCTGCAAAGTAGGAGTTAGAGAACAGTGACTCTGAAACTCTCTTCCCAAGGTGGACTCCAATATAAGAAAGATCATGTTTACAACAGCAAGCCAGGAGCTGAGTCTGAGACAAAGTGTTGTAAACCAGGAGGTGGACGAAAGCCTGGGGGGGGGGCACATAATTCCACAGCAGGAGAAATAAGAACAGATTATGGAAGTTATTCCAAAGGAGTACCCACTGTTTGCAAGACAACAAAGGAGCGGTATTGTCTACAGTGTCACATTCTCCCATAGCTTCCCTGGATCCCTTAACAGGAGGGGAGGGTGCTACAACTGCGATGTGGCACCTACGGCGATATCAAGCATGATACTTCCCCACTCCACTGGACATCATCTCGTCAAATGAGTGGTTCTGACTCAACACTTTTGACAAAGCTTGTAAGGCCCCCAAGTCAAGCATCTAATCTGGATCAACAACACCACTTGCAGTGCATGACTTCGGGCCCCAGGCTCATGGGGGATGTCAATTTAGACAATGCTGAGTCACTACAATTTTGGTTGGAGAGAATACTAGTAGAGATTCAAAACCTAAAACAATTTCATGCACAAGTGTTTGCAGTCTTGCATCAGAGGCTGAACAAAATTGAGGAAAATATTATGAAAAAACTGCCTAGACTGCTGTAGATAGAACAAAGTATCTCAGACATTGAAGATCGCTATGTCTCCTGTGACAAGGAAGTAACCAAAAAAAGTTGGTCTTGTGTGAGAACAAACCTGATGAAATGGAGAAGTATTTTAAATGTTCCAACCTGCATTTCATAGGTATTCCAGAATAAGCAGAAAATCTTGGTAACCACTAGAATACTTCGGAGTTGATGGAATCTCTTATCAAAAAATATATTCTTGTGAATGCTCCTTGTGACCACTCCATCATGAGGGCACACCGAGTTCCTACTCACTGGCCCGCCAACCACAAACATCCCCACAGCCTCCTTGACAACTTTGCAGACGATTGCATAAAGGAGTGTATTCTCTCAACTGCTCTTCAGAAAAGATCAGTTATCACGTCCGACAAGGTGCAGTTTTATGTTTTAATGGACATGTCAGATTCAGCAACTTGATGATGCGGGGATGTTCAGTGACTTGCGGGACAATGCAAGGCAGCAGTGGTACAGGCATCAAGTTGTGCAGAAGTCTAAATGAGATGTTTTGTTCAAGGGACAATTTTATTTGTAAATTGCTGGTTGAAGATGCTTAAGGGCTACTGCATACGATTTTGAATTATTTCCAGACTTGTGATAAAAGAGGCAGAGTATTTGCCTTTTTTAAGATGTATAGTAATGATGGTGGCCTATGCATGTTCTGCTACTAGTGTTTTTTTCTCTTTTTCTTGTCTATTTTCTTTTTTTGGAGCGGGAGGAAGGGCTTAACAGTGATGCTAGGTTGCAGTTCCATGGCACCAGTAACAGGAGTCGAGATGACAGGGACAAAGGTGGTCAATTTGTCTTTGCAGGGGTTTTTCTTACATTAGAGGGCAGTAAGGGGTGTGGTCTGAGTGGTGAGGGGGGTAGCACACTTAAAAATAATGATCAGAACTGGGGAGATTAGCAATATAATTATCCAGAGTGCAAGGTCGAGTAGGGAAGTTAGTCCAAGAGGTATTTCAGATCACTGAATTGCCTCTAATGTCAAGATAATTCCATATAATGCCAGTGGGATTTTAAACAAGAAGAAAATTGGAGCCATGATGAATTGGTTGTCTTCATTTAGCCCCAAAGTAGTTTTCTCTCAAGAGACACATCTAAAAGTAATATTCCAGAGCCCTTTATTTCTAAGAAATATTCCTGTGCATATTTTGTGTCAGCTGGGGTAGCAATGAGGAGTGTGGTGATTTACATGTTGAGATATATTCATTAAAATGGTTAGGAATGTAATGAGGGCTGAAAGTGGGAGATGAATAAAGGTCTTAGCCCAGGATTTTGCCATAAATCTCATGAATTATTATGGTCCGATTTCCGGTGATGTGGAATCGTTGACAACTTTTCATAATTGTTAGAAATGGGGTCTTTGGTTGGCAGTCAGGTTACCCCCTGTCCAAGCAAGGACCCTCACTCTAGTCAGGGTAAGTCACACACAATCCAAATTATCCTGTGCCCACCCTCTGGTAGCTTGGCACTGAGCAGTCAGGCTTAACTTAGAAGGCAATGTGTAAAGTATTTGTGCAATAAATTATACAATAACACAATATAGCACCACCAAAATACACCAGACAGTGTTTAGAAAAATATATAATATTTATCTGGGTATTTGGAGGTCAAAACGATAAAAGATGCATTATGAATTTGTAGAGATATCACTGAAAAGTGATAAAAAGTGTCTTAAGTCTTTAAGAAGCAAACAAAGTCTCTTTCAAGCACAAAGTACCTGGTTTGGAGTGGAAAATCTCCGCAAAGGGCCGCAGAGGAGGAGATACGTGGAAAAATGGTGTGTGTGTCGGTTTTGCCCCTTCACACACGGACTTGTGTCGTTATTTTTCATGCCGGGAAGTCGTGCATCGTTTTTCTGCACGCGCACAGTCTCCTTCTGTGGTTCGCGGGATTACCAGATGTCCCGGGGTCTGTGCGTGGAATCCTAAGCTTGTTATCCAGCTGCGCCTTGTTCCGGTGGGCTGTGCGTGGAATCTTCTCCCTCACGGCAGGCGTCGCGTCGATTTCCTCTCTGAAGTTGGGCGGCGTTGTCCAGGTGAGGCCGTGCGTCGAAGTTCCGGTCGCACCGCAGGCGTTGCGTGGAGCGGCGTCTTTCCGGATCGGCGTGCGGTGAATTTCTCACCATGGAACAAGCTGTGCGTCTAATTTTTCGGCGCACACGGCGTCCAGTTGAAAGAAAGAAGTCTTTTTGGTCCTGAGACTTCAGGAAACAGGAGGCAAGATCTATCCAAGCCCTTGGAGAGCACTTTTACAGCCAGACAGGAGTTCATAAAGGCAGCAGGCCAACAGCAAGGCAGCAGTCCTTTGTAGAAAGCAGTCAGGTGAGTCCTTTGAGCAGCCAGGCAGTTCTTCTTGGCAGGATGTAGGTTCTGGTTCAGGTTTCTTCTCCAGCAAGTGTCAGAGGTGGTAGGGCAGAGGCCCTGTTTTATACCCAAATGTGCCTTTGAAGTGGGGAGACTTCAAAGAGTGGCTAAGAAGTGCACCAGGTCCACTTTCAGTTCAATCCTGTCTGCCAGGGTCCCAGCAGGCGGTGTGGCAGTCTTTTGTGTGAGAGCAGGCCCTCCACCCTCCCAGCCCAGGAAGACCTATTCAAAATGCAGATGTATGCAAGTGAGGCTGAGTACACTGTGTTTGGGGTGTGTCTGAGTGAATGCACAAGGAGCTGTCAACTAAACCCAGGCAGACGTGGATTGTAAGGCACAGAAAGATTTAAGTGCAAAGAAATGCTCACTTTCTAAAAGTGGCATTTCTAGAATAGTAATATTAAATCCAACTTCACCAGTCAGCAGGATTTTGTATTACCATTCTGGCCATACTAAGTATGACCTTCCTACTCCTTTCAGATCAGCAGCTACCACTTCAATGATGTGTAGGGCAGCCCCAATGTTAGCCTATGAAGGGAGCAGGCCTCACAGTAGTGTAAAAACGAATTTAGGAATTTTACACTACCAGGACATGTAAACTACACAGGTACATGTCCTGCCTTTTACCCACACAGCAGCCTGCTCTAAGGGTTACCTAGGGCACACATTAGAGGTGACTTATATAAAGAAAAAGGGGAGTTTTAGGCTTGGCAAGTACTTTTAAATGCCAAGTCGAGGTGACTGTGAAACTGCACACACAGGCCTTGCAATGGCAGGCCTGCGACAAGGTAAAGGGGCTACTTAAGTGGGTGGCACAACCAGTGCTGCAGACCCACTAGTAGCATTTAATCTACAGGCCCTAGGCACATACAGTGCACATTACTAGGGACTTATAAGTAAATTAAATAGTCCAATCAGGTATGATCCAAAGTTACCATGTTTAAAGGGAGAGAGCATATGCACTTTAGCACTGGTTAGCAGTGGTAAAGTGTGCAAAGTCTAAAAGCCAATAAAGACAGAGTCCAAAAAGTGGAGGGAGACAGGCAAAAAGTTAGGGGTGACCACCCTAAGGCATGTCAGGTCTAACAATAATCTTGCTGTGGGTGCAGAAGGGACTAGGGCTTTTGGGGGTGACTTTAATTTCATTCAAGAATATAAATACTTTCAATAGGGCCAAAAATCAATTAAAGCCAAAAACAGCAAGGGCTCTTGCTACCATGAAGCAGGATTTTAAAATTAGATTATCCTTGGCATTTAGATCACCCGGGTTTGGGACTGTTTAGTTGTTTTTCATGCCAATTCAACACTGTGTCACACTAGATTTCTTTAGATGACTCAGGCAATTAGATGCTGTACAACAGATATCTGGGCAAATGGCTTCTCTGACCACTCTATAGTATCTGTCCACCTCGATTAAAAAATCCTGAAAAGAGAGAGACTAAGGTGTCAGTTTTATAAGTCTCTATTGGTAGAATAGGTTTGATTGGAGGAAACAAGAATTTTTATGAAGGAATTTTATTGAGATAAATCTCAATTCGACCTCTGACTTTGTAGTATGCAAGGCTTTTAAGGCCAACTTTTGAGGATGTGTCACAGCATACAAGTCTAGTGGAAATAAGGTATGCTCTGCTAGGACATAGGAGTTACAAGCAGCAGTAAATGTAACTGCAGATGCTTAGGTAAGGGCAGAGTGTAGGACTGGATTAAAAAAAAAGCTCGCTAATGCCAAGCAGACCCTAGGAGATAGCTTTTTGTTTGAGAAGATAGATAATCATAAACATTTCAGCAGCATATATTTGAGGAAAATTGGCAAATTCTTCACCTGGTCTATGAGCAAGACTCACGGCGTATTAGTCAGATTGAGGGCCCTGATACTCGTACTCTGGTAACAGATAATAATGAAATCACAGAGGTATTTCTGCAACACTACAGGAACATATATGAGAGAGCATACTCAGTTTCTGTGTCCAGTTTGGAACAATATTTTAGCTCAACACAACTCCTCCGAATGTCGATATGATGCTAGAGAAAACATTGGTTTTGAAGGTGGAAACAGCACTTCAAAGAAGCCTGACATCGAAGTTTGTGGGAATGATGGCTACCAAACGAGGTTTCTGACATATTTGCAAATGACTTGCTTCTGTTTCTTAACAATCTATTAAACTTAATTAGGGAAGATGGGGAATATTCTATTGTCATTTAAATAATCTATCATAGTCCGTTTTCTTAAAAAGATAAATCCCTCATAACTGTTAATTTATACTGGCCAATAAGTCTTCTAAATGCTGATGATAAATTGTTTACTAAGGTATGGCATCTCAAATTATTTCCTTAGGTCAAACATTGATACATAAAGATTAGACTTTTTCTTACCAAATAGGCTTATGGCTGCAAACAAACATTTCTTGATTCAAGTAATAGATTATTTTTCCATCAATCAAGTGAGAGCAGTGATAGTGATGATGGACGCTGAAAAGGCTTTTGACTCAGTTAATTGCGAGGCTCTATTTTTTATTTTGGGGAAATTTGGTTTCCCCAGTCAACTTATTAAAATCCTTTGGAATCTATATCAAGATGTGCAGGATAGAATTATTATCAATTCAAAGGTAGGAGGGTCAGTGAAAATTAATAGCGGTACCTGACAGGGTTGCACTATCTTACCTATTCTTTTTACTTTTTTGATTGAACCCTGGCAACTCCGGCGACGCTGGCTGCCACACCGCACTTTATTTTTGTACTTTGACAAAACTTATTGATCTTGTGTAGGTGAAACCACTTGTTATTGTACCACTACCAACTCAACTGAATAGCGTCTACATGCTCCACGATTATCAGAGAAATCGTAGGGTGGAGTTTGAGGACACTAATATCATATAGGGTCACAAAAATTATCAGTATTAAAGCCTTCCAGAAGTTTATGATTTTTTTAAGGCAACGTTATAACTACCACCTGGCCCATTATCTCACACACAATAATATAATCAACAGAAGCAAGCACAGAAAACATCCCTGGAATTCCCCAACTAACAAATCCTTGCCTTTCTTGTTATCGCAGCCTAACACTTTACCATGAAGCCTATACATAAAACAACATTAGCTGATTAGAAAAAAACGAGTTCGAGCTAATCTACTAAGTCATTTCTGCGCTGTTTCGAAGGAACGTACATTTCTGAAACGAAATAAGGGAGGAATAGAAATTGTTGCCAAAGAACGAACAAACAAAAAAAACAGCATCTAGGTCAGTTGAACTAACTAGGTCTTACCTGCACATCATAATTCATGGCAGTATTTCAATGAAAATGGAATGGTCCGTAGGGGCCCCAGCTGCAGAAATATATTTAATGATTTGTGACACACTTATTCATCACACAGAGATCGCGGTGTCCTCTTTTTCATGGTTTCTGCTTATTCTCTCTGTCGGAGATTTCTTAGCATTTATTTATAGACTACTTTTTAGTATGCTTGCAGTGTGCTTATATAACGAGTATTTGAGTCCCTAAAGCATGACATGCAAAGTAGTTTGCTGGGAAAATACATTCTATAAGGCAAATGCACTAATGCTACAACATTTTATACTATATTATATTATATTATATTATCTTATCTGAAAAAGCAGTTAGAACATATCATACACTACAAATTACATGACTTTACCATCTTAAAAAATTAACTTACTGAGATGTTTTCGCCTCTTTATAAAGATAGTGCCTGGAGTGAGAAAGGTAGCTGTTCATGAAACTATATCAATTGCAGAAACACAGTGCAACAAAGTGAGCAGAAACAACCACAGTTCTTCTTAACAAGTGAAGTGCACAAGTGATGTGCTAGTACCCATAATGCTAAATGATATTCGGCTACATTTTCTACTACGCATAGGTTGGAAATATTTTAGAGCGGTGACAAAGCGTATATGAACAACATTTAAAAAAAATACAACACAAAACAAAGAATATAAATGTGTATAAATGTGAAAGTAAACTTTATGGAGGTTAACAATAGGATATGAATGTGACAGTTTGTGTTGTGCGTGTCACATGATGATATTCAGTGAAATACCAATAGCAGACACATCCGAAAAAACTTAAAGTGGTCCCCGTTCCTCTTAGAGACGGACATTCCTGGACTTTGATAACAAAACCTTTATTGATTGAAATATGACATTTCAATTTTATTTTCTTAGAGTCAGAGGGCACCTTTCTGGCTTTGTCTTTGTTTGCATGCTTTATTTCTATTACATGGAAAATCAGGTTTCAATTGTGTCCAGTTCCTGGATACCTTCGGCCCAAGTCATCTTTCAATGACCTTGTCGTCTGGTATGTCAGACACTTTTTTTTTCAAATCAAATGCTCGTTTTTTAATATAGTCCAATGTTTCTGTAAGATGACGTATTAGCTTCCAAGATAAATGTTGTAATCATGCATATTGGTCCTTCTTTGTTTGGACATTTCAGTTTTTTTAAATACAATTATTTTACCTCGTCACAGTTGTTTTGAAGTACTATTTTCGGACATCTTCCCATCGTGAACTTAGATGGGGCTTCTGTTTGTTATCTCAAAAGCTGCATCTGTGCTGCAATGTTACTTTATTCATATTAATTCCCCATATGGGATACTTCACTTTAACTTCTTTGGATGAATTTTGTTTCAGTAATTCTTCACTTTACTTGGGCCCCATTTAATATTTATATTTTTATGTAAGAACAGTACATAAACACATCTTTTATTTATCAAAAGGTATTTGCCAAATTAAAACTTTCATATTTTTGCTTCATGCATGCTCTCACCTCCCCTAAAAGAAAAGCAAACATCACAAGACTGTCCCTAATGGCTCACACCGTTGACAGGGAAAATAGGCTAAACATGGTCCCCGCCTAACAATCAACCAAAAGTAATACATTGTAAAGTTTTACTTTATCAAAATGCCTTATTGATAGCAAGTCAACATGGAAAGAAACTTGAAGACTATTTAAAAAATGAAGCACAGCAGATCTGTTAGCTAGGCTGCTTACTATGCAATGAAACAGAGTGTATTAGTCTAGCACAGAAGTTATGTATTTATTTTAACTGTAGCTGTAATAATTTGGGTTAATAATATTGGAAGTCTGTATTACTGTCAAGTCAATAAACACATTTTTTTAGGTCACAACACAGTTCAAAGAGAATCTCTGCTCTAAGTTTAGTAGTGATAGCATAAGAAGTAGGCATTTCCACCAAGAAATATGTGTATAGTTTGAGCAATATCAAACAAGTTTAAATAATACAATAATGTTGAACTTCACTTTCTCTGCAGTGTCATTACCACACTTTTGCCTTCATTCTCCTGTTTTCTCAGTCCAATTGTGTTGGCTTTTATGACTCTGTGCACTGCTGACTAGTGCTAAAGCGCTTGTGCTCTCTCCGTTAAACATGGTGACATTGGCTTACACCCAAATGGCACATTTAATTTACTTGTAAGTGCCTAGTAAAGTGGTACTGCAGGTACCCAGGGCCTATAAATTAAATGTGTCTAGTAGGCCTGCAGCACTTACTGTGGCATCCACTCCACTTACATAGCCTTTCTAAACCTGATTCAGGCCTGCCATTGTAGGCTGTGTGTGCATTTTTAAAGTTCCATTTCAACCTGGCAAAACTTTTGCCAGGCCTAAACATACCTTTTTAATAGATTTAGGTCTCCCCTAGGATAGGCCCTAAACATCCCACAGGGCAAGGTGCATTGATTTTAACATGCCGTCATAGTAAAAAAACGCCTAAATGTGTTTTTCACTACTGCAAGGTCTAACTCTCACATCAAATAACACTGGTTTGCCTTATTACATGTAATACGTTATGCCCTTTGATTGACAATAGGTAGGAAAGTCATGTTTGGTGTCTGAGGAACTGTGATGTACTGGTAAAGTTGGATTTTAAGTCACAATGCTAAAAATTCCACTTTTAGAAAGTTGGCTTTTTCTTGCCCTAACCATGTGATGACTGTAGCCACATGACCAGGTGGACTTTTTTATATTCTTCTCAGACACTATTACAATAGAGTGTGTGTTGGCAGGATGGGCTGCCTCTGGCAGGATGAGGCAGAAGAGCTGTCACCTGCCACATTTGCATTCAAAGGAGACTGGCCCAATTCACACACACAGTACTTCACAGTAGCCTATTGTGCCCCCAGATAGTCTGGAAATATGGCAGGGAGGCAGGAAATTCCACATACCTCTGTAGGAGGAAACTCAAGTAGCTTCCAACACTTCAATGTGGCACCTTCAGATCCACTCCTCAGTAGACTCTTGTATACCACAGAAGTCGGCTGCCTTGAAGCTTAAGGCCTTCCTCGCTAGCTGAGAAGGAAGACTCGACCTGCACCCTTCATCCCATGCTGAAGTGACTCCAAGGGTTATGTCCTGCTTGGAGCTACAGGGACATAACAAGCTCCAGTGGTCTCTCTGCAACTGCCCAGCTGACCTGCTGCAACTAGACATACCTGAACCTGTAACTGAACCAACCTGAGCCCTGCTGGCCTCTCGAGTGAGTTTCTGATCCCCAAGAGGTGCCCACCAAGCCCTGGACCCTTGATGTGGCCTCAGTTGAACTCCTTCTCAAAGAAAAGAAGAGTTCCTTATGTTTTGGGGTCTTCATGACCACAAAAGGGGCCATTTGGGTCAAGATCTTGACACCAGCCTATGTGAAAATCCAATGAACCTGACTCTTCATGCAAAAGTGACTGCCAATGACAACTGACAAAGGGAGATCAGCACTTCTCGAGACAGCATTGACAGCCTGAGGTGACCCCCAATGCTAATCTCCAGAGCTACCCACCCACAATGTTCTCCCTGTTCCTCACAGCCTCCTCCACCATGGATGGAATTCTTTGTGCCAGACTTTAAAAGGCAACTATTGCAGGAGGGCTAACCTGGTCTCTGTATGTGGTCCATGCTCCATCTTTGTCAGGCTGAACTTGTGACTTGCACAACCAGATAAATGCAAGTGACGTTTCTTACTTTTAGGGGCTATACTAACCTTAAATCTGTGAAACTGAATATCTCCAGTGCTACTGATTGGATGTATGTTGGTTTGGTGTCAAATAATGTATTACATTTGACTATTTTTCTAAATTGGTGTGGAATTTTCTTATGCATGTTTTCACTTTATTGCTGTTCGTGTGCTGCACAAATACTTTACACATTTCCTCTTAGTTAAGCATGACTACTTTTGTGCCAAGCTACCAGACGGTTAAGCACGGTTTAATTTTGTAACGTTTTGACAAAGACTGTGACTGTTGTCTGAGATGGGGTCACATCCCCCCTTAACCAACAACCCAATACCACACAAATAACATTACCAAACCAGTTTAGAGAAATAGATTAAAAAAATAAAAAATAAAAAAAAGCTAATAAATCAGATAAGGGGACCCAAAGATGTACATTTTTTAAGTTTTAGAGCAAAGGCATCAGGAAAATACAAACTGGCAACGGAAAGTCACAGCTTGTGCTTGACAGTGAGAGTGTCACAGTTTCAGGTTCATCCAAGACAGAGCAGACATCAAGTAAATGGGTCACAGCAGTCAAAATTTTTACCTTTTGAGTTATACTTGTTTTTTGTAGTTTTCTTTAGTGCCTGATGAGTCACAGGTTATAGTTAACTGACTTAACTATAATTGATATATTTCAGTTGTTTTTTAGATTTTTTAAAGTTAGATCTTGTCTCATTGCAACACCTAACTATAATATCACTTACTTAAACCTTTGTCTTTCCATTAAATGTCTGTTTTTCATCATATTCTAAGTTAAACGTGTGCCCAAATGTCCAGAAGTGCCCATCTTCCTTCCTCCACGGGACAAGACTTTAGCTTATGCACAGTGGGACTTGTCCGCAGGTTTTGCCTCATGGAGGGAGTTCTGCCCAACCATCCACTAGCACACAATCCCTGCTGTGCATTGTAAAATGGGGATTGGCCACTGAGCCTTTGCCTAATCTCCAAGGGTGTCCCTCTGTGGCTTCCCAACCACCACTGCACACAAAGTGCATAGCGAGAATTGCCTACAGGCCTTAGCAACACAGCCACTCCCTGAGGACAACCCTGCTTGTGCAGCCAGCCCCTACTGTACACAAAGCTTGTCTACCAAAACCTTTTTCTATTTTACAATTCGGAAGATGTTAAACATATTAGAAGATGGATAGGATGAGTAAACAGATGTGAAAAGTGGTTGTCAGGAATTGGGTTTCTGGTTGCCACAGGTATGAACCCTGTCCAAGCAGGAACCATAATCCTAGTCAGAGTAAATCACAAACACATCCTAAATGAACCCATGCTCTCCCTTTGGTAGCCTGGTACAGAGCAGTCAGGCTTAATTTCAGTGAAATACCACGCAAAGAGATATCACACCTAGTTAGAATAATGGGACAGAATTTAATAAATATAAAAAGATCAAAACAGCAAAAATACAAAAAGTAGAACCAGGGTTATGAGTTTTTAAAGAAGAAAATGCAGTGTAGTGCCTAAAGGCAAAAGGCACCAACCGCGGCTTTCTAGTCATGCAGGACTGTGTCAAATTCATTAATTAAAGTCTACCACTATATGGCACAGGTAGGATACAGTTCCAAGTTAGTTTTGCTGAAGTTTTAAATTTTTAAGAATTGTGCCAAGGTTTGTTCATGGGGAAGAAGTTCTCTGGCCGGAAGGAGAGCATGGCTGGCGATGGTCGGCAGACGTGAAGAGCCAGCCCGGTGTCACGGACGAGCGGGCCGGGGCCTTGTGGTCATGAGTGGCAATATTTGCCGCATGAAGAGGCAAACGTACGGCCACTCAAACTGGATTTCTGAGCGAGTGATGAGGTCCCGGAGCAAACTGGCCTGTTCTTGTTAATGAAGATCCCATAGGTTCGACCTGAAGTCCACATCCGAGGCCCCAGGACCTGAGAGGTGCCCCTTGGGAGTTGGGAGCTCATTGAAGATGAGTCCATGAACTGTGGGGAGCATGTTATATCCGTGAGCCTGTGATCAGGAGGCCAGCAAGCTAGCCCTTGGAGTCACTCTGGGGTCTTGGGCTAAAGATGGTTTCCAGGTCCAGTCTTCCTCTCCAAACAAGAGGGCATTAGGTTAGCGCAGCAAGGCAGCAGCTCTTTCAGAGTGGTATTCCTTTCAGCAGCACAGCACTCCTCCCCTCAGAGTATCCACATTTCTAGAAGTGTACTGAAGTGTTGGTGTCAGAGGTCTAGTACTTAAAGGAGTTCGAAGCGCACAGAGGTCCTCCTTTCCTTCCCTGGCTCCAGACTCACTACAAGGGGTGTATATAGCCCATTGAGTGGGGACAATATATAGCCTATTCAGTTGTGTCAGCTTCTCCCTCCCATCTTGCCCAGGATGGCCCATCAGACTGTGTCACACCTAAGCTCCCTTTGTGTGTGGCCAAATAGAGTGAATGCACAAAGCCCAGCTTTTACCCACCCCAGATGTGTATTCAGAGGCAGGCAGCAGGCACCAAATGGCTAGAGGAAGAAAATGCCAACTTTCTAAAAGTGGCATTTTCAGAACTGTAATATGAAATCTCACTTCACCTAAGCTGTGATTTTAAATTGTGAGTCCAGAGACACCAAACTCGAAAAGCATATCTCTTTCAGTTTGTGAATTACACTTATAAAATGTAATAAGGTAATCCCAGAGTTATCCTATGGGTGAGATAGACCTTGCTATAGTGAAAAACTACTTTGGGTGTTTTTCACTATCAGGACATGCAAAACCTAAAAGTACATGTCCTGCCTTTTACGTGCATTGCACCTGCCCTCTGGGTTGTCCAGGGGCTGCATTAGGAGTGACATATGTATTAAAAGGGAATGTTTACAGCTGACAAAGGGTTATTTTCCCAGGTCCACATGGTAACGTAAAACTGCACACACAGGTTCTGCAATGGCAAGCCTAAGACATGATTACAGGGCTACTTAAGTGAGTGGCACAATCAGTGGTGTAGGCCCACAAATAGCCTGTAATTTACAGGCCCTAGGCACCTGTAGTGCACTTCACTAATTAATAATAAGTAAATTATATATGCCAGTTCAGTTTATGGCAATGTTGTCAAGTTTTAGGGTAGGGAGCCTAAGCACTTTAACACTGGTTAGCAGTGGTAAAGAGCGCAGAATGCTGAAGAGAATAAAAACAAGGTCAGAAAACTGGAGGAGGTTTGCAAAACGTTGGGGGGAAGACCAACTTAAGTCTGTCACGTCTAACACCATACTCATGCAGACATCTCCCTCGTTAACTATTTTCAGAATGTCTACAAATATATAATGCCTCAACTCCTTTGCTGCTGAGCCTTTTCCCCCTCCTGTGCTAAGCCGTTTTTTGGCTATTTACGGTAGTTTGCCCTTACGTCCCTATAACTTTTTGTCCACATAAGCTATCCACACCAAATTGTTGTCCTGTTTTCCAACATTCTGGGGAATCTAAAGGTACCCAGGGTTTGCGGAGTCCCCTGGAGGAGACTGAGAAATTAGACACAATTTAGCCAATTTTTTTTTGGGGGGGCTGAAATGTAGGAAAAGGTGCTGCAGATGAAATCATCTGTTTTTTTCCCTGCAAATGACATCAATGGAGGGGTGCCCAGCTTTCAGGAACAGGCAAACTTGAATCAGAACACTACATTTTTCAACACAGTTTTGGCATTTTACTGGGATATAGCCCATTTTTCCTAATTTTGTCTTTTTAACCTCCTTTCAGTTAGTAGTAGAAATGAGTGTAAAATCGATGGTGGATCCCTAAAAGATAAACATTTGTGAAAAGTAGACATAATTCTAAATTCAGCAAGGGGTCATTTGTGTAGATCCTTCAAAGTTTTCCTATAGAAAATAGCAGTTAAAATAAAGCAAAAAGTGATGTTGAGTAAAAAAAAAAAGTAATTTGTGTCTACATTTTCATCTGTAACTACTACTAACTATGGAAGATTTGATTTTCAAAAGCAATATACCGTTGAATCCGCTGGACCCATCAGCTGTGGATTTTGGGCTCTAGCTCAGCCAGCACATAGGGAAACCTAGCAGACCTGTACACTTTAAAAAACTAGACACCTAGGGACATCCAGGATGGGGTGACTTGTGGGGCTCTGTCACCCAGAATCCTTTTCAAACCTCAAAATCTGTCTAAAAACACATTTTCCTCACATTTCTGTGTTGCAAAGTTATGAAAGCTCTCTTCCACCCAGAATTCCCCAAAGTGTTCCCATAAAAATGGTACCTCACTTGTGTAGGTAGGCCTGCTACCCATCACAGGAAACACCCAAAAGCACAACGAGGACACATCACATTTTTCCACTGAAAACTGACTTGTTTTTTTCAACGTGCCTAGCTGTGGATTTTGGGCACTACCTCAGTGGTAACTAGGGAAATCTAGCGCACCTGTACATTTTATAAAACTAGACATGTATGGGTATCCAGGGTGGGCTGACTTGCGTGGCTCTCCCCAAGGGTTTTTACCCAGAAGCCCTTGCAAACCTCAAATGATGAGAAGAAAAAAAATAAACTTTTCCTCACATTTCTGTGATGGAAATATCTGGAAACTGTGGGGGTTCACAAAATTCCTACCACCCGGCATTCACTCAAGTCTTTCTATGAAAATGGTACCTCACTTGTGTGGGTAGACCTAGTGCCCGCGACAGGAAATGGCCCAAAACACAACATTTATGCAGCAGATTTTTCCACTGAAAACTGACCCTGTTTTTCCAATGTAGTTTGCTCTAGATTTTGGACCCTACCTGAGCCAGCACCTAGAGTAGTATAGTCAACCTGTACATCTTTTAAAACTAAACACCCAGGGGAATCAAGGACAGTGTGACTTGTGTGGATTCCATTAGGTTTTCATACCTACATTGCCCTGCAAACCTCACACATTTCCTGAAATCACCCATTTTCCTTACATTTCTGTGTTGGAAACTTCCGGAATCTGCAGGAATTCACAATATTCCTACCACCCAGCATTGCCCCACATGTGGCAATAAAAATGCTGTCCCACCTGTGTAGCTGGGCCTAGTGTCACAACAGGAACGGTTCAAACCAAGGACCATGGGAGTGCTTGCATGGAGACACCTATTGACCTCAGTTGGATCCGTTCCTGACACTGGCACTAGGCCCAGCCACACAAGTGCAGCAGAGTTGTTATCAGCACAGGTGGGGCAATGTTGGGTGGTAGGAATTCTGTGGATTCCTGCATATTCCGGATGTCTCCATCACAGAAATGGAGGGAAAATACGTTACTTCAGGCAAAGTCAGAGTTTTGCAGGCCATTGTGTGTAAGAAAATTGTGTGGGGTGAACCTAAATAACACCACCCTGGACTTTCACAGATGTCTACTTTTCAAAAGTGACTGGCTCTGGTAGTTTTTTCCAGGTAGCAGCCTACCCAGGCCCAAAAAGTGCAGCTGCTCATCATTGCATGTGGAACGATATTGGGAGCTAGCCAAGCTCTGCTGGCCCAAATGTGAAATCAACACCCAAAAGAGTCAACTCTCCTTTTGCTTGTTTTTGGATGAGATGCTTTAGTCAAAAGGTTGGGCAGAAACGCTGTACCCATTTTGGAGGTGTTGGGGACATTGCCATGCCTATTCTGGGCAGCCCCCACCCCTTATAGCCCCTGCAGGATAGTAGGCTTTCTGCCCCCCCAGGGGGCAGATCAAGGGCTATTACCCCCATAGCTGTGACCATTTATTTGAGAGTGGGGCATTGCCATGCCCATACTGGGCAGCCCAACCCCTGCACTTATAAAATAAATAAAAATAAATAATCCCTGGGGCCTAATAGGCCTTCCCCTGGGGGCAGATCAGAGGCTACTACTCCCAATGGGCTGCCAAGGAGGGATAGAAAGACTATGCCCATTTCTTTGGGGGGTGGCGGCACTGACAGGGCCATCCTACACTAAAAATAAAAATAATCCTGGTGTGCTATTGGGCTTTCTGCCCCCAGTAGAGGCAGAAAGACTGTGCCCATTTTCTTTGGGATGGGGACATTGACAAGGACATCATGGCCTGCCGCCACTCCTGCAATAATTAAATAAAACATCGCTGGTGTCCAAGTGGGTTTTCTGCCCACTAGGGGGGCAGAAAGACTGCCCACTATTGTTTGAGGTGCAGGCATTAATAGGGCCATCATGGACCACCCCCACGATAACTAAACAAAAAAATCCCTGGTAGCCTAGTGGGTTTTCTGCCCTGATTTAGCTTTCTCGAGGACTAACCATCATTTCTATGACAAAAGAAAGATTTTAATTCTTGATTTACTCTAGTATCTGTGTGGGAAATTCATTCAGTTTTGAAGCTTTGATTCCATCCAGGTATCTTCTAGGTGTGCCACTCTTATGCCATAAATACAGAAATTTAGTGCTTTTGTTGTTCATTAGAAAAGTGTGGTGAACAACCAGTAAATCACTGGTGAATCAACTGACAGGCTGCTGCTGTTTTTTTAACTACATGTTTTAGTTGGAATATCAGCACTCACATAGCTGAGGAAGATCATATGAACTAATAGAATTTGTGATCTAATTTTAGCTTTTGGAGAACCTTTCATCACTTCTATGGCAAAGTCATGTGAGAGGTTTCTCCTTAAACATGGTTCCTTAAATCACAGCAAAGAATGAGCATTTTTATAGAGTAAATTCACCTTAGAACATAACACGTTTCTAAAATTAGTATGGCACCACCAATATATTATTTATATTGATGAGCAAGATATGGTTCAGAGTGTGATATCTTAGAAACTGACTCCTCTGTATGTTGTGGTGGGCTAGTAGCTCATCAAAGGGAAGGGGCGTAGCTGCGGGGGGTGTTTGGGGTGTTACACCTCCCCCAATAAATGGAAGTTCTTGTAAAAAGTTCGGTACAGGTGCTTTCAGTCGGATACAGTGAGGTTTCTTTCAGATTTCACCCAGACTTTTTACAAAAACACATACAAAAATGCACATATGCTTTCTCACTCTGCTTTGAAAGTCTTAATTTTTTTTTGTTATTTTACAAAATATTGTGTTTTTCTTCCCTTTTGGTACCCCTTCCAATTTGAAATTGTCTCTCTTTCCACTGCCCCCCCCAAGTCCTCTCATGTGCCCTGCTTGTCGTATATGAAATTCTAAAAGTATATGATAGTGTGATACTTGGGAAATCTGAAGTTACCCCCTCCCATCTTACTGACCAAGCTGCACCCCGTCGAAGGACATCAGGTGGCCTTAGGCTGTTAAGCCCACCTTGAGACAGATATGTAGTGCAATGGATTTTAGTGAGCCTCTGGTTAGTGGTGAGCCCAACAGGGGAGCCCAACAGCATACGAGAGCACTGAAATTGTGATGCACAAGCTTCTATAGAAGCATTAAGGTGCAACTCAACGTATGCATGGGAATGAGGGAGTTTTATTCTTGGTTGTATGAAAAAGCCATAGAATTTGCACCCGAGGGTCTGGCTAGAGGCAGCGTAGTCTAGATGGTGCTCAGCGAGTCATCATTTTACCCAGTGTTGCCGCGCTGATAAGAAATAGTGTTTGTAACTAGGGGCATATAGCCCGTCTCTATTCATGACAGAATGGACAGCACAATTCTGTGACCACAGTTTTTCTATACTAAATTCCCCAGTAAGGAGTCCAATGTTTAGAAGAATGTGACTGGCTGTCTGAGGGGGGGGAAATAATTTAATTGTCAAGAGAGCACAACCATTTGGAGAGGGCTATTCTGGCAACAAAAGAGGGCTTTTCTATGAATACAAGAGGAAGGGTCCTCCAGAACATGACCTTACTGCAGATTGCCACTGCTCTAGTGACATTGCCAGCTAATAAGTCCCTTTTGTTGCTTCAAGGTATCAGGATATGTGGGGCTGCCAAGAGAATGCCCCCACTCCTAGCATAAACTTCATGCTCCGCCATTCCTAGTCAGAAAATACACATGCATGATTTTTGCCAGGTGGCACAAAGGCCAGGAACTTCACTGAAACTGCTGTGGATATGAGCAATCTTGATGTGATCTTCCACGGCATCACAGATATACAATCCCCTAGCAGTACACCCCAATAGATGTCCCTTAGATGCAAATGGATATCTACAGGTTTCACTGCTAGAGGTAAGAGGAGGGGGGACAAGGGTCAGCCCTGTTTAGTGCCCCTATAGATTTGTATCACTTCCTAAACCAGCCAGTCCTTCCAAACCTGTGTGCCTGGCAGGAGATAAAAGTGAATCATGCCAATAAGGCATCTACACAGTCCATACCATTTAAGCAGATTAAAAAGATAAGGCCAACTCAGGGAATCAAATGTCTTTCCCTGGTCAATGACCATGCAAGCCACTCTGGGCCAACATCCCATGCCCGCCTCCGTAAATATTGAGCAAAGTACCAACAGCAGTATTAGCAGAAACAGATACTTTGCCAACACATTTCTCAAAATTTTATATCTGTTTTTCAGAAGCGTCAGAGGCCTATATAAAGTCATGTCCGATACGTCCATGCCTAATTTTGAAATGGAGATAAGCAGGCCCTCTCTAAGGGATAATGGGAGTAAGTCATCCTGCATCAAAGCCTCATGTATCTGCTCCAGCAGTGCGGACAGGACTTCGATAAAACTCTGGAGGAAGTCCTTCTGGTCAGGGATCTTCTTTCTATTTAAATACCATATCACCTCCTTGTTTTCAGCAGTTGAAATGGGGTGATCAGGTTCTTAGCACTGCTCTGGACTGCATTGAGGCAAAGGAGCATTGGCCAGGAAGGCTGACATCACCTCCTGTAGAAGAGTATGAACAAAAGCATAAAGGTTTGTGTAGTGATTAACAAAAACGTTGTGTATGTCTGCCTAGGTGTGCATAAATGCATATATCTTGAGTAGGCTAAATGGAAATTATGGTCAGTTAAAGTTGCTACTGCTTTATAAGCCATGTGAGAAGGATGTCAGATTTGTCAGCCTCTGTGTTTTCTCACTGGGCGTGTCACAACATTAATGCAAAAGACTGTTCAAGCAGTGACAAATGTTTCACTTGGGCTTCCACGAGCACCTGCTGGTGGCCAGCATTGCTAACCACCTGACTCTCCAGCTGCAGCACAGACTTCCAGCTAGTCTGTAGATCTGTATCAAGTATGCACTCATTGTGCCATTCACATTTGACTGTTGTGATGCAAAGTCCACTGATCAGGATTTTAAATACATCCCATTCTAGTACCCAAGTAGAGGCTGTGTATTTTGATTAATGTCCAAGTAGACTCCATCTTTGTCACGGGCAGAATGGAACACCCAGTCCTCCAGTAGCAAGGCCTAAGCTGCAATACACGTATAGATGGGTGCAGAATCCTACCTTACTCCGGCAACTAAGGGGTTATGGTGAGAGACTCTTCTGCCTCAATGGTCAGGCAGTCGAACAGTGAACTTATTGAAGCAGTACAGACAATCCGATCAAGCCATATGTGAAGGTTGTGAGAAGGGAGTGTATAAAAAGTAGACTCTTTAGCCTTTGTGACAGTGCCACTAAATATCCATTAGAGACCAGCAGTGTAGCCAATGGACCAGGGACTTAAGCTCTCAGTATGACTTTGGCGGTCTTTCAGAAAGCCCCCTAAAGCCAAATCTGCCACTAAACCGCGAGTGCTGGTGGTCTGCAGACCCCAGTATTATGACTGCTGGCAGCTTTCCTCCATTCTTGAGGTGGAAAGTCACCAGCAGTCATGCTGGCGGTCGGCGGTGCAGAGGCGGTTCCACCATCAGCCCCACCCCGCCAAAATGACTCTGCCAGCCGTATTATGACATGTAATACAGCCTAGCGGTGCCCTAATGGCAGGGTGCTGCCAGTGGTGGGAGCGCCGGGTCCCGTCTCCTCAGGGAGGAGCACTTCTTCAGACGAGGAGAGTTTCCTCCACAAGAGGAGGGAGGTGCGGTGTGTGAATGGATGTGTGTGTGTGTATGCGTGTCATGAATGGGGGAGGGTGGGGAAGTGGTGGTGCATGCGTGTGTCTGTGTGTAAATGTGATGGCGATGCATGTGTGTGTGCTTGACTGTATGAGTGTTGTGAGTGAGTGAGGGTGCATGTGGGTGTGTATGTGTATCCGGGGGTTACTACCTCAACATATTGATCATGTGGTGGCAAGGCAATCATGGTTATCTAATCTACTTTTAATTGACCAATCAATGCCAATCTGGCCATTAATGATTCAGGTATCATTATGCTTTTTTTTTTTAGTTAACCCCTTCAGGCCCACCCAAAGCACCTTTTAAAACACTTACGGGCATATTTAAGAGGTGTAATGCCACTTTTTGTGGTGTTACGCCTCCTTGTATATATGGGTCCCACTGGCGCAGGTTTCTGCGTCAGAGGGGCGTGCATTTTTCGACGTTACCTGAGGCAGCACCAAAATCTAACGCTACTCAAGGGGTGGCATTAGCAAGGAGAAATGAGGAGGAATACTTTTATTCCTCCTTGTTTCTTGATTTTTGTATGTGTGCTGCATTCTGCAGCATGCATAGTAAGAGCAAAATGCCAGAAATTATTGTTTATGTGCGGGAAGGTTCCCTTCTTGCACATATACAATCATTTCAAAGTGACACTTTGGCACTTCTGTGTGTGCTGCATTCTGTAGCACACACAGAAGTGCCAAATCGCCATTAGTGATTGTTTATGTGAAGTTAGGGACACCTTCCCTCACATAAACAATCACACCCCTCAACGTAGAGATCATGCACGATGGTGCAAGGATGCCTGCGTTGGTGCAGGCAGCAAAATTTAGTGCCCGTGCAGGGGACAACACAGGGCTGCACCATTTTCAATTAAATACACCGCATCTCTGCATTGTGAAAATGGTGGAGTGCAGTATTTCGAATTTTGCCACAGAATGGCGCTCCATAATTTCCCCATGAATATGGACATAAATGTCCAAAAAATGTAAAGCACACTTTTTGAGTAAGGTTATAACTTTATGGCAAATTTCTAGAAATATCTTTATTCCTCCTTGTTCTTTCCTCTTTCTACGTATGCTGCATTCTGCAGTACACAGAGAAAGAGGAAAGTCCCTCAATGGATTGTTTTGTGCAGGAAGATCTTTCTTCCTGCACAATCACAATCCTGCCTACAATGCAAGCACCCTTGCACCATATCGCAAGGGTGCCTGCATTGTCAGTAGGCAGCCAAAATTGCACCAGTGCTAAGAAAGGGCAGGGATGCGCTGTACAGTGGTAAATATGGTGCTTTCCTGTCCTTCGCCTTTCTTGCAGCACAGAGCAGCAAGCTGGCTTGCTGCGCTGCATGAAAGAATGATAAATCTGCCTCTTAATTTTTAGCTTCCAACTTCAAATTTCTTAACATTTACGGGACATTTTAAAATGCTTAATTGTACATTTGCTTTTCCATTGATACATATTTTATTAATCTCTTGATATTATTTAATTTTTCTAGCAGTTTTATCGGTGTCACCGACCCACAGAGGTCACCAGACCACAGGTTACAACCGGCAGTCAAGAAGGGCACCAAAATTGGCTAGTCTCGAGACACTTTAAAGGCAGATTTCTCATTCTTTCACCACAAATGCAAGCACCCTTGAGTTATGGTGCAAGGGTGCTTGCATTTTAGCAGGATTCTGATTGTGCAGGAAGGTCTCCCTTTCTGCACAAAGCAATCCTGAGAGGCATTTTCCTCTTTCTCTGTGTGCTGCAGAATGCAGCATATGTAAAAAAGAAGAAAGAACAAGGACAAATGAATATGTTTCTCCTCATTACACATTACCCGGGGATGCCTAGTATTTTGACACATTCCCAGGTCTGCCAATAATGGTAAATGAATGTGCCCAGATCTATGGGTGGATGCATGGAAACGCTCATGCTCCACATATGGAATGCCTTCCTGCCTTAGAATAATGCAAAATAGTGATTTGCACTGCCTTACATTACTCTAGACTTATCAAGTCATGCAGCACCATGCAAGGTGTACTTCTTTGGCCTGATAAATCTCAATTGGGTTTTGTGTAACCCTTGCACCTCCTTGTGTGGGGTGATGCAAAACCTTGATAAATCTGTCCCTAAGTTGGTGTCCTCAGATTTATTTGTGGAAGGCGTGAAAATGCATCAAATTGAATAAAGTATGGGTAATGGGTGCCCTCAGTTGAATTTAGAAAAGTCCAAATCTCCAATTAAAATTTAGATTTTGTTTTTTTGTGAATTAATTAAATTATTGTTTGATGAATGCTCCTTCCTAGCTCTGACACAGTGTGTGCTTCCTACTACCAAAGCCGGCACCCTTGTTTCATGCAGCAAGGGTGCCTGCGTTAGGGGCAGAGTAAATAGTGAAGAGATACAAAAGATTTTTCTCCTCAGTAAGCCATCCTCTGGCATGCATAAAAATTTGATGCAGTGCCAGATTTACAAATCTTTGCAAATCTAGAATTGCATAAAATCCAAGCACAGGATGGTAATGCTCCACCCATTGAACTCCTACTAGCTACAAATGTGCTTTGTTGGGTTACATTTCTTTACAAAACCACACAAGCTGGCACAAATTTCCCCTTTTAGTGGCTTTGTAAATCTTACTGAAGAACCTGTGTTGTCCTTTTATCACCTTGCACAGGACAAGAACAATGTAAGGGCTTAGTAAACCTAGGGCGGAATTCATCAGATCATGTAACCAGAGCTTTGAAAGTACTACTTTAACTCATGTTCTCTGCCAGTTGTGCTGAGTGAGGTCTTAACAGCTGAAGAGCTAGAGAACCAGTAGTGATAAATGGTTCTCTGTGACTGGAAATTTAAAGGAATGTGCTGCTTTTGGTTGGAAATGTAGACCATTTTGTTGATGTCATTAAAGAAGCTAAAAAGTGCAACACTATAACATAACAAAAAATAACCAGGCTCAAAACTACAAAATCAGCTGAATTAGAATGCAACATAGTAGGACACAATGCAATAATACAACAACAAAGCACCAAAGAATAAAAAACGCTAAATATCAGCACAATGTAGAACCAGCACCTAAACTCACAAGACAAAAACACTTCACAGAGGTGCATCATGAAAAATAAATCAACGAAACACATAGCAAAAACAGTAATACCCTTACACCAGTGGTTCCCAACCTGTGGTCCAGGGTGGGGGTCCGTGACTGCTTAGAAAATGTTATATTATTAACAGATTAGGTCCCCAGCTTTCAATAATGACTAATTTGGGGGGTCCCAGGATTCCAATAATGATTCAGTGGGGGTCCCTGGGTTTCAGTACTGATGAAAGTGGGGGTCCACGGAAGTCAAAAGGTTGGGAACCACTGCCTTACACAGTTTAAAAACAACACAAGAGACCATGGTGACAAAGCATATACACTAACACAATACACCGTAGCAACTCAATCATAACACTTTTACAACAATACAACAATGTGCCACAAAGCTAAATACAGCTATAACACAGCACAGTAGCACCACACTGCAACTGCTGAGCACAATGAAAATACCAACTAGCACAACACATTGGAAATGTGTGTTTTTTTGTTGTTGCATTATTGGATTTTGTTGTTTTGTCTGTATGCTTTCCTTCATGCTGTGTAGTATTGTTGAATACTTTTTGTTGTGTTATTGTAATGTTTTTTACATTTTGTTTGTATATTTGTAGTTATGACGTTGTGTTGTGCTTTATTGCTATTGTCGTGATTGTAATATTGAGTTATGATGTTTCTGGACTACAATTTCCTCCTCTCTGCTTACATTTTCACAAGCATTCTCATCACACATCACTGCCTCCACAAATCTGCTTCATACTGTGCGGACAACAGCTATCTGAAACAAACACTGCCTTATTTTCAACCCTTGCTTGATTTGCACCACTGTTTGCCGGGGCTTAGCACCAGCACTTATTTGTAAACGCGGCACTTATTCATGGCAGTCCACTGCATATCAATCGGTGTTGGGTCTCATGTGTTACATCCCTGTAGTAAGAAGAAACGGCATATGAGGTTGTTGCAGATGTTCATTATTCTATTCGATACTACAAGTGTGGAGTGTATGTAACCTGCATGTTGATCCAACTATACGCCTTTTGACCCGCACTATAATTTATGCATTCGGTTTCCATGCATTTCAGAGTGGAGGCACTTTTAAGAAGGATAAACAAACATCATAAACACGCACACCGACACACTCGCACATTTTTATGTTTTCGGATGAGCACTGCTGTTGTCTCATGTAATAAGGGGAAATCTCCCTTGATTTGTTTGTAAAATAGGTCACTCTCTTCTCTGCTCAAGAAGCACCAGAGCAAAATGGATGTTGCCTAGCGCATTGATATTGGCAGGGTCCCTGTTTGTAAACGCCAAAAAACCACTCTAGCAGGGATCGCGTTTCATTGAGAACTGTTGGCAACACGGGCAGCTGCAGACACTTTGGCATTTGCAGCACGCTCAGATCCAGATTCACGGCAGGGAGATCTTGACACTTTATGGGTTTGAATCCTCAGTTCACCCTACCTCTGCCTGAAATTGTCTGTGCAGATGTTCTCCTTGAAAAGTGGTGAGTTGTGCTTTTTCATTGTTTGGAAAGTGTCAGTAAATGCAGAGTTCACTATGTGGGGAATTAATGGAAAATGCATTCCTCCTTTCTCATGCTCGCTCCACTAATCGTCACAGTATACAATCTATTTACTGTTTTTAAATATTATACCACAGAAGAGAATGCAACACCCCCCCCCCCACACACAATTTGAATTATATATTTTTTTAAACATCTTTGTCTGTGATACATTAAAGCAGATGGAATGCATTGTCATTATCCTTTTGACTAATTACTGTGTAATGATCCTAGGACGATTATCCCTTGTGAGGTGATCAACATAAGGTCACATCCTATGAGTTACCGTGCCACTGTGTAATTAAGAGCTGCTCTTGCTAGCTGAAAAGATGATATACAAGGTGGGCATCAGAGTGCCTAATGATGGCTGATGTGCCATTGGCGCACTGCTGTCCTGAACTGCCTAACCGCGAGCAATGCTGACTTTGCCTGATATGTATGAAACCTGAGAGAGGAGTGGTGGCACCTGTAGAAGGGGCTGTATTACCCACACGCAGTCCTAATAGCGTCTAGCACAGGGGGGTCCCACTACCTAGCTACCTGGATTTAAAACACTGTGCCCACTTCGTAGATTCACCCACTGCCGCTTGCAGAATCTGTAGTAGTTTTACAAACAGTACTTGATATTCGCCAAATGCTTAGGTTTACTCAATTAGAGGTTTGCCACTGACCGTTTGAGATGAGAACATCCGGCTACAAAACATTTTACTATTTCTCTGTTCCATCAAAGGACTGCTGAACAGCCACAGCATCCGTCCAGGGAAGACACTCCTTGGTAGCTTCAGTCTTTTCACCTTGATTCGTACATTTGCACCTTCACAATAACCTCCAAGTCTGAGCTCCTGATCAGTTGGGCCTTCACAATCACATTTACAAATGAGAAAGGACTGACCTGTTAACTTTGCTACTAATATCTGCCACTGAGAAGTCACGCTGATGTAAAATTGGGGTGAGGAGAGGGGCCTGCTTAGGGATACTGTTTCAGTTGTACAGTTTATGTTTTAAAGGTGTTGAAACAGAATTCCAGTATTGGTCTGCACAGAGCATTGCTGGGGAACATGTATTTTCATAAGTATTTTTTTACATGAGGGCATCTCCCGATTCACGATAATAGACTCTTCTCTACAATACCTCCTATTAGGCAGAATCCAGCATACCAGATTTGAACAGCCAGCTTCCACCTTGCACTCCGCATGAGTGGGGTGTTTTTACGAGCTGTCCTTACCTGTGTGTCCATAGTGGAAGAGACTAAAGTGCCTAGAACCCCGTACGTTTCATTATACTTTATGTGGAATATAGTGGGCTATTTTGCAGACCTAGTAAAACCATTTCAACAGGGTGAGATAGTCATCTGAAATCAAGGCTTTAGGCACAGTTCTGCTGGAGCAACTCTTAGCTTTACATTCGGTGAGCCCAAAATTCCCTAAAACTGAACTATGAAAAAGAGAGTTGATAGGCACGAAGGAACGGGAAATTGTCAGAAGATTTAGCAGATTGGGCTAAGGTGTCATCAACATTTATAGGCCAATCTTATAACGATCACCATGAAAGGAACAAGTCAGAGGAGTAAAAAAGACTGGGTGCACAAAATGCTTTGTTGATCTAGACCAGGATACTGAGGGGCAAAAGCAAGTGCAAGATGTTTTCGGACATAACAGATTGGAGAGTGTCACTTGATACATTGTAAATAATGAAATATTGATTGAGATGTACCCACACCCATTTATGTTGAAGTTGAAAGCGCAATACTAAAAGAACATCCAAAAAAAGAAAAGGACTCAGAACATGCAAGATGCAAGATTGGTATTCAACACAAACATTGAGCATGTTTGACTTTTTCCTAGTCTTCTTACCTGATAAACATTTGGTAGGTTTGACGTATCAGAACTGGGAATAACGGTGAGGGTATGCCTATTATCATGCAATTTGCAATTCCACTGTCTGGGAAAACTGAAGATTGAGCAGGTATCATAATTTTAGCACTGGACTAACTTGAAAGGAGAAATTGTGTTTTGGTAGCTTTGAGACAATATAGAACCGATAGGCAGCAGGTGGGATAGTCTGAAGATTGGAATAGATACAAATGAAAGCTGTGTACTCAAACAGTCCTGTCAGATCTGCAGGAACTAAATTCTCATTATCCAAAATACCGTCATTTCTTAGTGATATTTGCAACAGGAAAGTTTAAGAAGTTTAATTTTGGAGAACTTCCTCTGCACTGTAAAAAAAACAAGGAAAAAAAGCCTACATCAGATGAAAATAGGTGTGGCATTGTTTCAGGCGTTGAACCTTCTCTAAACCTGAGTTTGTCGAGGTTACCAACTGCAAAGAATAGCTCTATAAATCATGCAACTAGAAGATAAACAGAGAAATGTTAATTAGCACTTACAACTACTTTGTATTGAGCATCTCTTACCAATGGATATTTAGAATAATACATTTTTTATTGTTGGTTTAACTCTTTAGCATCATTCTGGAAACCACAATGGAGGGGCCTTTCGCCCAGACGTATGGCTAAAATGTTTGATCGCTGAGAGTGATTAGCTCAGAAGGCAACGTTTTTTGCTAGGCCTAGCCAACTGTCCTTCTCAGGCCCAAGTCTCCCACAAGATAGGCTGTTCTTTTATAGTGTCAATGGATGAGGTTGGTGGAGATTAATTAGGCCTTTTTTTAGACTCTAGTGGTAATGCTGAAACAAACACAACAGATATTTACCCTCATTAGAGCTCTAGTTTCAACAGAACTCAAATGTGCGTACACTTAGCTCCATCATTTAGAAAGTGGTAAACGTGATTGGTAATTTGGGAGAAATGTTGAATAATATATACAAATGGTGTAACTTTTCTTATATTTGTCTCTTTCTACTGCCAAACTATAAATAAGGGGAGAAATGAAAAACTAACCTAGCACAAGTGCTACTATGCTCACTTACTAAATTCTTCCGATTTCTCCATCCTTTAGACTTGCATTATTTTCCATAAGCTCCCAACTGAGTGGCCCCTTTCCCTAGTTTTTTTTTGTTGCAATTCATGAACAAATGCCTTTTTCGGTCTGGTGTTAGCCAAGAGCTTTTTTTTTTTTTTTTAAAGTACATAAAATATACATCTATCAATGCATATCCAGAGAAGAGCTATTCAGCCATGGTCTGTCGGAGTGTCATTGAAATTGTCCTTCTGCCCACCACATGCTGCATGGGCAGTGGGTCAACCCAGTAAATCCGTTGGCTCTCTTTGTGTGACTACCGAAAAAAATAATCGACTTTGGGTGGTGGGCGAAACTGTTATCTTTGTATAGCTATCACTGATGGGTTAACATCATATAATCCTGCTTTTAGTGCAGACAATGCAGCCTGTCGACTAGATGCCATGAAGGAGTATAATTAATTATTTTTTATAAAGCTATGGATCACTTTTTTGTTCATGCAAACTCTCACTTAAACTTCTCAGAATTAAGGGCCTGATTTAGAAGTATGCGGAGGGAATACTCCGTCACAAACGTGATGGATATCTCGTCTGCTGGATTATGATCTCATTCTATCCTACGGGGATCGTAATACGGCAAACATGATATCCGTCATGTTTGAGCCAGTATTTCCTCCACTGACATCTAAATCAAGCCCTAAGACATTTATTTTAAAATTGTGCATTTATTATAATTCACTTTTTTGTCTTTTAAAAGACATTGGAAAAGCAAACATATATCAAGTTCATTTTTAGTAGAACACTGCTTTTATTTCAAGAAGCTTGCAAATACACACCGAGGGCTAGATTTACAAACATTTCAGGCACTGCAGTGCAGCAAGTGAAGTTAGTGTGCTGATTTGTGTGGAAGAGAAAGAACTGAACTGTGCCATATTTTCAAAGAAATGCCACAGTCATGCTCTTTCCCTGTGCTGGCATACTTTGGTCGGCAAAGCGCCATCCCAGGAACTCTTGCAGGATAGTGCAAGGGTGCCTGTGTTATGGTCAGGATATGTTTGTGCAGAAAAGAGCACATTCTTGCACAAAACACAATCTTTGGAGGCAAAGAGGAAATAACATGGAAATCACCAGGAACATGAAAGATAACTGCCTTAGGGAGGTGCATCATTTTAATGCAAACCTATCCCTATACCTGTTTATAAATATGGGTATACATCAAAATTCGTAGATGGATATATGGGAACGTTCATGCACCACCCATGGAATCCCCTGAATGAAAAATAGTGATATTCAATCCAAATCATAATTTGTGTTACTTTCTAATGCAAAAATCGATCTTGTACCAGATCTGCATCAGAAAAGAGACATAAAACCAACTCAAATCTTTGAAAATCTGGGCCTGTATACGGCAGCTATGACACTTACCGAAATGTGAAACACAAAGGGGGTCATTACAACCTTGGCGGGTGGCTGAAGCCGCCCGCCAAGGTTTGACCGCCGTGCGGCCGCCAATGCAACCGCACTCGCGCCACAGCCATTATGAGATCCCCGCTGGGCCGGCGGGTGGAAACCTGGTCTCGGCCGCAACATAGGAGCCGGCTCCAAATGGAGCCGGTGGTGTTGCGGCTGTGTGACGGGTCCAGTTGCACCTGTCGCGCTTTTCACTGTCTGATTTTCAATTGTGTTGGATATAAATAACTATATGTCATTAAGCACTAAGATGTGACAAGCAGTGAGAAGGATGAAAGGCTAAGTAGTACCTTTGACAAAAATATTGTAGCCAGTGTATCTGCACGCATGTGCTTACACATGCAGCCATATTGAATTTTTTGCCACACTTTATCATTCTTTACCATTCAAACATGGTTGAAGAGTTGCTTCCAAATGAATCAGCCAGCTTGGAATATTAAGGGTATATTAAACTAAAACAATGTAAACAAACATTGCGAAAGCCACTAGCTCTTCAGACAATACCATGCCTATTTGCTTTGCCAATGCTTGTTATATTTATGAAATTAGTTTCAACCTTAAATTCTTTGGCCATAGGCCGATGCTTTTGAAGGGTTAGACAAGAACACAAGATTGCCTTTAAAATGTGCCATGAGAAGTTGTTTTGGGAGTCTGGCCTTAACCATCATTATCTTGGAACTTTGTTTCTCAACTCCAGTCTTCTGTGTAGGTCTCTAGTCTCAGCCAATGACTGAATGTGTGGCCTAACCACACTTTGCTATGCCCTTCACAATGACATTTAATTTTGACTTCTACAAGACTTGTACCTCTAAAAAGGTAACCAATATACATAAACAACAGTATTCACAATCACATATAAAAATAAAAATGTGCTCTTACATCTACCCAACTTTCTTTCTCTGAAACTAGGGTATTGCCATTTTTCCTGATTAAAACAAGAAACATTTTTTATGCCATAGCCTTAGACATGAAAGTCCTTACATCATAGGTGCACCCAACTACCCAGAAATAAATTTACTACCCTATCTCTTACTTTTTTGTTTTTACTGGTGTATCTAGAGGTTTGAGACTCCCACAGATGCTGACAGGGAGCCCGATTCATAAAGGTAAAATAAGATGTTTGTTCTAAACTTAGACCAAACGTCTAAGTTCACAACTTTGGGAATTCATAGGGGGCATTTATGAGTAGTATCTTTAAGTCTGTACTTGGGGCAGATGTTGGCCCCAAATAAGGACCTACAAATATTACTTGTAAATGACCTTTGTGAAACAGGCCCGACATCTCTTAAAGGAAAGATTAATCTAAGCACTTCCATGTAGCAAGCAAATGTAAAATGTTTGGATAAATGTATTTGGCATGGTGGTAGAAACTATGGACTGTGTGACTGTGATGAGAAAGTTCAGGAATCTAACAACATTAGTGGGAAGTAAAGAAAGCATTGTATCCTCATCTGCTTTCTTCATATAGTGCTAACGGCATGAAGTCCTACCTTAGCTATTGGGTCCACTGAACACAAAACCATAAAACAACATTAAAACAAGAGGAGTACATTAAAATACATTTTCACCAAGTACTTTTTTTAAACTATATGTCCAAAGACGCATAATGTGTGTACAGGTTTCAAGACACTCATACCAAACGAAACAGAATCTTCTCCTATTTGAAGCCTATAATGGAAAATACAGGTATTAGGAAATGCCTAGGTTACCAAGTTACGAATGCCCCTCAAAAAATCACCATCCAAGAAGCAGATATTTCTCTGGTAGTGCAACCATCTACCTCTGAAAGCGACACCTCCGTAGAATGATATACTAAAGATTATAACAGGGGAATCCAATGACTTACAGAAAACATAGAAGAAGGTAACAAACAAAAAATATGCTTTTTTTAAAAATGGCTGCCCTATTGAGGTAAATTGAAAGAGCTCCATGAGCATCACAAGTAAAGATACTGAGCTCCTTCTCCAAAGATAAGGAATGAATAAACAAATGCAGAATTATGTCCTGAAGAGCAAAATTAAGAAACTTCCTTTGGTTAAAAATATCAGTTAAGGACAAAGAATAATTTTGTCCTCAATAAAACAAATACGTGGATCATACCAAAAAGTGTCCTGAGATTACTCAGACACCAATGACAGTTGGCATCAGCCAAATAATAAGTACTTTGTCAAACACATTGAAACTCATCAATTATAGTGGTTGCAATGGCCCTGAGGTTCTTGAAGAACTAGCAGCACAAGGCACAAGGGATGTAATCACTGGGCAGTTGATGGCTAAGTTTCTCAAAAGCAGAGAAACCAAAAGTATATTTGAATCAAGATCAGAGCTCTAAAAGCATGAATAGTGGCAGACTGACTGTGAAGAGTGGACATTAGTGAACCAAGCAAAGTTGTTAGAAAAAGCAAGTGACTTAGATGGTTCACAAGCAGTAGCTCTTAAACAATATGATAGTTATTGGAGGCATTTTGAGTTCTCAGAACTCAAGAGCACATGGGGTCTAGACAGCTTACTGGAAACTGCTATATCTTATGAGCAACTCATCACCTACATATTTACCCTATCAATCTTCAAAACCTTAGATTGCAAAAGAGATCTGACAGAAGCAGGACTTGGAAGGGGGTTGGAAATATTAGAATCAACCAAGGAAGATGAGGTAACAGTTGAAGTAGTGGCATGATACAGATTCCAAGTGACCGATATTGCCCAATCAAGATAACCTTCACCTGATCATCTCTAAACTTTCTGAGCACTCTGACTAATGGTGGAAAAGATGAGAAGGTATACAGAAGATCTCTGAACCATGAAACTGACATCACAATTGCCATCTAAATCCACTCTGAAGAAAAAAGAAAACAAAAGTGAGGGAACCAAGCTTTGTGAACTAATGCAAACCGATAAGGCCCACAGGTATTATCCGCTTGCTCAGATATTGGTTCTGGCCATGCCTCTGAATTAAAGACACATGAGGCCAAATGTATCATCATTACAAATTGCGATTAGCTAATTGCGATTCTCTGTGGATCGCAATCAGGTAATCGATATTTGAATGTATGAAATTCCAAGAGTCTCATTTAGCGTTTCCTAATGAGTCACAAATTGACCTACCTCATTAATATTAATGAAGCTGGTTGCAATTTGTGACACATTAGGAAACGCAAAAATCACAGGGATGGTGGCCTGCTGGAGTCAACAGACCACCATGTCAGTGATTGCTTTTAATTAAAGCAATATGTTTTAAAAAAAATGCAGCCAATTTTCCTTAATGGAAAACAAGATGCATTTAAAAAAGAAAAATGAAAAGTTTTCTTTTAATTTTTTTAAGTGTAGGCAGTGGTCCAAAAAAGTTTTCACTACCATTCACAAAGGGGAAGGGGTCCCTCTAGGACCCCTTCCTGTATGCAAATGAGTTACCACCTACTTGAAGTAGGGGTTAAAATGCAAATGTTTTGCAACCACATTTCGGTCATAAAACATTCCTACATACTGCTGTGATTCTGTATTAGGAAGGGATGCCCTTGGCACACCCCTTCCTAATACCAAATTGGTAGTATGCACAATTCCAAATTGCAATTCGGTACATGTTACCAAATTGCAAATTGATATTCACACACACCAAAGTGCAGTTTTTCGGTCGCAAACTGCAAGATCGGGCCATTTATGACCGCTAAAATGCATGATACATAAGAACCATGGTGTTTGAAAATCTCCATGGTATCATGTAAATGTCATCAAATCTTAATGCAAATATTTCACTGGCAGCATCAAGCTTTGTTATACCTTGGGACGTCTTATCTCTTGATGTTGAAGATGAAAATCCATTTACAAACCTCCATAGCTGAGATTTAGCAATAGATACGGATGCACAGAAAGGAGAATCAAGTACATTTTTGTGAGTTTAAGCCCGACCAAAAGAAAACCCCAAAATTCAGCTCAGGCAATGGATGATATTATTAGCACAATTGTGGAACATTTGCTATGGCTAGAGAAACATACTGTGGAAACTGAAGAGGCAACTTGTAAGATCAAGTTACAAATAACTGATCAAAATTCTTTAGTGATGGACTTAAAGATGAACACTGTGGATTTGGAAAATAGTCAGCAACAACATAATGTTTGTGTGCTTGCTATTGCGGAAAGTGCTGAAGGTTTTAACACTTATTTATTTATTTATTTATTTATTTATGTATTGTTGAACCATTTAGGAAGGCATTTCCAGATTTATCGGACTGGTATTTTGACTCCTAAATAAAGGCACACCAATTTTTTTTTCAGCAAAATGATGATAATGGTGACCGGCTCAGAAGTATGCTAATATATATGAGTAACTTCATTTTTCAACAAAAGATTTAAGCAAAAGGAAGGCCAGCTACCATGACTTCTACTGGTAATATAACATGTATTGAACAATCTGATTTTTGTCATTCAAGGGCAGAGTGGCACTGGCAAATACGAAAAATGATTGGACCACTTCAGGATCTGGGGTGCAAGTTTACTTACAAAAACCCTCTAAACTGAAAGTGAACATGAATGACCAGGCATCATTTTGTAATGATGTATGTAATGCAAAGAGCTAAATATGCAATGGTCTGGGTATACTACAATTAAGTAATTTCATTGATAATCAATCAGGTGTAAAGAATGTTTGCATAGATTGTTTATGGAATGCAGAACAATTATGGATAAGCGATTTGTTGAAGAATAGGCTTAATTGTTTCATTGCTAAATTTCATGGGCCGAATCACAAAACCATTAATAAACTTGACATTGATCATACATATTTGGTTCTTTAAATATGGTGTTAATATGTGTATATTTCAGCAACAGGGGATAATGCCCTACATACGATAATGTCATACATATTATTATGGGTGGTTCCCCTTGAGACAGTGGATTGTTTTACTTATTTGGGCATTACAGTTTTCAAAACCATGGGCCTCATTACGACTTTATTTATTTTTTCTTCGGAAGACCGCCACGGGGACGGCCGCTAAAAGACCACCATGTTGGCAGTCATCCAACCACCGTAATAACAGTCACACTCTGAAGAACGCTAGAAAACAGCCACAAATCCGACACCGCCAGAACACAGGAGGGTGGGAAAGTGGTGATTCAACCACTAGCACCACCAGCCTGACACAATTCCTCCCACCAGATTACGAGCCACAAATCTCCACAACGGTTCTTTCACGGCAGTAAACCATTGGCCGTGCGAACCGCCGCACTCAGAACCCACTACTGTCAGAGCACAACACCACATTGGACAGTTTGAATATCCCACACCAGACACACCTACTCACTGCACCACATAACACACCTCCACACAACCCACAATCCTTTGCTACAAAATAGATTTTGACATACACAGAGAGTAGACAAACACACTTATATAGCACCATTACACCATTCGCATACATATACTTCACTAAGCACACACCACACAACTGCACTACAAACACAAAACACACATAACAAGCACACACACCACAAGCATCCATCACTCAAAATGCACCACCCACACCCCATCAATCACCCTACACTGCACCCTTACACACACAGCACCCTCCCACCCTCAACACTACCACTACCATATCCCCATAAAAAGACCCATGGTTCACAGACGACGAGCTGAGGGTCATGGTGGATGAAATCACCAGGGTAGAGCCACTGCTGTTCAGAGCACAGGTCCAGCAACCCTTGATAGCCAAGAAAATGGAGTTGTGGCAGAGAATAGTCGACAGAGTCAACTCAGTAGGCAACCATCCATGCACGAGAGAGGACATCAGAGAAAGGTGGAATGACTTTAGGGGGAAGGTGTGTTCCATGGCTTCACAACACCAGATCACAATGCACTGGTGGTGGGCCCACACTTCCTCCCCCACAGTTTACATAGTAGGCTTAGAAGATCTTGGACATTCTGCATCCGGAGGGCCTGACTGGAATACCTGGGGGACTAGACTCTGGTAAGTACCCACAACAACCATGGCCCACAATACTCATGTCCTGCATGCTTCCTCATCACCAAAATATTCCCTAAACCACTGTACGTCTCACTATACCTCCGCCTATATGCCTAATGCCCTTCTCCTGCATGCCACACCTCTACCCAGCCCAACTGCCTACACAGCTCTTGGCAAAGGCATGGATAGCGTTGGATAATACTAGCACTACGACTCCCACAATGCACTAGCCCATCTACAAGAAAACCTGCAATGTGACAATCACATCTCTTTCATGTATGACAATTGAACTAGCTACACCAACTAGACGGTACGACTGGGGACCCCTACATGGCAATGACAGCAATACAATGCCACAAAACAATGTCAAACAAGGCTAAACACAACTACAACACTGTAACTAATCCAATTGGCCACTGATCAGGATCCACAACCCAGAAATTGATCCACTATTGTACGGAATGTAAGATGGCATACTCCATTCGCATGCAGAATATGCACAGGCAGGACAATTAACCTTGCATACTCACATACCCTCCTCCCACTGGAACACCATGCTGCAATGACCACCAATTTCCTCTCACAACAAGCAAGCCTGAATAGTCACTAGCTAACAGTGTGGACAGTCATGTGAACTATCAGACAGTACCAGAATCCATCCATAGAGCCAAATTAACTAAACCTGAATGACACCAACCTAAATGAAGGATGGTACGCATGTCACAGACCACTATCTACCATCAATGGTATGCTGTGCAGCATTTGTTGTTGTCATTGCTGGGAATCATGTCAAGCCACTGTATGCATATGGTAAAGAGATAAATAAAACACACATTCAATATATAACTCTCTCACTCCATTCACAGGTACCCCTGCCAATGCCACCATGGAGTGGATACTAGAGACTGCCAGCCCTCCTCAGGATGAAGGCCCCAGTGAGGACAACATGTCTGGACTGGACTCTGAAGACATACCTGGCCTATCTGGGACACTTGGGCAGTCTGCGACTCCCTGCCTCACCCTGCCCATATCAATCCCCCTCAAACCTGTGGCTTCTAAATTACAGGTGACCCTTTATACCTAAACCTGTGTACCAAGGACTGTTCCAACTATTGTGTGCCCGACAGTAGAGGGACCTGAGCCAACCCCTGACACCCCAGACAATGTAGGTCCTGCAAACACTGGGAGTGTACACACCGTGCCAGGGGAACAGGTACATGGGGGCAGGGGGCGTGGAAGGGAAGCTGTGGGCCAGAGAATGGGGCACCCAAGACACTCCTCTGACCAGGAAACCATCTTCCAAGTCCTGGGAGCACACCAACAATCCCAGGACAGATGGGGCAGATCATCACCATGTTGGGGCAAAACCGAAGGCTGAAGAGGGAGTAATACCAAGAGGTCTTGTAGAAGTGGCAGGCCTACAATGCCACCATGGCCTCAGTTGCAGGGGTGCTGAGGGACTTCAACACCACTCAGCGTGCTTCCTACAACCACCAGCAGGTCTCTTCCTCTAGCAACCTAGCATCTGAGCCATTCACATCAGCATCAGCTAGTGGAATGGTGACCCTGCCAGGGGAACCACAGCCTTCAGATAACTCTCCCTTTCTAGCAGAAGAACCCCCTGCAAATGTAGATATCCATCCGAACATCCAGCTAGAGCAAATACTGTTGTGTAGGTTCTCATTATGCTAATGAGGCTACAGGATTTGGGCGGCAGAATCTCATAGACTGTGGGTTACTAAGCAAAATTCTACACATGTGATGTCTGTTGGCCTAATCTGGGTTTTCAGGCTAGCAGCACCTCATCTCCACCCAAGAGCAGGGATGATTGTGGCAACTGGGGGCATGACAAGAAAGACTCCTCAGGGGAATCGTGGTCAATCATATCTCATCCCTTTGTCTCAGACAGGCAAAGACAAAAGAGGCAGAACTTAGTTCAATAAGGGTTTTTTGAAGAAACTGCATCTTAGATAAAATAGCCTGTATTGCAATAACTATGATGATAAAACACAATAAAAACAATAAGATGACGAGGAGTGTGAAACACAAAAATAGTCCCACCATATTGTCACTAGGAGTAAGATATAGTTTGCCTACCTACTCTATGTTATAGCACAGCATGATAAACCTAAACATCATTCCTCAGACCTGAATAAGGTAGCCGGAAGTCTAGAAGAACACGGTTCCCTTGTAGATCAGAGGTTCGGCAGTCTAAGCAAGCAGCTGTAGCGAGGCAATCAGCAAGCAGTCGTGGTCATCTGTCTGGAATCTCCCTCTAATGTGCATGGGACAAAGGAGTGTTTTTATAATAAAAATGTTGACATTCTAAGAAATGGTCCCCATGTATGAGTGTGTATGTTTCTGTGAATGTTGTAGGCACAGCATACCACTTTTGCCGGCAACCTATCTGACTGTAGCCTTGAAGAAAGCACAAGTGAAATGAATGTCCTACTGAGAACATAATGCTTTCCTAGGTGAAAGAACAATTGGATAGAGAGAAATAAAACAACACCGCAAACGTGGGTATTGCTAGAAAAATAAAGCAGTGCTGAATAAAATGTAACTGGGCTAAAGTGCACAACGGCAGGCCTAGTTCGCTAAAATAATGTGTCTAAAATATGGCTATGCAACAATACCAAGACCAAACCCACTGCCAGAAAGTGATCCTCGCTCACCAAATGTGTCTCCCTTGTGTGCCACTGAGACACCCTGTTGACTGTTCAATTACATTACCCCATCTTCCCAATGGCACATGGACACTGGACCTGTGCAAAGAAAAGCTGTGCGACCTACTCTGATGATTGCATCTACCATGACCTCACTCATCACCTGTTGGACAATGTATGCACCATCATTTTTTAGTCACTATTTCAATATATGAACAATAAACACCATGGAACTCAGCTACTGTATATTTGTCTTCAGTAAAACATCAACAAATGTAATGATTGCAAAATGTGATCTGGTTATGCTCCCTATATTCAACAGGCAGTGTAATGGACAGCAGAGGGAGGCATCCTCAGAAGGAGTCACAGTACAATAGATCTGTCCCAGGACAGATGTCAGAGAGTCAAAAATCCAGGGCTATACAAGAGTATTGTCAGTATTCCAACCTGCAAAAATACCATAACAGAGAATACCATCAGGATGGAAGGCATGGAGCCACACGAAGCACATATGCAGCTCATAGATTTCATGCCCAATGTAGAATAACTCAGAAACAGGGTCCCCCAGATATTACATTTACATTATCAATCACAGATTGTTCTACACAAATCACTTTAGCTGCCATCTGACATGTACAACCCTCTATTCTGTAATCATTTACCAATGGCTAATGGCTATGAATGCCTCAAGCCATAGGTAGCAGAGGCACATAGTTAAATACAGCAGTCAACGGGTGGAATGACATGACAACAGGAGAAAGCAGCAAACATTGCTCAATACTGGTGTGTACATTGGAGATGTGAATGTAGAACATTTCAGTGAGTACACATGCGAGAGCAAAGAAACATTTACTGTGCACCTTACATACAATCAGTCAGCTCCCACAACACACACATAGGAATAGGACCACATTACACCCCCACTGATGAGTCAACTCAGGAGGACTATTGTCAGCAATTAATGTGGATATATAAAAATTGCAAACCCACACTCAACATACCTATATGTCACTGGAAGCACTGATTGATGAGCTCAGTCCTAGCGTCAGCTGCACTTTCCTCCTCTGCCTTCTCATCACTTGCCATGTCAGCATTACGAGCCACTGGTCCAGCTGACTCACCCTCATCAGCTAGCAATGGTATCTGACGTCTGAGGTAGATTATGGAACATGCAGCAGGCTGCTATTATCTGGCATACTGTTAGACTTGGCATCCCCTAACTTTTTGCCTCTGTTCCACAGGTTGTTGATTTGTGCTGGACTCTGTTTTTGCTGTTGTTTATACTCTGGGTACTTTACCACTGCTATCCAATGTTAAAGTGTAAGTGCTACTATGTAAAATGGATGTGTAATTGGCTTTCCATGATTGGCATATTTGATTTACTAGTAAGTCCCTAGTACAGTGTACTAGAGATACCCAGGGCCTATAAGTCAAATGCTACTAGTAGGCCTGCAGCACTGATTGTGCCACCCACATAAGTAGCCCTGTAAACATGTCTCAGACCTTCCACTGCAGTGTCTGTGTGTGCAGTCTTGCCCTGTCAATTCGACTTGGCAAGTGTACCCAGTTGCCAGGCCTAAACTGTCTCTTTTTATACATGTAAGGCACCCCTAAAGTAGGCCCTAGGTAGCCCCATGGGCAGGGTGCCGTGTATGTTAAAGGTGGGACATGTACTTTTGTGTTTTAGATGTCCTGACAGTGAAATACTGCCAAATTAGTTTTTCACTGTTGTAAGGCCTATATCTCTCAGAGGCTAACATGGGGGCTACCTTTAAATGTTATTAACCCCTTCCCTGCCACGGACGTAGTGGTTACATCCGGTGGTGCGGCGCTGAGGCGCCACATGCGTAACCACTATGTCCTGGTATAGGCCCTCCGGGGAAGTGCTGGCACCCCCCCCAAGGGCCTCCCTCCCATTCCCCCAGGGCAGGTCTGGATGGGGAATAGCTTCACCTTCCATCCCTGAACCCGCCCACCCCTCCAGTGACGTCTGATGACATCAGCACACCAATGCGCGCTGACCTCATCAGAGGTCAACTCCCATCACACTGGAAGCAATGTTTCCAGCGCAACCCGAGGAGAAACTGATTAGTTTCTCCTCGGTACGGGGGCAGGGGAGACAGAGAGGCATGAAAAGGGAAGGAAAGGCTTTTCCTTCCCTTTTCATGTCTCTCTGTGCATTCCTGCAGCACGATCACTATGTGAGGCAGGAATGCCCACTAGACATCAGAGATTTTGTTTACTTTGTGTAAACCAAGAAAAGGGAGTGACTCATTGGGCAAGGGTCGCTCCCCAAGGCCTAAGGCCATATCTGCCCCCCCGGGGGCAGATCAGCCTATATTAATTAGACTGATCTGCCTCCGGAGGCAGAAGTCATTAGACACCAGGGATATATATATTTGTTTTCCATATTGATAACGGGAGCAACCCCTTAGGTAAGGGTCGCTCCCATGGGGGTACATTTTTTATTATGCCTTTTCTGCCCCCCGGGGGGAAATCGGCCTATATTAATTAGGCTGATCTGCCCCCCGGGGGGGCAGAAGCCACTAGACCCCAGGGAATTTTTGTATATTTATTTATATTTATATGGGAGGTGACCCCTTAGGTAAGGGTCGCTCCCCGGGGGGCAATTTTTTTATTAGGCCTTTTCCGCTCCCCCGGGGGCAGATTGGCCTATATAAATTAGGCCAATCTGTTCCCACGGGGGGCAGAAGCCATGAGGCACCATGGATTTTTTAAATAATTTATATTGATAAGGGGGTGACCGCATAGGCATGGGTCGCTCCCCGTAGAGGGATTTTTAGGCCTTTTCTGCCCCCCTGGGGACAGATTGGCCTATATTAATTAGGATGATCTTCCCCCAGGGGGCAGAAGCCACTAGACACCAGAGATTTATTTTATTTGTATTGATAAGGGGAGCGACCCCTTAGGCAAGTGTCGCTCCCTGGGGGAGGGGTGCAAATTGTTTTTAGGCCATTTCTGCCACCCTGGGGGCAGATCAGCCTATTTCTATTAGGCCGATTTTCCCTCAAGGGGGGGCAGAAACTACTTAGGCACCAGGGATTGGTGTGTGTATGTGTGTGTTTTGTTTGGGGGCAGCCCCTTGGGCAAGGGTCGCTCCCCATCGGGCACATTACTGTTGGCCATATTTGCCCGTTGGGGCAGATCGGCCTATTTTTGGAAGTCATCCCATCTTGGATTCCCCTGGGTGTCTAGTTTTAAAAATGTGCAGGTTTGGTAGGTTTCCCTTGGTCCCGGCTGAGCTACAGGCCAAAATCCACAGCTTGGCACTTGCAAAAAATAGCTCTGTTTTCATTGGGAAAATGTGATGTGTCCACATTGTGTTTTGGGGCATTTCCTGTCACGGGCTCTAGGCCTACCCACACAAGTGAGGTACCATTTCTATTGGGAGACTTGGGGGAATGCTGGTTGAAAGGGAATTTGTGGCTCCTCTCAGATTCCAGAACTTTCTGTCACTAAAATGTAAGGAAAAAGGTTTTTTTTGGCCATATTTTGAGGTTTGCAAAGGATTCTGGGTAACAGAACCTGATGAGAGCCCCACAAGTCACCCCATCTTAGATTCCCCTAAGTGTCTAGTTTTAAAAAATGTGCAGGTTTGGTAGGTTTCCCTAGGTCTCAGCTGAGCTGGCGGACAAAATCCACAGCTTGGCACTTTGCAAAAAACAGCTCTGTTTTCTTAGGGAAAATGTGATGTGTCCACATTGTGTTTTGGGGCATTTCCTGTCACAGGCTCTAGGCCTACCCACACAAGTGAGGTACCATTTTTATTGGGAGACTTCGGGGAATGCTGGTTGAATGCCTCCTCTCATATTCCAGAACTTTCAGTCAATGAAATGTGGGAAAAAGGTGTTTTTTTGGCCAAATGTTGAGGTTTGCAAAGGATTCTGGGTAACAGAACCTGGTAAGAACCACACAAGTCACCCCATCTTGGATTCCTCTAGGTGTCCAGTTTTAAAAAATGTGCAGGTTTGGAAGGTTTCATTAGGTCCCTGCTGAGCTAGAGGCCAAAATCCACAGCTTGGCACTTTGCAAAAGGCAGCTCAGTTTTCTTTGGGAAAATGTGATGTGTCCATGTTGCTTTTCCTGTCGCGAGCATTAGGTCTACCCACACTAGTGAGGTACCATTTTTATTGGGAGACTTGGGGGAATACAGATTGGCAAAACAAGTGTTATTGCCCCTTCCCTTTCCCTACATTTTATCCTTCCAAATGTAAGACAGTGTGCCAAAAAGACTATTTGAGAAATGCCCTGTATTTCACATGCTTGTAGGGGCACCCCGGAATTCAGAGATGTGTGAATAACCACTGCTTCTCAACACCTTATCTTGTGCCCATTTCGGAAATACAAAGGTTTTCTTGATACCTATTTTTCACTCTTTATATTTCAGCAAATGAATTGCTGTATATCCGGATAGGATGAAAACCCATTGCAAGGTGCAGCTCATTTATTGGCTCTACCAAGGGTTCTCGATGAACCTACAAGCCCTATATATCCCCGCAACCAGAAGAGTCCATCAGACGTAACAGTATATTGCTTTCAGATATCTGACATCTCAGGAAAAAGTTACAGAGTAAACCTGGAGATAAATTGTTGTTTTTTTCACCTCAATTTCAATATTTTTTTTATTTCAGCTGTTATTTTTTGTGGGAAAACCTTGTAGGATACAAATTACCCCTTGCTGAATTCAGAATTCTGTCTACGTTCCAGAAATGTTTAGCTTTCTGGGATCCAGCATTGTTTTCACACCCATTTCTGCCACTAACTGGAAGGAGGCTGAAAGCACAAAAATAGTAAAAATGGTGTATGTTCAAGTAAAATGTCCCAGTAAAATGTCAAAATTGTGTTGAAAAATGGGGTTTTCTGATTTAAGTCTGTCTGTTCCTGAAAGCTGGGAAGCTGGTGATTTTATCACCACAAACCCTTTGTTGATACCATCTTCAGGGAAAAAAACCACAAGATTTCTTCTGCAGCCCTTTTTTCCCATTTGTTTTTGAAAAAACAAAATTTTCCCTCTATTTTGGCTAATTTCTTGGTCTCCTTCAGGGGGTCCTACAAAGTCTGGGTACCTCTAGAATCCCTAGGATGTTGCAAAAAGAGGACGCAAATTTGGCATGGGTAGCTTATGTGGACAAAAGTTATGAAGGCCCCAAATAACCAAAAAAAAGCTTGGCACCTGAGGGGGAAAAGGCCTGGCAGCGAAGGGGTTAAAGTGCAGATTCCCTTTAGGAGCAGGAATGCAGGGTTTATGCTCTCTGAGCTCACAATTTAAAAATGCATCTTTTAGTGAAGTTGGTTTTTGAATTGTGGCCCTAATTTATACTTTTTGGTGCAAAAAGTGTAGCACCGGCTTGCACCATTTCTGTGCACCAGCCAGGTACCATATTTATGGAATGGTGCAAGCTGGTGCAAAGGGCTAGTGTAAAAAAATACTATGTTAGTTGGGTGGGGCTGGTGATATGGAAGAAGGGGGTTTTGCACCAAAAAATGATGTTAGGCAGGTTAGAGTAAAATAATGACTCTAACCTGCCTAGAGTCAATTTCTGACTCAAAACCATCCATACAACATGACTCCTGTCTTAGAAAAGACAGGAATCATGCCCACCACCCAAATGGACAGCACAGGGGACCAGGGTCCCCTGGGCATGGCCATTGCCATTGCACCCTGGCCATTGCACCCTGTGCCATGTATGGGGTCCATCTCACGGCCCCCTATGGCACTTTTAAAAACTAAATAAAATACTTACCTGTACTTACCGGTACCATGGAAATAGGCCCACAGGTCCCCTACCGCCTGCCCTGACCCAGGCGTTAAAAATGGGGCAAAGCAAGCTTTGCACAATTTTTTGACCTCTCTTCCCTCCCGTGCACCATTTTTGCATGGGAGTATAAATATGGCGCTAAGGCCATAGTGTAATTGTTTGCAAGTGAATGCAATTTGCATCTCATTAAGGCAAGTTAGGTTTCAATGTCCACAAATTTACTTTAACTCCATGAATTTGGCGCTAGACAGGTCTAGCGCCAAAGTATAACTATGGAGTTAGTTTTACATTGAATTAGAGTAAAAAATTACGCTAATTCTGTGCAAACAGAGTATAAATATGTCCCTGTGTGTTTGAAAATGCCACTTTTAGAAAGTAGGCATTTTCTTGCTTAAACTACTCTGTGACTCTGCCTGTTTGTGGATTCCCTGTCTGGGTCAGTTTGACAGTTGGGCTGCTTGCACCTCTCTCTAGACAGTGACACAAAGGGGGCTGGGGTGTAGCCCTCACATCCTGATGAGCCATCTGTGCTGGAAGGGAGGAGTAGTCCCTCACACCTAAATGGGCTGTGCCTGCCCTCATACAATGCAGTCTCCAACCTCCTTGTGTGTGGCTGGGGCCTGGCCTGGACAAGAAAGGATCTTACAGACACTTGAGACTTTACTTTGAAGTTTGCCAACTTCAAAGGCAGAAAGGGGTATAAGTATTGGACCCGAAACCCCAGACTTTAGATTACTTCAAGGATTCAAGAGTAAACTCTGGCTGGAGAAGAGCTGAGTTGCTGTGTACTGACTCTGGGACCTATCACACCCCTTCTTGCAGGTGATAGGGCCCCCACCTTCATCCCAGAAGAGCTAGAGAGGCTTGTGGAGGACTTCCTACCCCTGTATGAACATCTATATGGGGCACCAGAGGAGCAGGTGGGTCCAATGCCATAGTCATGTTTGATAGATGTTGCATGTGGCGGTGAATTGGGCAAGTGTACCGGTGAGGGAGTATATGCATGCAGCGGGCATCAAGTGAAGGCATGTAGCAGCAGAGAGGATGGGTATGTGTTGCCACTTGTTGAGTCAGATGTGTATAGGCAACTCCTGTTGGCATGGTGCCAGTGTACATGACTTTCTCCCTTTGTCTGCGTCATTCATCCAGGTGAATACCCATCAGAAGAAAGCGATCCGGCGTGCCATCGCCAAACATGTGCAGACCCTGGGGGACCACAACCTGTTGAGCACCCAATATCGCAAGCAGTGGGAGGACCTGAGACGCTGGGCCCAGGAGACCATGGAGGACAGCTGGCATTGTCCTCCCAACAAGGGAGGGGTGGCTGTTGGACCCTGACCCCTGTTAATGGCCTGCATTTTGGCAGTGGCCTACCCTTAGGAGGATGAGTGTTGAGGGCAGCACAGCAGCCACAAGGGGGTGAGTACTGACTGTATTCTGGGACTTGGTTTGGGTTATATGGGATTATCTGCCTCACTGCAGCTGATGTGACAATGTAGTCAATGCAACATGTATGTAGACTAGTGGGAATGGGTAGTAACCACCTGGCCTGAGTATAAGTTGAAGATGTGTTTCATGGTTTGCTATCAGTAGATGTACATCTCCCATATCAAGCCATCACTAAGTCTGCATTGTGAAGATGGTCTAATGACATTGGCACATGTGTGACTCCAGCCTGCATTTTCTATGGTTGTGTATCACCCTACCCATTGAGTATCACCTCCTCCATTCATCTGCATTTGAGCATTTGTGGCTTTAAGGTGTCAGCCCACTCCAATCTGTATAGCACACTTGCATAAGCAACTGTTTGACTCTCGTTTTATCACAGGGACTATATACATCAAGTACTGGTAATAGTATTGACTCCATGTGAGGCAGCCATTACATTTCCACCACAGATATGGCCTTTATAAGACGGGACTAATGGCTTGATACTTGTATTCTCATATATTGATCATCTGCTATCTATAGGGTATGTGAAGGTTCCTAAAGTGGTATATTTAGAAATGTATATTTGATGTGGTCTGATTGCAGTCATCATGCATTTTTAAGTGCTAGACTTGTGGCAATGAAATATTGAACCCAGTGGGATAGTACTTGAGGTGGTAAGTGCCTAGACAGACCTTGTTAATGTCAATATATAATGCAAATGCCATGTTTGACACTGCCATAGCAATTAAAGTGCAACATATCTTAGTTGCTGCCTCCATCATGTCTCAGTGGTTACTTGGGGGCACATCTGATGGAGTGGTTCAATGTCTGCTACCCTTGGCCTAGATGAAGTTGGTGATTAGGACAGGATTGGGTATTGTATGACTTATGAGATGTTGATGTGAAATAAAGGATGTCTTTTATCTCCTGAGGCTGCCCTATGTAGTAGTAGGATGTGTTGTCAATGGAAAGGCAGTGGTGTGCATAAAGCTTACATTTACCATCTGAGATGGTTGTTGACTGGACATAGATACAGGTATTTACAATTCTGGAATGGTGTGACTGAAGGTGGTGTTATCATGTTATGAAATCCTACTGCTGAAACTGTATGTGTGGTGGTATTGTGTGTAGACCATGATGTCATATGTGTGTTTGTGAAGTTCATCAGTTGTGACACTGCACTCAGTGATTGAGTATGGCTGTGTGATATTTGCAATATGGGACATTGTAGATGCACTTAGATGTATGATTAGTTGTGATATATATGTGTGTTTGGTGTGTCTGCAGCTCTTTCCCTGTGATTGGTCAGACTAATCACATGCCTGTAACCCAGACTTGTATTGTACACATCAGATGTCACCAGCATGGGTGTCTAACTTTTAGTGGCAAAATCAGTTATTGGATCTATATTGGTACTACTGTACAGAGTGTAAGGTCAGCCATGTAGTATGACAGGCAGAAGCTGTGTGGTGTGTGAGTGGAGTAGTCTTCACTGTCATGGATATTTAACAAAGGACATGGACTGATCAGCTATTGTAACTGCACAGGCATAATGTGTTTTGTTCAGTCAGCTGCACTTCCAATGTTTGATAGGAGTATGGAGAGGTATGATGTGAAAATATGTTGACATTTGTTCTTCATCCAGGGAATGATGTGCGTGCAAACAGGGCTTTGGTGGTGATCATACGGATGACTTGGATTTTGATATAGGTGTGAGGGTTGGAATACAGGGGTGGGTATGAGTGACATGTTGTGACAAGTTGTGGGAAATGTGTATTGGCACCTGACATAGCCTAGCCAGGATATGTATTCTCACAGATGTGCATGTTTACACATGTTTATGAGGTATATGTTAACCCTCTCTCTCTCCCTCCCTCTCTCTATTTGTGTGCATCAGCATCAACAGGCAAAGGAGAAGGGGCACAGGTGAGAGGGGATGCTGCAGGCCACGGAACCCGGAGTGCTGCTACCAATGACAGCGAGTGACCCAGTGGCACGGAAGACGAGGGGAGTGCCACGGAGGAAACCAGAACTTCCACATCATCCTCGGAATCCTCCCGAGTGGACACTCCCTGGCGGTGGCGAACCCTTCCGGGACCACACCAGCACCATCTCAGTCCACCATCCCCCTTACTACCATAGTCCTCCCTGTAGCTCCCCACCCAGTTGCCTGTGCCTACTCACCCAAAACGGGGGCGTCTCCTTCTCAGCAGGCACCTCTGCCCCTGCTCCAGTTAGCCCTGCTGCCCTCAGTGAGATGGCTATTAACTTCCTGAGGCTGATCTCCATGGGTCAGTCGACCATTGTGAATGCCATCCAGGGACTGGCAGCTCAAGTCCAGCAGAGCAATGTATTCCTTGAGGGCATTCACAGTACAATGGCTGCCCTACAGAGATCCTTTCAGGCTCTGACCTCCAAACTAATGGCAGCCAGTCACCCTTTGTCTATCGTCTCCCCTCCACCTACCTCTTCCCAATCCCAAACCCCTCTTTTCAAACCCAGCCAAAGCACACAGCCATACAAGCATTCATCCACCTCAACATCCAAGGATAGCACAGAGGAACACAAGCACCACAAGACCCACCACTGGCATGCACACAAACAACACCCACCTGCAGACACACCAACATTCAGTACTTGCACAGACTCCCCCCACCGTCACAAACACTACACCAGACACACCTGCAGCCACCAGACCAACATTCTCTGATCCAGCCACAACTCCTATCTTACACCCAATCAGCACAGAATCAGAACTGCAGACATCCACCCCAGTCACCACATCCACAGACACCACAACCACTGACACACCTACATGCAGCACATCTACCATACTTGCAGGCACCACCCAAACAGACAGTCACCCATCCAGCATGGTATCTCCCAGCACCACCCCCTTCCCAAGACATATAAACTCCCACACTGACCCACCCAACAGACACCCAGCACCCACAAGCATTCCTCGCATGCACATGCACCCAAGACATCCACCAAGACACCTCCTACAACCACTCCCTCTACCTCCACTCCCAAACCTTTTTGCCATGACCGACGCTGTGTGTCTAAGAAGCATTTCCTCTTGGAGTTTTCCCTGTTTCCTACTCCTCTCTCACCCCGTGATACCCCCAAACAGTCAGTGTCCCTCACCAAGTCCAGCCCTTCAACCTCCAAGTCCTACCCTGTCCCGCTAGTATCCATGCCCTTCCCCTTGGCATGAAGTTGACCACTCCCAAGTGGCCCAGCCCTCCCCTAAAGCTCTCCCTAAGCCTCTCCCCTCCCACGCCCAAGCACAAAGACCCCCTCCCAAACCCAAGCCCAAACCCCCCTTCCATTCCCCCTAAACCCTGAGGTGCCTGCTGCCCCCTTGATGCATCTACCCTCAGGAGGTTACATAGCAGTCAGGAGTCATGTAGGGGCACAGAGAAGTGCCATTTGTGCCTTTAGCACTTTGAACTTTGGACTTGCCAGCTCAGACAAACCGCAGGTGCACTCCATAGGGAGTATTGTTCTTCTAACACTTAGGAAGTCTCTCCAGCCATTCACATTTACGTGGTCAAAGCTTTGGCATCTGTCCTGTATGGGGTAGAATTGTGGGCCTGCTTTAATCTAGATTCTCTTACAAGTGTTGGGAACACATTTATTTACAACCTTGTTTCCCTTCCTTCTAATACTCCTTTGTACCTTTTTCATCATTATATAGGCATGAAAATTCTTGTGGTCAAAGGTAGACTACGACCATTGTTGTTTTGGAGGTGTATATGGACAACCCAAGAACTTGCTCATTATGCACTAGTGTTACAGAACATCATGGTGGCAGACAAATTCCATAAGGTCCCATGGCTTGTAAATATTAAAAATCTACTTAAATCTCTTAGCCCAGTAAATAAATGCGACCATCCTGTATCCTCTTCCTTCCCATCCAAGAATGCTTTGAAGGCACTGCACTGGGATATGGTAGAGGTGGACGACTTTAGGAAGGCTAACTTTTCTAGACTGTCCTGTGACTTTCTTGAGTTTAAGCCTGTGAGTGCATACACGCTGTTCTGGGATCTGAAGTTATACTTCCAGTTCCAAGTGGGCACTTTACGCTTGGGCTGCAGGTCCAACAGATGCATGAGAAGCCTGTTTTCTTTCTATGGAAACTGTTGCTCACTTTTTTTTTGTCTGCCCATTATACGCCCACCCACATAGTCTCCCACCTGTAGATGTTTGTACGTGTGTAGCCACTCAGTGGCCTTGCGAATTCTGAGATCAGATTCCTGTCGAGTACTACCAGTCCCAGTAGCGGCATTTTTAGGTGCAACGTCGAAGCTCCGAAGATTGATGCACTAATTTTTCTACAAAGTGCTATGGGGCCTGTTTGTTTATAATGTCATATAGCTGTGTTTATTTTATATGTTTGTATTATAATTTTAGGTGAAATGTACACATTTTAATCATTTATATTGTTTTATATTGTGTCACTTTTGCAATTGTGCTTTCATGGTGAGCCGGCCAAGCATACATGTTGCATAGGACAAGCGAAAGTGAGGATATGCTAGACCCATGTGTCTGTTCTTGACAGCAAGTTAGAAGCATATTTTCCACACAAGTGGGATCATATTCTATTACTAGGGAACTACGGCACATATTTATACTTTTTTAGCCCTGCTTTTGCATCATTTATTGATGCAAAAGCGGCGCAAACTTACAAAATACAATTATATTTTGCAAGTTTGCGCAGTTTTTGTGTCAAAAAATGATGCAAATGCGGCTCTAAAAAAGTATAAATATGGGCCAAAGATTTTAGTATTTGCTACATGGGTTGGGGTGTGGCGCAATGGTACACATATGAAACAATGGAACTACACACTGCAGTGTTAGACCTGAGACACGCTTTGGAAGGCTACTTTAGTGGGTTGTGCAATGAGTGCTGCAGGGCACTAGTGGCATATCATTTACAGGCTCTGGGTGCATGTACTACCATTTACTAGGAGTAGGTCAATATTATCATATTTGAAGATGAATTCAGGAAACAGGGGGTGTGAAGGCAAAATATTTGGGGGAATACCATGCCAAGTATGTCAGGTGTAAGAACTACTAATAAGGACAGAAAATTAGTCGACAAAACTGATCATTTTAAATTGCCCGCACTGGAAACCCAACACACACCTTCAATTTGTAAATTATGGGCTGATGAAAAAAAATCTATAAGCAATTCTCATATGGCAGCATCAAACAGGAAGACAATTTGAGGTAAAAGAGGGTTCTGCATATTTAAATAACTATGGGAAGAAAAATGTTATGAGAAAGGTATTGGTGACCTTGCATAAGTGATTTGAGAGAGCATGAAAGACACAAATGTCCCAGATCCAGCTCTCACTCATGCTGCTGCAAAGTGGTCCATCTTCAGCCACTTTATTGCTGCATTGATCTCCTCTTCCACCTCTCTTTATAAACCTTCCTAGAATCTCTTATCACTGCCTGCCTTATTTTATTGCCTTTTTTCTGCTGCTTGCCTGTGTTTCCATTTTTCCTTCTTAGTATCTATTTCATCTCTTTGCCCCATTCTACTGCCTTTCCTGCTGCTTTCCTTTGGTTCCCATTCTGCCTTCTTAGTATCTTTTTCAGCTGTTTGCCTCATTCTACTGCCTTTTTCAGCAGCTTTTCTTCGTTTCCTATCTCCTGCCTTAGCCCCTGCTGCTCCTCTCCCCTCCTGTACCTTTGCCACCTGTTTTCTGTCTCCTATTTCCTACCTCGCGCCAAGCTCCACCCACTGCCTCCAAGTGCCCCTCCTTCCTCCCAGGACCTATGTAATGGAGGCTGCAGTGCAGCTGTGCAGCAGGTGCACCAGTGCCACACCAAAGGCAAGCCCATTGGCACCCATCTGTACCTGGACTGCATGCAGCACCAGGGCCCCTGGTTCCTGCCCCCCATACACCTACAGCACCACCCCCTCTGCACCCTGAACACCCAAAGACCCAGTGATAACTGATGCATCACCACTACACACTCCACACTAGGTCACTCTTCTGTACCAGATGCACCTTCACCTGCACCAGCACAACCACTGTCATGCCCCAAATCACCATGCCGACCACTTGCCACACCACACTAGAAGCAAGTCACTGACTCCACAGCCTACTCCTCTACGCACGCTCAATGGGCAAGCACTCCACTGAACTATGGGACCTCATCACCACCCGACTTTGTCTTACTCACGAGACCTGGCTCAACTCAGCCTCTGCCTCTCACATTGCCACAGCAGTCCCATAAGGATACAAAATCAATCACTGTGACTGCACCAACAAGCTGGGAGGAGGAATAGCCATCATGAGAAAACAGAGTGCACAACCACCAACAATGATTCCACCCCCCCATGGAACACCTCAAGTTCAAACTATGCACAGAGAGCAAAAACAACCATCAGAGTCACCCTTTCATACCGACCTTCGGGCCCTTGTGCCAGCTTTTGCAACTCCATCACAGACTTTGTTGCACCCCATAGCTCTGGACTCCAAGTATTACATTTTATCAGTGTCCTCAATTTCCACATTGATGACCCAAGCGACCAAAACATTACCCACCTCATGGACAGCATGAGCAGCGTCGGAGTGACAAAGATCATCTGCAACCCCACACACACCACAGGACACACACTGGACCCCATTTTCACCACCACCAACCTTGTCAAATAAAGCCACATCACAGAAATTACATGGACTGAGCACTCAGTCATGCACTTCAACATCTCCAGTCCCTGGACTGCCCCCACCGTCAAAATGGCCAGCACCCCCCACCGCAACTAGGGACAAATTCCACAGACCAGCTATAAGGACATCCTCAACACCTCCAACCCTGTTTTGTCTACCAATCTGGAAGAGCTAATTAATAAATGCAATGCCTGGATCATCAACTGCACTGACAGCATCACCCCCATTAACAGCAACAAGCAGAGAAGATCCACCAAAATGGCCAGCTGGTACATCCAAGAATTCTGAACAATGAAACATGACAGCAAATAGCTGGAGAGGAGATGGCAGGCTAACAAGGACACTTCCAACAAAGCAGCCTTCAAAACCTTCCCCAACCTGTACCACTGCCTGCTGAGGGCAACAAACAAGACAGCCCTAGCTGCATGCATTGAAACCAGCACCAACAACAGCAAGGAGCTTTTCATCATCATTAAGGAGTTCTCCAACCCGGATGCCAGCGAGTGCTGTGTGCCATCCTTGCTGACTTCTTTCATGACATGATCGGAACCATTTACAGAAAAGCCAAACCCCAGCCCTTACCCATTGACTTCTTCGACAGACTTGCCTCCACTGCAACCAACACGAACCACAGACTGACCACCTGGAACCAACTTTCTTCCCAGAACACCATTTCCATCATAAAGTCTGTCTACTCTGAAGCTCCCACAGATCAATGCCCGCACCACATCTTCAACCTCAGAAACCAAAGGATTGGCCAGGAACTTACATCCCTGCTCCATACCCCAATCACCACCGCAGCATTTCCTGATGCCTGGAAAACACACTGAAGTCAGACCACTTCTCAAAAAAACTCCAGCAAACTAAAAAACTACCGGCCAATCTCCCAGCTCTCATTCCTAACCAAGGTACTGGAGAAACCTATCAACAGGCAACTCACAATGCACCTCAAGCAGAACCAGGTACTCGACCACTCCCAATCTAGCTTCCACAATAATCAGAGTTCAGAGACAAGCCTGATCAAAGCCACTGATGCTATCCGAACCTTCCTCTACTGAGGAGAAACAGCAGCTCTAATCCTCCTTGACCTCTCAGCGGCCTTAGACACCGTATCATGCCACACATTGATCAATAGACTGCATAAGAACAGCATCCAAGGGAACACACTCAGGTGGCATGCCTCCTTCCACACTGGAAGAACTCAGAGGTCCACCTACCATTCAACTCCGAACCCAAGGATACTGTCTGTGGTGTCCTGCAGGGTTCATCCCTCAACCCCAAGCTCTTCAATGGCTACATGATGCCACTTGCCAACGTCGTCAGATCTCACAGACTCAAGACTCAACATAATATACTAAGCAGATGACACCCAACTCATCCTCACACCAATGACTTCCACAGATGCACGACAGATGTCGCGGACTGTATGAGGAACAACTGTCTGAAGCTGAACACAGACAAAACAGAAGTATTGATCTTCAGTAATAACAACCCATGGAGTGATGCCTGTGGGCCCTTAGACCTGGGACTCTCACCCATACCCACAGACCATGCCAGAAATCTCAGAATCATAGAAGTTAACAAGCTCACCATGAAATCACAAATCAATGCCATATCCTCTATCTGCTTCCTCGCTCTGCATGCTACTGAAGATCTTAAAGTCTCTACCCCTGCAGACCCGATACACCATTACACAGGCTCTCTACGTAGAAAATACTGCACTACTCTCACAAGACTTCAAACTTTACACAACGATGCACCCAGGCTCAACCTCCCATGACAAACCCACATCACACCCCACCTCAGGCAACTCAACTGGCTCCATGTACAGAAGCAATGCCAATTCAAGATGCTGATCCACACACACACAATGCTCTACACAACCAAGGACACCAATGTATTAACCATCATCTGAACTTCTACCAGCCATCAGAAAACTTACAATCTGCCTCCCTTGCACTTGCCCACACTCCAAGAATCAACCGAAGCAGAAGCAAATGACACTGCTTCTCTTACATGGCAGCAAAGACCTGGAACTGCTGCCCCACACATCTCTGGACTATCTCCTCTCTCCCAGAATTCAGGAGAGCACTCAATACCTGGCTGTTCAAATGAGCCTCCTGGGACCTATTTTGTGATTAGCAACACTAAATAAATCCAGTCTGATCTGATCTGATTCTGAATAAAGCAAGGCCAATTTTCATGCTTCAGCAACTACAGTCAGACAATTAAAAAAATGATTAACTATTGTCGGTCGATGGCACGCTTTCAAAGCTAACTGTTTTGATAAATACATAGATAAATGGATATTGCCAAACACATTGATGAAATTGCATAGATATGCTTGAAACAGAAATCACACAGCAGAAGGCCATCGCCACAATGAAAGCTGTAAATTGTGGCAAAACCACAGGGGCTGGTGAATGTTCTCTGGAATTTTATACAACTTTTTCCTTTTTACTTGCATCTGTGATGACATTATTTAGAGAGATTGACAATGGATTTAAGACTCTGGGGGTCATTCCGACCCTGGCGGTCAACAGGCTGGCGGTGCTTCCTTGCCCATTCTGACTGCGGCGGTAAAGCCGCAGTCAGAAAACCGGGGCCGGCGGTTTCCCGCTGGTTTACCCCCGGCTGGGCTAATCCTCCATGGTATTCTGACCCCCTTCCCGCCAGCCTGTTTCTGGCGGTTTTCACCACCAGGAAGAGGCTGGCGGGAACGGGTGTCCTGGGGCCCCTGGGGGCCCCTGCACTGGCATGGGCAGTGCAGGGGCCCCCTAACAGGGCCCCAGCATGCTTTTCACTGTATGCCTAGCAGACAGTGAAAAGCGCGACGGGTGCAACTGCACCCGTCGCACGCCTGCAACACCGCCGGCTCCATTCGGAGCCGGCTTCAGTGTTGCAGGCCTCTTTCCCGCTGGGCCGGCGGGCGCTACCTTGGGTAGCGCCCGCCGGCCCAGCTTGAAAGTTGTAAGGCACCAGCGGTCTTTTGACCGCGGTGCGGCCAAATGGCGGTTCCCGCCAGGCGGGCGGCAACCGCCGCCCGCCGGGGTCAGAATGACCCCCTCTGTCTTCATAGAATTCCATAAAACTACAGTTTAAGAAAAAAACACCTGACAATTGCAGTTCCTAACCACCTATTTTGTTTATTAACTCTTTGCCAAAGTACTAGCAATGCAAAACTCCATAATCATTCATAAATTAGCTAGTAGTATACAACATGACTTTATTCCTGGGCAAGATATTAATATTCATATTTAAAATGCCTTGGCCATGCTTGACACTGCTTTGGCTATGTCTTATCATACAACATCAGGGTTTTGCTAGGGTGGCCAGAAATTTAAAGCCAAAGACCAGGACATTTCACAACATAGAAAAGGGACTACAATTTTACTTCAACAGAATGCACAGAACAACAGCAATCATCAGTGTAGATTTACAGAAGAGGCACTAAGAACATACATAAAATGCCATTTTCAATGCCATTATTATGCCTGTTAATTAAATTGCCTGATTATAACAGCTGCTAACCACCCCTGCTTTAAAAAAGATAGCACTGCTGGTGAAAAACCATGAGTGCCCAACAATCTTCATGCACTGATTCTAAACCACATCATCGAATACATAATGCTAAATGGTGTCAGTATGAGGGTCTCGGCTTTTGATATTGCAATTTATTCTTCAAATGCTGTACAGGACATGGGGAGCAATAACGCAACAGACATATTTGAACTATTTTCTTGACATGAACTAAACTTGGCCAATAAACAATGGGCCTGATTTAGATGTCAGCGAAGGGCATACTCTGTCACAAACTTGACTGATATCCCGCCCGCTGTATTATGATCCCCACAGGATAGAATTGGATTGTAATACAGCGGATGGAATATCCGTGACGTTTGTGATGGAGTATTCGTCTTCACCAACATGTAAATCAGGACCATCATTTGCTTAAATTTGGTCTCACATATAGTTCAGGAGACTACATATTTTAGGAACAATTACAGACCAGAAGGCGGAAGTGACAAGTAGTGGAGTTTGCAGAGGGAGGACCGTGAAGGTGAGGCGAATGGAGTGAGGAGTGGAGGAGGAGCTTATGAGCAGTGCTGCGGCAGCGGAGGTGAGGTGAGGTGGAAGAGGGCTGGTAAGCCGAGGGGGGAAGAGCAGTAGTGCATAATATGGGCATGAGGCAGCTCGCCGTTGAGGCCTTTAGGCAAAAGACACTTACTGGATAGCCTTGTTCTCCCACTCCCTCGCCCTGCCCGACTGCTGCTGCAGCCTAAGACATCTAAGATACCTCTGCTTCTGTCTCGCTCTGCCTGCACTGTGCTGTGACGGAGGGAGGCTGAAGGGAGGCCACATGTAGGGTGCGCACCAGCCCAGGGCCTCCCATCTGCACCCACTGAAAACCCAGGACCTGCCGTCAGCGACATCTGTGACTAAAAGTATATTGCATAGTCATTCTCACCATCAGAGTGAAACATCAGATCTGCATCAGTGTCAGCTTTGCAGGCCCAAACAGTACAAATAACCCAACAGCACCAGGTACTAAGGGAAACAAATCAACACAACTTTAAACAAATAATGTAATTCAAGTAAATCTAAACAAGTTTAAGCAAGCTAAGTAACTGACTCTGGCAAGTAACTGTTGATTTTTTTCTGTTTCTTCTGTCAGACTTCGGAGGGTGAGCACAGTGGTTGTAGTCAACCACTGAAAAGAGTGTGCCCTGTGGACCTGCAGAAGTGGCCCAGCTAGAACTGGGTGCAACTTGCTGGATCCTGGCGAGCCTCGCTCCCCATCACTTGTCTCCTTGCCAGTCTCCACCAGCTCTTTCCAGCTCCAGCTTCAAGCTGCCAAATAAATGCAAACCAGAGAAAAAGCTGCAAAACAGCAAGCTACAAACTGGAAATCTCACACTTTGAGCCTTAAAGCCTCAAGCCCCAGTTTTTAAGAGCAAACTCCAATCCGAAGAACAAGGATAAGGGCAAAAGAAGCTTCGGCATTTGGATGCAGTAACAGGGCCCATATGCTAGTATCTGCAACCACAATGGAAGCCCTCAAGCCCTGCAGCTCCCTCCAAATTTGCGCACTGCTCACTTTACCCGCACTAAACTGCCACCACTGCCTCAGTGGCATTACCAGCGATTTATATAAACAAGGGAATCAAAACTGATCAGTCCAGGAGGCAGCTGGAGCATGCCGGGCAGGTTGACTGCATTATAATGAGGTCAAGGAGAGAGAGGAATCTGGAACAAATACCAGTAAATAAAAGGAGAAGGTCCTACAAAGGAGCAATGGAATGGAGCAAAAAGAGACCTTCACCTACCCGAAGTGCTCTGGCCCCTCTCACTTCAAGTAAGCAGATAGACAAAGAGCATGCAACCAGCACCTTAGGGGCAGGGTGTCAGCTGCAGATCTATACAAAGTTCTCCTTTGTGAAGAATGCAGGGGTAGCATTATGCTCTAGCATGAGGGACTCAATGGTCTACCATCTCCACTGCACCCATTGGTCATAGACCGGGCCTGTACCTTAGGCAACATATTAGAATCATTGCCCAAAGGAAAAGAAGGAATAAATGTGGAGGCAATAAACAAACATGCAAAAGGTGGTCAACTAAGGGGAAAGGTGCCAGCAGGTCAGATGACTACAATGAATGAGAAGATCTTAGTAAACGAAAATGACACCACCCTTAACCCTCTTGCAGTGGAATACTCCACAGGAATACTCAAACGGCAGAGCAATGACTATAATATGACCATACCTCCGGGAAGGGAGAAGCCTCTAATGACCCCGCTCGAAAGAATAATCATAATATTACCAAACTCAAACACCATCAGTCAATTATATCAAATCCCTGGGCTTCCCGGGCACTACCAGCAGAGAGAGAGAGAAACTTACTGTCAGCACAGAACAACTAAATCTGGGAACCTCAGAAGTCCCTCAGAGTGAATCACTGTCAGCTGCAACAAGAGCTATCTCACAAATGCAGGAAGTAAAAGAAGGAAAATAACTCCCAGGTGTGTACAACCTGGACGACATTGGAGCAATATTTTGTCAATCATGCAGCAAATTTTGTTCGTGCACTATTAATTTTGCATGGCCCCATAGCAAGTCTAGCCATACAAGTATACAAGTGAACAGTACCTGTATAAATGTTCATCACGCAAGATAGATCTAAAGGGAGATCTTGATACTCGCTCCCCACTAGAAAAGCCTAATAGACTAAACATGGGACTAAATATTGATAGTCGTTCCCCACTAGAAATGCCAGAAAGACCTAGGGCAGGATTAAATATGGAGAAAACTGTGCCAAAACTCCTAATACATCTTAACTCACAACGCAAGAGTGGGAGGAATTGGTAGCCTCATATACATCTGGCCTACTGCAAGAAAAGAACAGCATATTGCCTGATAAGAAGGTCACTGAGGAGAAGAAGAATGGGAGAGATAACATATGGACATTCTTACTAAACACCATGCAACTTTCAATCAATGTAATGCATTACCACTCTGACAAAATGGATATACAGCTATCTCTTCTTAAATATTTGGCCAAACATGTTTCAAACATAGAAGGTAAATTATCGAATTTGAATAACCTGATTAGGAGAGCCGAGGCCAGGACAGACTTAGGGGGTCATTATGAACACGGCGGTTTTCACTGCCGTGTTCATGCTGGCGGTCTTTCCAGTGACTGCCAGCCCCCCTGGAACCCCACTGGCCATATAATAAACATTCTGCTGGGCCAGCGGGCGGAAACCCTGTTTCCGCCCGCCGGCCCAGCAGAATGCCTGGCCGGGACATTGCCGGCGCCTCAATTCCTCTCTGCAGTGGGTGCAGCTGCACCCGTCGCGCAGATCACTGCCCGTAAATCGGGCAGTGACCTGTGCGATGGGGCCCCCCTGGGAGCCTCTGCACTGCCCATGCCAAGTGCATGGGCAGTGCAGGGGCTCCCAGGGGGCCCCCGGAGCACCCCTTCCGCCAGCCTTTCTCCGGCAGGGAGACCCGCCAGGGAAAGGCTGGTGGAAATGGGATCATTATCCGAGGGGCAGCAGCGCTGCCCTGTCGGATAATGATGCTGTCCACCTCCAGGCTGCCTGTCGGAGGCAGCCTGGCGGTGGAGGAGGGCCACCTTTGGCAGCCCTCCCTGTCATGGATGGAGGGATTTCCCGCCACCGCCGGCATGGCGGCCCAGACCGCCAAGTCCATAAAGAGGGCCTTAATCCAATTGAGCTTGTGTAACAATTGTAGATAAGCTGTCAACACTGCCAGCCGCAATGGGAGAAATATTATCCAATACAAAAGGAAACCATTCAAATTACAAGGCCAGCACTACAGGTTGATCCTCTTGCGGAAGGTTGCAGAAACACAGAACAGAATGCTGAGACTGGCCAGAAGGATGAACTTGGTAAGGAATATGATAAGAATTACAACTACAGTAACGATTGACAAACAGCAGCTGACACTGGAGCCCAAAGGGAGGACAGGCAACCACCTTTGTGCAGTGAAGACCGGGCCATCAAGAACTCCAGTTAGTGCAGACAGAGGATGAGGAGGCTAGAGTAACACTACAGATTGATAAAAGGTAATTGTGGAGAAAGGGGAGGAAGGGTAGGAAAAGGAAGTTCGACATCATGGATTATTTTCAAGCTGGCTCTGCCATTCCACCTGCAAGAACTCCCATAACAGAGGTAAACTGCACACCAGCAACAATGAATTTACAAGCTAATTTGCAACAGTCTGGCATGAGGACGAGTAGGACTGGAGAAACTGAGAGGGGCAGTTCCAGCCAGGAAAATCCAGCAACCGGTGTGGTTGAGGGTGTGACAGCAGTTCTAAATGAGGACCCTCTGTAACAAACCACAACAATCAAAGGCTCTGTGGAATCACTACATATGGTGGTGGAAAACTTCCCCTGGGTTGGGACAGTGAGCCGAACAAGGCAGCTCTCCAAAATCTTGTTTATCCCAGAATACAATTCTAGAAGCCCGGGAAGACATCCTCAATAGAGGGAATATTCCTAGACCGCTAACAGCAATTAGAAGATTTGAGGACCTAAGATCATACCATCTTGTATAAATTAAGTTCAAAGAGTATAAGTAACAAAAATTACCTTTACTGCAATAGGATTCGCAAAGAGGTTTATGGACAAGCAATCGAAATTTAACATTTGGGGAATCAAATTGATGATCTACCAAAAAAGAGACTACCCGGGACCACTATTACCAAAGTTCAATGAGAAATTAGACCATTGATCAGCCCGTAAAAAGGAGAAGACTCAGGGCCTCATTATGACCCTGGCGGTAGAGAACCGCCAGGGCCAACGGGGGCGGGAGCACCGCCGACAGGCCGGCGGTGCTCCCTTGGGCATTCTGACCGCGGCGCTTTGGCTGCGGTCAGAAAGGGAAAACCGGCGGTCTCCCGCCGGTTTTCCACTGCCCCTAAGAATCCTCCAAGGCGGCGCAGCTTGCTGCGCCGCCGAGGGGATTCTGACAATCCTTATCGCCATCCTGTTCCTGGCGGCTCGCCCGCCAGGAACAGGATGGCGGTAAGGATTGTCGTGGGGCCCCTGGGGGCCCCTGCAGTGCCCATGCCAATGGCATGGGCACTGCAGGGGCCCCCGTAAGAGGGCCCCGCTAGTATTTCACTGTCTGCATAGCAGACAGTGAAATACGCGACGGGTGCAGTAGCACCCGTCGCACCTTCCCACTCCGCCGGCTCGATTACGAGCCGGCATCCTCGTGGGAAGGGAGTTTTTCCCTGGGCTGGCGGGCGGTCTTTTGGAGACCGCCCGCCAGCCCAGGGAAAAACTCATAATACCCTCCGCGGTCTTTTGACCGCGGAGCGGTATTATGGAGGGCTGAATTCTGGCGGGCGGCCTCCGCCGCCCGCCAGAATCAGAATGAGGGCCTCAATCTGTTGTAAAAGGAGCACAGAGCTCATCACCAGAATGTAAGGAGAATACTGAGGTGTGGGGGTTCGGCAAGTTAACTCAGTGAATTTGCTACCAGATGATTGGCAGTGGTTAGCCAGAACAACAAACAGCCAGCACAATAACCCCTGTCTTGATCTAAAGTCGTCATTGGTTGCCAGTCCTCACCTACAAATTTCCTCTTGGAAAATAAACAGCCTGAGGAATAAACTAACAGACATGTAGTTGTTGTTATATTTGCAAACCTTTGACCTTATCTTGCTACAAGAAACCTGGCTAGAGCAAACACACTATTTACAAGGATTTAAAATGCATCATCTTCCTGCGGTGAAAAGTGCCAAATTTGGACACCCAAAAGGTAAATTGACAATCTATACGTCCAGAAAGACCATTAGGCATTAAAGGTACTTGATATTAAATCAACGATCACAAACACCACACAAGCACTTAGAGTGGTAACAGTGACAACAATGATGGGCAGTTGATAATCGTAAATGTGCAAAACTGTTGAGGGAAGAGTTAACAAGGCTAATTATGGCAGAGCCTACACCCTACTTTATATTAACGGATGACTTCAACACTTACCTGTCAAGCCCACCTGAAGAGGATTTTTTCCTGGAAGAACATTGGTCCGCATGGAACATTCCAGCGCAAGAAAGAAATAGGCAGGGAAGACAAACCACAACAGCAAAAAACCTACCAAGGGACATACAACACCTAAGTTTCTGTGTACTGAATGGCCACTCTCCAGGAGATCAACCACCTGCAGCTTCTTTCCACAATGCAACAGTCAGCACCTTAATAGATTATAGCTTAGTATCATTATCAATGATTGGGAAAATAGTGGATTACTGCTTGGGGCAAAGGCCTTCAGTGACCACCTCCCACAAGAAATCATAATGGGAGTAAAGAGAGCAACTATAAACCAACCAGTGGAATAGTATATATCTATATATGTAGTAAATAACAAAAGGATTAAATGCAGGATTGATCCTCCTAAACGATTGCAGTCCTTGGCAAAGAATCTTTGGGAAGAAAAGCAAGCAGGTTTTACTAAATGACTAAGGGACTTTTACTCAGTCTGAGATGGGCCCTGACTGGAGGCAGGCAAAAAGTTCCATCACAGAAATCGGTCCATACTGCAAAACCTGGCAGGCAAGCGACCCATCTTCACACAAGATTGGCAAACCATTGCATAAGGCAGCAATGAATAGATTCCTGCTGAGGCATTGTTCAATTTACCCAGACATAAACATCCTAAAAGAGCTACATCAATTAGGAGATACCAAGAAGCAGATAATATGGTGGCTGAAGAGGGATTTAGAAGAGTCGCTTTGCGCCACATTGTTCTATAATATTAAAAGTAACTGTTCCAGATTCTTTCAAACAGTAAACAGGCTACAAAATCTGTCAGGCCATAGGGTTAACTCTCATTTGACAGCGTATGACTGGGCAAGCTACCTTACAAAATACTTCAAGATGGAACCCTCAACTAGTACAAGGGGGAAGGAGACAGCTGGTTGCACAGAGGCAGGGAAAAGCAAGGATATAAAATGGGTCAGCCAGCCTCCATAATGACCATTTCAAGTAAACAAATTGTAAACAGGCTAGCAAAAGGCAGGAGTGAGGGAGTGCCAGGCCCAAATGGGTTCTCCCCGCTTCTGTTTAATCTGGACTGTGACTAGTTTAGTTTATTTCAGTTTAGTTTAATTTAGGAGTTTGTAAAGCGCATGACTACCTGAAAGCCTACCAGCGCTACTGGGCAGATGCACTTAAACCAGTATTCAAGCATATCCTTTACACAGAAACAATTCCAGCATCCTGGAGGGGGTCTATACTCTCACCAAACTGGCTTCAGCAGGCATGGGGGTACAACCACAAATATTCTGACTCTCTCCTTCCTGACAGATGCTGCAAAGACTGCTAGCTCGCCATTATATGTCTGCTTCATTGACTACTTTTCAGCTTTTGATCATATTGATAGGGAAAAGCTTTGGGATAAGCTTGCCAAAAGAAACATTCCTAAGGGCCTCTTGAATCAACAGATTCTTCTGCACACCAATACATGGGTCCAAGTCAAACTGAGGGTAGGTAATTGTCTGTCTAGAAGGATACCAACTTTAAAGGAACTTAAACAGGGCTGTGTATTGGCCCGACTCTATTTAATTTTATATGTCTGACCGGCCTGAATTGGACAATTGTAACTCCCACAGCTCTAGGATAGTGGGATACAGCTCTCAAACTTACTATATGCAAATAACCTTTTGTTAATCAGTCAAACACCGGTTGGTCTCCAACGTTTACTAGATGACACTCAAAAGTACTCTCTTGAAAATGCCCTGAGTATAAACCTAGAAAAAACCAAGGTCATGCAACTGAATCAAAGAAGGGTCCCACAAAGGTATCACTGCCATCTGGGAGGTCTACAGGTAGAGATAGTAAATGAATACAAATACCTGGGGTTCATAATTGATACCAAGTGCTTGCATTTTCCGCCAGAAGGAACCCCTGAGGAGAAGACGAAGAACTTCAGTAGCAGTGGCTTTAAAAAACCTTAAGAATAAATTGCTTGGTCCAAGCCTGACTCTACCGATCCAGGTAACACAAGCAAAACTCATCCCTATGATTACTTATGGGAGTGAATGTATGAGGGGGCAGGACGCTAATGACAGCATTATTATCAGAGCAATAAGAATGATTTTTAACCTACCAAATTATACATCCCTGACGCAAATAAGACCAGAATTCGGAGTGCAGGTGGAACAACATGTGCGTACAGGAGCATATATCAAAAGCTGATTTCAGTCAGTCAAAGAACTTTTTTTCGGCTACAAGAGCCACAAAAGCACAGCAACAATAAATAATTACACAGAATTAAATAAAATATATGTATAAAATATGTACAATACATGTATATGAGTAAAATAATACAATTAAATAGGAATAAGAGTTTAAATAAAAATAAAGATTGAATGCGCTCCCGGGGTGAGTCTAGCATTCTTGGTAGAAACTTCCCTCTGACAATCCAGCTTGCCCCAAGGAATTTGACAACAGCAATCACTAACATAGGTTGAATGTCTGATCTAAGAATTCAAAGAGCTAAGTCGGACCTGCGCACTCCCAGCTGTCTACAAGCCGGGGTCAACTATTTCCTGCATGGAGCAGTGTATGCAGGGCAGACAAATAGGACGTGGGGGAGGTTTTAATTGGGTGGGTTACAAGCTGGGCAGATTGTTGTTTCGTCATGTGACCAGCGACTAGTGAATATTCTTAATGGCAGGGTGCCAATACGGAACTGGAAGTACAACTTCCTCTCTCTTGGCACCGTGATTATGTCCCAGAAAGCCTTGTATTTGCACGCCTCTTTTAGGTTAGTGAAGTCACATGATAGTGTAGAGTGGAGAGCGACCCTCGTGTCTTCAGAGTCTACCATGTGCCAATATAGTTTTCTAAGATCCCTTTTGGAAGGAAATGAAGTAGTGGTTGGGGAATCACACAGTTCTCTGAGTCCAAGCAAATAAAGTAACCCCTTGATGTGTCTAAGCCAGGGGATACTATGGGAATGGTCAGCTTCTAGGATGACCTGCAGGGCTGTAGTAAAGGAGGCGAGCTCCGGGGTGGTCCAAAGCCACCGCCAATACAAGAGGGGATGTGGACGGGCTTTGTGATCACTAGATTCCGTAAGAAGTTATTTTCAGACACCTTTACTTCTTGGACTTTGGCATAGTCCCAGAGTTCAGCCCCATAAACGGCTTAGCTTACTGCTTTGGTTTCATATATCTGGATCATGGGCGTATTGGTTTGGTATATGAAAGGTTAAAGTCCTTTATTAAGACCCCCGTTGTTTGCTTTAGCTTGAGTGCTTGCTTTGCAATATGAGAATTCCAAAGCATTTTTTCGTTAGCATTATGCCCAGGTAGCTAAAAGTGTCAACCTTTTCAAGTGGAGTTCCCTCAAGAGTGAACTTTCCTCTAAATTATCTGTGTGGATTGAGTGTCATCAGTTTAGTTTTAGAGGCATTGATTTCAAGTCCCCTTGTGGAGCAAAATTCCTCAAAACACGCGAGGAGTTTACGTAATCCACTTGGGGTCTTGGATATCAGCAATGTATCGTCTGCACAGACAAAAATATCATTTATGTACAGGGAGAACAGGGTGGGGCAAGGACAAACCCTTGCTGCACACCCCTTAACACCTGAATTCTGTCGGTTAACTGCCCCCTAACGTCCCACCTGACACGTGCATAATTACCCTCGTGGAGCAGAGTTAGTAAAACAAGAATGTTCTCAGGGATTCCCATTAGGGAAAGATCTTTCCACAGTTTGTTGCGGGGTACTAAATCGAATGTGGATTTCAAGTCCACAAAGGCAACGTACAAGTTCCCTTTGCCAATAAAAATGTTTTTTTCAGTATAAGAGCAGGAACCTAAGGGCTTGCTCAATGGTAGATATTTTTTTGCGAAAACTTGCCTGGCGGGGACTAAGAATATCGCATTCTTCCATCAGTCTTGAATTTTACCCAGAAGGCAGTGACAAAACACTTTCTGCACACAGTCTATTAGGCTAATAGGCCTATTATTGCAGGGGAGGCTTCTGTCGCCCTTTTTAAAAATGTGAATAATGATGGCCCCCATCCAAGTCTCAGGGATTGGTGCCCCAGATGCTATTGCATTCGCTATGATGGTGATATATTTTGACCAGATAGCTATACCAGTTAAGAATAGATCTGCTGGGACACCATCCGCACCAGGTGCCATGCTGCGCTTTAGGGAGCCTAAAGAGTATGCTATGTCCGCTTGGGAAAATAGTTGTAACACTGGGTAGGTGTGAGAGTGATAGATGAGAAAGTGTGCTTCTGTCGAGCTGTAGAACTATCATGGTTGTAAGAATATAACCCACTGAAGTGAATTACCCAGTCCTTTGGTGCGATATTAGTTGTAATGTGCAGATCGCTGTTTGCAGGGCCGCCTGCTGCCAGGGACCAAAATGTGCTGCAGTTCCTCTCTTGTGCAACGTCACTAAGTGCAACCCACCACTTGTCGTCTTGTTCACGTTTAGCTTTGTTAATGGCAGATTTGTAAGACTTTCTGACTAGGCTAATTGCTTTTACGTCCTTAGATTTAATAGCTTGGTTGAGGAGCGACACTCTTTATTAAACAAGCAATACCTACCCTTAGGCCTCTTACTATCAGGGGCTGCGTCACCCGAGAAGATGGCTGCGATACCCTTTAAACATGTAATGTGAGTTATGCTTACTTCCTCATCAGTGTATATAGAACCCCCCTCTAGGGACGTCAATGCGGTCCTTAAGGTGTCATTGGCAAAGTAAATGTGTGTTGGTCGAGCTAGAACCTGGTTCCACTTAAGGTGGCATTTGTCATTGACCAAACTAATCCCCTTTGGTGCTTTAGCAGTGTTGTTAATTATGGGCAGGTGGCTGCTCAAAGCTAACAAGTGGGCTGAAAGAGGATTGTGGTCACTTTCTGATCTCTCGACAACCATCATGTCAATCACCAAAGTCCATAATCTTACGTCGACTATACAATAGTCGATTCTACTGGTGTGGTTAACTTTGTTGTACATGTGACAGCCCTTTACATCTGACTTGCTCCTACCATTAGTGTCCTAAGTCCAAATTCCATGATCAATGATTTTACTTGAACAGCAACTTAGGACCACCTTTGATGGGTGGGATATCAAGGGCAGGGATAGCCCATTCCTGGTCCTCCTCATGAGTGGACCCAAGATCATCCCAGTCGAGAGGTTCAAATGTGACGTTAAAGTCACCTGCCACAATGATTTTGTAATGTCGGGGACAGTTTTGCAGAAAAGCGTCCATGGTCGAGAGGGTTTTGGAAACCCATCCCCCTCCTCTGACCCCTCTGGCATAGATGTTCAATAAAATCACAACTGCATCAGCCCCGAGCCCCGAATGATAGTCGAAGACCTAGCAGATCGGGGGAGTCAATAGGTAGCTGTACTATGTAGCAATTTAGTGATGTTCTGGTCCAGATGGCTATACCCCCTGAGGACCTCCCCCTGGTGCTGGCCATAGCTGGAATATAAAAGTTGGAGTAGGCAGTTCGAAAGAGTGGATCGGTTGACCATGTCGTAATCATCAATAAAGGAAGTGAAGGACGGGAGGGCGGGAGGTGAAGGATAGATCTCAGGCCTGCCACATTCCACTAGACAATTCGTACCCCGGTGGTTGAATGGACAACCCTGTCCACTGACGTATTTGAGGATTTGGTTGCCAAGGGTGGGTTCAGCAAGTGAGGTCACTTAGAAGGAGAGGGGTCATCCTCACTGTTGTCCAGTTGATTCAGATTTGAGATATAGGAAGCATCTACGGGACCTGACCTGGTCCTTGGTGCGGTATTCCCATACTTTGCTGTCTGTGATGAGTGTGCCTCATGGGGGAAAGAATGTGCAATGTTGTAATGGCCGTGCAATAGATCAGAGGTGGACTGGTGGGGTCTGTATGGAGAAAGATCATGGGTGCTTGCAGGGGCAATGCTGGGCGCTACAGCCAGACCAGGGACAGTTGTTTCATGTGAGTCAGGAGGAAGTTCAACGTGTATTTCAAGTGATACTCTAAGTCAATCATTCTCGCTAAGAGCAGATGGTTTGCCTGAAGGGCAATGGATGGGGCGGGCCATACAATGTGCAGGTGAGCTAGGATATTTGAACTGGATACGGGATTGCTCTGGAGCACTTGTCCTTGCATCTAGGGCCACCAGGTTGTCCACCATACTCCTATCCCTGAATGTCAAGTGTAAAATGTGAAATTGTGTGCCAGGGTGGGGCCTTCTTACTGCGTCAATTATGTCCTCGCAGATTACAGAGTAACAGCCTCTTACATGGCAAATCCAATGAATTGCCTTGTTTCTGATAGAATCTCCGCCTTCTCTGGGTGCCAATGGGTGTAACTTAGGAACATTTACCATTAGAACAGTCCTTGTGGATTGGAGTCGGTCAATTATGGGTTTAGCTCTGTATTTAGGGACAATATTGGTTGTAGTTTTGTAATTGGATAGCAGACATCTGGTGCATTCCCTGTGCTTAAACTAATGTGGGAGGTGGGCTGATCAGATTCCTTTATCTTGGCATTGGCTAAGAATTGGTCAGCACAACCATTTGCTAGCATTGTGGGCAACTTCATTGTGGTACCTAAGTGGTATGGTGTTGGATTGCAATAATGATTTATGGAGCTTTCTTGTGTCTGGAGAAATTAACTGCTTAACTACCGCAATTAAGGAATTAACCATGGACTTTAGTTCTGACACCTCCATTTTTAGATCTTGTATGCATAGCATGTGCTGTGCATTTGACTGGACTGAGTACTTATTTACATCTACTAACCGACCCGCCCTGGTGCATTGATCTGGGTCGCCCTGAGTGTCTAGGATGTTTATTAGGGGGGTGAAGCAGTTAATGCACTGGATAGGGTCGCTGGGATTAGCTGAAGGCTTATCCGCTGATATTGGGGAGGCGTGGCTGATGACATCCCTACCCTCCCCCTGGCCTGTGGAGGTTATGGCCTGTTAGCCGCGCTTTACAAATATGTCAGCAACTTTCTTATAGCCAACACCCTTCCTGACAGGCGAGCACTCTGCCCCAAATCCGGTGGGGCTGCTGTCCAGGGGGGAGTTAAAAATTTCTTCACATTTGTCAAGAAGGTTGTCAATTCTGTCCATAACACAGTTGTTGACTACATGCTTATGCCTTTTCCGCTTGGTTTTTGACAACACCCCTGCCCCACCCTCTATTGCCTTCCTTTTTCCCATATGCTTATAGTTAATGGATAACTGCTCAATAGTGCTCCTGCAAGAAGAAACAGTATTCGCAATAGTCAATGGCGCCTATTTAAAGAAAAAATGTTAGGGAGGTGGCCCAGGCCAGCCTCCTCCAGGCTACGGAGGGCGTGGACGGGTCTGCCCTTGGCCCGGGCTTCGCCCGCATGTGTCCCGCACGCGTCCCGTGAAGTCCCCCCACACGCTATATAGCACTCGTTGGTGTGTTCAAGTGGATGCAGGTGCTCACAAGATGGCCGCCTTTTGGGGCCACAAAGCAGTCTGGGAAATGTAGTCCTTCAGAGTTCCTTGCTGACTTAATATCAAGAAAACTGAGCCTGGCACCCTGAATGCTTATTTATGGAATGAACTGCAGTCAAAAAATGATTGCCCAGCTCGAGCCTATCTTCAGGAATCAATAGAGCGATTAGACTTATGTGAAACAGGGAGGCCTCTAGGCAATATGATAGCTTAAAGCAATTGGTCAACAAAACGGTCAAGAGGATCTTCTTGGTAGAGGACTAAGCACTTCTGGTGAGAAGGGCACATGGATGGTTTACACTGTACAACTACTCCATGCCAGGGGAGGGGCAGGGTTCTCTAAAGCAATGAAAGAAAAACATTTACGGTATCAGCTTGGTGTTCTTCCTTCCTTGCTTCACCTACCACCATGGAAGTGGCCACAATCTCATTTGAATTGCCCCTTGTGCAGGACAGGAAAGGAGGGCATACTATACTTGCTGTGTATATGTGTCAATCTCATGCATGAGCACAGACTATTAATCTTTACATTTGTTTAAATCTGTTCCATTGGTCATTCCTAATAGGTTCTTCAGTAGGATCCATTCAGTAATGGTACCTTTATATGGGTGTATACAAAAACAATAGGAGAGCGCTATTATTTTTATACTCCCTCAAACTAAAGAGATTTAGCCTTTCTTGATTTAAAATTGTATTACTTGGCTGTCATGGCACAGAAAATGTGCAGCTTAATTAGGATTCGTATTCTGTGATGTTTATTTAGTTTTGGCATTGACTGCGGGTTATTTTTTTTGCTATATTTTGCCCCAAAGTTATTACAGGAAGGTTTGTTTCGAGGTCATGCAGGTCATTTATCAGATTCGGATAAATGGATCACTATACTTAATATTAGGATTATAAATAGTTATTTGCCCTTGGGAGTATTTAATTTTTCCATGGTTTTTCCAGGATTCTGGTGTTATAAATGGGTACAAATAGGATTGGTAACTGTTGATCAAATGTTTATCAATTGGGCTCTCAACCTTTACAAAATTACAGAATGATTACAATGTATCCAAGACCATTTTTTCTAATATTTACAAATCAGGATTGTTTTTGTTTAAAAGCAATATGTTAGTTTTGCACAATGATAAAAAAAGGACCATCAAGATTTACAGCCAGACACAAAATATAATTCATCAGCATGAGCTATACAGGTTTGTTACTGAAACGCAAGTCGATGATCTGGGCACACTGTCCTCTAGATCGTAGGCAAACCATGGATTCAATGTTGTAGGAAAATTCCTGTTTTTATATGGTCACCACCCTTTTTTTGGACTGATGCTGCTGAGTTTTTGGCTCTGTGCACAGAGACACCTCTAACCAGGTCCCAGAGCATGAGCTCTGACCCCTAAATCATGTCAAAATTGGCTATACTCCTAATTGGCATTTGACCTTACCTATAAGTTCTTAGTATAAGGTACAAAGTGTATCCATGGCCTGTAAGTTAAATGCAACTAATGGACGGCAACACCAATGGTGCCACCCACTACAGTGACAGTGCAGACATGATGACAGGCCTACAATTGTGACCTGGCTCTTGGAGCTTTGAAGTGCAAATACAACTTTTCAAAATAACTCCTTTGGACAGGCCTAATCTTTCCATTTAATTTTAAAAGGTCATCCCTAAATATGCCTTACTGCTTATAAGGCCATGCACACTGTATTTAAAAGTGTGAAAATTTAAAGGTTTAATGTTAAAATGTTTTACAGCAAAAAAAAATGTATTTTTACTTTAGCGAAGCAGGCTGCTTCATATGGAAAACACTGGTTACATTATTATAATTAATAATGCTGATTTTGCTTAGGAAACAAATAGAAATTGAATGCAAAGACTGTTTCTAATAGTTATACATTTTTTATTTTAATAAGAAAAATCAGATTTTTAATAGCTATTAAGAACAGGATATTTTTAGAATTCTAACTTTACCTTTCATTTACTCCTAATTGGCTTACCTATAATTCACTAGTATATTATGAAATGTGTACCAGAGGCCGTTAAGGTAAATGGCACTAGTGGACTGCAGCATCCATTCTGCTACCCACTAGAGCGACAGATTAAACAAGACCACATACCTACAACTGCACCCTGGCTGTGTAGTTTTAAAACAGGACATTCAACCTGTAAAAATAACCTGTATTAACAATCCTAAATTTTCCTTTCAAATACTAATAATTCACTCCTTATTAGGCTTTCCTGACCATGAACACCTCATGGTATTTAAAATAGGGACATGTAAAGGTTTAATGTTAAACATCTCCATACAGTGAAAAAGCCACAAAAGCTATTTTCAATAAAGCTGGTTTGTTGTCTTGACAGTTTCATAAGAAAAACTTTGGATACATTACATTTCATAATGTTATCCTTGGCAATGTAAAAGCTACAAAATTAATTCCTGGACTTTTTGAAATATTTATTAAAACCTGAATTCACTGGTGAAGTCAGATCTCTAATATATATTTTTTAAACAGTATTTTTAGAAAGTTACCATTTCCCTGCATACAACCTCTGGAGACATATTTGTATGATGTTTAACTATTACATGGCATCTGAATATCCCCCTTGATGAGGTGTGAAAACGTCTCCTAGAGTAGTACAAAGGCCTTGAGAATGGGGTGGTGCATCCATTCCACTTGCAGAATGACCATCTGGACCTTACGGAATAACTTGATTAAGTTCGCAGAGGCCTACCCTGTGAAAGGCTAATGTGGGCTTACACCTGGACAGGGCTTGCTTTTTTCCACAGTCAGGTATGCAACAACCCCAGCGGGAGAGGAGGTGCCCCCAGAAATGGACTGATGTGACCATAGAGGAGGGGTAGGACATTTCATGTCTTGGGTGGGCACAGAGACTTTGCTCAAGAGAAGAGTTTAATCATCTTTGATTTGGGTGAAGAGGGGCACTGTGGGATTGCTGCAGAAGGGTATGGAGAAATAGCTGCAAACATTAATAGTGTTGTCTCTGCCCCTAAAATCCTTTCTCCTAATCATCAAGAACGGGCCAGGATTCTCTCCCTTACACAAACTAGTACTAGGCACAAGTGTAGCACCCTGCGTTCCTTCTTTGGAACACCTCTAGATCTGTGCATGATTGAAGAAGGACTGCATCAGGTGTTGAGAACTGTGAGGAGACCTTCAGAGATGGACCAGCTCCCGCTTGTACCCAGGACAATGAAATTAACTCCAATGGCTGAAGGGCTACAAAAACCTGCAAAAACACCCTTTTCCTGACGAGCCCAGCTGAACATTTGCAACAAAACCTAGCCATGACAATTCTGGTGGCTATTGTTTGTGGGAGACTTGACCCTCATTTGCTGTTCCTGAGGTCCTAAGACCTATGGGTGTGGGAAAGTGTACTCTTCCTAACATCCAGAAAAAAACAAAGGCCTCCAGAGGACCAAGGCACACCAATCTGATGAAGGTGCATAGCCAAGGAGCCAAAGATTCAGGTTGCTCACATTCAGAGCTTTTCTGCAACAGCAAATCCATATCAGCTGTACATCATGTAAAGGGTATCCAGCATCATTGAGCCCTGTTCAGCTACAGTTTGAAAACTTGCCCTTCAGGAGGTATTCCAGCTACAAAATAGTGACTGAGTCTGAATGCAAAAATTATCATTGGAGGAAGGCGCCAAGAGTATATTGCCTGTAATGGACCTTCCTTGGGCACAAATTTTTAATGTCTCTCACTCGTAGCTGTTGGAGAAAAATGGTATCCCAAATCTCAGACATCCCCAATATTTACCTAAATTAAACCCTCCACATTTACTGGTTCAGAGTCGGTGTTAAACCACAATTTCATGAAGCAATGTGTTTCCTTGTTAAGGTACCCCCTCTAACATCAAATCAGCAGAGTTAAATGATTCATTAAGTACAAAAAAGTCCACTCATTGACTGTGTTTTAGATCAGTAAAAAGTTAAAGGGTTCTACCACAAAAAAAATAAAAAATGAGTCTTACAGGATCAATGTTATGAAGGCTCTCTGACGTAAAGTTCTACAGAATAGGCAGGAGACAGAAATTATTCTAAGTCTCAAATGATCAGCAAAATAAGAACTAATCAGGAAACATCCCTAGTACAGTAGGAAAGAGATTTCTACACACAGTTCTTTCATACTAAATCAACAGTTTGGCAGTTTAAACGTAACAGATCATTGTTGGAAATTGGGCTATTAGTTGTGTGACCAGCAGAAGTAATGGTTAATCAGTTGTCCTCAGTAGGAACTAAACACTCCATTGGAGACCTTGACTCTTAGAGGGTATTGAGGCAGAGCAGTCTAAGGCCTACTCAAGGAAGATTGTGTGGGCTAGTGATCAGCAATTGCTGGCAATCAATAAATGATTGTCCAGTCAGTACTTTTTATTTAGAAAAAGGAGAAGTACATTTCTTATACTCACACTACTAAATACTACACAGTAATTTAGAAATATACATTAGCAGATGGAACATACCATAGATGACATTGTGTAATCACTGGTTACCCCCTAGAGGGGTCACCCAAACATAAGTGAGTTTCAACAGTCATTGAATAATAATTGCAGTACTTTGGCATGAATCATTTTCATAAAAGCGATACTAATGGAACAACAAGCATTTGCAATCACCATGACAACACAATTACCCAAATAAATCTTTTATCAGATAAAAAGTAGTGGGCATATTTACTAGGAATTGGCATAGGACAAGAGGAAACAATGAAGAGAAATGAAGATATTTCTCTTTATTGTGCCTGCCTGAGGAGGTAGACAGTTTGAATCCATTCCCAGCTTTACAGATTCTTGTAAATCCGGGAATGAGTCAAAACCCATGGGTGCTGCATGGGAACACCCACCTCCACACCTGTGGTATGCCTCCTTGACGCAGTGTAAGGCAACACAGTGACTTGCACTCCGTTGCTTTACACAATACCTACGAGGCCATGAAAACACACACAAAGAGGCTTTGCATGTCTTTGTTGATCTGCACTATGCGCCCCGGTGCATCACAAAAAGTGTTGCAACAGCAGCTCAAGGAGGTTGTAAATATACCCCTTTGTGTTTGTACATTCTTTCAAATACTTGGCATTATACTATAATGGTCAGTACAACCCCTAGAGGACATCACAGTAAAAATGACATGTTGAAGCCACATGAAAAACAGCTTGGTGAAAAGCACTGAAGAATAACCGTACATTCAGCCCCTAGAAGGTGTAATCACATGTAAAAACATTATAGTGTAATCATACAATCAAACAAACAGTACATTGTACATTCTTAGGCCTTCCAGGCCCTTCAAAAAATTATCAAACACCAGGACCCTATGGTGCAAACTACTCCCAACTGTAGAGCAAAAACTCAAGCCATGGGAAAGCTTGAAAATACATTGAATAGTGGGAAATGTGATGATTTTGAGGTCCTCCCCAACTTAGGGTGAGGGTGCAGAAGATGATCAGAGGAGCAAGAGCATGTCATGCTGAGCAATTTGGTGGTGGTCACATCATTCCAGGACTAACACAGGTGAAGATATGGGTAAAAATGCTTTTTAAACAAAAAGGCCCACAAAGCATTATAGGGTGAATCTCCATTGTGCAGTGAATATTATAGCAGCGGCTTTCCAGCTGAGCCGAGGATAGATAGATAGATAGATAGATAGATAGATAGATAGATAGATAGATAGATAGATAGATAGATAGATAGATAGATAGATAGATAGATACTGTTAGAAAAGGGTTCTTTGGTTGGCAGTCATGTTACCCTGTCCAAGCAAGGACCATCACTCTAGTCAGGGTAAGTCACACACAATCCAAATTATCCTGTGCCCACCCTCTGGTAGCTTGGCACTGAGCAGTCAGACTTAACTTGGAAGGCAATGTGTAAAGCATTTGTGCAATAAATCATGCAATAACACAGTAGAACACCACATAAATACACCACACAGTGTTTAGAAAAATATATAATATTTATCTGCTAAGTTGCAGGTCAAAATGATTAAAATGCAATAAATATGTGTTGAGATATCATGGCAAAAATATAAAGGGCCTGATTACAACTTTGGAGGAGGGCGTTAATCCGTCCCAAATGTGACGGATATCCTGCCCACCGTATTACGAGTTCCATAGGATATAATGGACTCGTAATATGGCGGGTGGTATATCCGTCACATTTGAGGCGGATTAACACCCTCCTCCTAAGTTGTAATCAGGCCCAAAGTGTCTTTAGTCTCTTAAAAGCAATAAATGTCTCTTTCAAGCACCAAGTACCTGGTTTGTTTTCAAAATCTCCTCAAGGAGCTGCAGAGGAGGAGATGCGTGGAAAACAGGGAGGTGTTCTTCGATTTCTTTCGGCTGCACATGGCAATGTGTTGTTTATTTTCCACGCAGGGACGGCTGTGCGTCAATTTCCGGAGCTCAGTCGTGGATCCTCTTCGGGGGTTGAGGGTTTTTTGGACGCCCCAGGGATGATGCATGGCTTTCCCGTGCTGACAGGACGAAGTCACAGAGGCTGCGTCGATCCGGTGGGCGTTGCATGGAAATTTCTATTGCACAGCAGACGCTGCGTCGATTCCTCTCTGGAAGTCGGGCTGCGTTGTTACGGCTCGGCTGTGTGTCAATCTAGTGGGCCATGCGGCAAATTTCCGGTCGCTACCCTGGCGCTGCTTCGATCGTCTTGTTGCAAAGTTGGGCTGCGTCATTCCGGTTCGGCGTGCAGTGATTTTTTCACTGCGATGCAGGCTGTGCATCATTTCTGGCAGGCTGTGCGCCAATTTTCCCGCACTAGGAGTCCTTCTTGCAGAGATGAAGTCTTTTTGGTCCTGAGACTTCAGGGAACAGGAGGTAAGCTCTATCCAAGCCCTTGGAGAGCACTTCTCACCACAGCCAGAGAGCAGCAAGGCAGCAGGGCAACAGCAAGGCAGCAGTCATTCACAAAAAGCAGTCAGGTGAGTCCTTTGGGCAGCCAGGTGGTTCTGGTTCAGGTTCTCTTCTCCAGGAAATGTATGAGTTGGTAGGGGCAGAGGCCCTGTTCAAATACCCAAATGTGCCTTTGAAATGGGGGAGACTTCAAAGAGTGGCTTAGAAGTACACAAGGTCCCCTTTCAGTTCAATCCTGTCTGCCAGGGTCACAGTAGGGAATGTGGCAGTCCTTTTTGTGAGGCAGGCTACTCTCCTTTGACATGTAAGTGTCAAGCCCTCCACCCTCCCAGCTCAGGAAGACCCATTCAAAATGCAGATGTATGCAAGTGAGGCTGAGTATCTTGTGTTTGGGGTGTGTCTGAGTTTAAGTGCTTGTGCTCCCTCCTTAAAATGTGGCAATACTGCCTTATAAAAAATTGTCATATTTAATTTACTTGCAAGTCTGTAGTAAAGTGCACTGTATGCGCCCGGGGCCTGTAAATTAAATGCTACTAGTGGGCCTGCAGCACTGATTGTGCCACTCACTACAGTTGCCCTATAATCATGTCTCGGGCCCGCCACTGCAGAGCCAGTGTGTGCAGTTTTGAGCTGCCATTTTGACCTGCCAAGTGTACATGCTTGCCAGAACCCAAACCTTCCCTTCTATTATATATGTCACTTTTAGGGTAGGCCCTAGTTTTGCACCAAGGGCAGAGTGCAGTGTATTTAAAAAGTTGGACATGCACTTTTAAGCTTAACATGTGCTGGTAGTAAAAAATTACTACATTTGTTTATCACTACTGCAGGGCCTAACTCTTACCTTGGAGCATCCCTTAATTGTACCTTCCAATTTTGAAGAGATAGCAATATGGAGCTTGGTGTCCCTGGCCTTTCAATTTAGGGCCAGATATGTGAAGCATATTACTAGTTGGGCCATTTGCGACTGGTAAAATAAATGTTGGTGTGTACTAACCCTATTTTGTGGTTCAGTAAATGATTACCTCTGAAGAGTGTCTGGGGCAAGGGTAGGCAGGGCAGGGGCCTTGAGATCTTCAAAGGCCTCTTTGACGTTTCCCATGATTCAAAGGCACATTTGGGTATAAGTACTGGACCCCAAAACCCACCAAATCTGAACCCTTCTGAAACAAAGGACACCTGAAAAGGAAGAAGGAATCCTGTGCTTCTAGGCAGGACTGCCACTTTGCAACTGCATTGCTGTTTTAGCCTACTGCTTGTTGTGAGCTGTACTGTAGGAGGGACTGCCACTTTGTCACTTGCTTTGCTGTGTTGGCCCACTAACTGCTGCTTCTTGTCTAGCATGGACCTGTTCTCTACATCCTTGAATCCAAGATTCTCCAAGGCCTGGTTGTCTTGCCACCCTGTTCTCCAGAGGCTCAGGGTCATCAAACACTGTCTGCAAATCTCCTGGTGCCGCTGGATGCTGCCATCTGTGAGTCTTACCCTTGCGTGAGGTGCCCCCTCCAGTCCAGGGCCTCAGAAGTGGGTTCTGCAGCTGATTTCTGCGAAAACCGACATATCCTGCCCTCGACATTAACGCTTTGCTCCATCAAAGGTACTGTTTCACCCTGTGTGAGTTCGTTAGCTGGTCTGTCCTCCATCTTGGTCGGCATGAACTTTGGATTTGCACCTGTCCCTCGCTACCTTAAGTAACCTTTTAACTGCTAGTGACTTGAAAGCACTGTTTTCACATTTGATCTTCAAAAATTCATATCTTAACTTCTACTGATTGTTTTTTTTTTGTTCTGGTCTTGTTTCACTCAGATAAATATTCTCTAGTTCTAAACTGGTGTGGATTCATTTTGTGGTGTCTTTACACTGTGTTACTGTAATTAAGTGTTGCACAGATACTTTACACACTGTCTCTTAATTAAGCCTGACTGCTCTGTGCCAAGCTACCAGGGTGTGTATCAGACTTACCCCAAGTAGAATTGTTGTCGCTACTTGGAAAGGATGCATACCTCTGTCAACTAGTGACCCAATTTCTAACAGGGTTCCTTCTTCCAGATCTCCATGGCAGTTCCAATATCCAGCAGCGAAACACATAAAACATTTACAGACAAGCGAGAGTCTTCCCCTAGTGGAAGAGTTCATAAAGGGGAAAGGAAGGTTACAGAATACAGACACCCCTAACCAATCCTGAGGTGCCACATCACCTCTCCACCCTGTCCAAACCGTCCCGCTCAGCATGTTGGGACAATCCAAAATGGGGGCAGCAAGGAGCGACTGGTCACATCAGCTCCTGGAGTCTCAGCTCCACTCCTCACTGACACCATTGCCAGCAACTTACACACTTGAATTTTCAGGGCAGCCCCCCAGTGGTTTGGCTCCAGTTGTCTGGGCACCCTCCTTTGTTCAATGGGCTTGGGCAGGCCCACCTCTGCTGCAGTGTGATTGATACAGAGTATTCTGTGCCACTCCTTTCCTCCTCAGTGTAGTGCTAATTGCTATTTTTGTGTGTGGGTGGATTTTGTTCTCTTGCTTGGGAAAATGCAATTGCTGGGTACAGCAGGGTCACAACAGGCCTGGGCTCTGATCCTGAGCTTAGCCAGGAAAAAAAGAAAACTCTGAATGACCCACAAAATGTACAGCTATCATTTCGGAAGTTGCAAATTTGGTTTTCCTGCACAGTTCGCACTCTAATTCAAGATATCAATGGTCTCTGTAGGACCAGGAGAAGGAAACTACCTCCAATGTAGTTTCCCTCCATGTATAATGGAGTGTCACTATAGTTAAAAACAGTAAACCACACTAACTTTCCCTAATTGAGCACACTACACTCATGAGGTCTATCCCAGATGAATACCTATCCCTGCGGCGTCCCCATTGTGCCATGCTACGTGTGCGCTGTTACTGGGCCACACACAACAGTAGTTTCCCACACTCAGCCTGTACATGTGTACGAACAGGTGTGACGGTAAACACACACAATCTGTTTACTATGCGATTATTGTGGGTGAGACACCAGTAGTGAGGCTCACCCACAGTAAAGAGTCCAAAAACCGGGTGATCAAAAAAAAGCACACAAAAAACATAGTGTGAGCAAATATATAATTTCTTCAGCAAATCAGAGCACAAAAAATAATTTCATGATTCTTTACTACCTAAGCACTAACTTATTTTAAGATATTTATTCAACACCCTCTATACTAATATCACCCAGAGATTCTTAAACAAAATATGAAACATTGACAATAATACTTCTTCGAATAAATAGGTCCAGTGTAAAAATGGAAGATGTAGTTACTGGTAACAATTTTACATTTACACCATGGAAAGTTCATCATGGGAATACAATACAGCAATAAAAATAACTAATATGAAGTCAGCTTGACTGTGTGCTAGGGAGCCTGCTGGGAGAGAATGTGTGCGGAGGGAGGAAGCATGAGTGAATAAGAGAGATGGTGTTTACACAGAAATGTGGCATAACATAAACACATTAATGAATACACTTCTACACATCATAGGAAATGTGTTTGAAAGTCAATTACACTATATCAGTTTGTAGATGTAAAATTGTGCGTGAAAATACATTTTTCACATTGTTAATGATACACAAAAATATACACTTAGAACCAATAAATCTTCATCTGATTATTCTATAATCACTAAAAGACAATTAAGAAGACATTATTCATCAGAAATGTATTTAGAGTGCATCACTTATTGCTTCTTTCCAGAACTCTCCTTTATCATTGTAGACACGATCCGTCATATTCTCATCTCATATTCATCCTCATGTTTCCTTTTTAATGATTTACATACATTTATACACCCACAATTTTTTATCAAACACTCAAATTATCAATCTTTTCCCCAACCTTGCTAAAACGCTTCCCTATCTCACTAACGGAGGAATTTATAGACTACCACACAACCTGGCTTGCTTTTCTAAAATTTTAAGTTCACAAATGAAATTAGTCACATTATTAAGATAGGAATTAATTTTCAGGAATAAAAAGGTATAAAGGGGAATTCCAAGCAGTCCCAAATAATCAATACAAGGTTCCTTTGTTTTCAATCTTCCGATATCCTTTATGTGCATATAGCGATATGAGGTCTTGACTTTTTTTTTAACCCTACACGTGTTTCTTCTTTTTATGGGTAATACACCAGCAGGCTTCATCAAGGCAACAATAACAATTATGACTCTATATACACACTGCATCAGGATAGTGCATATGCAGAAAGCCAATACATTACTTGTGGGGTAACACACTAGGGCAACATGTATGAATATTAGGTTTTGCAATTCGCAAATTGCGAGTTGCAAAACCTGATGTACAACAGTGTCAATAACACTGTTTGTGATTCCCAATGGGGTTGAAAATGTCCTGCCTCATAAATATTCATGAGGTAGGTCGCAATTTGTGACCCCCATTGAGAATGGCAGCCCTCACAGGGATGGTGGCCTCCTGGGGACAGCAAACCACCATGTCTGTGACTGTTGTTAAATAAAGCAGATTTTTTATTTTTAAAATGCAGCCTGTTTTCCCTAATGAAAAGTTTTCTTTTCATTTTTACAGAGCAGGCAGTGGTCTGTGGGACTGCTGCCTGCACTGAATTTTTTTTTTCGCTACCATTCACAATGGGGAAGGTATCCCATAGGGGCCTCTACCTGTTTGCAAATGGATTAGCACCAATTTGAAACTGGTGCTAACTGCGATTGTTTTGTGACTGCATTCCCGGTCACAAAACAATCCTACATCGCACTGCGACTCGCAATTAGGAGGTGAACTCTCTTCCTAATTGCGACTCGCAATTCTATTTTGCGATTCGGTAAATAGATTACCGAAACGCAAAATAGGGTCTGTACATACCAAAATGTATTTTTCTTGTTGCAAATGGCCCGAATCTTTGAATTGGTCCATTTGCAACAAGAAAAATGGTACGTACATCTGGCCCTAGGTCACTGGAGTACTCTCCAATGGGTACGTTTTTGTCAAATTAGGCTCAATATAGTAAACTGATACCATTGTGGATTTTTTATGGAGGATATCAGAAGAAAGAATGTAAATGAACTTTGGAGTGATTATTTAGGAGCGGTTGGGATTCTTATGTTTTGAACTTTGTTCCCACAGAAGAAGATTTGGTGGCTTTTCTTCACCTCAGAGCACCCAGGATATATTGCAACTAACTTATTAAATTGTCTTGTTTAATTCTGTCCACTGAGTGTGTGTGCACCATACCACTCAGCAGCCTTTATTTTCATAAAAGGAATAAAATGTACACCACCTTTGAACTTTAAGTTCATTCCTAACACTGCATTTCTTTGCAAGAAGAATACCTACTGCTAAACAGTTTTGCATTACCATTGTTCTAATAGCCTTTGGTTTAGAGTTAGTTTGGGTTAGGACCGTAGGAGTGTTCAAAGCAAATCTGTCCACCAATGTAGACAAACATTTAAATTTCTCATCATTAATAGCCACATCTACAGTGTGAATAATATCAGCTACTATATCTACTACAATCTGTTCAAATCCACGTTTCACTCTCCTCAAACTGATTGCATCATCCAATCCACCCATATGACAGACTCTAAGAAAGACCATACCAAGCTAAACGATCCAACCTAATTACACACCAGATTAAAATGGGCAGTCTTACTACACAGATAATAAATTACGCTCAGAACTAGCTCCTCAGTGATCAGAAATTCACCACTTACCACATAACTTCATCTTCAGTGGTAGGAGGCAAATCGTCCAACAAGATGTTGAAATCAGACAAATGAGGTTGCAAAAATTCATTAAAAAAATATATTATAACAAATACTGGCAATGCCAGTCCATGGGAAGTAGGAAATTGTGTGTAGGGTAGGTGGAATCTTCTCCTGCGGAAAAGGGAAGAAAAGTGGGTCCAAATAGTTCTTAATCGTCATTATTTTTATGCACTCTCTTAACATTTAACGTAATCATTATCCTGAAATCTTCTAAATAACCTTTCCCTATGCATCAATGTTTTAAATTTTACTTCATTATGTACTGTACTTAATTCAGCTCTTGTGAAGATGTATTTTACCAGAGGTAGTAGGCACAATATTAGGACAAATACAACTATTAATGCTAATAATACAATCAAGCTAATCATTTGACACCATTTACTGTACTCCATTTTATATTGAGATTAAAAACATAATTATTGTAAAGCTCCAAAAATATAAAATTAACCAAAATGATTTTTAAGAATACGATAGTTTTTTTCTTTTCTACTTATCTCTATGAGAACAATAATCAAAACTGACTTCAAAGATCATTTTTAAGTGTCTATTCTCTTGATTTTGGAATGTGCTTTAACTGTCTTTTCACTTCTCAAAGTAGTTATTTTTCTGAATCACTTTCATGTCCACTTGCAGCTTAATGACAATGATTTATTGAGCTGTTGATCTCTGGTTCTGACTTTTCCCTCAGACATTATTGCTAGACATACCCATTCAGGAGATGCATACTTTCTATTTAGGGGTTCTCTTTCTTACTAGTCTTTGAACAGCTGGTGATTGTCTTTCAATATTTTCTGAAGTTAGTTTTGTTACATTTGAATCTTCATTTATTGGATTTAGTATCTCTGGTTGCTTTGATGACAATGCTTTCTTTTGCAATGTATTATCAGTGATATTTCTTTAGCTTCTTTTGCATCTTTAATCAAGACTTAGGGGGTCATTCTGACCCTGGCGGTCATCGACCTCCAGGGTCGACGACCACGGAAGCACCGCCAACAGGCTGGCGGTGCTTCCTTTGCAATTCCGACCGCAGCTGTAAAGCCGTGGTCGCCCAGCCGGGTCCGGCGGTTTCCCGCCGGATTTCCCCCAGCTGGGAGAATCCTCCATGGCGGCGCTGCTTGCAGCGCCGCCATGGGGATTCCGACCCCCTTCCCGCCATCCTGTTCCTGGCGGTTTTTACCGCCAGGAACAGGATGGCAGGAACGGGTGTCGTGGGGACCCTGGGGGCCCCTGCACTGCCCATGCCACTGGCATGGGCAGTGCAGGGGCCCCCTAACAGGGCCCCAGAGAGATTTTCACTGTCTGCATTGCAGACAGTGAAAATCGCGACGATTGCAACTGCACCCGTCGCACCCCTGCAACACCGCCGGCTCCATTCGGAGCCGGCTTCAATGTTGCAGGGCCTTTCCCGCTGGGCCGGCGGGCGCTCTTTTGGCGGTCGCCCGCCGGCACAGCGGGAAAGTCGAAATGGCCTCCGCGGTCTTCTGACCGCGGAGCGGCCATTTAGCGGTTCCCGCCAGGCGGGCGGCGTCCGCTGCCCGCCAGGGTCAGAAAGACCCTCTTAATCTTCTTTATTAACTGATGAACTTAAGGTTTGATCAGTTTGAACTGCATAATTATTTGACAACTGCTTTCTTCCTCTGCGGATTCTTGTGACCCAAATCCTCAACTGGAACCTTTCATTGTTTGGATCAGAGACTACTTCTTCTTGCTGCCACTCATGTCTTTCACTTCAACCTTGCAACAGCTCTTCACTCTGATCATTGCTTTGAAACTGGACAGGGTCACTAGCACAGGATCTTCAGCAAAACATTCACTTTCACTAATCTGGATTTAGTCATCTTCACCAGTTTCTTTCTCCAAATTTTCAAAGCTTTCACCACATTCCTCTGGATCCATGCAATAAACGTGAACTTGAATCAGTAAGTCAGTTCTTGTTTTCACCACTTCTTTGTCCATTAACTTCACATTTTGGATGAGCAAAGTATATCCACTTTGAAATACCGGCACAGCAGTGTTTGTCATCAAGATCAGTTGGTATGGCCCCTTCCAGTTTTTTTCCAGGCAACTCTTTCTCACATGCCTTTGAACCACTATTTATTTGCCAGGGCTCAGTTTACCGCATTGTATTTCTCTGGTTTCTTCATTCACTAAGTTCACTTGGTGAGGGACAGATTTCAGCCTATCCCTTTCAGTATGGTATCCGCTATGATTGAAACCTGTGCAGCAGAAGGAGCATACACCAATTTCATTGCTCTGCCCATGATCACCTCATAATGTGACAAACCAATTTTTGTGTCAGGGGTACATCTAATGCTCATCACAACAAAGGAAAGATCAGCAGAGGCAAAGACCTAGGCAAATTTTTTTTTTATGGTTCCATTCATGCTCTTGATCCACACCAGAAAACTGAGAACAAAAGCTACAATGCAACAGCTGGTCAATTGGAGAGTAGTACAAATCAATTGGAAAACCTGATTGTTGAAATCTGAGCCATGATTTGTCTCAATAGAAGTAGGGACACTAAATCTTCCTATCAATTCTGTAGACAAATGTTTGGCAACTCTAAGGCCATTCTCCAGGAAGAATAAGCCTCAACCCATTTAGAAAACAAGCAGCCAAATAGGATAAAATATTTCAAGCCATTGCAATCTGACATCTCTACAAAATCTGCTTGGAGTCATTATGAAATGAGCTATAAATGCCATTTTTAGATTTTCTAAGTGGCTGGGCCACAAGCCTAGGAAAGAAATAATTTGTATTTTTAAAAGTAAATGTGTTCCGGTGGCCACAAATGGGGTGGGAGTATGGGGCTATGTGGACAGTAGAGCTCTTCAAATCATCAAGAACACATTTTTAAGACGGCTGTTGGGAGTCCCACAGTCGACTCCCACTGCTTTTTGGCATAAAGAGGTTGGGCTCCCTATTTTGAGTGATTATATTGCGCTTCAGCCCATGGTGCTGTGGCACAGGATGTGGACGAACCCTGAGATGCAGCTCTGTAGGATTATTATAAGGGACTGTATGAGTCTTGATTAGTATGAAGACGTGCCTTGGCTAAATTATGTCAAGTTTAGCTGTGACAGAATAGGTAAGCCAGGCCTCTTTAATAATCCGAAAAGTGTAGCTACTATCCCTCTTGGCCAATTTAAAGAATTATTTAAACAACGTTCTGGCAGCAGCTGCCCTGTTAGGCCTTGACTAACTGTGGTTAACCGTCCTTTTGCTCTTTCACTGCACTCATCACTTTATTTATAGCTTATTATGAATGGATAACATACTTTTTTATTGACATGGTTCTGACTTAGGACTTTATATTTTCTGGTGGCCTTTCCACAGAAAGGGACTGGGTTTTCCACTCTACTCACTGTCATTGTAATCTACCAGCCGAACAAAGCACATTGCACTTTGTCCTGTTCTGCACTTTTTATGTCCCCCAAAGCCGGTTATTTTTACTCTCTGTTTTGAGTGCTTTAGGAACCAAGTCCCATATTGCTGATTTGACATTCTGCTCCAGCTGGATAATCAAAGGGTTGTATATGCTGTTTTGAATTTTATATTAAATGCGCTGAAGGTGCGTTCCAGACACTGAATCTTGTTTTTCTTTTGGTGTGTTATATAACACACTTTCTAAGATGGGCTAATCTGTTAATTGTATCTTATTGTGTGGTTTGAGGTGTTCTTATGGATGGGTGATTTTGGTATTATTTTAAAGTGTAATGTTTTATTATTTATTATTCTACTTTTATGGCTGTACAAATTGTTCCTTAAACATTGTTTCTGCCTAGAGTGCACAATACATGACAAATTGATCCACATAATTATTTATAAGAGTGGCCACATATTTTTGAGGCTTAAGAGTAACGTGCTTCACGTCAACAATCTCTTTTGAATGCTGTGTTGCTTTCAACAGTTCAAATATATAGAACAATTCTTATGGAAGCTTCATAAAATGTCATAAAACCTCTAAGTATTTACAGTTGAGTACAATCATGCACCACATCAAAACCATACTGGCTATCTTTATAAATTGTGACATTTAAATTTTTGTGGTAAGCAATAAGCTATTGTCAATGCAACTAGTTCTGCAACTTGTGCTGGTTATATTTGACAGATAGTTGATCAGGAATTTTAGGAAGAAGAACGTAGTGCATAGGCAGACTTCAATGCCCCATAATGACTCTCTAAAACAAGAAAAATAAACAAAGAAAGTCAGATAAACCATTTCAAGATGAGTTTCTTTGGCCTCTGATCTTGGTTTGGCACATAATTTGATAACTGCCAAGCAATTGTGCTTATTATCATTACCGTTGTCCTTTTTATCTTCTGCTGCCAGTATAACTTGTTCGTTTCTAGCCAATCAACTGTTCATCGTGTTCTGAGTTCTTGTATGTGTCAATAATATCTCAACTTAGTGTGAGAAAAATACAATTGAAGCATGATACATAACTTTCCCTTCACTTTGTTCAATAGTAAAGCAAATAGTGGTTACCAATTTCAAACAACCAGGAAGAATTAAACTACTGGATCTAATACAACTGATTGGTAAGCCACAGCTCTCATGGCTCAAAATTTTTCATGAAAAGAAAGAATGTCAAATTGTAATCAGGCATTCCAAAGGAGGTTTCATTACATAAACATTCTTGCAATACCTGGAATGCCTCAAACACTCTTCAAAAGGTAAAAATTATTCTAGGGATTGTTTTTACGCAGGAAGGTATGCCTTCCTGCACAAATCGTTCCTACCTGTAATGCAGGCACCCTTGCAGCAAGGGTGCCTGCTTTGGTGCTAGGAAGCACACAGCACTGAGAAGTGGCAGAAATGTGTCATATCTTTGTAACATATGGCACATTCCTGCTGCTTCCTTTCTAGGACGGCTTCAAGTATCAGTCCTTCTTCTCTCATTGTTAATTGTTCCCTGAAGAAAACTGAACAGAAATGCTATTCAGAATCAATAGGTTCTGTTGGTACCCTGGTATGTATGGCATTTTATTTTTAATATTTTGCTACAACACTAAGACTGAGGGCATTGTCAGGCAAAAACTCTTTCTGATCGGGCATACTCTGCAGAGAAGTTGATTGGGCCAGGACTGGGTGTGTCTTTCTGCATTAGCAGAACAAATTATTTTTTAATTCTATCTGGATTTTTTCCACATTTGTGCTTCCAGTGTCAAATTTTATTACAGAACTGACAAGTAGTGTTCTTTTCAAATATTTGAATTTATTCTAGAATTTTGGATTATTGCCTTTCAACAATCTCATATTTACATTGACCCATCTCCCATTCTCACACCTTGCATTTGAGAAATTCTATTCACTTCAGCATTTTCAGGTTGCACATAATCCAAATATAAATCCATCAATTGATTCTGAGAACTCCTATTACATTTTTGAGTCTGTACAACCATAAGTTTCCTCTTAATTATTTTCTGCCTTTTGTCAAACCTACCACTACTGTATTTGAACACCTTCAAAATTGTATCTGTTCTCTGTCTGCCAGCAAACGTCACTTTGTGGTATGTGATTACTAAGTTCTGGGTGCAAACCCATCAAAAAAGCGGTGACAAAACTACTGACAATATATTTTTACAGATCTTCAACTCTGCCATTTTTCTTGAAAACCTGCGTAATCCTCTCATTATCGTCTTATAATAAGCATGCACTGAGTCTTTCGGCTCTTGTGAAGTTCTCCAAAATCTTTACCCAGTAAAGATTGTTTTCAGCCACCTTCTTTTTCAAATGCTCATTCACCTGTCTATATTTGTTAGCTACCTACTCTGAAGGAGCATTATTGGGACCAACCATAACTGGTTCTTTAGTAGGCCAAGCAAAAGAAATCTTACATTCAGACCACAAGTTACTTGGAGCTACTGTTTTACAAAACAAATTCAAACCAGTCCACAGCATTTGCAAAATTGTACCTCACCTATGATCCTCTTATGCCTTCATTAAGGCTCCTCTTGAGATTTTGGAAAATCTGTAGTGAAATCATTATGATAAGCTTTCCTCCAAGGCACATGCACTAAATTCGCCCCATGTACTTCTCTCAATGGAAACCCATCAATTGTTCCTGCTTCTGACTCGCTAACTGATCCCTGCGCCTTTTTCCCTGTCTCTGTACTTTTGATTTTACTTGCCCCCTCTCTTCCATCTTTCTTTAGGTTCCCTCTTATTTCAATCAAATCTTTAATGTCACGTCTCAAATTCATTACACCCTCTTCTTTTATTTCATCATAGGTCAACACATTTTATAATTTCTCCTCAAACAGCCAATTCTTCCAATATATTGTTTGCTTCATTTGCACATCTGACTGCTTCTTTAATGAAGTACCTCATTTGATCAACATTATAGGTCAATAATCTGTTTAAATCCATTTCCCTCTTAACATTTTCACACATTTCAATTTATAAAAATCCAACATTATTAACTGTCTGTTTAGGAAGCTCATAAACCACAATTGGTTTACCAGGTGGATCAATTTCAGTTGGAGAAAGGGCTGCCAGTACTCAGCAATGCTGTCACTGCAGTCTCAGGTATGACACTCACTATTATTCTCACAACCATAGATGTAGCTGGTATGTGTATCTGAACCACTGTACTATTTCCTATTTCCTGTTGCACCCATATCCGTTACTCCACCAAAAACAGGACCGGTTTTCTGTCCCTGTACCTTGTAAGAATATGGGGGAGGTCTAGTTTTCAAAAGATCTTTTAGAAAATGATCCTTATCATCTGAATCATGATTCTGTTTTTCTCCTTCATTGGATTTCTTTTTGTCATCTGTCTCCTTAGGTATTGTGGGAAAACTCTTCCTCCCTCCAGAATTGTTTCTGTTGTTCACATTTGTTTTCTTAGCACTGCAATGAACCTTTGCTTGCTTTGTCATTTTCTTTATTTCCTTCTCAGTAGCCATGCAAACCAATTTATTCAGCTCCTCAAACTGTGCAGGTGTTGGTAAGGATTTCTATCTTTCAAAGTGTATCTCAGCTAACTGGAGTTCTAATGTTAAAGGGACCGTCTAAAGGAAACTTTAGGTTTTATCAGAAGCTGTAAATTTCTGACATTCAGAAATCCAGGCACATGTATACAAATCCAATGTCTGTCATCATTCCCTAGATGGGTAATTTCTGACTCATTAGAAGATACAACTGAAACCTTGGGCTTTTCAACACAGCAAAACAATCCAAAAATCACATAAACCACCCTAATGAACAACAATCAATCCCAGCACGACTCTGTCAAATGTCAACCTACCACAGCACAGCTCTGGCAGCAACAAACCAATGACAGTGCAGCTTTGTGGTATTATCACTCCAATCCCAGCGTGGCTCCCTGGCTGACTAATCCATAACAGCACAACTTCTCCAGGAATGAAGAACACAATTGTTAAGCCTTTTCTAAAATTAATTTACACAACATAAACTTTGTCTGCTCAACCTACATAGGGAAAAAAAAGCAGAAAGGTAAAAGAATAGAAACAAGGGGAACAAGAACAACACCCTTCACAACACTGATTTAATAATGATTCACACTAGACAGACACCCGTCCAGCAGCAGTCCACCAGGGCAAATGCACTTACTCCAGTACGCCACGGAAAAAATCACACCTACCTAAATTAGACACACAGCCCCTGAAAAGGAAAACATGTTAAATCAGAAACCCCTATCTATGTGTACACAGTGCCTTGTACTACAGACAAGTAAAACGCAATATCTCAAGATCTTGGATTATGACAAATCCAATAACTAAATCAGTTAATAATAAACAACATCCCTTGTACAAAATCACACATAAAAATAATACATCGGAACATGAGTGATCGAACCATCAATTGAACCCAAAATCAGCATTGCCAAGCACCTCACACATGCCATAACAATCCATTTCACAGCAGCATACCATAAACACACCAGAATCACTCTCAACCATTAAAATCATTCTGCCCTATCTCTGCAGACTGTGCAAAAAAGGGGGTACAGAGAAATACAGTGGAAGAATAAAGGGATCCCCTACCAAAAGGAGGTGCTATTTAACATGCAAGCATCCTCTGTACCAAATCTTTTGGATGTAAATGAGCATCCCAAAACTCAGACACCCCAAAACCCTACCTGAATTCAACTTACAACATTCACTGGATCAGCGATGGTGTTAAGAGGCAATGTGGTACTGTGTTAAGGCACATTCCCAAACATCAAATCAGCAGAGTAAACCAATTTATTAAGTAATGAGGTCCACTCAATAAATGAGTTTTTAAATCAGTGGCAATGTAAAGTTTTTTAGGCAATGTTGCCAATTCGCGCTGAGGATTTTTTATTTCCATGTTAGAGATTTATTCAGCGGGTAAAACTTCAAGCCAGGTTGAAATTGGTTTCTGTAGGTGATCCCTGGTTCATCTTGGTCAACCTTAATTCATCACTAGGTCCTGGTCAAGCACAACCAGATGACCTTGGTTAGTGATTAAAACTTTCTGGCTATATATTTTTTTGAAAATTACAAAAAATGACCTCCTTTTCCCCTTATTGTCATATGTTGCTGTTCTGGTGTAATTTTGTTCATTTAATTATTCACAATTTTTATATATTGGAGTATGATTGTTATTGTTTTGTGTTTCCAACTTTTCAACTGTTTAGGGTGCTCCTAAGTGCTTCACACCAGCCCAACCTGCTTGCACATTCCTAGGGGGTCTGCAGGTCTTGAGCTCGGTGCTCCTCCTCGCATAGGAAAAGCCCATGTGCTATCACAGAATACAAGGGCTGTGATTGACAGCGCAGCAAGCAGCAGGATTGAAATAAAATCTGGCCAATCACCATTCACCCTTAAGTGCAAACTTAAGGGTGATCCTACTTATTTTGTTCTCTCTCTATGTTGCACTTGCAAGGCAGTGCTTGTGTTCTTTTGTGTATGAGCCCAGCCCCAGAGCATGTTGATGCCCCTGTCCCCTCTCCAATTTTGGCGCTGTGTCGCTCACATGCAAAAGACCTGTGCCTCTTATAGGTTTGAGAGTGAAAAGCATTTGGGAACATCAAGAACTGGGCCACAGGAAGGCACTTCTCCCACTGAAACAGTGGGCCTCTCCAGAGAAACATGAGAGGTACAACTATTCAATCTGTACAGCCTAGTGTAGATATAAACAGCTGAATGTACTTTGCTGCTGGCTAAGCATCACATTTACATGTACTAAATATATAAAATAATATTCCTAAAAGAACAAGTTGGACTACACATGCGAATGTTGGGACAACAGCAGAGGAGATACAAACAAAAATTGAAAGAAGGGATGACAGACTACACAGTTTGGGAAACTAGATCGATTTCACCAATAATCTCTTGTTTCAAAACTGAAAGGAGGTATGCTATTTGAATTGAGAGGACTTAATACAGCGACAATGTTATGTGCTAAAAAGCATTCTTTTATATTCAGTGTAGTCAGAGGTGCGTGCCACCAGCATGGGCAATATCCATCTCTGTGCTTTGCTTGGATTGCAATGTCCCATTGTGATGCCAGTTGTGTTACTTATTCAAGCGAACTTCAATAAAGAAAGCTACTATAGAGACTACACAGATTATTACCAACTCATGCAAAACTTTTTCATGCTCTTTATATAGAGTATCCTTAAGAAGTCAATGGGGCGTCAGAAGCGTACTTCACACCTAATAGGAACACTGTGGAGGACATGTGGCCAGAGCTGCCAACGTTGGAAGTGGCCAACTTTGAAACTGGGAAACTAGGTTCAATTCCCAGCATCAACTCAACATCCTGTGACTCTGGGCAAATCACTTATGGCTATAAAAACAAGCATTTGCAATGCAACAGGTCTCGCATTTCTCTGAGTTAGAGCTATTAGCAGTTGTAAACTCCCAACCAGACTATTCTTGCCTCATTAAATGGAAAAAGAAAAGCGTGATCGCGCTGCTACAGTTCACTAGTAGTGAAACCTATCGGCAAAAGTGCAATTATCTACGTAACTTGTGGTAATCTCCTTCATAAATTTCACAACCAACCATTTGGAATGAACATCCACCAAAACCATGGCAATCATCAATGGACCACTCACATGCGTCAACGGTTCTATAAAATCAACACACCTACCTGGATTTTCTATAACACCAAAGGATTGACTGGCAACCTTCAACCTTTTCTCACTGTCCTTGCACACAATGCACTTCTCCACCCACACTTCCACGTCACCATCCATGCCTGGCCACCAAAAAATTTCTCTTAACCTTTTTTTAGTTAATGCCTGACCCCAATGTCCCTCATGCGTCATCCTGAACAAATCCAAACGCAAACACGAAGGAGGAATACATTTGTCACCTCTCATGAACACCTCATCTTCACACAAAGTCAACTCATCCAATTACCTTCAAATACGGCAGCGTAGATATACTCACACAACTCTCCCTCTTGGCACCGCACTTCACCAAACCGATCACCTCACCCAACACAAACGCATCCCTCAAACTTGACAACCACTTATCCTTAGAAATGGCTCCTTGCATACTCTCATAAACATCTTCAACACTTTCTACAACAACATCAACTCCCTCACTCTCCAAATCCTTTACAATCAAATCCTGAACCAGCAAACAAGACAAACAATCAGCTTGTACATTACGCCAACCTGAAATGTGTTCCACCACATACATGTATTCTTGCAAACCTTGAGGCCAATCTAACAAGCCTAGCAGAACCTTTTCCCGCACCTGCTACTTTGCTTGAAGAAGCTCTAAATACTTTTGCAAAATCAGCCTTGCGTCCACACTTCTTGCATTCCTTTCCCCAAGCATTACAACCTTTGAAGTCTGCACTGTGAGTAGTGCTGCCACACCTGAAACACAGCTTAGAGTTAAAATTGTGGTTGCACACTGATTTGTCATGATTACTAGGATATCCTTCCTCAAGTTACTTTTTTTCTTTTTTGACAAACGTGACATCGTTGTTACACTTGTCTTTCTTCCCCATCTCTTTCATATAGTACTCTGATTGCTCGACTACCTTCACAATTTCAATTGCATCTCTAAGAGAAAGATTCTTCGTTGCCCATGGACGTTTCTGTATTTTCTTGCTTTTGCACTGAACTATAAGTTTATCCCTTATCATCTCGTCAGTCATGCTACCAAACTAACATTTGGTGGAAAGCTGTCTCAGCTGCAAGACAAAGTCATCAATAGACTCATCCGTTTTCTGAGGTTGAGTATAAAATGTATACCTACACATAACAACACTAGAGTTTAGCTTCTAGAAACACTTCTTCGATGTATGTTCCATCCTCATTAAGAAACTCACGTAAGTACTTAAACATGTATTGGTCTTCCTTGCCCAATACACTCATTGCTTTCTTTATTGTAGGTCTAAACCCTTGACCATCCAAAGCTTCTAAATAATTCAATGTCAATCCACTCCTCCCATTCAATGTCAGGTGAAACCACATCTTGTAAGAACATTAGTGGCACAATAAAAGTTGAATTTGTCATTCTGAGACCTGTGCTTATGTAACAATTTGAAAAATAAAAAAGTTTTCTTTATGTATAAAGATGGTAATCTGCATATAAAGGTGTTTTTCCCGGTTACAATTGTTTTAAAGTGATTTATCCATAATAATCCTCTTTCTATGATGCTGTGTTAAAGGGTACACAGGAAACGTAGTCTTTTTTCAGTTTTGTTGCTCCCTTGTAGAACCACAACCAGTGTGCCAGAGAAATCGACATGAAAATGCCACGTTGACAATGCGAGTGAAATCAAATCTGAAAATATAGCCAATTCATAGTATGTGCAAAGAAAAGCAAAATAGCACGCGTTCTGAAACTATGTGAGCGCGTGATAGAGCGCGTGTCACCATGAACGCAATGGTTACCACGACAATGCGCGCGATGAAGATGCTCGAGGCACTCCGTAGAAAAAAAAACAACAGCGCGTCTTGAGGAGCGCCCACAGACACAAAAAAAAAATACTTCTTACTTGCCTCGGAGTGCAAATGTGGCTTCAACAGACCACCAGTCCGTCCCGGTGAAGTACAGGAAGACGCCGGTTGAATCCTTAGAGTTTGCACACATTGATCAATGGCACGAGCAGTTCCCCAAAGGTGGTGACTCATCGCCAAATTTATGCTGTACTTCCGGAATAACTTCCACAGCATAAATGTGAAAAGGAAAGCTTTATTGCTGGAGATACGGCTACGTGTGGCTTCCCTTCACCAGCCAGTCGAGCAACTGTCTGGAAAAAGAACACTGCGCCCACCAACACTCTGAATTCCACATTCGGTAGTACAAACCATTACAACAATATGTATTTTAGAAGTCTTATTGCCTATCTTTATTGCTGCCAAAGCTACAAACCTTCCCTTACAACTGTTCAAGGTGCTGAATAGGCTAGATTATACACCAGTTAATTTCTGTTGGTGGAGGTTTTGTTCCGATTAAAAGTGTCCTTGATGCAGACGACCTGAGACAGATTATTTGGATATGTTTACAGAACTCTTGAATTTAAAAGGATTTTGGTGTACGTTCATTGATCCAGTCTCTGTATTGGTGTGACAAAAGTTACTGATGCATATACAGAGCATTAAGCAATGGCACTGATGCAACATTTCTGCAAAGATAGGCAAAGGTATACCCAATTCAAATACAATACTATTGCAATTGCTTTAGTCTGTGCATCGCTCAAGATTGGATTAACTCTGAGTCAACTAGGGCCAGATGTATCAAACATTTTTGCAATTGCAAAAATGTGTTTTGGTATGTAACAAGTCCAATTTGCGCAAATTGGATTTGCGACTACATACCGATTCAGTATTAGGAGGGGGCGTGTCAAGGGCGCCCCTTCCTAATACCAAATCACAGAGGTATGTATGATTGTTTTGTGACCGCAAAGGCGGTCGCAAAACAATTGCAGTTACCACCAACATCAAGTAGGTGGTAAAGGGGAAGGGGTCCCCAAGGCACTCCTTCCCCTTTGTGAATGCATGCAAAAACGTTTTTTAAGTGCAGGCAGTGGTCCCCTTTTCATTTTTAAACAAATCCCATTCTCCTTTAAGGAAAACAGGCTGCATAAAAAAAAAAAAAAGATTGCTTTATTGCAAAGCAATCACAGACATGGTGGTCTGCTGAGCCCAGCAGGCCACCATCCCTGTGATTGTAGCCATTCTCAGTCGCTCACAAATTGCAAAGCGATCGGGCAGCAGAAATGCCCACTAGACAAAAGGGATTTTTTTTAAAGCAAGGGTTGCTCCCCTGGTGGGTATTGGACTTTTTTCCTTATGCAGGGTTATCCCTAATCTTTTTACCTCCTGCCTCCTTTTGTTTGTGACCTGTTTTTGTTGGTTTCTGAACTCTGAGCACTTCAGTGGGCCTTCAGCACTGATTGTGCCACTCACATTAGTAGCCCTGTAAACATGGTTCAGACCTGCCACTGCAGTGTCTGTGTGTGCAGATTTTAACTGCCAATTAGACTTGGCAAGTGTACCCACTTGCCAAGCCTAAACCTTCCCTTTTCTTACATGTAAGACACCCCTAAGGTAGGCCCTAGGTAGCCCCATGGGCAGGGTGCAGTGTATGTTTAAGGTATGACATATACCAATGTGTTTTATATGTCCTGACAAATTCGGTTTTCACTGTTGCAAGGCCTATCACTGTCATAGGTTAATATGGGGGCTACCTTTAAAAATGATTAAAGCGTAGATTCCCTTTGGGAGCAGATAGACATGTGGAGTTTGGGGTCTTTGAGCTCACAATTTAAAAATACATCTTTTAGTAAAGTTGGTTTTAAGATTGTGTGTTTGAAAAGGCCACTTTTAGAAAGTGGGCATTTTCTTGCTAAAACCATTCTGTGACTCTGCCTGTTTGTTGATTCCCTGTCTGGGTCAGTTTGACAGTTGGGCTGTTTGCACCTCTCTCTAGACAGTGACACAAAGGGATCTGGGGTGTAGCCTGGATATACTGATGAGCCATTTGGGCTGGAAGAGAGAGGAGGAGTGATTACTTACACCTGAAAAGGCTGTGCCTGCCCTCACACAATGCAGTCTCCAACCCTCTGGTGTTTGTCTGGGGCCTGGCCTGGGCAAGGCAGGATTTCACAAACAAGAGATACTTTCATTGAAGTAAGCCTACTTCAAAGGCCAAAATGGGTATAAGAAGGGCACCCAAAACCACAGACTTTAAATCACTTCTGGATATCAAGAGCAACCTCTTCCGGGAGAAGAGCTGAAGAGCTGAGAAGTGCTGCCCTGCCTGTGACTGTGCTTTGTGGAGCTATCCTGCAGTTGCTGCTTCTGCCTGTGCAAGGGGACAAAGACTGGACTTTGTTGTGCATTCCTGCTTGTGAAGAAATTTCCAAGGACTTGTCCTGAGCTTGCCTCCTGCTGTTGAAGGCCATCAAAGACTTCTCCTACCAGCACCTGGACTCTCTGCTGAGACTCCTGCCCTGCCAAGTGGTGCCCTATCCAGTTCCTGGGGCCTTGGAATGTGAAGCTGGCAGACAAAGACTGAAAATCCACGTACAGACCGCCATGCTGGGAAAATATCGATGCACCTTCCGAGATGCGGCTGAAAAATGATGCGCCGCCGTTTTTGCAGCAGAAATCAAAACTTCACTGGCATCGCGGCTGGAAAATAGATGCACATAGCTGGAAGAATGATGCGCAACACCCGCTGACGGACGTTGGTAACGTTGCAAACCATATTACACGGTTTTGCTGATACCTTGCGGCAGTATTTTTGACGCAAACCTTGCTGGGCGCGTAAAAACGATACATGCCTGCCCTGACCCGATTGCTGTGAGGATCAACACATCGCTTCCCTGCAGGGAGGAAAACTGACCGGTGAAGGAGAAACGACGGGCGGTGTCTCTTGCGGGTGAGAAATCGACGCATTGCTTACCTTTTTCGACACACACTCGCCCATGCATGTTATTTTGACGATACCTAGGTACTTTTCAACCCTGACATTGTTTACTAAAGGATTTAAGACCCTTTTGCATTTAAAATTAATAACTTGACTTGTGCGTGTTTGATTTTTGTCGTTCTGGTCTTGTTTATTACTTGTTTTTCTAAACCTGTGTTGTGTCATTTTGTAGTGTTTTCAGTGAGTTACTGTGTGTGTTCATACAAATACTTTACACCTAGACTCTGAAGTTAAGCCTGCCTGCTTGTGCCAAGCTGCCAAGGAGGTGAATGGGGGTTAATTGAGGGTGATTCTCATTTACCCTGACTAGAGTGAGGATCCTTGCTTGGACACGGGATAACCTGACTGCCAACCAAAGAGCCCATTTCTAACAGGGGGCATTTAATCATTAAACCTTTTCTGCCCCCGGGGAGGGGGGGGGCAGAAGCCACTAGACACCAGGGATAAGAAAAAAAATAGTCAATTTCACACAAGCGACCCTTGAGGCAAGGGTCGCTCCTCTGGGGGAGGGAATTTATTTTAGGCCATTTCTGCCCTCCTTGGGGGCATATTGGCATATTTTCATTTAGGTCGATCTGCCCCCAGCGGGGGCAGAAACCACTAGGCACCAGAGATTTTTACAAAAATGTTTTACAGATGGGGAGCGACCCCTAAGGCAAGGGTCGCTCCCCTCGGAGGCAAATTTATTTTAGGTCATTACTACCTCCCCCCTTGGGGGAAGATTGGTCTATTTCTATTAGGCAGATCCTAAACCACTAAGGGACCAGGAATTGGTGTGTGTGTGTGTTGTTTGGGTGGGGCACATTGGGCAAGGATCCCCAAGAGGGCACATTACTGCTAGTCATTTCTGCCACCCTTGGGGACAGATTGGCCTATTTTTGGAAGGCCAAGGGGGGCAGAAAGCCCAGCAGAGACCAGGGAAGAATTATTTTTTTTTAAAAGAGGGTGTGGGGATATTGCCATACTCCCGCCCCCAAACAAATGGGGACAAAGTTAGTCTGCCTGCCGGTGGGCAGATGGAGCAATTACCCCAGATTCACTCCCCTGGGGGGCAGAAAAACCTACTAGATGCCAGGGAATTGAAAAAAAAAAAATAGTGGGGTGGTGGCTAATAAAAGGTATGGGCATGGTTATTCCCCCACCTCAATTGAAGGGGTAACAGTCTTTCAGCTCTCCTCCCGCACACTAAGGCATCTTACCCCACGGCAAGCAAGAGGAAATTTGATTATTTTGGGTTTTGGTTTTACATTTGGGCCATGAGAGCTTGTCTAACTCTCAAAATCGTCCCACTTGGAATGGTGAAGGGTGCACTTTTTGGACTTTGGGACGCTTCCATGCAGAAAAAAATCTACGAGACCTAGACACATCTGAAAACAAAACATCTGGCTGAGTCCAGGGTGGTGTGCTTCACATGCACCCCGCACCATTTACCCACAATGCCTTGCAAACCTCCAACTTTGCTTGAAATCACACATTTTCCCACATTGTTGTGATGGAACCTTCCGGAATCTGGAGGAGTTCACAAAATTCCTACCACCCAGCATTATTGCATCTATACCGATAAAAATTCTGCCCCACTTATCAACCTAAAAACATTTTTTTTCAAACTGCTCTTTTGGACCCGCTTTGGTTCCCCCTAATTTTTGAATTGTTTTGGGCTCTTCCCTGTCACAGGCACTTGGCCCACCTACACTAGTGAGGTATCATTTTTACCGGGAGTCTGAGGGGAACGTTGAGAGGTAGGACATTTGTGCCGTTGTAGGATCCCATACAGAAATGAGGTAAAAATATTATTTTTTAGCTAAATTTGAGGTTTGCTGAGGATTCTGGGTAAGAAAACACTGGGGGATCCACGCTAGTCACACCTCCCTGGACTCCCTCGGGTGTCTAATTTTCAGAAATGTTTGGGTTTGCAGGCTTCGCTAAATGGCTGCTGAGCCCAGGACCAAAAACACAGGTGCCCTCCCCAAAAACAGGTAGGTGTGTATTTGATAGTTTTGATGTGTACACATAGTTTTTTGGGACATTTCCTTTTGTGGGCACTAGCGGGAGACTTGGGGTAACGCTGGGTGGAATGAAATTTGTGGCTCCACTCAAATTCCAGAACTGCTGTGACCAAAATGTGTGGAAAAAGTGAGTTTTTTTTGGCCAAATTATGAAGTTTGCAAAGGGTAACCGAACCTGGTGAGAGCCCCACATGTCACCCCCTCTTGGTTTTCCCTAGGTGTCTAGTTTTAAAAAATGCACAGGTTTGTTAAGTTTTTCTAGGGGCCGGCTGAGCTAGAGGCCAACATCCACAGCTTGGCATTTTGCAAAAAACAGGTCAATTTTCTTTAGGAAAATGTGATGTGTCCACGTTGTTTTTTGGGGCATTTCCTGTCCTGAAATTTGTGGCTCACTTGCAGGACAAGTGTTATTGCCCCTTGAGTTTCTCTAAATTGTTTACTTCCAAATCTAAGACAGTGTGTAAAAAAGACATTTATTTGAGAAATGCCCTGTAATTCACGTAGCTAGTACGCCACCCCAGAATTCAGAGATGTGCAAAAAACCACTGCTTCTCAACACCTTATCTTGTGTCTATTTTAGAAATACAAAGGCTTCCTTGATGCCTATTTTTCACTCTTTATATTTCACCAAATGAATTGCTGTATACCAGGTATACAATGAAATCCCATTGCAAGGTGCAGCTCCGTTATTGGCTGTGGGTACCTAGGGGTCTTGATGAAACCACAAGCCCAAGATATCCCTGCAACCAGAAGAGGCCAGGAGACGTAACGGTATATTTCTTTTAAAAATCTGACATAGCAGGAAGAAGTCACAGAGTAAAACGTAGAGAAAAATAGATTTTTTTTTCATCTCAATTTTAATATGATTTTATTTCAGCTCATATTTTCTATAGGAAAACCTTGTAGGATATACACAAATGACCCCTTCGCGAATTCAGAATTTCGTCTATTTTTTAGAAATGTTTAGCTTTCCGGGATCCAGCATTGGTTTTATACCCATTTCTGTCACTAACTGGAAAATCAAAAAAAATAGTAAAAATGGGGGTTTTCTGATTGAAGTCTGCCTGTTCCTGAAAGCTGGGAAGCTGGTGATTTTAGCACCGAAAACACTTTGTTGATGACATTTTCAGAGAAAAAAAACACAAAGCTTCTTCTGCAGCTCTTTTTTGCAATTTTTTTGAAAAAAACTAAATGTTCTCTGTATTTTGGCTAATTTCTTGGTCTCCTCCAGGACAACCCACAAACCCTGGGTACCTCTAGAATCCCTAGAATGTTGGAAAAAAAGGGCGCAAATTTGGCGTGGGTAGCTTATATGGACAAAAAGTTATGATGGTCTAAGCGCAAACTGCAAATAGCCAAAAAAAGGCCTGCCACCTGAGGGGGAAAAGGCCTGGCAGTGAAGGGGTTACATCAGCACTATTTGTTTTTTATGCATTAGCTTGACCTTGCTCTTCAATTATTTTTGTTTTCTTCTGGGTTGCTACTGTATCAAATGTATGTTTTGTGTAATTATATCTGATATTCTACCACCTCCTTCATGATAAACTAATAATTATAACAATAAACAGACAGATCTAGCCATGGAGGACCAAATCTCTACCCAATTGCTTGAGATAGAAAAGGGAGTATTCACTCTCCCTCCTGGGAACCTAGGGCCAGATGTACAAAACTTTTTGCACATCGCAAACAGCGAATTTTGCTGTTTGTGACGTGTAAAAACCACATCGCGATGCCCAATCCCTATTTTGCGATTCGGTAACCTGGTTACCGATTCGCAAAACGGGACTGCGAGTCGCAATTAGGAAGGGGTGTTCCCCTTCCTAATTGCGAGTCGCAACGCGATATTGTATTGTTTTGTGACCACGAACGCGGTCGCAAAACAATCGCAGTTAGCACCCATTTCAAATGGGTGTTAACCCATTCGCAAAAGAGAAGGGGTCCCCATGGGACCCCTTCCCCTTTGTGAATGGCATTAAAAATATTTTTCTACAGCAGGCAGAGGTCCTATGGACCACTGCCTGCTCTGCAAAAATGAAACGAAAATGTTTCATTTTTTAGTTTTGCAATGCACCTCGTTTTCCTTTAAGGAAAACGGGCTGCATTACAACAAAAAAAAAAAAATATGCTTTTTTAAAAGCAGTCACAGACATGGTGGTCTGCTGTCTCCAGCAGGCCACCATCCCTGTGAGTGCCGCGAGTCTCAAGGGGGTCGCAAATTGCAAACCACTTCATTAATATTAATGAGGTGGGCCTTTGCTACCCCCTTGCGAGTCGCAGATGGTGTCAGGGACACCATCCTACGTTCTGAATTGCGACTTGCAAATTGCGAGTCTCTCAGACTCACAATTTGCGAGTCGCAATTCAGAATCTTCTTACATGGACCCAAATCTCCTGTTTCTGACAACATTCAGACTTGTGCCCAGGACCCAATGACTTCAGCAAGAAGCACGTTCAGATGAATGTGAATTATATAATCATGAGTCACCAGTTTGTATTTTAACTTCCTAATTTCTGACGACATGAACACGTTAAAAAATATTGATAAACGTCTCCTAATTTTCTCCAGCTGCAAGAGGTTCTATCCTCCCTCACTCTCCAAAGACCATAAACTGACTGATTTTTCAACATCGCTCTCCAGCCCCATTAGCTGCCATCTGTTGTCATTTTCACTGGCAGAAGAGAAGCCAAGGAAACCCCTCTAAGCAGATGAGAGAGCTATTGTAAAATATGAGCAACAATAGCATTGATGCACAAGCTGCATCATAAATTGTGGTGAAAACAAGGAGTTCCCACATGAATGGCAATAGCCATTCTTATCCCTCAACAAAATATGAATTAATTAAATGTTGCACCATTTTTTTCAGTCATTTTCAACACCTGCTCAGCACAGAATTTAAAATGACGCATCCATTTAAATCACTGGGCCTCCTTTCAAACTTTTTTATTCTAGTGTAGCAAAGCGCCACAATAGTGTCAAAAATGTTGACACTATTGTTGTAACTACCGCCATGGTGCGCCATATCTTAAATACGGGACACACATGGTGATGTTTGGGGGGGGGCAGAATAAAAGTGGCGCTGCATTGGATGTAGCACCACTTTTCTTAAATTTGGCCCTTAGTTTATTTTCAGGCTATGTACAAATCGAAATAAAACAATTATTCTGTTATTTAATTTTTCATGTAAATATGAGTTTTACATTACTCGAGTAGCGATGATTTAACATGATTTTTTACAGTACAACCATTGCTAGAATGCTCACCTCACTTGCAGTAGTAGAGGATTAGGACACTAGTATGTCCAAGTATCATAAATATAAATATCATTTTTTTTTACATAAATTGCTGCGGGCCTTTGGAATCATCTGGAGCGCTAAATTCAGATTAATGGAATCAACTAGTTCTACAGCTACAATCATACTTTTAATAACCCTACTGACAATCAATTAAACTGTTGACAGACTATTTGTAATTATACTACCTTTCAGATTGATCTCCACTATTGTGCTATGAATTTCTGATTTAATTTCAGCATGTGACTTTGACTAACAGCATGTCTAAAAAGGATGCATAACAAAAGTGAACAGTTTAAGCTAATCAATATTCTATACTTAGTGCTTGCAGTTGGTTCTTTCCCTTTAATATGCTTTTCTCATTGCTTGTTAGTGAAAAGGTTTTTTTTATCTTCGGAGTTGGCAACATATAAAGGGAAAAGAGTTTATGCCTTCGTTATATCTAACATTTAATTTCTGAATAAGTTCATCACAATTGATTTAGTGAGTAGGTTGAAAACGGAATTCGATTTTTTTTCCGTGAGTGATTTGTGTACATTAAAGAATTATTATGACAAATCAATGCTTGCATTCAAATAGTGGCGTCCGTGGAGGGAGTAGAGGCTAGTGGGGGCTGGTTCCCCATCTCTACCTTTATTGCCACTTTTCTTGCCCCACAATGCACCAATTTACTTACTTTTCCTTTCTGTGAGAATCATTGCTTTTTCGCGGATTTTGTGTTTCTGAAGTTTTATCATGCAGAATGCTATAAAATAAAAATAGTTGTTGTGCGATTTACTCTCAGTGGGTGATAAAGGAGCCAAGAATATGTGCTCATCCAACCCTTGGCCTCTCTGCAGTGCCTCACCGTTAAAATCACTTCCATAGACAACTGTGGGCCGGAGTACAGTTAAGGCACTATTTATCACACCTGATGTAAACAATACCACAGGGTACGTGGCAGGTGAGGGATATATAACACCTATTATGAATACACGGGAAATAACTTGTGCATTATGATGGTTAATACATCCACATAATACTGTAAATACTGTGGGGGTTATTCTAACTTTGGAGGAGTGTTAATCCGTCCCAAAAGTGACGGTAAAGTGACGGATATACCACCAGCCGTATTACGAGTTCCATAGGATATAATGGAGTCGTAATACGGCTGGTGGTAAATCCGTCACTTTTGGGACGGATTAACACCTCCTCCAAAGTTAGAATAACCCCCTGTATGTTTTTTCCTGTTGAATTAGCATCTGATAATTGTTGGATGCATTAAATACCTTCAAACTTTTAATTCTAACCCATGCCTTAACAAACGTTTACACACGAGTGAGAATATAACAAACAACTCGCAATCAGGTCCAGTGTGTTTAAAATGTCTATCAAACTATTGTACACCTCTGTTAGAAATGGGGTCTTTGGTTGACAGTCAGGTTACCCCCTGTTCAAGCAAGGACCCTCACTCTAGTCAGGGTAAAAGAGAATCACCCTCAGCTAACCCCTGCTTACCCCCTTGGTAGCTTGGCAGAGCAGTAGGCTTAACTTCAGAGCGCTAGGTGTAAAGTATTTGTACCAACACACACAGTAACTTAATGAAAACACTACAAAATGACACAACACCAGTTTAGAAAAATAGGAAATATTTATCTAAACAAAACAAGACCAAAACAACAACAATCTGACATACACAAGACAAGTTATGAATTTTTAGAGATTTAACTCAAAAATAGCGCTTAGAAACAAAAATGCTTCGATGAGATGTTAACACGGTGTTGTGACGGAGTCGTTCCCAACAAGCCGACACCAGCGGCGCCGGACACGGAGTCGTGTAGACCCCCAAGTACAGTACCTTTGGTGAAGAGTGAAAACAAGCCGATGCGCGAAGTCGGGGATGGCGGCGTCTGTGCGAAACGTTGAATCCACGCACTTCGAGCGGTGTCGGTCACGACGTGGTGCGGCGACTTCCAAGGAGTCGCGGACTTCAGCGGGGCTGCTGCGGCATCGGGCCTGCGAAGAGCGTCGCATTCCAGCGAAGGTCACAGCGTCGGGTGCAGGCGGCGTTACCGGATTCAGCAGCGGCGTCGGTCCAGAGTCGTCCGAAGTCGATTTCCTTGGATTTCCACCAGCTTTCCCCACTTGTCAGAGCAGGAGTCTCTCCAGAGACACCAGGTGCTGGCAGAGAGAAGTCTTTGCTGTCCCTGAGACTTCAAACAACAGGAGGCAAGCTCTAACTCAAGCCCTTGGAGATTTCTTCACAAGATGGAAGGCACACAAAGTCCAGTCTTTGCCCTCTTACTCTGGCAGAAGCAGCACTGCAGGAAAGCTCCACAAAGCACAGTCACAGGCAGGTCAGCACTTCTTCCTCACCTATCAGCTCTTCTCCAGGCAGAGGTTCCTCTTGGTTCCTGAAGTGTTTCTCAAGTCTGTAGATTTGGGTGCCCTTCTTATACCCATTTTAGTCTTTGAAGTCACCTTTCTTCAAAGGGGACTCACACCTACTTGTGAAATCCTGCCTTGTCCAGGCAAGGCCTGAGACACACACCAGGGGGTTGGAGTCTGCATTGTCAGAGGCAGGCACAGTCCTTTCAGATGAGAGTGACCACTCCACCCCTCCCTCCTAGCAGAGATGGCTAATCAGGAAATGCAGGTTACACCCCAGCTCCCTTTGTGTCACTGTCTAGTGTGAGGTGAAAAACAACCCAACTGTCAAACTGACCCAGACAGGGAATCCACAAACAAGGCAGAGTCACAGAATGGTTTAAGCAAGAAAATGCTCACTTTCTAAAAGTGGCATTTTCAAACGCACAATCTTAAAATCAACTTTGCTAAAAGATGTATTTTTAAATTGTGAGTTCAGGGACCCCAAACTCCACATGTCCATCTACTCTCTAGGGGAATCTACACTCTAATCATATTTAAAGGTAGTCCCCATATTATCCTATGAGAGAGACAGGATTTGCAACAGTGAAAAACGAAGTTGTCAGTATTTCACTGTCAGGACATATAAACCACATTACTATATGTCCTACCTTATCCATACACTGCACCCTGCCCTTGGGGCTACCTAGGGCCTACCTTAGGGGTGCCTTACATGTAAGAAAAGGGAAGGTTTAGGCCTGGCAAGTGGGTACACTTGCCAAGTCGAATTTACAGTGAAAAAATACACACACAGACACTGCAGTGGCAGGTCTGAGACATCATTACAGGGTTACTTGTGTGGGTGGCACAACCAGTGCTGCAGGCCCACTAGTAACATTTGATTTACAGGCCCTGGGCACCTCTAGTGCACTTTACTAGGGACTTAACAGTAAAACAAATATGCCAATTGTTAGAAATGGGGTTTTTGGTTGGCAGTCAGGTTGCCCTCTGTCCAAGCAAGAACCCTCACTCTAGTCAGGGTAAGTCACACACAATCCAAAATCAGCCTGTGCCCACCCTCTGGTAGCTTGGCACGAGCAGTCAGGCTTAACTTAGAAGGCAATGTGTAAAGCATTTGTGCAATAAATCATACAATACCATGATATAACACCACAAAAATACACCACACAGTGTTTAGAAAAATATATAATATTTATCTGGGTATTTGCAGGTCAAAACGATCAAAGATGCAATATGAATTTGTAAAGATATCACTGAAAAGTGATATAAAGTGTCTTAAGTCTTTAAAAAGCAAACAAAGTCTCTTTCAAGCACAAAGTACCTGGTTTCTGGTGGAAAATCTCCTCAGAGGGCCACAGGAGAAGAGATACGTGGAAAAATGGTGTGTGCGTCGATTTCTCCCCAGCACACACGGACTTGCGTCATTATTTTTCACGCGGGGAAGTCGTGCGTCGTTTTCCGGCGTGCGGACAGTCTCTTTCTGTGGATCGCGGGGATTACCAGATGTCCCGGGTCTGTGCGTGGATTCTCCTGCTTGTTTTCCGGCTGCGCGTCGTTCTGCGGGGCTGCGCGTCGAAGTTTCGCACTCACGGCAGGTGTCGCGTCGATTTCTCCTCTGGAGGTCGGGCGGCGTTGTATTTGCGAGGCCGTGCGTCGAAGTTCCGGTCGTCCCGAAGGCGTAGCGTCGATCAGCGTCGGTGTGCGGCGTTTTTCTCGTCGCGGTACAAGCTGTGCGTCGAACATTTCGGCTCACGAAGCGTCCAAGTGAAAAAGTGAAGTCTTTTTGGTCCTGAGACTTCAGGGAACAGGAGGCAAGCTCTATCCAAGCCCTTGGAGAGCACTTTTACAGCCAGACAAGAGTTCAGCAAGGCAGCAGGCCAACAGCAAGGCAGCAGTCCTTTGTAGAAAAGCAGACAGGTGAGTTCTTTGAGCAGCCAGGCAGTTCTTCTTGGCAGGATGTAGTTTCTGGTTCAGGTTTCTTCTCCAGCAAGTGTCTGATGAGGTAGGGCAGAGGCCCTGTTTTATACTAAATTGTGCCTTTGAAGTGGGGGTGACTTCAAAGAGTGTCTAAGAAATGCACCAGGTCCCCTTTCAGTTCAATCCTGTCAGCCAGGGTCCCAGTAGGGGGTGTGGCAGTCCTTTGTGTGAGGGCAGGCTCTCCACCCTCCCAGCCCAGGAAGACCCATTCAAAATGCAGATGTATGCAAGTGAGGCTGAGTACCCTCTGTTTGGGGTGTGTTTGAGTGAATGCACAAGGAGCTGTCAACTAAACCTAGCCAGACGTGGATTGAAGGGCACAGAAAGATTTAAGTGCAAAGAAATGCTCACTTTCTAAAAGTGGCATTTCTAGAATAGTAATATTAAATCCGACTTCACCAGTCAGCAGGATTTTGTATTACCATTCTGGCCATACTAAATATGACCTTCCTGCTCCTTTAAGATCAGCAGCTGCCACTTCAACAGTGTACGAGGGCAGCCCCAATGTTAGCCTATGAAGGGAGCAGGCCTCACAGTAGTGTAAAAACGAATTTAGGAGTTTTACACTACCAGGACATATAACTACACAGGTACATGTCCTGCCTTTTACCCACACAGCACCCTGCTCTAGGGGTTACCTAGGGCACACATTAGGGGTGACTTATATGTAGAAAAAGGGGAGTTCTAGGCTTGGCAAGTACTTTTAAATGCCAAGTCGAAGTGGCAGTGAAACTGCACACACAGGCCTTGCAATGGCAGGCCTGAGACAAGGTTAAGGGGCTTCTGAAGTGGGTGGCACAACCAGTGCTGCAGGCCCACTAGTAGCATTTAATCTACATGCCCTGGGCACATGTAGTGCACTCTACTAGGGACTTACAAGTAAATTAAATAGCCAATCATGGATAAACCAATCAATAGTACAATTTACACAGAGAGCATATGCACTTTAGCACTGGTTAGCAGTGGTAAAGTGCCCAGAGGTCAAAAGCCAACAACAACAGGTCAGAAAAAATAGGAGGAAGGAGGCAAAAAGTTTGGGGATGACCCTGTCAAAAAGCCAGGTACAACACCAATCATGGAGAACCAGTTACATACACATTTTAAACAGGAGCACTTGCACTTTACCACTGGTTAGCAGTGGTAAAGTGCCCAGAGTAACACAAACAGTAAAATCAGAGTCCAGCACACATCAACAACCTGGGGAACAGAGGCAAAAAGTTAAGGGAGACCACGCCAAGGATGAAAAGTCTAACACGTGTCCACCCCAGCTAAAAGTGGGGAGCAACTACCCAACCTCATGGGAGTTCTCATCACTAAGGCAGAAGAACCTGGACAGACCATCAGCATTGGCGTGCTCTGTACCAGGACAGTGTTCCACCGTAAAGTCCATCCCCTGTAGGGAAATGGACCACCTCAACAGTTTTGGATTCTCACCCCTCATCTGCAGTAACCATCTGAGGGGACTGTGGTCGGTCTGAACTCGGAAGTGAGTCCCAAACAAGTAGGATCTCAGCTTCTTCAGTGCCCAGACCACAGCAAATGCTTCACGTTCTATGGCACTCCACCTACGTTCCCTGGGTAGTAACCTCCTGCTAATGAAGGCTACGGGTTGATCTAGGCCCTCTTCATTATGCTGTGAGAGTACTGCTCCAATACCATGCTCTGAGGCGTCTGTTTGCACAACAAACTCCTTGGAGTAGTCAGGTGCCTGCAGCACAGGTGCTGTGCACATGGCAGCCTTCAGGGCATCAAAAGCGTTCTGGCAAGCCTCTGTCCAGATCACTTTCTTGGGTTGCTTCTTAGAAGTCAACTCAGTTAAGGGGGTATCAATGATACCATATCCCTTAACAAACCTCCGGTAATATCCTGTGAGACCTAAAAAGGCTCTCACTTCAGTCTGGGTCTTGGGAGGCTCCCAAGCCAGAATCGTGTCAATCTTAGGCTGTAGGGGTGCCACCTGGCCACTCCCCACTTGGTGTCCTAAGTACACCACAGAACCCTGCCATATTTGGCATTTGCTCGCCTTAATAGTGAGGCCTGCCTTCTGCAGGGCATCTAACACTCTCCAGAGGTGTTGCAGGTGTTCCTCCCATGTGGAACTAAACACAGCAATGTCATCCAGGTAGGCGGCACTGAACTCATCCAGTCCTGCCAACACCTGGTTGACCAACCTCTGAAAGGTGGCAGGGGCATTCTTCATCCCAAAGGGCATCACATTGAAGTGGAAGTGCTCATCTGGGGCAGAGAATGCTGACCTCTCCTTTGCCCCCTCAGTTAAGGCAATCTGCCAGTACCCAGATGTTAAATCAAACGTACTGAGGTACTTGGCAGCTCCTAACCGATCAATGAGCTCATCAGCTCGGGGGATGGGGTGTGCATCAGTCTTGCTGACCGCATTGAGACCCCAGTAATCCACACAGAACCTAAGTTCCGGAGTGGCACCAAGAGCAGCAGCCTTTGGGACCAAGACCACTGGGCTGGCCCAAGGACTGCTGGAGTGCTCAATAACCCCTAGGGTTAACATTTTGGAGACTTCCTCCTTAATGCAAGCCCTGACCCTGTCAGTCACCCTGTAAATCTTATGTTTAACAGGTGTACTGTCCTCAGTGTCCACATCATGTGTGCACAGGTGTGTGACTCCTGGGATCAGGGAAAACAGCGAGGCGAACTGTCCCAACACGTGGCGACAGTCCCTCTGCTGTTCCTCAGTCAGGGAGGGGGAGAGGATCACTCCCTCCACAGACCCATCTTTCTCTCCTGCAGACAGGAGGTCAGGAAGAGGCTCACTCTCTTCCTCCACCCCGTCATCTGTCGCTAGGAGCATGGATAGCTCAGTTCGCTCGAAGTGTGGTTTGAGGCGGTTGACATGTAGGACCCTCAAAGGGTTCCTGGGGGATCGCAAGTCTACCAGATAGGTGACCTCGCTCTTTCTTTCCACCACCTCAAAAGGCCCAGTCCACTTATCTTGGAGAGCCCTAGGCTCCACTGGTGCCATGACCCACACTTTTTGTCCAGGCTGAAACTCAACCAGAGTGGCATTCTGGTCGTACCACCATTTCATATCCTCCTGGCTTGCTTCCAGGTTCTCCTGAGTGAGACTCCTGAAGCGGGTAGTCTGGTTTCTTAGTGCCAGCATGTAGCTAAATACATCCTGGGGTGGTTTACTAGGAGCTTTCTCCAAAGCCTCCTTCACCAGACTGAGCGGTCCCCTCACAGGGTGGCCATAGATGAGCTCAAAGGGGCTAAAGCCAAGTCCCTTTTGAGGCACCTCACTGTAAGCGAACAGAAGGCATGGCAAGAGGACGTCCCACTTACGCCTCAAGGGCTCTGACAGGCCCTGAATCATGCCTTTCAAGGTGCGGTTGAATCTCTCAACCAGACCATTACTTTGGGGGTGGTAAGGGGTGGTGAACTTGTAGGTTACCCCACACACCTTCCACAGAGACTTCATATAAGTAGATATGAAGTTTGTACCTCTATTAGATACCACTTCCTTGGGGAACCCCATGCGGGTAAAAACTCCCATCAAGGCACGTCCCACCACGGGGGCAGTGACCGTCCTTAGAGGAATGGTTTCTGGGTACCGTGTGTCATGGTCCACCAAGACCAGGATGAACCTGTTGCCCAGGGCTGTCTTGGGATCCAGAGGCCCCACAATGTCAATTCCTACCCGTTCAAAGGGAGTACTGACAACAGGCAAAGGCTGGAGGGGAGCTTTACATTTCCTCCCACTCTTGCCACTTGCCTGACAAGTCTGACAAGACCTGCAATGTGCATCTGAGTGCCTGCGCCTTAGGGGCCAGTAAAAGTGGGTGACAAGCCTCTCAAAGGTCATGTCCTGCCCCAAATGTCCAGCTAACGGCACATCATGACCCAACCCCAGTAGGAAGGCCCTGAAGCACTGGGGTACCACCAGCACACGGGCTGACCCAGGCTCAGGAACCTTATGTTCGCTATACAGGAGGTCATCCTCCCAATAAATCAGGTGTGATCCTGGCTCCTTGCCAGCCACCTGGTCTGCCGCCTGCTGCCGCAAACCCTCCAAAGTAGGGCACGACTTCTGTGCTGCACAGAATGCTTCCCTGGTGGGCCCCCCTTCCTGCTGCCACTGCGACAGCTCAGGGACCTCCCCCAGTTCAGCCACCTGTTCCCCTGTAGGCTCCGGGGCATCACCCTGAGGCTCTGCCTCCTCCCGGACCGTGGGAACTTCTGGGGCCTGTTTCCGGAGCCCCCCTGCCCTTCCTCTTCTTGGCAGTCCCCTGGGCCACTGTTTCAGGCTCCAGGGGCTGTTGACTACCCTGATTGGCTGCCATAGACCGGGTGGATACGCATACCCACCCAGGCAGACCCAACATCTCCAAGTGAGACCTGTGTTCCACCTCCTTCCAAGGGGAATCCTCCAGGTCGTTGCCTAGCAAACAATCAACAGGCATGGTTGGACTCACAGCTACATTCCAGGAACCTGAGACCCCCCCCCATTCAAAGGGAACCTGCGCCACTCTGCAGAGGCGCTCAGAGTTGTCTACCGCAACTACTTGGTGAAGTACCCGGGGATCAATCTGCTCTTCAGACACCAGGTGACTACTCACTGTAGTCACACTGGCTCCTGTGTCTCTCAAAGCCTCCACCCTCTGTCCATTGATGGTCACCCATTGCCTGTACTTCTTAGTGTTATCAGGCACTAGGTTTCTCTGGACCATCTCACTGTCCCCTAGTGAGACAAGGGTCATTTCTGCTGGTTCCCACCCACCTGAAACCAACTCCTCCCCAAGCGCTACACTGGCTAAACCCTGGGACGGTGCACCAGTGGGTGCCGGTGTACTTTTGGGGCATTTGGGGTCCCCCCCTCACATGACCCACCTGGTCACATGCATAGCACTTACGTGGGGGACCACCTGCCACTGGCTTCCCTTTGGACAATCATGGCTTCTTTTCACTGGGGGCTTGGGAATCCTTACCCTGGGAATCAGTTTGGGGCCCTTTAGAGAACTCCCCCTGTTTGCCCTTACCCCCCCTTTCTTCTGAGAGGGACCCTGCCCACCCTTGGCGTGGTCTCCCCCATACCTCTTCTGGACCCTGGTGCTCTCCCAGCGGTCCGCTTCCTGCGCAAACTTCCTGGGGTCAGTCAGCTTGCTGTCAATGAGGTGCTGGCGCAGCTCTGGAAAACATAAACTGTACAAGTGTTCCCAAGCAATTAAATTGTAAAGCCCCTCATACGTGTTTACCTTACTGCCCTTCACCCAACCATCCAGTGACCTGCAAAAAGAATCAACACATTCCAACCCTGTTTGGGATTCCTTTCTCTTGTAGGATCTAAACTTCTCCTTGTACTGCTCAGGGGTGAGACCATACCTGGTGAGTAAGGCCTCCTTCATGACAGGGTAGGTGAGATCCTGAGCATCCCCTAAGGCTGTCAGTGTGTCCCTCCCCTCTGCCTCAAAATGCTTCCACAGGGCCTCCCCCCAATGAGCTTCAGGGACCAGGTTCATGTGGAGAGCTGACTCATAACCCTTGAACCACAAGTAGATATCATCCTCCCTCTTATAATCCCTCACAAGGTCTTTTGGGATGTGTACCCTTCTCTCAGGCTACACCAGTGTTTCCCAAACTTTTTTGACCTGTGGCTCCCTTGACCTATTGCCTGTGGGCTGTGGCTCCCCATTAGGTTACCTTTTTTCATGGGTAGGGGGATGTATGCACGGCCTCAGGAGTACTCCTATTTTTTTCACTGGAAATAATACTAAGCGCTTGACTCCTTGTGCAGAGCGATAAATGATATTTGGGCTCTGTTGGACTTTTGCTTTTGCAGGGTCATCCCCAGACTTTTTTGCCTCCTGCCTCCTATATTTTTCTGACATGTTGCTGTTGGCTTTTCAACTCTGAGCACTTTACCACTGCTAACCAGTGCTAAAGTGCATATGCTCTCCTGTTTAAATTGTATGTAAGTGGTTTATCCATGATTGGCATATTTGATTTACTAGTAAGTCCCTAGTAAGGTGCACTAGAGGTGCCAGGGCCTGTAAATCAAATGCTACTAGTGGGCCTGCAGCACTGGTTGTGCCACCCACATAAGTAGCTCTGTAATCATGTCTCAGACCTGCCACTGCAGTGTCTGTATGTGTATTTTTACACTGTAAATTCGACTTGGCAAGTGTACCCACTTGCCAGGCCTAAACCTTCCCTTTCCTTACATGTAAGGCACCCCTAAGGTATGCCCTAGGTAGCCCCAAGGGCAGGGTGCAGTGTATGGATAAGGTAGGACATATAGTAATGTGGTTTATATGTCCTGACAGTGAAATACTGCCAATTTCGTTGTCACTGTTGCAAGGTCTGTCTCTCTCTCATAGGATAATATGGGGGCTACCTTTAAATATGATTAAAGTGTAGATTCCCCTAGAGAAGAGATGGACAGGTGGAGTTTGGGATCCCTGAACTCACAATTTAAAAATGCATCTTTTAGTAAAGTTGATTTTGAGATTGTGAGTTTGGAAATGCCACTTTTAGAAAGTGAGCATTTTCTTGCTTAAACCATTCTGTGACTCTGCCTTGTTTGTGGATTCCCTGTCTGGGTCAATTTGACAGTTGGGTTGTTTTTCACCTCACACCAGACAGTGACACAAAGGGAGCTGGGGTGTAATCTGCATTTCCTGATTAGCCATCTCTGCTAGGAGGGAGGGGTGGAGTGGTCACTCTCATCTGAAAGGACTGTGCCTGCCTCTGACAATGCTGTCTCCAACCCCCTGGTGTGTGTCTGAGGCCTTGCCTGGGCAAGGCAGGATTTCACAAGAAGGTGTGAGTCCCCTTTGAAGGAAGGTGACTTCAAAGACTAAAATGGGTATAAGAAGGGCACCCAAACTTACAAACTTTAGAAACACTTCTGGAATCAAGGGGAACCTCTGCCTGGAGAAGAGCTGATCGCTGAGGAACAAGTGCTGCCCTGCCTGTGACTGTGCTTTGTGGAGCTTTCCTGCAGTGCTGCTTCTGCCAGAGTAAGAGGGCAAAGACTGGACTTTGTGTGCCTTCCATCTTGAAGAAGAAATCTCCAAGGGCTTGATGTAGAGCTTGCCTCCTGTTATTGAAGTCTCAGGGATAGCAAAGACTTCTTCCTGCCAGCACCTGGAGTCTCTGGAGAGACCCCTACTCTGCTCTGTGGTGCCCTTCCAGTTCCTGGGACCCTGAAAGGAGAGGCTGGCAGCCTAAGGACAAAAATACACGCACCGAGCGCCGTGCGGAGAAAAGATCGACGCGAATCCGATCGCGGCTGAGAAAACGACGCGACGCCGGCTCCGCAGCTGAGAAACGACGCCGCAGGAAACGCGACCGAAGAATCGACGCCCGGAGCAGGAGAAACGACGCGCAGCATCGCTGACGAAGGCTGAGAGATCGCAACCTGCGCCGCGGGACTTTCGGACCGTCGCGTGGCTGGCTGTTTCGACGCGCATCGCCGTGCCGAGTTGTTTTCGACGCATATAACCGTGCAGGGTTATTTTCGACGCGCACAGCCCGTGCGGGGTTATTTTTGACGCAAACCAGGTACATTTACACGCTAGCAGCGCTAGTGTGTTGTTACAACTACCTAAAGACTCTTTTTATTTTAAACCTTTTTAAAATCATAACTTGACTTGTGTATGTTGGATTTTTGTCGTTTTGGTCTTGTTTTGTCTAGATAAATATTTCCTATTTTTCTAAACTGGTGTTGTGTCATTTTGTAGTGTTTTCATTAAGTTACTGTGTGTGTTGGTACAAATACTTTACGCCCAGCACTCTGAGGTTAAGCCTACTGCTCTGCCAAGCTACCAAGGGGGTAAGCAGGGGTTAGCTGAGGGTGATTCTCTTTTATCCTAACTAGAGTGAGGGTCCTTGCTTGAACAGGGGGTAACCTGACTGTCAACCAAAGACCCCATTTCTAACATTGGTGACCAGCGGTCGGGATTTGGACTTGTGTTTGTACTTGACATACAGTGATTAAGTGTACACTACTGTTTTGATCTCAGACCACTACGTGACCACATACTACTTGTCTTGTGATTCTGCTTTTTGTTCTCTGATGTCCTCCTGGAAGTATTGATGATATTTTTGGACTTTGTTTTTTGGTTGTGAAGCCTTTGCAGAAATGGAAGTCAATTTCTGGCACCTATCTATGTATAAAAAGTGGCAGCTTAAAGCATTCTGCATGGAAAGGGGACTGGCTGTGAACAAGGAATCCAGAAGGGAGGATCTTGAGTCAGCCCTGTTTCAGGATGAATTGAAACGTTGTCAGGCAACACCACCAAATGAGTCTGAGGAGGATAACTACTCTGAGGAGGAGGACTACTCCAAAGAGGAGGGCAGTGGCCCTGAGGAGGGAACAGAAAGAGATGATAGGCTCCTAGCTCGAATCCGGAGTCTGGAAGAGTTTAAGAGGGCCGAGGAGAAGAGAGCCTTAGCCCTGGCAGAAAGGAGGAGGGACTTAGAGATTAAAAAAATGATTTATGCTTACGAGCTTAAATTGAAAGAGCTGGAAGTCATGAGGGCTGAGTCCAGCTGGAATGGTGGCAGCAACAATTGTATATCCAGTGATGCTGCAGAAGTACACATGCCCAGAGAGGTGGTGCCCTACTTGAAGGAGGGAGTTAACACACGCCAGGAGGTTCAGGGGTATGAGGTAGCTCCAGTGATGCACAGGGTCCCTGAGGTGGATTGGGGAACTGGCATGGGGAGTCATATTCCTACTGGTGGGAGGGACACTCTACTGACTCTAGTTGAGAGTGACAGGGAGAGGGGTTCCCCCCAGGTAGAAGTCCTGGTTATGGAGTGTGAAAACATCCCAGAAGAGTGTGGGTTGAGTGTCAGGGACAGTCAGGTACTGTCTCACCAGTCTCAGGAGGGTGATGTGGGGTGCTTTTTCAAAGCAGAGTCACTGGATGGTGGGGTGAAGGGTACTTTGGTTAATTCATGTGAGGGGCTGAGTGATGTAATTGCTGGAGAGCATATGTCTAGTCCTTATTTTCCAGAGCTATGCCAACACCAGGTGGAGTGTGAGTTCTCTGACCCCAGGGAGCTTACAATGGAGGCAGACTTCTGGGTGAGTACCAGAGAGTCTGAAGAGGCATTTGGGGGTGCTCCTGAGAGGAGTGGTCTAGGTAGTTCCCAACCAGGTGAGGTAGGGAAGGATTGTAGTGTCCCAGGTAGGTCCCAGTGTAGTGGGATGGGTGAGGGACCCCATGTCCAGTCTCAGAGGAGAGGGAATGGGGATGGGTTGAGGCCCAAGGTGCCCGAGATCCGGTCCCAGGTCCTGGAGGGTTCCCTGCGGGAACACCAGGAGGGGAGCCTAGCCTGTACCATAGGGCCATCTGTTGAGGGAGACCCCACAGTGTCAGGAGAACTTGGGGGGGCGGCTGTAGCCAGCGTCCCACCAGTTCTGGTGTCTGGCCGTACCACTCCTAGTGAGGGGGTGCAGAAGTCCAGACAGAGGGTTGAGAGGGGGTTGCGGACCCCAGTGGAGAACCTGGAGGGTCAGGGGTCAGCTCTGAGAGCAGAGCCCCCCATGAATGACCTTGGTGAGACCATTTCTGGGTTGGGGGGAATCCAGACTCTGTCAGATGGGCAGAGGTCAGGAGACCTGCGCCAGCCAGACTCTTGTGTGGCCCTTCGGGACAGTGTGTCCCTTGAGGGGGGTAAGTGTGCCCCCCTGGAAGTCCTGGTGTGCCAGGCAATGGTTCAACCGCAGGGTGGTGACTCTGGGTTGAATAATCAGGTTCAGGGGGTAAACTCTGACCTGATGGGGGGTAAGTGTGCTCCCCAGGAAGTCCTGGTGTGCCAGGCAGTGGTTCAACCGCAGGGTGGTGACCCTGGGTTGGATGACCAGGTTCAGAGGGTAAACTCTGACCTGGTAGGGGGTAGGTATGCCCCCCAAGAAGTCCTGGTTTGCCAGGCAGTGATCCAGTCTGTGGGTACAGGCCCTGGATTGGGAGGCCAGGTTAAGGGTGTCCCCCCTGACCTGGAGGAAGGGGCTACTGCTAACAGTGCCCCTACCATGTTGTCTTCTGGGGGGGCCGCTCCTAGTTGGGTGGTTCAGGACCCCAGAAGAGAGGGCAGGGGGAGGGAAGCCTCACCCCTGGCCCTGGTCCAACCTGAAGGTACAGACCCCAGGTTGGAGGATCAGTTGCAGGTTAACATCCCTGCACTGATGGAAGAATTGTGCAGGACTGCTTCTACAAGCACCCTGACAGTTTTTGACTCTGGGGGTGCCGCTTCTGTAGGGAGGTTACAGAGCCCCAGAGGGGAGGACCAGGGTCAGGTTGTCATCCCTGACCTGGTGGAAGAGAGAGTGGTCAAAGGGTGCCAGGCACCTGGGGCTACCACCCCCCACTCTCCACGGTCACAGTGGTTAGAGAGGCCTGAGGTCGGGCTCTCATCCCTGACAGTTGTCTGGGGCCACTGTGGCTTGCTGTCCTGGTGGACAGAGTTGCCCCTGGGGGGGGGGAGGACGAGAGTCACACCCCGGGGGTGGAGTGGGCAACACCACTGTGTTGGCCCTGGTGGTACTATCTGCCCATTGCAATACATCTGTGAGCAAAGTAAAGTTAGGTGTTGCACAGATGGTGTCTGTAGATGTGGAGAAGGGTTCCCCATGGGTTAGCTTAGTGGGCCCTGAGAGTATGGACAGAGGGATCCAACTGGAGTCAGGAAGGCGTAGAACTGGAACATGCCCCTGCTGTTGTGGGCCTGGGTCCCTGTTCTATCGCCCCAATCAGGGAAGTACATCAAGGTATTGATTGTTCTCCCCTGGCTTTAGGCTGGTAGGGGGTCGTGTTGGACTTTTGCTTTTGCAGGGTCATCCCCAGACTTTTTTGCCTCCTGCCTCCTATATTTTTCTGACATGTTGCTGTTGGCTTTTCAACTCTGAGCACTTTACCACTGCTAACCAGTGCTAAAGTGCATATGCTCTCCTGTTTAAATTGTATGTAAGTGGTTTATCCATGATTGGCATATTTGATTTACTAGTAAGTCCCTAGTAAGGTGCACTAGAGGTGCCAGGGCCTGTAAATCAAATGCTACTAGTGGGCCTGCAGCACTGGTTGTGCCACCCACATAAGTAGCTCTGTAATCATGTCTCAGACCTGCCACTGCAGTGTCTGTATGTGTATTTTTACACTGTAAATTCGACTTGGCAAGTGTACCCACTTGCCAGGCCTAAACCTTCCCTTTCCTTACATGTAAGGCACCCCTAAGGTATGCCCTAGGTAGCCCCAAGGGCAGGGTGCAGTGTATGGATAAGGTAGGACATATAGTAATGTGGTTTATATGTCCTGACAGTGAAATACTGCCAATTTCGTTGTCACTGTTGCAAGGTCTGTCTCTCTCTCATAGGATAATATGGGGGCTACCTTTAAATATGATTAAAGTGTAGATTCCCCTAGAGAAGAGATGGACAGGTGGAGTTTGGGATCCCTGAACTCACAATTTAAAAATGCATCTTTTAGTAAAGTTGATTTTGAGATTGTGAGTTTGGAAATGCCACTTTTAGAAAGTGAGCATTTTCTTGCTTAAACCATTCTGTGACTCTGCCTTGTTTGTGGATTCCCTGTCTGGGTCAATTTGACAGTTGGGTTGTTTTTCACCTCACACCAGACAGTGACACAAAGGGAGCTGGGGTGTAATCTGCATTTCCTGATTAGCCATCTCTGCTAGGAGGGAGGGGTGGAGTGGTCACTCTCATCTGAAAGGACTGTGCCTGCCTCTGACAATGCTGTCTCCAACCCCCTGGTGTGTGTCTGAGGCCTTGCCTGGGCAAGGCAGGATTTCACAAGAAGGTGTGAGTCCCCTTTGAAGGAAGGTGACTTCAAAGACTAAAATGGGTATAAGAAGGGCACCCAAACTTACAAACTTTAGAAACACTTCTGGAATCAAGGGGAACCTCTGCCTGGAGAAGAGCTGATCGCTGAGGAACAAGTGCTGCCCTGCCTGTGACTGTGCTTTGTGGAGCTTTCCTGCAGTGCTGCTTCTGCCAGAGTAAGAGGGCAAAGACTGGACTTTGTGTGCCTTCCATCTTGAAGAAGAAATCTCCAAGGGCTTGATGTAGAGCTTGCCTCCTGTTATTGAAGTCTCAGGGATAGCAAAGACTTCTTCCTGCCAGCACCTGGAGTCTCTGGAGAGACCCCTACTCTGCTCTGTGGTGCCCTTCCAGTTCCTGGGACCCTGAAAGGAGAGGCTGGCAGCCTAAGGACAAAAATACACGCACCGAGCGCCGTGCGGAGAAAAGATCGACGCGAATCCGATCGCGGCTGAGAAAACGACGCGACGCCGGCTCCGCAGCTGAGAAACGACGCCGCAGGAAACGCGACCGAAGAATCGACGCCCGGAGCAGGAGAAACGACGCGCAGCATCGCTGACGAAGGCTGAGAGATCGCAACCTGCGCCGCGGGACTTTCGGACCGTCGCGTGGCTGGCTGTTTCGACGCGCATCGCCGTGCCGAGTTGTTTTCGACGCATATAACCGTGCAGGGTTATTTTCGACGCGCACAGCCCGTGCGGGGTTATTTTTGACGCAAACCAGGTACATTTACACGCTAGCAGCGCTAGTGTGTTGTTACAACTACCTAAAGACTCTTTTTATTTTAAACCTTTTTAAAATCATAACTTGACTTGTGTATGTTGGATTTTTGTCGTTTTGGTCTTGTTTTGTCTAGATAAATATTTCCTATTTTTCTAAACTGGTGTTGTGTCATTTTGTAGTGTTTTCATTAAGTTACTGTGTGTGTTGGTACAAATACTTTACGCCCAGCACTCTGAGGTTAAGCCTACTGCTCTGCCAAGCTACCAAGGGGGTAAGCAGGGGTTAGCTGAGGGTGATTCTCTTTTATCCTAACTAGAGTGAGGGTCCTTGCTTGAACAGGGGGTAACCTGACTGTCAACCAAAGACCCCATTTCTAACAGGCTCTTTACTAGAAAGGCCTTAATCAGGCTTCACTAAGATCTGAGCACGGCCTACTAATGTTGAGGGATTACTATACAGGTCTGTAAAATCTGTGCTCTTTTTATGCTCCCCACTAGTATACGTTACATAGGCAGCTCACCAAGATTTAGGCTCCCTCCTACTGACGCATCATATAGGTGTCGATTTGCTAAGTCACTTCTACAAAAAAAAACTTAACACCTTGAAATTCATGGTACCGAAGAGATAAGTGAAAGAGGTAGGGATCATTTGATGAGAAAAGCACCCACATTCTCACGAGTAGATTGAGCTGTCTCCTCTCCTTCCTCCTCTCCTACAGCAACTTGACAAATATCTGATAGATATTTGTCCGGTTTTCTTCATCGTGAGGTAATTTTCATTTATTACACAATAATGATTGCCATACCATACATGCCAACATTGTAGAACTGAAAGTGGTAAATTTTAAGAACAAAATCGGGCAAATGTATTTTCCTCATTGACATATTTAAGGTGAGAGCAATTTCAGACAGGAGACAGCTAAAAAAAGTTAAATTTGCTTTTAAATTTGGGAGTATCTCGTTAAAATCGGGTTGGCATGTATGCAACAAATATTAAATTTGTTATCTTTGGTTCAGTGGTTTGCAAATGTCTCAATAGTTTAAAAGTGGAAAATTATCACCTGAAAAACAGAGAGCAGATTCTAAAAAAACATATTTAAAAGGCACCTTGGTATTTGCCCACAGAATGATTAAATTATTCAAATCAAAAGGACCTCAGAGCCCTGTAAGATGATGCATTAGTGCAATATGTGCAGCTGGTGCTCAGGGATACTAGGGGGACTGTACCCCGAGCATGGTTATTTTTAGTAACCAACGAGGAGGAAAAGGGATTCCCATTGTCTTGTTCACATTAGGGCTAATTACACCTTTGCTAGGCCATTGCTTTTATTTAAATTCACATTGATTGAGCTAGTGAATTAGCAGCCCAGAAAAGTGCAGCACACCAGGACTATGCGTGACAGTTCATGGCCACTAGAGAGCGATGCAGGATTTAGTAAATAGGAGACAGTGCGTATATCCACCACAAACTAGTTTTCATTATTTAGGTCCGAATCATGAAATGGAAAATCAACGGAATGCAGATTAAACTATTCTGTTTTAGTGCTCGAAATCGAGCGAGCCTTCCTTAGTGGCTATGCCCCTTGTAGGCTGCTGATACTGATCTTCCACTGATATGTATTTTTTTTTATTATTGTCATTTAACTCAATGTGGAGGGCATCCACAGCAGAGATCAATGTATGTATGCAATGGTTCCCAAACTGTGTGCGGCGCCCCTGGCTAGTTTTGACGGCGCACAGGGGAGCCGCGGCACACAGATTGGGAACCACCGGGCTACATTGTAGGATTGCTGCCACCATCTCTACTGGACTGACTTCTATGATCCATCTCGCTCAAGCTAAGCTCATGAGCCATTGCTAACTTCCTCTCCTCAAGAGCTAGCCTCCTCTGCTCCAGTTGGTACTCCCTTTCTGCCTGTCTGTCCTGTAACTCCTCAGGTGTCAGACCCTTGGATGAGACACTGATACCTGCCCTGGAGACCTTCTCCCTGGACATAACAGTCCCACCCACAATACCATTGTGTACTGAACCCTCTTCCTCATCCTCCTCATCTCCCTCATCCTCTGTGTGCCCTTTAGTGCTCTTGGCTGTCACCCAGGCCCTCAGCGCCTTTTGCAGCTCCTCCTTCCTGAATGAGCTCTTAATGGGACAGTCAAAACTTTTACAGAACTGCTTCAACTGAGCTTTGGTATAACTCTCCAATTTCTCAAGGTCAAAGTCAGCTCCAACTGATGCATCTCTAAGTAGAGACATGATGAAAGGTTAAAAAGAGTGCAAAGTTCCAAATGCAGAAAACAAGTTCCAAAATGAAGTTCCAGAAAAGTCAATCACAGGATCATCTAAAAAAGAAACTGAATGTAGAGCAAAAACAGTCCAATTAGAAAAAAACAAAAATCACAAGACTAGTAGTATGTGGTCACGTAGTGGTCTGAACTCAAACAGTAGTGTACACTTAATTACTGTATGTCAAGTACAAATACAAGTCCAAATCCCAACCGCTGATCACCAATGTTAGAAATGGGGTCTTTGGTTGACAGTCAGGTTACCCCCTGTTCAAGCAAGGACCCTCACTCTAGTCAGGGTAAAAGAGAATCACCCTCAGCTAACCCCTGCTTACCCCCTTGGTAGCTTGGCAGAGCAGTAGGTTTAACTTCAGAGAGCTAGGTGTAAAGTATTTGTACCAACACACACAGTAACTTAATGAAAACACTACAAAATGACACAACACCGGTTTAGAAAAACAGAAAATATTTATCTAAACAAAGCAAGACCAAAACGACAAAAATCCGACATACACAAGTCAAGTTATGAATTTTTAGAGATTAAACTAAAAAATAGCGCTTAGAAACAAAAATGCTTCGATGAGATGTTAACACGGCGTCTTGACGGAGTCGTTCCCAACAAGCCGACACCAGCGGCGCCGGACACAGAGTCGTGTAGACCCCCAACTACAGTACCTTTGGTGAAGAGTGAAAACAAGCCGATGCGCGAAGTCGGGGATTGCGGCATCTGTGCGAAACGTTGAATCCACGCACTTCGAGCGGCGTCGGTCACGACGTGGTGCGGCGACTTCCACGGAGTCGCGGACTTCAGCGGGGCTGCTGCGGCGTCAGGCCTGCGAAGAGCGTCGCGTTCCAGCGAAGGCCACGGTGTCGGGTGCAGGCGGCGTTACCGGATTCAGCAGCGGCGTCGGTCCGGAGTCGTCCGAAGTCGATTTCCTTGGATTTCCACCAGCTTTCCTTTCAAGGGCCCAGGGACTGGATAGGGCACCACTTGTCAGAGCAGGAGTCTCTCCAGAGACTCCAGGTGCTGGCAGAGAGAAGTCTTTGCTGTCCCTGAGACTTCAAACAACAGGAGGCAAGCTCTAACTCAAGCCCTTGGAGATTTCTTCACAAGATGGAAGGCACACAAAGTCCAGTCTTTGCCCTCTTACTCTGGCAGAAGCAGCACTGCAGGAAAGCTCCACAAAGCACAGTCACAGGCAGGGCAACACTTCTTCCTCAGCTATCAGCTCTTCTCCAGGCAGAGGTTCCTCTTGGTTCCAGAAGTGTTTCTCAAGTCTGTAGATTTGGGTGCCCTTCTTATACCCATTTTAGTCTTTGAAGTCACCTTTCTTCAAAGGGGACTCACACCTACTTGTGAAATCCTGCCTTGCCCAGGCAAGGCCTCAGACACACACCAGGGGGTTGGAGTCTGCCTTGTCAGAGGCAGGCACAGTCCTTTCAGATGAGAGTGACCACTCCACCCCTCCCTCCTAGCAGAGATGGCTAATCAGGAAATGCAGGTTACACCCCAGCTCCCTTTGTGTCACTGTCTAGTGTGAGGTGAAAAACAACCCAACTGTCAAACTGACCCAGACAGGGAATCCACAAACAAGGCAGAGTCACAGAATGGTTTAAGCAAGAAAATGCTCACTTTCTAAAAGTGGCATTTCAAACGCACAATCTTAAAATCAACTTTGTTAAAAGATGTATTTTTAAATTGTGAGTTCAGGGACCCCAAACTCCACATGTCCATCTACTCTCTAGGGTAATCTACACTTTAATCATATTTAAAGGTAGCCCCCATATTATCCTATGAGAGAGACAGGCCTTGCAACAGTGAAAAACGAAGTTGGCAGTATTTCACTGTCAGGACATATAAACCACATTACTATATGTCCTACCTTATCCATCCATGCACCCTGCCCTTGGGGCTACCTAGGGCCTACCTTAGGGGTGCCTTACATGTAAGAAAAGGGAATTTACAGTGTAAAAATACAGACACAGACACTGCAGTGGCAGGTCTGAGACATCATTACAGGGTTACTTGTGTGGGTGGCACAACCAGTGCTACAGGCCCACTAGTAACATTTAATTTACAGGCCCTGGCACCTCTAGTGCACTTTACTAGGGACTTATTAGTGAATCATATATGCCAGTCATGGCTAAGCCAATTACATACACATTTTGTAAAGGAGCACTTGCAGTTTAGCACTGGTTAGCAGTGGTAAAGTGCCCAGAGTAACAAAAACAGTAAAATCAGAGTCAAGCACACATCAACAACCTGGGGAACAGAGGCAAAAAGTTAAGGGAGACCACGCCAAGGATGAAAAGTCTAACAACCTCCTTCTCAAGTTACACCTAGCTAAGGTTAATCGATGTAAGACATATCTATCGAGTTTTCCTGGCCATTAGCACTTTTTATTAATTTTTACAAAAATGTAATTGTGCATTGCTCTTGTTCAAGTACAAATGTGCTGTTTCACTTCTGTGGACTAATCAAAGAAAAACGGAAATTCACAAAAGAATAGGGAATTCAACAGCCCATCATCTCAATAAGCACTTTAACACTGGTAAACCAAACAAGACACTAAAGTCACCTAAAGTAGTGAAAAAGTCCACCTGAAATTATATACTAGAATGATGTAGTTCGTTGTTTAAAATATTTTAGCATCAGTCTTTCCTATTTATTCTGGAAGACAGCAACATATGATCATTGCACCATTTCCCACTCCCGTTTCTGTTACTTATTTTAGCGCGGATAATTCTAGTGCTTTTGCGGGTGCACTAGGTGAAGGATCTCCTGCTACCCTTGATACAGTAGTGGTCGTGTGAAACAAAGCACAGGCTGTAAATATAGAAGAGTTAGCACCACCACCTTCTAAACTCATTCCTACCGCTCTACTTTTCACAAAACTGCCACTTGAGCCAATAATTTTAGGTCTGACGTTAGCCAAGGTCTTTTGATTTTACAAAAGTATATGTCTAATACACATTCTTAAAGTGGCATTCTGCCAGCCTTTTTCTTCCATTGGTGTGTAAGTGTGTCATTCACATTTCTCTCCAGCCCACTGCAGCATACAGCTTGTGTGAGAAAACAGGGCTGATTGCAGAGGCCCCATAACTTTTTGCCCCCATTTTCCTCTTTTTGCTGGTGTTTTCCTGACTTTGATGGTGCCCTGGGTACTGCTAACCAGTCCCAGGGCCTGTGCTCTGTGTAAAATGGATATGCAAATTAGGCTAATTATAATTGGCTAAGTTAACCTACCTATAAGTCCCTAGTATATGGTAGGGCATGTAGGTTTAGGAACCACAGCATAGGTGGTGCACACCTAGGTGCACTGCTGAGGTGCCCAGTGTCATTTTAAAAGCAAGCCTGCCTTGCTGGCTGCTTTTAAAATAAAGTTATATGCAAATTCGACTTTGGAATTAAAGGTACTTCCAAAGTCTTAAACTACCTTATTTTTACATATAAGTCACCCCTAAGGTGTGCCCTATGTGCCCCTATGGCTGGGTGCCATGTAACTATAAGCAGGGACTTAATAAAAATAGATTTATAAGCCCTGGTGAGGTAAAAACAGCCAAATTCGTTTTTCCCTCATTGAAGTAAATGGCCTTCATAGGCTAGAATGGGCAGACTTTATTTTAAATTTTAAAGTCTCCTTAAATGTTACATACCAAGAATTTGGTATCAAATTAATTGTTGTAATAAATCCCACAACTTCCAGTTGTTGGATTTAATATAACTTGTTCAGGTAAAATGTTTAGACTTTACCTAAAAAGTTGCCAATTTCAGCTCTGCATTGTTTTTGCTGCTGTGCTCTGATTGGCCAGCCTGCAGCAGCTTCTGCCAGGCTGCCTTGATTAGGTGTGAAGTGGCCTGGCTTCACACAAAGGAATGTGCTTGGGGGAGAGAATCTCCCCTCAGCAGATGGTGAGGCAGGAAGGGGGAGGGCTGCCAAACTGGTCTTCAAAGGCAGAGAAGGACATTTGCAGCACCCAGCAACACCCCCACATCCTGCAACCCCAGACAATTAGGTGCCCCCTTGATTAGATTAGGAGAGGGCAGGAGAGGGGTGTGTTTATGATTTTTAGCCACACCAGTGGGTGGGCTCAGCCAGATGCAACCTCCAAAAATCAGATTCATCCATGTTGGATTTTTAGAGACTGTTGCCTTCTGGGATGGATTTTTGCCACACTTCCCAGGAAGTGGTCATCACAGGGGGACGACCCTGTCCCTGATTGGAGAACCAGGGCCCCCCTGCTTTTCACCCAGGAGCAAGGATAAAACTGGCAGACCTGCACCCACACCTCAGATCCCCTCCAGAATTCAACAAGAAAGAAACTAAAGAAGAAGAAGGACTGCCCTGCTGGACCCCTGGCCTGCACCTGGACCCTGCACTCAGAAGGACTGCACCAGCTGCACACTTGGGCTTCACCACAAGAAGGACTTTGCCTGGCTTCAACTGGTTCAAGGAGGGACTCCCTGTTTGCTACAGGTGAAAAATTGCTAAACCAGAGTCCCCAGCACCAACTCCTGAAGAAAGCGACCAGCTGACCACTGTCCAGTGGCCAAAAAGGAGTTTGCGCCAGGTGCATTCTGGGAGTTGAAGTCCGCACCCCCCAAGGACCATCACAGAACTTCTGGACCCTTGGGGTGAGCTGTGGACCCCAAAAGAACCTTAAAAGAACATCTGGGTGAAGCCCCAGAAGTTTGGAAAAGATTTGAGAATTTTTGGAAAAAAGCTCCAGAGAGGGACCGACCCGCCGCGGAAATTCTAGCCGGCTTGCCTCAACCGCGACCCGGCCTGACTTCGTGGTTCGTCCCGGTAAAGATAAACATCCAAAAAAGAGACTAAGTCCGAACGTAAAAAGTTGACCGGGACCGCCCAGCCATCGTATCCGAGAAGGGCTCCATGGACGTCGGATCAAGATCCAGGTTTACCCCGGTCGAAGGATTTTCATCTCGAAAAAACGACTAAGTCCGAAGGTAAAAGTCTCCACCGAGGAAACCCACATCGCGTATCCGGACAAGGGCTCCAGGAGGTCGGATTCAACTGGCAGGTTCGTCCCGGTGAAGAAAAACTTCAAAATAAAGACTAAGTCAGAAGGTAACTTTTTAACCGAGGCCTCCCGCGACCTGTAGCCGAGCAGGGCTCCATCGCGGTCGGCCTGAAAGTTTGACTTTGCCCCGGTCGAGGTGCAACCAGATGACCCGATTGGCGCTTTTTGTTTCTAAGCGCTAGAAAAGTAATAATTCTTTAAAAATTCATATCTCCGGTTCCCCTGAACCGATTTTAATCGTTTTTGTGTCATTTTAAAGATAAAAATATAAACTATTTTTATAAATTGGTTTTGGATTTTTAAACTGTTTCCTGTGTTTTATTTAATTACTGTTTTGTGATATTTGAATGCTTTACACTTTGTCTCCTAAGTTAAGCCTTGACGCTCGTTGCCAAGCTACCAAGGGTTGAGCTGGGATTAATTTACTGAGACCTAACTGTACCTATGTGGAGGTTAGTGGCTTGTTGCTAGGTGTAGGTACCTACCTGCCCTACCAATAACCCATTTTCCAACAGCTTGGAGTAATGGTTCAACCCATTTCAGCCATTTGCAAAGTTCACTATGAGTGATGGCATTTTGCCCTTTCACCTTGCAGTCTGCAGATGAAGAAGTTCACTTGTAATGCCACCACGAATCTGCCTTTAATAATCGTCCTCTACTGTCAACTGCTTCTTGCCCTTGTGGTGTTGCTACAATAAAGTTATTAGCATTGCAGCGCTAGCTTAGCCCATAGACATCTAGTGCATCTGCACAGGGTTATGGGGAGATACCTCAACAGGAAAGAAGACAGGCGCAGCAGAATAATATTCACATTCTCGGTTTTGCTTCTACAGAGGCAGGAGCTTTGGCAGCCATGCTAGTGTCAGTCTCAACTCCTGAGCATTTAAAGTAAAGTGATTCTTTCTGTCCCTTAATCTTTGCAAAACAATTTCGCATTGCTTTATATATTACAAATTCAGCTCCCATGCAGTTCATGGATTACTACTTCAAAAATAAACAATGTTCAATGGTTTTCTTTACTTCTTAAGAAACCTGAATGTTGTCAAATAATATAAAATATATATGTTGTACCAATGTTATTGTTCTGAAAAAGCGTTGCCATTGGTATTGTTCCAGTAGCGGCCACTCCTTTAGGGTAAAGGACCGTCACCCCCCTGCAAACACCCCCAAAAAGGTGAAAAATAAAATGGTATTAAAATACATTTATTACCTTTTTATTTTTCCCTTTCCCCAGCCAAGATGTGTTTGGGGGCTGGGCCACTGCTGCGGACTGGCAGCACACTAGTGATGATCACCCTACCAGTTTACACTGCTCATGTCATTTTGCCCCGCCATCTTGCGACAGCCAGCCTGACATGCGTAGTGTAAGCCTCTCCACTCAGCTGTCTGAGACAGCTGAGTGGAGAGCAGGCACTGGCCCCCGGTGCCTGCTGGAGCATCGAGGCAGCCCACTCTAGCCAATCCTGGCACTGTTCTCATGCTGCTAACCCTATCAGCAGCTTGTGAGCTGGATCTCGATTGGTGTGGAGACTTCAATTACTGCACTCAGAGCGCCGAGGGACTGCGTGAGGACCACAGGAGGCAAGCCAGCAGAGGAAAGTGAATTTTTGTTTTTCAATTTCCCTCCCTCCCACATGGCAGCTGGTACCCTAAAAATGTGGTTGCCCGACCAAATGTTTCAGATACCAACCGCCATAGTATTACTCCCTTATATTACCTGATGGTGGACGTCATTCCAAAATGGTTGCTACTGTCAGATAGGCATGTCATTGAAACACATTCGCTTTAGTATCTCCAGGGCAACAGCTCCCCAGCAGGTATAGGGAAAGGTGACAGGTTGAGCATCAGAGAGATTGTAGGGGGGCAGGGTGACAAACATGCTTCCTCCCGCCCAGCTTTCTTTATGTTTGTCTACTTCCTAAGCTTCCTTCTACTTGGACACCTGTGTTTATCACTTCAGCAAACGTTTGCCTTTCACTCTTTCTCCCTCTGCTTTTGTTTTGGTCATCCTCATCTTCCCCTCTGCCAGAGCGTGCATGGGAGCACTGGTCAGTCATCTTATGGGTCTTTTCCGAGTGCTGGGGGAAAAAAAGAGTTAACATCAATGCCACATTTACAATTCTGTGAAGTCCATTTGGCTACACAAAGAGAACAAGCAATAAGGAATGTTCACCTGCAAAGAAAATTCATGCAAAATAAAGAGAATACATTTCACACGTTAAAATGTAGGTCTGCTTATGCGAGCTGAACAAGCCACAACTAATCTGAGCTTTTCAACATTCTGTTATAATTTCAAACATAATAGATAAATGCAAACATGAACAATAAATCATAAATATATGAGCATGGCTCTTTTCAATAAATGCAATGCTTCGAAATACACATGTAAATATGAAAGAGAACTACAATTTTCTTGTTAGAGATAAACATTATAACTCACACATATAAAGGAAAACCCTACTTTCTACAATTAATGCACTTTTGATAATGCAGTTAGATGCTTCACTTTACATTAATAGGGTTAAGGCACACAGGGGGTCATTCTGACCCTGGCGGTCATGGACCGCGGAAGCACCGCCAACAGGCTGGCGGTGCTTCTGGGGCCATTCTGACCGCGGCGGTACAGCCGCGGTCAGAAAAGGGAAACCAGCGGTTTCCCGCCGGTTTCCCGCGGCCCCAGGGAATCCTCCACGGCGGCGCTGCAAGCAGCGCCGCCATGGGGATTCCGACCCCCTTCCCGCCATCTTGTTTCTGGCGGTTTTTGCCGCCAGAAACAGGATGGCGGGAACGGGTGTTGTGGGGCCCCTGAGGGCCCCTGCAGTGCCCATGCCACTGGCATAGGCACTGCAGGGGCCCCCTAACAGGGCCCCACATTGATATTCAGTGTCTGCTTGGCAGACACTGAAAATCGCGACAGGTGCAACTGCACCCGTCGCACACCAGCAACTCCGCCGGCTCCATTCGGAGCCGGCATCCTCGTTGCTGGTGCTTTCCCGCTGGGCGGGCGGCCTTTTGGCGGTCGCCCGCCAGCCCAGCGGGAAAGCCAGAATGACCGCCGCGGTCTTTTGACCGCAGTGCGGTCTTCTGGCGGCGGAACTTTGGCGGGCGGCCTCCGCCGCCCGCCAAAGTTGGAATGACCCCCACAGTGTATATGATATTGATTACATTGTCAAGTTACTTCCTTAATGTGGAGGTGTGGAACCAACACTGTGCTGCTCCACCTCTATTCTCCCCCACCACTGTCACTCTCGATTTTTCTCCCTGCGTCTCTTGACTCACCACGTGACATGGCATCTCAATCACCTTAAAATATATTGGCAGTGTCATTTATTAATATGAGACTTATGAATAGGAGAGACCACACCCTCTGATGTGCCTCATCGCCACCTATTTTTAAGAGAGCATCTTTTAAGATTTCTGTTATCCCCAAATAAATAAAAAACTCCACTCGTACAAGAAATGCACACTCTAGCACACTGAAGACTATACATCAACGTGTTACAACATTAAGCTAAACAAATTCACTTGGTAAAATCAATTTGCTTTCTTTGTTTTTTTTAGGATAGCTCTACTTGAATATTGTGTATAATAAATCCCTTTGATGTCCATTTCAAGTCACTGCATTAATGTTGCAAATATATTTATTATACAATTGATTTCAAGGCTGCACTTCACAAATACACTTAAGCAAACCAGCAGTGGCACTCAGTGGTATAACACAAAATGATGGGGCCCCTTCTGTAGAATGTGAAGAAAGGCCCCCGAGACTCCCATATCTCACAGATATTCACTGACCTTGGGACAAGTAGGTATTTTGGTTTATCCCCTGAAGGCAATGTGCCTTCTGCCTTGAAACGGCTGCAGGGGACTGTGTTACACCCATGTTGACACTACTTGTAGATGCTTCATTATTGGACTGCAAACAAAAATAAACATGACAATAAACCAATATACCAAACAGCAGAGAAGGTCCTTAAGGTCTACAAAAAAACCATTCACTGATACTCGGGCATCTGGCCACTGTATTGTGCTTAATTATAGTCCGTTCTACAAGTGCCTGCTTTAATTTCATTCAGACCTTCACGGTAACAGCTTTTTCTATGTCTCACTATGCTATATGTTTTGCTTGTTCATATTGCACCCATGCTGTTTTCCTCATCTATCAGTTATGCAAGCTCTCATCCACACATTCATTCATTAATTTACCTATCACCCACCCATTCATCCATCCATCCATCCCTGCACTTAGATTACCCATTCACTCATCTGTGCATCCACTCGCTCATCAATTCATTCACTTATTCACCATCCCACTAACCTGCACACAAATACCCACAAAATCACAATCAATGAAGAACAGCTTACTTTCAAATAAAGGCGACACCCTTTGTCACCTTTTGTTTTAAATAATATACTATAAAAACCTAAAAATATTTCATTCAGCCCTCTTCATCCATTGATCTGCTGTAGTGTCATTAACATTGCTTCAGCCTGCCACAATATACAGCTTGGGACAAAAGGGCAGCCACTGACTGACCTGTCTGTGATTGATGGCCTTCTGCTCTTGAACAGTGTGCAGATACACAAGCAAATTATTTATCTTCAGTGCTACAGACTACTGGTGCAAGGTGTGCTTCTCATGTGTATTCAGTCAAAAACCCTAACAAACAAAAGAATCATTACCAACATCAAAAGGTAGATAGTCAACACCAGACCTATTGGTTTTTGCCAATGCTCGTTCTTTTCAGTTGCCATGTAGGTACTGTGCCATAGAGAACAGTAAATGATTAGAAATACACTTCAGATAACTCAGCTAGTACTGCATTCAGACTCAACAGGCTTTTCCTGTGATACATACAGCCCCAGAGAAAACAAACCAATATCAAATTTGAACTTGCTGGTGGTACTGCTTATTAACCATGACACTGAGTGCCAAGTCAGAGAAGAAAAGCTGACCTCCTGCTACTCCATCAATACTCCTATAGCTAAGGATCAAGAGTCAGAGTTTACCTCAAAGGCTGGGATTTGAAACTGAGTTGCGGGACAATACATGAAAATTGTAAGGGATGCAGGAATGATAGGAATATTCAAGCAGGGATGTCAGTTTTTGCAAAGACATTACAATATTTCAAAATATATGAATGTTTTCTCAGTAAAGGCATATGAAATTATAAAGATATAAAACACAGCACATTTCCAATACAAGGAACACAGAAGTAAATCTGATGGCATCTGGATGTGCATACTAAGCTATAAATGAACTAAGCCTTTGGTTTGTCCTTGTGTCCAATTGTTTGTACATGAGATTGCAACAAACGGGAATGCCTGTCTGAGGACGGCATCACAAGGACTAACATATTTTTTCTCCTCATTATTTCTTCTTTCTACACATATTGCATTTTGCATCACGCATAGAAAAAGGAAAATGCCTCTATGAATTGTTCTTGTGCAGGAAGTTATCCCTTTCTGCGCAAGAGCAATCCAGGCCTCAATGTAGGGGCCCTTACAGCAAGGAGAAATGGTGCCTGCATTGGCACTAGGCAGCTCACAGTGCACCACGCATAGGAGGGAGCAGAAGTATGCCTTATCTTAATAGATATGGCACATTTATACTTTCTCCGTTTCACAAAATATCGTTCAGCAAATTTTCCTGCAGATGTATGTTGCATGAAACATTAATAACTGTGTTCCTAAGGCCCAGATTTACAAAATGTTTCACTGTTTGCATCATAAAAGTGATTCAAACTAGTGCAAAATGTTTTTTAACTTTCCAGTGCAAAACTTGTTTTGTACTGTAAACAGTAACGCAAACCAGTATAAAGGACTGTGCCTGCCTCTGACAATGCCAGCTCCAACCCCCTGGTGTGTGTCTGAGGCCTTGCCTGGGCAAGGCAGGATTTCACAAGTAGGTGTGAGTCCCCTTTGAAGAAAGGTGACTTCAAAGACTAAAATGGGTATAAGAAGGGCACCCAAATCTACAGACTTCAGAAACACTTCTGGAACCAAGAGGAACCTCTGCCTGGAGAAGAGCTGAAAGCTGAGGAAGAAGTGCTGCCCTGCCTGTGACTGTGCTTTGTGGAGCTTTCCTGCAGTGCTGCTTCTGCCAGAGTGAGAGGGCAAAGACTGGACTTTGTGTGCCTTCCATCTTGTGAAGAAATCTCCAAGGGCTTGATTTAGAGCTTGCCTCCTGTTGTTTGAAGTCTCAGGGACAGCAAAGACTTCTCTCTGCCAGCACCTGGAGTCTCTGGAGAGACTCCTGCTCTGACAAGTGGTGCCCTATCCAGTCCCTGGGCCCTTGAAAGGAAAGCTGGTGGAAATCCAAGGAAATCGACTTCGGATGACTCCGGACCGCCGCCGCTGCTGAATCCGGTAACGCCGCCTGCACCCGACGCGTGACCTTCGCTGGAACGCGACGCTCTTCGCAGCCCCGACGCCGCAGCAGCCCCGCTGAAGTCTGTGACTCCGTGGAAGTCGCCGCACCACGTCGTGACCGACACCGCTCGAAGTGCTCGGATTCAATGTTTCGCACAGACGCCGCGATCCCCGACTTCGCGCATCGGCTTGTTTTCACTCTTCACCAAAGGTACTGTACTTGGGGTTCTACACGACTCCGTGTCCGGCGCCGCTGGTGTCGGCTTGTTGGGAACGACTCCGTCACGATGCCGTGTTAACATCTCATTGAAGCACTTTTGTTTCTAAACGCTATTTTTGAGTTTAATCTCTAAAAATTTATAACTTGACTTGTGTATGTCGGATTTTTGTCGTTTTGGTCTTGTTTTGTTTAGATAAATATTTCCTATTTTTCTAAACCGGTGTTGTGTCATTTTGTAGTGTTTTCCTTAAGTTACTGTGTGTGTTGGTACAAATACTTTACACCTAGCGCTCTGAAGTTAAGCCTACTGCTCTGCCAAGCTACCAAGGGGGTAAGCAGGGATTAGCTGAGGGTGATTCTCTTTTACCCTGACTAGAGGGAAGGTCCTTGCTTGAACAGGGGGTAACCTGACTGTCAACCAAAGACCCCATTTCTAACAATAATCTAATGTAGAAGGAAACCTTATATTTTACCTGTGGTGTATATATAATTAAAAATTCTACTTGTTGAGGAAATTACTTTGCGCTTCAAAACTAAAGTGTTATTAGGATTCAATTTAGAAGAAAAAGCTCCATATAAACTGAGGTACCATATTCACTCACTGCATAATCAAAATCGTTTGGATTATTTGTTGTGGTAAGAATCTACCTTCCTCAAATCTACTTTTTACATTTTGTTTATTTGGACAGAGTTTGTCCATTTAAAGAACCACATATATCAATGCCACCAAAACCTTTTACAAATGAGTGTGGAACACACAAATCAAGTTAACCAATAAAACTCACTTGTTTAGAAAAGCATCCAACAGATGTTGATGACTTCACTGAAAAAAGTGAATCAAAAGCAGACACAACAGAGCACAATCCACTTTCTACAATAGAAGCCTGCAAATTATTGGACAGAGAGTAAACAGATGGACACGATTTTTAGAAAACGCACATTGTGGCCAGATGTCTTACATTCAAATAGTCTTTATTACCTATGTACCTGACCTAACCAAATCAAAAGAAGCAAACATCTTAGAAAAAGTCATTTTGTAAGAGATGAACATAGAGAGACACAATTCTCTTCTACAAAGCTCATAAGAGGAGGAGAATAAAGATATAGTATTAACCTATAAAATACTCAGTGTAGTTAACTCAGTGGGTAGATTAAATGCTTCCTTCACTTTGTATGTTCTAGAAGAACTTGCAAAATGAACAAATATTGCTGAAGGTCGGTTGGAATTCCTCTTAAGGTGATGCATCAGCACTGTGAAATGCCAATGAAACAACTTTTGTCTTACAATTATTTACAAAGTGCCAGTCTATTCACTATAGCCACCACAATTTATATATGGCCATTCCTAGGCTGCACTCTTTTCCGTGTTTAATGTTTGTGGATTTCAGGGTGTTTTCTGAAGGTTTTCCAATGTGTTTGTAATCAGTGCTTATCAGGGTTTGTTTAGCTGCCTAACTTCCAAAATAGACAAGATCTGTGTTTTTCACTGTTTATAAAACACATTTTTGCACTGATTGATATAAAGAACATATTTAATTTATGCAGCATCTTCCCATTGGCTGGGTGTCAAAAAGACTTAAGTTAGACTGTTTTAAGCATAGAAAATATGTGCAATGTAATATCACTCACACTCACATCTCGTTACTTCTCACAAATTGTCAGATCCTTTCTGATGTATGACTATTAACAGATTAAAACACAAGAGTGCTGTGTTTACATGTTTTAATACGTAGATTCCTTGCCACAGTTGGGAGTCATTTACCTATTACTTATTGAAGATTACTACATTGTAGTAGTGCTCATACCTGCCAGCAGCGAAGTACCTTGTGAAAACGTATACATCTTTAAATTATACTAGATTCCTTTCTAATCCAGCATTCTAAGGCAAATGAAATTTAATGATCCAAGCATGCAAAGCATTGTTCTTCTGCAATCTTTCCTCGACTACCTTATGGTGGTGCTGCTGTAGTGTGAATATTCATAGTTGCTAAGTGCCCCCCTGACACATTCCTCACATTAAGTCAGTTCTGGCCTTTGAACAGACATCACATTGCATTCTGGCACCTAAACATTTATGGTTAACATTGGGCTCACAAACCCTAAGCAGTAAGGTGCAGCTGGGTACAAAACAGAATTGGCTGAAGGTATCACACAGGACGATAGGACCTTGGAGCTATGAATTTTGTAGGTGTGTGTAATGTATTGTATCATATTTTCACCTCTATCCCCTGTGCATAGTGACATCACTCTCGATTGAAAGTGTAAATCCTGGGATGTTTGGAAGTTTGATAGCTGGCCTGCTATCAATACTGACTTGTTAGAAAAAGGGGCTGCCGCATGAAATGGGTTTACCCATTCCATGTCTGTGGGTAAAGTGGTAGTTCATAATACACAGGAGATCAAACATGACTGTAATATTCCCAGATTCTCTACAGTGTAAAAAATTATTCATCAAACCTAAAACTTGCTTCTAAACCCTGTACCTTTTTTTTTGTAAACATATTTTATTCGTTTTTCAATTCCACAACAACTCTCCCACTGGGGTACACAAATGTGCATTTATACAATATTTCTTGACTCCAAACCCTGTACCTTTAACTCCTGAGGAAACAAAAGGAGGCAGAACCAATATTTTTGCAACATTCCTATGATCAATCAGAATATTCCTATATGAGGTAACAGCAAAAAAGTCTGGTCTAACAAAGTTGTGTTGTGTTGGACCCTTCAGGAAGGAATAAATATGACAAATCCACTTACTGTTTTTGAATGGCATTTTAGTTTGTGGTTGTGCATGTGTTTTTCAAGGCATATATGTTTACACTGATGAGAGATGTTTCCCTTTTGGTGGTTTCATCAGTTTGTATAGGTTTTACCATAAAACAGGATAGCCTAGCTATTCTATTTATGATTTCTCTGAAAGAGGTTACCCTGGTATTTGTATCAGTTAACCACAAATACAAATACGGTCCTCCATCTCCATTGATATGCAATTGTCGCTGATGACTTCAAGAAGTTCTGTCCCAAAGATGTAACCTGACATTTTTGTATACCTTTTTCAAACTGCTTTGCCACTTGCTGAATGTCAGACTTGCATTAAACTGGCAATCTAGATCAGACAGGAACAATGTAAGGGCCTGATTTATACTTTTTTAGCACTGCATTTGCGTCATGTTTTGACACAAAAGTGGTGCAAACTTAAAAAGTCAATTATGTTTGTAAGTTTGCACCGCTTTTGCGTCAACAAATTATGCAAATGCGACACTCATAAAGTATAAATCAGGCCCTAAATATGCTCACTTCCTTGAACCTACTCCTATCCAAGCAAGGATACTGGACTGTTAAGTAGTAGCCTAGGAGTAAGGGGAGTTGGATAACAGGTAAAAACAGAGACACTGGATATCCCCACTCTTCCTGTTCTTGCACCTGGGCTCAGCCTGCTCTGCAAAAGCGTTGCTATCTAAAATGACTAATATATTTTGAAATATTTCATCTTTTAGCTTCCAATTCGCTAATCTTAGTATGACATAATGTACCTGGCAACAATCTCTGTATCTCTGACTCGTTATATGAGGTTGATGTTCTGAGATTTCCTACGGCTGAAACATAAATAGGCTCACTTAATATTTGGAAGATGCTACTTCAACTACAGGACACATTTCTTTGTATATAACTATCTTTAGTGATTTGTAAAGTAAATCCATACTTTGAATATTTTTAATATAACAAGTCCTTCAGCTGTAGCATGAGGAATACACATTAGTATTGAACTCGTCATGTAACAATAAGCACTCACTTCCCCTCTTGTCAATATCGTAATACCAAACTGTGGCTAATGACAATATATACAATTCTGTACAAAGGAGGATCATTTTTGCTCCTTTGCTTTAGAAAACAATGTAAGTTATAGTTAGTGTATTTTCCTCTGAACCCAATAGTCTTCTAACTTCCCATCACTCACAACAGAGTGGATTAAGGCATACTTCTGGCAAACCTGAAGCTAAAAAGGTGTATTTTGAACTGCTCTAGAGTGAATCCAGTCTTTCCTTTTGAGCCACGCTCAATAAATATAAATCGGATTTATGAGCTTGTACCGGTGTGTTGTATCAGATGGTTCGCCACAGATGTAAGACCTCTCTTGATTTATATTAAACATCTGTTGCACAGATTCCTCAGTTGTACAAGGTGACAGACGCTAGGGGCGCCCAAATCATCTGTAATTTCAACACAGAGCAGGTAACAAGGGCCTTACCATCTTATCTTGTTTCGTTGCATGAAAGGGAGCTTCCTTTGCATGGCTAGAGACAAGACTGGGATTTGTTTGTTGGGAAGCGCAGAGCCGCAATCCTTGCTATCTAACTGGCCTTCGGGCAATGGAATGCCACCGCAAAGAAAATAGAAACATGGGTTTTTGATGTGACTCTGAACTTTAAATGTTTCCCCTAGTGAATGCAACAGTCAATTGTGCCAACCTACGGCTTTCCTCAATCCAGAGAAACATGTCACTTTACAAACTGACCATAAACGTGGGTATTTATGGCAGTCTCCCATACTGGGACCCGAAGCGTACCTACTCCAGACAAGGAGGAGTAAGTGCGTTTCCAGGATGAAAAGTGGGAAGGAAGACCCTCGACATTTATCAGAGACGGCAAAGTGTTTCTTCAGAGGGAAATATAATTTCACATGTGGAGAAATAAAAACAAATTAAGATGCAATTTCACATTGGCAACGAATTGCATTTCATGGGGAATTGTACACTCAATCGCACGTCTACATGTAGAAATGCTTACTTTTCTGTGACAGTGGCAGATTTCCAGAAATACGTTTGGAATTCCTCATGAATTTTACTGAAAACATGGGTAGTAACTGTACAAGAATAAATATCTGACTTTCACAAGTCAAGTCCAGACTAATCCATTTATTTTGTAAAATTCCATCTTAAACATTTGCTATGTCATCCTTATGTGCCATGCTTTTCCTGGCAGCTGTGATCCTGACAAAAACAAAACAGCTCTGAAGAATAAATATTACTTAAATAACGCGATTAACTACTGGAAATGCGTTTATTGATTGTCGCTGTTGGCATGTATGCTTGCTTTGCTGGTGTATGTCTCTACTAGGGGCTTTAATTTCTTCCCTCCTTGGCACTTCTTTGACATGTCTTCCATTCACAGGTCTAGATCTTTTGCTTCAAATAGCTTTATTGACCCATTTCAAGTAAAATGGGCCAGATTGTTTAAGGCAAAAGTTGATAAATAAAGCCAATGTTCTAAATTCTGTACAACTCCAGCCACCAGGGGTGGAAGTGCGTGGACGGTACATCACTGTGTAAACTTGTGTAATTGCTCAGAATTTGGTTCAGACCAATTGTGTACGCTAAGAATTGCTCTGCACATTCTTTGGGGCAATCTATCAAATGTGTACAAAATAATGACACTATTAAATCATATATTTACACAGGACAATAATGTTTTTTTCTTTCTTTTCTTTTTTTCTGTTTCTTAGGAGCTGGAATTTTCCAACCTGTTTGCAGTGTTGCACTGTATCCACTCCTTCTTTGCAGCTAAAGTTGCTTGCTTGGACCCACTTTATGTTGGCAGCCAGGGGACTCCACCGGTTGCTGTAGCAAATGCGTCTACTACCACTGCTGGAAAAATAAAGTTCGCCACCTGACACCTCTCAGTGCAGCTCTACTATTCACAAACTGAGCCTGAGACGTGTGTATATGTGTGTACATACTCATTTGACTAGAACCTTTGGGTATCATCAACATGGAAATAAATAGAAAAGACATGTCCAGCAGATATGCTGACATAAAGACTACTGAAAGAGTTATAAACCCATATCTTTTCCTCAACGTCTTAGTTAAGTGCTCATTTTGAATCTTCAGCACCGGGTAGGCTTGTTTTAGAAATACCTTTTTGTACTTTTGAAGTGCTGCAGCCAACACTGGAGGATGAGGAGAGACAATGAACTAAGTGCTTGAGTTCTGAATTCAATAACTTGATTAGCAATTCCTCATCTTGTTGCTCTCTGAATTGTTTATGCAACAAGGCGGGCTCTGAATGTGTGCCCTCACAGTGTATCCAGTGCTTGGTAAGGAAACAAGCAGCAGCAAGTGCAGCGGAAGCAAGTTCAGTGCAGAAGATGCAAGCATGGAGACTCATTTGTGTAAGTGTCCCCACAACGAAAGCACTTTAAAACACTGTTCCGGACTATGAGTCTGCGTTCCTGTTCAATTTCTTGAATATCATTATTGCCAATTATGTTTACACCAGAGATCTTCAATTTCAGTTAAATTTTACAAAAAGCTAATTTTATCCATGAGAGTAACGCACAAGAAAGGATGGGTGTGGATCACTGAGGAGCAAAGATCCATTATGTTTAAGGAGACCAAATCATGAAATTAATTGTACTTTTCAGATTCCATGTAAATGGAGAGGTGAATGGGGAAATGCTTTGTTGTTTCTGCTTCCTGGGTCTGTAATACTGTTCCTCAAGTACCTTTGAGAATTTGCCATCATATGAAAAGTGAATTTTATAATGAATCCCTAAAGAAGCATTGCTAGTCTACCGTATATAAAAAATAATCTAGGCTCCCACCAAAGCATGTATATTTTTATTGTGTTTCTAGAATTCAATTACATGCTCAGCCTCCCAAATGCTGCCATAATTAGACGCTCCTTGGATAACACGTGCTGATGCGGGTGGACGACTAATTTCTACGAAAATGCTTGATATTTTCTCTCAATAGGAATATATTATTGATGCCTAATCTGCAGAAAGATTTTAAGTTCAATCATTTTGTTACATATTATATCTATGTAAACTGAATACATTATAGCTGTCGAAATTGCACACATTTATCAAACACAAATGGGATTAAAATCAAATGAAATGAGACCTAGTTAAAAATCAGTTCAGTGAAAAAAAACACAAACATAACAAAAAATGTAAATGTTTTTACAGAGATAATAATTAAGAGTGGGTACAAGTATTGTGTGATGATGCTGAGCGGTCTAGCTACGAGGCACTTGCATAATCCACACATGACATACCATTAGAGAGTGACCATCCAATGAAGATGGTGGAACGCCAGGTGTAGAGCCAGATCAAAGGCACCGAACCAGTGACCAGCATAAATTATATTTGCCTTGTCTGGGGAGTGAAACAATGGCACTTGTACAACTACACGTAATTCAGTTTTCTTCAGCAGGTCAATGCAAACCCCAGTGCAAGATTGCTCAGTTACAGGTGTAATACATGACATCTGGTTCGTGGAGGCCTCGATTGTTAGGCTTCTTAGCTTTAGAAAGTGGATTAATACCCTGCAATTCCATTATTGTATACGACAATATGATTCCAGGCAGATCCCATTTTTCCCCCATGTACCTAATTTTTGCTAAATGATATATGTAGGCGAGTTTGGGGCCTTGAAACTGCATCAACCCGCATTTAATATCTAGGCCCACAACTTGAGCAACATGCAATTAATATTTAGATGCATAACTTACATAGCATGCAACTAATAACTAGGCGCATAACGTGCACAACACAATTAATAGCTAGACTATAGTGATACATATTGTGCTCTGTATTAAGGTCGCTTACTACTCGGCCTAGGAACAATTTGCCGTATTTTTTGGCCATGTGATTTATATTCACTAAACATCGTCACCGATGCAGCTTTCAGGGCGACAGGGACCTTAAACTGGAGATTGGGGCATTATTGACAGTAGGCAGCCCATTAAAAGAACACTCAGTGCACAAAAGCTGTCTTCATCTTTAGTTCTTCCTTTCTGAGTTTTCCAAAAGGGAAACGAAAAGCCGTGCATGTTTGAAGATGAAAGAGCGCGCATCAAACGAAAGCGCAAAACCTGGACGTTTCGAAGAATCATTTGCACATCATGGGAATGTGACGCGAGGACGCTTCGCTTTACGAAATATGCACTGGATAGAGTTAGCAGTTGCTTCCGGTGGCGCTTTTAAATTCTAGGCCTCAAGTTTCCTGATAGTGTCGTGGAGTCGGAATTATTTCTACACTTGCTCAATAAAATGATAAAATTACCGCAACGACTGAGTATGCGGCATTTCTTGCAATCAACAGGTTAAAATACTGGGCGTACACTATTGTTTTGACTCTACCTCTATGTCACAATTTGCCCTTTTTAGGTCATATTAATGTACAATTATTACAAATAGAAAGGATTATGCCCTCTTTGAGCTTTGCCAAAGACTGCTTCTGTAGTACTACTTTCCATAGTCAAAAATAATGATGTGACTTGATCCCAGAATGAGCAACAATGCTGTTAAATTTAGCGTTTTCTGTTATTACTTTATTACGACTCGTGATTGTGTTAACAGTGCATAGGTTTTTTGTAAAGGGCTGATGATATTCAAGACGTGTTTAATATGTGTCTGTGTAGACATGTTGGCCGAAGTTCTCCAGGGCCTGGTCACAGCATCCTAAAATAGCCCTAGAAAGATTTTTCCTGTTAAAACACCACTTCATTGTTATGAATTCCAATTTAGAGATGAGGGTAATAGATCTTCTAGGATCTCTGGAATCTCAGAACATTTGTTTCTAAGCGAAGCCATAGAACAAAATTAATTTCGGAAGGAGGAGTCTAGCAGGTATAGGGATGGATGTATGGGTGGGAGAGTAGTATTCCCAGTACAGAAACTGCTGAACCCGATCACTAGAAGCCTAGTATTCCTGCACTTGAATGTTCTATTTGTGAGAGCACTAGGCTGATTTCACTGTCCATAACTTTTTGATTTGTAAAATCAAGGTCAGATCTGACTGCAAGAGCAGGCAGTCTTGGCCCCTGCCTGAACCCATTCCGCAGTGTAGGGGAGCAGAGCATGCTGCCCCATGCCAGCCCATTGACCTGGTGACCTCCCAACCATGCCTCCCACCCCCTAAAATGCAAAGATCCCACACTTCCATTTAGAGCCGGCTGAGATCATGATAAAAATGAGCAGATTTGTTCAGATGCAGACTCCACATGCGGAGTCTCCTTTTTTTGGACAATAACGTGGGATAGCCACATTGAGGTGTGGGGAAATCGGATAGAATTGTTTTTCCTGTCAAACCATATCCTCATTCCAAAACCCATCCCAGTCACCCTCCGGGCTATAGTGTTCCGCTCCTAATATGTACAGCCCACTGGGTGGGGTGATGTTTCTTTTTGGCAGCCCAGTTTAGAAAACTGTCTTGGGCAAAGTGACATAATGAGGTTGAAAGATAGAAAGGGACAAAAGAAAGGAGGTCAACTTTGAAGGGCACCGTAAATGAAGCATGTGTTCTTGAACTCAATTCAAGGTTTGGAGTCCAGAAGAGAGGCATTGGAAATATAACCAGAGCACCTTAGCTAGTGGTAAATGTGGTTACTAAGGGCCAGATGTAGGAAGCCTTTTGAAAAACGCAGTTTACGACGCGCAAAAGGCTTAACGCGATGCACAACCTCAAATTGCGAGTCGGTACCGACTCGCAATTTGAGGCTGCGACTCGCAAATAGGAAGGGGTGTTCCCTTCCTATTTGCGACCGCATCGCCATGCTGAGTTGGTTTGTGACCGCGAATGCGGTCGCAAACCAACTCGCAGTTACCATCCACTTGAAGTGGATGGTAACACATTCGCAAAAGTGTCAAATGCGACAGTCTGTTTCCGTCTTCCGCTGGGAAATTTACCAGCAAGAGCCTAGGACAATGCCCTGTGTTTATAGCAGCAATACAACTAAGATAGTAAATGGGGCCAAGCTTAGAGCAATGCATCCCATGTCTAATATCTCGTCGTCAATTTCCATGTGTTGTGGTTTTACAAAATGATAAAATAATAGGTGCATATCAGAGAGTAAATTATAAACTCTGTCTATCCTCGATTAGTCAAAGAGGTAGAGCAGTCAATATTTGGTTTAATGTGCTTTGATTTCCCTTCTTGCAACCTCATCATTCAGGTTCAGCAATTGAGGCTCCCCTTCATTTTATTATACTGTACTTCATATATTGAAGCCATTCCTTTCCCTTTCCAATGTATGTGCAGTTATGATTTTCAGGAAACAAAACTGTGCTAAGGAATGTTTGTTTCTTAAATTAAAATAAACCCAAACTTAAGAGCCACATTATTATCCTAGCCAGGGCAGTGAAAAACGTCATATTGAGAAGAGTCTTAATGATTACTCAGTTCACAGAACCCATCAGAGACACAGAGTCAGAGATGGGGAAGTACCATCAACAGAGTCGCTTGCTTCTATTGGTTACAAGTGACAAGCCAATTGAAATGGAGCAGGAAATGACTATGATGTCGGTTAGAAGCCTGTGGTGGAAAACACGTGCTATTTATGCAAACCTCTGATGCGCCTTTTCCCTCCTACCTCCTCCTCTACCCATATAATAAATATGTACCCAGTTTGCAGCTGTTTAAATTGCAGAATATCTATACAACTAATCAGGACAAACCATTCCAAACAATAACAATTCTCAATGGCTGTGTAATATAATTGGCATTGTTTTAAGTAATCATTCTTGGGAATCGGTACTTCGATGTTCTCTAACACTCTTCTCCACATCCTGCGGAATCTATCCAGCATTTTCAGCAGCCATCATGCATACTGCAAACAAAAGTGACCATCCACCATCATAGATAATGTAGTGCCAATACTCCCATTTGCTGAAAAGAGCCTGGAGATTTCAGACCACCAATCCTCAGTACACAGGAGCTTCTGCATTTACTTTTGATATTCAGAATAGGGACACTATTCATGAATTCAGTTAGCAATGTGATTTACAAAGACTGATCATGGTAATATTTGTAATAAATTGGAAAACTATGATTGGTGCTGCTTTTCTTTTGCTTCATGATTACCATAGTTGATTCAGCTAAGACACTTCACAAATAATCAGGAGTGAATTATGAACAAGGCATCCGATTTGAATTTCTTTCTTGTACTTATATGTTGCTATTTCCTTAATGGTTAGCTTTTCTTCTGTAATGCCACTACTTTTCCAAATACGTTTTTGAGCACATGATGTCTTGCACTACCTAAATCAAAATTGGTATGCTGTATTATTTCTGAACGAGAGTCCACTGACTCCTTCTTTCAGAATTAGAGTACAAAATACCTTTCCCATCCACTGTTGACAGGCATCTTGTCTTTATTCAAATATCACCATAACATGTTTAAATACAAAAAGTATCTTGGAACTTAAATAGTTAAAGCCAGCAATGACAACACAGAATGCGCATTGTCCTTGAAACATGCAAGTTGACTCAAGGCAATGCAAGCCCTTAAATGATATTTATTAAGCCACAAGGAGCAATTTATGCCACCTTGTGCAACTTGGCAAAGAAATGTAATGCAATGCTGTGGCTTGTGCTGCATTCTGTTACCTTTTGAGGGTGTAGGCGTTCCATGGTGTAGCATAGGGTTTCCTGTGCATCCACTTGTGGAACTTCACACAATCCCAGATTTAGTTAAATCAGTAAACCTGGGATTGCAACAAAATGGTGCACCTCCATGGATGCCCTACATAGGAAAGATATTTGTATTTCTCCTCGTTACCTCTGCTTCCTACATGTGATGCATTCTGCATCTTAGATAGAAAGAGGAAATTGCCTCTTAGGAAGGCATGCACAACAACAATCCTGCCTGTAATGTAGACACCCTTGCGCCATGGCACAAGGGTGCCTGCATTGGTGCTCGGCAGCACACAGTGCATCAGCTCAAGGAGAGAGCAGAAGTGCTTCCTTTTCTTTCTGTTTCACACAAGGCAATGCAGCAAGTTGCCTTTCTGTGTTGCACTGAATGAAATGTTAGTAAATCTGGTCCCATTTACTTTGCAAATTTATGATTATATACAAGCATGAGGTTTATCTTAAATGTGGACGCTACTCCACGTAATGTTAATTAGAACCCCTCTTTATTTCACATCCGCTGACTTCTACAACGACATAGCTAATATGCAATATTGCCACATATGTAGCTCAAAGTATTCAACCTGGGCATATTCTTCAACATCTTTGCAATAACATCCAGTTACTAACATAATAATGGTCCACAATTTTGAGTAAGGCTACAACCTTGATCAAAAGTACATCTTACAATGAAAGGGGATGTTGCTATTTTTTTTCCAATTACTTGATCTAGAACAAACATTTTATAAATATATCATATAATATTAGTTGTTCAGTTTTAGTTACTTTAATTTTTGGAAATGTCTTCATTGGACAATTAGTCTGTTCATAAAATATAGTCATCTGCAGCCATAGAAGCTTTATTGGAGACAACATTCTGATGGCTGTCCTCTAAAGGATGAATGTGTACTGTAGCTACAAATAATTTCTTCCTGCCTTATAAGATGTACATTAAAGAGCCAGATGTAGCTGCCACACAGCACAGATTGCCCCCTTATCTATATCTGAATATTTTGTGATGAAGTGCAACCTATGTTTTAAGAAGCAGTCACATAAAATAGTTGTAGTTGTGTTTAACTGCAGTCCAGCTCTGATTTAATTTACAGTAACACAAGTCACATATTTTGTGTGGTAGATGAGAGTATATGTTGTTTTAAATGGAGATCTTTCAATGAGTGTTAAACTAGGAACATTCTATTTTAATATTTTATGTGCATTTTTGTCTCTTTCTGTAGTGTATTTATTTTTTCTCCTGGTGACAATTTACACCATTTTAGTAAAAGAAGCTTAAATATATAACTCTTCAAAATTGCCTCCAATTCGAATTCCTAGAAAGACTCTAAAGCGTGGTATTTTAGAGGCTTTTGCTTCCCAAGAAAACATTTTTGACAGCACTCCAAACTCCCACTTTTATCACATCAAGTATCTTCTCCTTAGCAGCAAAATATTAACCCTAGATAGATTTCATATCTCATCACCATAAAGTAACAATGACACTTTGTCAAATACAATTCCTATCATGTAGAATTCTCAAAATTCCCTAAGAGATGCCTTAAGAAGAACAGTGATGTTTTGACTTGTCTTCTCAACCTTAGTGTAGTGCCCGATAGATATAGCATCCAATGTAAGGCTGTATATCATAAATTATTGAACGTGTTTCTCAAAATATGTCTATAAGCCGATTCTTGCTTTTCGGTGAGTGGCTAACGTTTTGTTCACCCATTGGTGTACTGCTTTTTTCATTCACAGCTCGATATATGGCCCTTTATACCTCTGTCTTTTCTTTTTGTAGACTTTTTCAAGTTTCATACAACCAAAAACATCTCAAATTAATGCTCTTCTGTATGTCCTTTTGATAAGTGGTCTGTCTAAGTGCAAAATACTCTACAGCAATATTAACATATGGTGCTCAATTTGTAAACCCATATGAAATGAGCACAGGCAAAGCCAATAAGTCTGGCATTGGCAATTGTGCAACATTTATTTATTTTGCAAACATATACAATATTCTCATTCAAAACTATATGAGCAGTTTAGCAGTCCAGTCACACCAGCCCATGATAGGAGGTGTACTCCTTTTTTGGGGCGGCAGTGCACAGACGATCTGCATAATGGTATCACACAGTGCAAGGTAGACAGCAGATGGACTGGCCTGATCCATTGCTTCATGGATCATATCATGGATATATATATATATATATATATATATATATATATGTATAAATATATATATATATATATAAAATGTTAGAGGGAAATTATAGTTAGATTCAGATTTTACATGCACAAAACCATAGAAATTCAGAGGTTATATTTATACTTATCACAACTTGCACAATAAGGCAACTACATCTCACACCCCTGCCATGCACCTTATGCTTCTCATGAATTAGTGCTCCTCCTCACACTTGGTATTAAGAACAAATAACGTAACCCACCCATGGAAGACCGTGCCCTACATTTGTTTTGATGTAAAGGATGACCATTCTCTGACAGGCAATGTTAATGCTGACATGTAGAAACTTAGACAGAGGAGAACATTTATTGTTTTGTGAGCATTTGAGTGAGAGACAGATTGAGTTTAGTAGGCTGTAAATTGGCCAAGGTTGTTTAGTACTGGATGTGTTCTATTCAATTACCATTCAACATGTCTAACTTAAATAGCAAGATGGAGACAGAGATGATGTGTGAAATGACCACTATCAATGTCAAGCCTCCGATTAATATGACAGTGGAAGATACATATATCAGACAGTGTTTATCTTTTATAGACATTAGTAGATGTTTCCCCCTATGGTTGGCTGTGAATCAGCAATTTGATAAATAAGCAGTGCAAGCAATCTTTCCACCAGCGGCCGGCCGCTGGTGTATGTGAGCATGATGGGCGTGGCCCCACTATTTATTGGAGGAGAGGAAAACTGGGAACTCTCCATCAGTGCTAACACATTAAAAACTCAAAGAACCAATTACCTGTCTATGTCATTATTAATTTGATTGTTGGGGCTGCCATTACCACATTTTCCCATTACAATAAATTCAATTTCCTCAACTTACAGTTACTTGCATACCGAAGCCTGAAATTGAATATGATATTCATATTTGCTATCCATAATACAAATAATTTACTACATTGTGTATGTTAGAAATGGGGTCTTTGGTTGACAGTCAGGTTACCCCCTGTTCAAGCAAGGACCCTCACTATAGTCAGGGTAAAAGAGAATCACCCTCAGCTAACCCCTGCTTACCCCCTTGGTAGCTTGGCAGAGCAGTAGGCTTAACCTCAGAGTGCTATGTGTAAAGTATTTGTACCAACACACACAGTAACTTCATGAAAACACTACAAAATGACACAACACCGGTTTAGAAAAATAGGAAATATTTATCTAAACAAAACAAGACCAAAACGACAAAAATCCGACATACACAAGTCAAGTTATGAATTTTTAAAGATTAAACTCAAAAATAGCGCTTAGAAACAAAAATGCTTTGATGAGATGTTAACACGGCGTCGTGACGGAGTCGTTCCCAACAAGCCGACACCAGCGGCGCCGGACACGGAGTCTTGTAGACCCCCAAGTACAGTACCTTTGGTGAAGAGTGAAAACAAGCCGATGCGCGAAGTCGGGAATCGCGGCGTCTGTGCGAAACGTTGAATCCGTGCACTTCGAGCGGCGGCGGTCACGACGTGGTGCGGCGACTTCCACGGAGTCGCGGACTTCAGCGGGGCTGCTGCGGCGTCGGGCCTGCGAAGAGCGTCGCGTTCCAGCAAAGTCACGGCGTCAGGTGCAGGCGGCGTCACCGGATTCAGCAGCGGCGTCGGTCCGAAGTCGTCCGAAGTCGATTTCCTTGGATTCCACCAGCTTTCCTTTCAAGGGCCCAGGGACTGGATCGGGCACCACTTGTCAGAGCAGAAGTCTCTCCAGAGACTCCAGGTGCTGGCAGAGAGAAGTCTTTGCTGTCCCTGAGACTTCAAACAACAGTGGGCAAGCTCTAAATCAAGCCCTTGGAGATTTCTTCACAAGATGGAAGGCACACAAAGTCCAGTCTTTGCCCTCTTACTCTGGCAGAAGCAGCACTGCAGGAAAAGCTCCACAAAGCACAGTCACAGGCAGGGCAGCACTTCTTCCTCAGCTATCAGCTCTTCTCCAGGCAGAGGTTCCTCTTGGTTCCAGAAGTGATTCTAAAGTCTGTAGATTTGGGTGCCCTTCTTATACCCATTTTAGTCTTTGAAGTCACCTTTCTTCAAAGGGGACTCACACCTACTTGTGAAATCCTGCCTTGCCCATGCAAGGCCTCAGACACACACCAGGGGGTTGGAGCCGGCATTGTCAGAGGCAGGCACAGTCCTTTCAGATGAGAGTGACCACTCCACCCCTCCCTCCTAGCAGAGACGGTTAATCAGGAAATGCAGGTTACACCCCAGCCCCCTTTGTGTCACTGTCTAGTGCGAGGTGAAAAACAACCCAACTGTCAAACTGACCCAGACAGGGAATCCACAAACACGGCAGAGTCACAGAATGGTTTAAGCAAGAAAATGCTCACTTTCTAAAAGTGGCATTTTCAAACGCACAATCTTAAAATCAACTTTACTAAAAGATGTATTTTTTAATTGTGAGTTCAGGGACCCCAAACTCCACATGTCCATCTACTCTCTAGAGGAATCTACACTTTAATCATATTTAGAGGTAGCCCCCATATTATCCTATGAGAGAGACAGGCCTTGCAACAGTAAAAAACGAAGTTGGCAGTATTTCACTGTCAGGACATATAAATCACATTACTATATGTCCTACCTTATCCATACACTGCACCCTGCCCTTGGGGCTACCTAGGGCCTACCTTAGGGGTGCCTTACATGTACGAAAAGGGAAGGTTTAGGCCTGGCAAGTGGGTACACTTGCCAAGTCGAATTTACAGTGTAAAAATACACACACAGACACTGCAGTGGCAGGTCTGAGACATGATTACAGAACTACTTATGTGGGTGGCACAACCAGTGCTGCAGGCCCACTAGTAGCATTTGATTTACAGGCCCTGGCACCTCTAGTGCACCTTACTAGGGACTTAATAGTAAATCAAATAGGCCAATCATGGATTAACCAATTACATACAATTTACACGGAGAGCATATGCACTTTAGCACTGGTTAGCAGTGGTAAAGTGCTCAGAGTTGAAAAGCAAACAGCAACAGGTCAGAAAAAAAATAGGAGGCAGGAGGCAAAAAGACTGGGGATGACCCTGCATAATCAAAAGTCCAACAGTGTACATACTCCAGTTTCCCTTTCTGATCTGATTATGTGCAAAAGATTAAGTTAATTTTCTCTCCATAAAGAGACCCTAGTGTTCCCTTTGAACTACTACTTGCATCAGATAGCTACATTTGTCATCAAAATGACAGTGGAAATTATATATTCAGTGACTAAATCAAGGTAATTCAAGTCAGATTCTAGTAGGAATATTTAAAATTTTGTGATTTGTAGAAACGTGTTAGTTGCATTTTAGTTTCATGACATTCATTTAATGAATATATGAGGACTTCTCAGTTAAACGAATATTTCTATTGTGGAGGCATTAACCTGCTGTCCTGTTTGACTTGTTAAAAACAAATCTTTAAAAGTCAACACATACAGGTATTGTTAGGGTTGTGGAAAATTGCAGCATTTTTTTCTAGTGCTGGTCCTGTATATCTTGTGAATACAATGACTACTACCCATGGGTCCAAACTTTATTCGCATGTTTTTTTTTTACACTAAAACTGAGAGAAAAGGTTGGAAGTATAAAAGTTGTGAAAACAGTTTCAATGTTCACGTAATAACATAACACGTTTTTTTCAGTGCCAAGTAGCACTTCCAAGGAAATATTGTCACACTGTGTGGAAACGCTATCTCAGTATGTAGTTGAAACTCTGTAATCTATGGGTAGTCCAGTAATGTCAATCAACACTAAATATTACCTGCATATCACACAGACTTTGCACACCCCACGCTATAATTATTTTCAGAATATTTATCTAGGATGTATTGCCACCATTTAAAATTCATCTAAAATCAATAACAAAGTTACATTGCAAAGTACAATTTAGATCGAAAGTAGGTATTTGGTGGTGTAGTGAAGATTTTAAACCAGTATAATCATTGGTGTGTACTATGAACAAAGGCACTAAAATAGTTTCTCCATGAATAACTCAACATTGCTTTGCAGTCAAATACAATAAAAAACTGAACAGTAGCTACTTTCTCGTATGACCCTATGTGATAATATGTTTCAGCTAATGGATTCAGGTTTCTGCTTGACCTTCCTCCTGGCAATGAGTAAAGTGAATGACCTCTAAACAAATAACATAATATGACAGACATTAGAAAAGAGCGTGGTTTTCACTGTGTTTGAAGTCAGGGCGTCTTTCAAGGGTTCTATGCTCGATGCAGAGATCCTATTCCAATACATCACATTTCAGCATTTTCATCTTACACGTCTATCAAAAGGAAAATATTCTCTGCCCTCAATGTTGCCATGTTTATTTACTCACTGAAACATGTAGTCTGCATCACAAGAATAGTTAAAACTGTTACGGACGCTGCTCAACTAAGAGAGCCAGTCAAACAATGCAACATGCGTAACAGAATATTTTTATAACTGAAGTGATAAAACTCACATTTTATTTGTTTAGGTCTTTGGTGCCACACTGGCTCTAAATCAATGCAACAACAATACCCTTTTTTCACAGTTTTCACTCAGAGGAGACAGTATCACCGCAGGGCTTAGAATTGTTGCAGGACTATGATGAAATACTATTGCTCTGGAAATAGACATAAACACAGCTATTCGAGCTGCAATGCAGCACTAGCTCCACTCCATGAAGAGAGCGAGCACAAGATTGTTTCTATAATGGCCAACACAAAAGAAATATGTCTGCAAATTGAGTTCCATTGACCCACATAATAATCTTCTTACTTCAAACCTCAACGCTCTTGTCGTGCGTATACAGATTTGCATTGATTTCAAGTAGCAGGACAAATTACCACTTTGAAGCACATCATTTAGAAATTGCAGCAGGCACGAAATAACATTGTGTTATTTAAGAACACTGCAGCGGAATATATTATTGAGTTACATTCTCATGAATAGTGCTGCACTGTTATAGCATGAGTCTGATAATGTGCTGGTAACGTCACTTAAATGAGAGAATTGTATTTATACTAAATAAATGTACACATGTATAACTTCTTATGGCGTTCCAGGATGGGATGCAACACAGTTCAGGAATCAAAGTTGTTGCGCTGCGCTGCATTGCATCAAAGGAAGAGTGAAAACAGCACTGAATGTGGTGCTGTTTTCGCTCACCAGCATTTGTGTACTTTCTTTTGCCAATTGTCAACGCACACACATGTCCACCATAGTATGAGGGCGTGTGCATTCAGACAAGCATTGGTTTTGCACTGGAAGGGGAGCCTTCCAGTACAAAAAACGATGCTTTAATATTTTTTTCATTTTGCACGTGTGCAGTGCGGTGTACCACACACGCAAAATTTGGAAAGTATGGACAAATCAAAACATTTTTCTTCGCTGTGCCTGCCTCAAAAAGATGTAAGGTTTGGCGCAAATCCCTGCCTACAATTGTGCATATATATGGATTTGTGTCAAAAACCGTGGGTAGTTCCATGCGAAAGGTCATGTACCACTCCTGGACCCCCCCCCACCCCCCCCCCCCCCCGATGGAAAGTTGTATTCACCCTACCTTGTGTTACTTTGGTCAACTTTACAACACACATCCTAATTTGGGTTGAAAAATAAAGACTGCTAAAGTGCTTTGTGTTGGCTTGCTTTAATTAGTTTTGCAACACAACCCCTCCACAAAGCTTAAGGAAACTTATTTTACTTTGACACAGAGGAATAGAAAGAAAATCAGAAAAGTGGGAAAGAAGCAGATAAAAAAAAAACAAAAAAAAAACATTACAGAAGGAATCGTAGGGAATAAACATACCATTCAAGAATAAATTTAGAACCAATATGAGTAAGACAGTGGACAAAGCAGCATAATATGGAGTAAAGGCTGGCAGTTTTGTTTTTTTGAAGGCTCTGGCACTTGGTAGCTCGGTGACGGCCATCCAAGAACATGTTTTAGCCCATCCCATGCTTCTGTTCTTTTCAATTCATTGTTAATATTATTTTTGACAGATTAAGCACTGGGGCCAGACAGCTGCACAGAAACACCACAGCACCTGTTACTTTGCACCAATTCACCTGGTGAATGTGTGGAAGGAAACCAGTGATGACAGCACCGGACTGCTTTCCAGTTCCCTTCAGTTGTAGATAACTAGGGGGCAATCTTCACTAGAATCAAGCTAGGAAGAGTTTTGTTTTCAGTCCCAGGCTGCATATTGCAATGCTGAATATCTAAGCATTTGCTCACAGAAGGAAGCGTAATAAAAACAATTGGTCTTATTGAGTACGGTGCTTTTAGCATCAGCGAGAGAACCAAAGAGATATACAGGCAATAACTTGAGTTCCTTCAGTACAAATCTGTATATAATCAGATCATTGTATACCGTTCATTGACAATTCTTGGTTGTTTAAATCACTGCCCAGTATGCATGTGTAAGCCCCTGGGGATATTTTAAAATAAGAAAGGCCATCATATTAAATGCCATAATGCCACAATTACAATGTGCTACGGTTTAGAAACATGCATTTTGTTATGAGACGTATACAACGTATCTGACCCATAGTAGGCTATTTATTACAATAATGCAAATCAATTAATAAAATTTTTCGTGTTTGTGTAGTAGGGCAAACAAGCAAGCTTTGCTCCGAACGCATACTGAACCATGTCAAAGGAACTTTGCTTCATGTCAGTAAAGAGGCAAACTTCATGTATTTCACCTTTGGTGTTTACAAACTAAATAAGGAGAAAATAATTTTTGCTGAGGTTTTTAAATGAGGCTATCCAGTCACTAGATAACGTCTCTGTGTCCCACAGCAAAGTGCATAAGTACTGAGTGATTCACTGTGCACCTGTTGCGCTTATACCCAGGGCCAGATTTACTAAGCACTTGTGTTGTTCTTGCGTCACGCAAGACGATGCAAGGCAGTACGAGTGCTTAAGTGACATTTACAAAGTCACACATATCTTTATTTGTGTTGGGTTATGTCGCTTTTCAACGGCAAAGTAAAACAAGGCACCTCTTTGCACTGCCTTGAATTACCCTGCAGTGAGAAAGCATTACATGTGTAGAGCATCGACATTTCCTTACATACACCCATATATTATGATATTATATTATATTATATTATGATGCAAAGCCAAATCAGAGTCAGTAAATCTGGGTTTGCACCTAAGTGGTGCACCTACACGACCTTGGAGTAACCAGGAGAAAAATCTTTATTTCTCCTTGTTACTTACTATTTGAAAGAGGAATAAGCCTCTAAGGCCCTGATTTATACTTTTTGGTGCAAAACTGCACTAATGCAGTTTTGCACCAAAAAGTTTAGCACCGGCTTGCACCATTTCTGTGCACCAGCCGGGCACCATATTTATGGACTGGTGCAATCCGGTGCAAAGGGTAGGCCAGCATCCAAAAAATTACGTTAGTCGGGTGGGGCAGGCTGTATGGAAGAAGGGGGTTTCGCACCAAAAAATGATGTTAGGCATGTTAGAGTAAAGAAAATGACTCTAACCTGCCTAGAGTCATTTTCTGACGCAAAACCATCCATACCACATGACTCCTGTTTGACCCCTCCTTACCCCTGTGCATGATTTTTGCACAGGAGGATAAATAAGGTGCTAGGGCCTTAGAGTCATTTTTTGCACAGGAATGCCTACTTTGCATCTCATTGACGCAAAGTAGGTTTCCATGTCCAAAAAATGACTTTAACTCCATAAATTTGGCGTTATACAGGTCTAGCACCAAAGTATAAATATTGAGTTAGTTTTGCACCAAATTTGCATTAACAAAATGACACAAATTTGGTGCAAAACAAGTATAAATATTCCCCTAACTGTATTTTTCATGCAAGAAGGAAATCCTTTATTTACACAAACTATCCTGAAAGGCACTCCTGCAGCATGAAATAGGGGTGACTCTGTTGGTGGTAGGTGTGCAAACGTGTGCTGTAGGAAACTGGAATTTTAGGCGGCGGGGTATTTACCATCAGCTGGTAATAATACAACACTCACTACCAGACAAATCTCAATAAATTAATCCTTGCTCAACCCTTGGTAGCTTAGCAAACAAGCATTCAGGCTTAACTTAGGAGACAATTATGGGTGAATCATTCAAAGCCACCAAAACAGTGTGTAAGTAAAATACACTACAAAATAAAAACCCAACACCAATTTATAAAAATAGAGAATATTTGATAAACTCCAATGAATGGAACCCGGAGATATGAATTGTTAAAGATAAAATAAAAAATTGTGTATTCTAATGCCAAAACACATTAAGCACCACTTGGGGATATCTGGTCGCGCTGGAATGGGACAAAGTCAGAGTTTTATGGCTGATCATGATGGAGCGTGGGCTGTAAAGGTGGGGGCTAGGTCCTTGCCAAAAGTTTATGTTTGAATTTTGTCTTTTTCTTCAAGCTTTTCTCTCGACAATGAGTCATTGGGGCCCTCTGATTCGGAGTTTGATTTGATGAAGATGGCCTGCTATAGATCAAAGCCTCGGTGAACCTCTGGAAGTCTTTGTTCTTGACATCAATGGCAAAGAGCTCCAGAGCTTTTAGCGGGACAATCAAGCATGTTCATGCCAATTCCTGAGTCAATGATGGCGGCTTGATTGTCAATGTTGAGCCGGTCTGGTCCTGAAGCTTTTCTGTGAAACTTTGCAGAAAGTTCTTCAGCTTTGAGTTCTTGAAGCTTCTTTGTTTTTTTGAGGAAATCAAGTGTCCAGTAGCACCAGCCAAGGGTTCAGAGACTCTGCATTACCTCTTTGGGGTTAGGACTCAATTTCCCACAAAGCACCTCCACAGTTCAGGAACAATCCAGTTGCTTCTGGTCAGTTGAGGTGATCCTCTTTTTGGCTTGCTTGGTGACATCTTCCAACTCTGTTATGCCTGTTGATGATCAGGGAGCCCACTCCTTTTCTTTTGAGTCAAGCACAGTCCTTTTGTGGAGCCTTGTGTGTGCAGCACATGTTGTCCTACTGCGTACAAGCCTTCTGTGGTGCAGTCCAAGGGATCAGCAGGGCAATCCTTCTCGTTTTGATGTTCCAGGAATGGATTTGAGGAACTCCTGCAGGTCTTCCATATTTATCCTCCATTCTGAGCTGGCAGGAGGGGAACCATCCGAGCCAATAGGGGTACACTACCATGCTCTGCTATGACCACTTTCTGTGAATCGTGGAATATTTTGACCCCGAATGAACTGTTTTCCCAAAAATCAAACTGGAGATTTCTTCTCTGTGATGTGTGTGTCTGTTTAACCCAACAGAGAGGTGTGGCTAACACCTGACTACACTCCTCTTCTGGCCCCTCTCCTAATTTAATTAGAGGGTCTCCTGTCTGGCTAGAGATCAAGAAAGTGGGGGTGGTCTGAGTCCTGTGACATTTGTTTTCTGCAGAGGCTCCTGCCTTTCAAGTCCAGCTTATCTATCCGTTGCCCTTCCTCTCCCTGGCCTCTCCAGGAAACCCAACTCCTCCAACTAAATGGCTGTATTGTTGCAGCGCCAGGCCTTTTCACACCTAGACAGGGAACAGTTTGGCTCAGGCTGTCAAGGGCTGCTTTAGGTAACTTCAGGTTAATAAGTTCGAAAACTACTTTCCTGTAATAGTTGTAAGAAATCTGACCCTGGCTAGTTGTAGGATTTATTGCAACCATTATTCGATATTGTGAATCATATTCCTAGCTAGCAGCAATCAAAAGCTAGACTTTATTACATTTATTAAAGCCTTCCCATGTTATCCTATGGGTCTAGCAGCATTACAAAAAAATGTTTTTCCTAACTTGGGTGAATAATACATATTTTATATTGTCCTTGATTTTTATAACAAGGCACCCTATCCTTCGGGGCCCCTAGGACAGACCTTAGGGGTACCTTATAAGTTACAAAAAATAATTTTGACTTTGGAAGTACTTTTAGTTACAAGTTAAATGTGAACTCAATTTTATTTTAAAAACAGACTATAATGTACGCCTGGCTTTCAAATGACATCAGACATCACAGCAGTGCACACTTAAGTGCATTCGGTCCACTGGGGTCTCCAAACCTACATGTTCTATCATATACTTGGGACCTACAGGTAGGTTGTCTTGGCCAATTAGAATTATATCAATTACCATATACATTTGGAGGACAGGGCACTGCCCTTTGTTAGCATAGCCCATGGCACTTTTAGAGTCAGATGTCAACAGCATCAGTCAAAAAAATGGGGGGTGATCAAAGTAAAAAGGATGACTTTCCTACATGTACCATATCTTATTAAATCTAACACATTTCTGTTCTCTGCCTTTCATGAAACACAGCTCACAAAGTTACCTTTCTGCCTTGTGTTGCATTGAGCGTAAGTTGAGTAAATCTTTGCCCCAATGTCTGATCGCCCTGCCCATCCTTACTGAGCATTCATTACAAAACAGTTCTCGGACACTGTGCGGCCAACTGTAGACCTTTTGGCTTTTGAGGCTGATAGTAGAATGAGAGTAGGTGTGATATGTGGCATCCCACATTTATCTGTAAGGCCCTTGCATGACTGCAGGCTTTTCTTGTAGAAAGTCACACAACAGCTGAGAAGCATGCCAGGTTGTGCAAATTTCACCTCCAAAACATCGTCCTGCCACAATACCATGGGAAAAATATTAAGGCCCAATATTTTGAGAAGGTTATAGGTAAGAATAGATTTCTACTCTTAACGCAACCTTTATGTACCCTTAAGATATATATATACATATATATATATATATATGTATATATATATATATATATATATATATATATATATATATATATGGTAACTAAAGATAACCTATGTCTAGTTAGATATACTTACGTTGTGGATAACCTAGGTTTCAATATTTTGCCAAAATTATAGCAGGATAATAATTCTGATGGAATGTTCTCTCAGGTCCTTTGAACATAATTTTGGATACACTTTTCTTCTGTGGCCAGCCTCGCCTCTAATAAAAAACTGTACCTGTGGATGGTGTGTATTATTCACCTCTGGTTGATGTTTGCTCAGCATAATTTTAATATTGAGAATTAAGTGGCTAACCAGGAACTAGCAGATTTGCATTTAGACTGTCCCAATACAAAAGAGTGAACAAGCTATTTTTTAATTCACTGGCCTTCTTTGCAATACAAGCAATCCATGAAAAACATTTGCCTGTGCAAACATTGGTGTGCCTACCTTCACTAACACTGATGCAATCACATTTATCACCAAGATAGACATCTTATTTGAGGCTGGTACAGGTGCTTGATTTACATACTTCACGAGTTGGTGGATAATTATGTCATATTATGTAATTGTCCCCAAGTTAGAATGTGCACATTTGATATACTAATTGAGGCAGAACTTCATAAAATGTGCACTGATTAAATATATAAAATGCATGTCTGTGCTAATTACCAAAGGCATAGATGTCCAAACTGACAATGAGACATAGAAGTGACAGACATGCAACTCAAGCTTTTTCTTCTAAATGAAATATTACATAATTAATAATTATTGACATTGCAGGTAGATATATTTGTCATATTTGGTTTCCGGTCAATTTTGTTTTTAACCAATTACCTGTTTTTTCTTCTAAAAGAAGTATTGCACAATTAATCATTATTGCCATTGCAGGTTGATATGCTTGTCATATTCAGTTATAGTCAATTTTGTTTTTAATCAATGACCTGTTCCACTGATAATGCTCTTACCAGGTAAAATGGTGAACAATCTCATTTCATCATTTCTTTAAACAAAAACTGCAAACATAATACAAAAAATATGTGTTGCTTCATTTAGCTACGGTGCAAACTTCTGCTGATATTCTCAAGCATTTTCTCACTTGGTACTTGACGTACAGTAGATAGATTGGGAGATAAGTAATTTGGGACAATCTGACTATGAGAGCCCAAAAATGTGTTAATCACTTTAGTAAGCCTGGTACTTAAAAGAAAATAAACCTATTGTATCGACTTGTTTCCAAACGCCTGTAAAGAAAATATATTTTGCTTAATATATGTTGAAATTAGTACTCATTTTTAGGTATCTTGTATACTTTAAATATCACCACACACAGTTGAAAGATCCAGACAATCGAAAAACAAAGGGCGTTAATTTGAGCGGCCCTTTGCTATCTATATTGCATATCTGTGTCACGTCCATGTACTTTGCTAGATCATTTATCGTCTATTCTGCAAATTTGTTCCACATGCATGTGACATGCAGGAGCAAAAAGATTGCTGTGAAGTTCACTATAGCATACAAAAGGCTGTAAGCAAACACAGTGGCCATATCTTTGCTTACCCTGTAATCAACATAACAAGCATGGGTCCTTAGACAGATAGAAGCTCTTTGTTTTTGATTCCTCAAGCGATTGCCATTTTGTTTCAGCCAGTTTGCATTTAGGTTTCAGGAGTAAGTGGTTTCATTCATTAAAGGAAATTGAACTTATTGGGGGATAGAAAAGAGAAAATTAAAGATATATAAGAGTGGTATATATTTTATATATATTACAGTTGCAGAAAATAAAATAATTTTAAATTATAAAAATATGTATTTATTTCTTTCTGCTTTATGTTTTCTTTGTGGATGTTTGTAATATGTACACTAAATAAATATCTGTGACAAAACATACGTCACTTGCTCATCAATGTATCAATAATGAAACATTGTAATATGTTTCTTTTTTTGTAACAACTACTACCATACTAACATAATAGTAAATAAAATACTTTTTCATATTACTTGTGTATTATTTAAATTGTTACTGTTAGTAGATCATGACTGCGGATAATTGCTTTCTGTGGTCAACTTTTTTGAGGCCTTTAAAAGATTGACGCAAGAGGAGTGGATCAGAAAAAATTTACATTACAAAAGGTATGTTAACATGCTTTTATTTTGACATAACAATGATTCAGGATAATGAATATGGAACTTTTTTTCAGCCATTTTGGCCTATTTAACTGATCAACGGTCGTTGTAAGGCAGCATAGAACAGAAATTAATTGAAGCATTAAAATGTATAATAAGTGACCATACATCCTTCTTTGAAAGTCTGCCACAGATTTTGTGCCACAAGACATAAATTATTTGATGGGCAATTGCAAAACTCATACTATAATGAAAGTGAATCAGTTCACATAGTTGATGACAAAAAAGGGATTCTATAAAATGAAGTTGACTGTTTCCAGTTACAAATTTTTCAAAAGAGAACAAAACGTTGATCACAAAAATATCTGTGGGACAACCTCATCTGACTTGGCACTGCTTCTGAACCTTATTGTGAATGCACAGACAAATTACATCTTTCTTTTACTAAGAAAATGTTGTAGATTCCTTTGGGCTCCACTAGAAAATACCCATAATCCTGGGGGCTTGCTGTTTAGGAATTGCACTATTTCACCAACGACACAGTGATATGTCAGAGTGTGGTCTAACATTAACATGAGCCCCTTCTTTGGATGGCAAAATGGATTTACATGTCTATGTTGTGCTGTGAAAGTCTTCTTGAAAAGGCGATACAAGAAGGAAATTGTGGGATAAAGGATTGTCTAACTCTTCACTGAAATACGCTGAGGGCCAATGATCTGAAAGTCAAACAAGATGTTTAATATACAAAAGGACATATTTTGTTTCTAGAGAACCAATCAAAAAAGAAGTTGAAGGCGTGTTTCATCTTGACATACATGATTGTCTCTTGGGCAGCTCCCCTCTCATGCTTAGTTTGAGGATTCCATCATGCAGCCTTCTCTCTGATCCACTAACCATTAATCTCCATGATAACTTCAGAGTTGCTCCATTAAAATCTGCATTTAAAAGGCTGTTGTCAGGTAGCCAAAACCATTTCTTAATGCATGGGAAGATTTGGCCACAAAAGATTGAGAGGAAGATATTTTTGTGTGGAGAAATCTGCCTGAGTAGTTTATTATTTCAAATAATTGCACTTTCTAAGCACAGTGAATTTGAGCATACTTTATGCTTATTAAGCCTATTTTATGGGGCGGTAAAAAATGGAAATAAGTAAAGACTTCTATAGATTGTCCTTGTTTATTTTCAAAATAATTCCACAGTCCAAAAAGTTTGCAAGTATAAAGATGAAATAAGTATTATCTGAAGAAGACATAAATCACTCTTCCCATACACAAGTGTGCAGTGGAAAATAATAGTACAATATAAGTGTATGTACACTAACATAAAATTGATAAAAGTAATAAATCTGAGAAAAGGGTGGGGTCAGGCTATGACAAGATAATGTAGCGGAAAGAGATTGACTAAATGACATTCATGTACCTTAAACATTTATGAATAGCCTCAGGGAGAGGTGCTCAGACAAGTGGGCATTGGAAAGCTCTAATAAAGAGAATTATGAAAAAATACAGAGTTCACAGCAGAGAACAGTGAACTGCATGTGCAAGACTGAGGACAGTGCTGCACAGCACTACGCCATACACAGCTACAAGATGTATTGATTGTCCAGTAGTATGAGGGGATGAGGAAGAGTGCCCTCTAAATGGAATTAACTCAAGTGCAGACAAATTTTGAGTCAGGCACTGAGAGAGTGGAATTGGGAAAGAGAAGAAAAGACTACCCTTATAGTTCAGATAGCACAACCATATGAGCTTCTTTAAAACTGCATAAGAATGATGAATGTAAAATTGTTTTGAACATTTTGCAAAGTGGTAAAAACATCATCATGCCCGAACACTAAACAAAGCTATCAACAATACCTTGGTGAATTTTAATTGGTTTTTTTTTTACCAATTAAAATGTTCTAAGGAGATTTAGGGCCTGATTACGACTTCGGCGGAGAGGGTTAATCCTTCCCAAATGCAACAGATATCCCGCCCGCCCTATTACGAGTTCCATAGGATATAATCGACTCATAATTCGGCGGGCGGGATATCCGTCACATTTGGGACGGATTAACCCTCTCCGCCGAAGTCGTAATCAGGCCCTTAGTGACAAATGTAGGATTGTTTTGGCAAGTTCTTATTTAAAACAGGAAAATCCCTGCATAACAGTCAAAAACCATGATCTTTATTTATTAAACCTCACAAATAATATTGCTATACCACATTAATCACGCTTGTAAATCTTTTGTGACACACATGTAGTACCTTCATTTAAATATAGTACGTGTATTTAGATGATTTCTTTTCTCAAAGAAAATCATGATATACCATCTAGTGCTTTAATGATTTTCTACACCACCTTAACTAGTAGATCCTCATATCTGTCCTGCCAAACAGAAACACCTCACCCCCCGCCAATGTCAAAGAAAGAATCCATATTTAGCAATTCTTCTTTTTCCTTTATTGAGGATTTGAGGCGGACAGAAGTACTGCAAAGGAAGATAAAACCATCTTTTATAGTTGAGGCAGTTTTTGAAAATAGTAATGTAATATCCACAATCACAGTTTTCTTTATTGCATTTCTGAGAGACTTCAGGTTAGGCAGTGTAGTGTAGATTTCAACAGAAACCAAAATGTAGGGCATTACATATGAATTGCACTGAAGTGTTCTTTTACCCTTTATCAGCAAGAGCTTTGTTGCCAAGAAGCCTATTAACAGGTACAAATCCTGGAAAGTTATTGTTCCATTGAATGCTTCTTAACACCCTGCAGAGGGGTTCCTGTCAAGCAAACATTTCCTTTTCTGACTGGCCACCCCACATTTATTACTGTGTTCTTGATCCCATCTTTACTGGTATTATGATTCTGTGGCTCGGTGATACTGCTGTTCAGTGCCACACTGTGTGTGTTTGGCCCTAAATTAGTACTGACAAAATGATTTAACCCCATTTCTTCCTGTGATCTTTCCTTAAGTTTATGGTAGATGGAGGAGAAAATGCACCAGTATCAAAGGTAGGCTGCATTAAGTTGCGTTTACTAAATCACGTGAAACCACTCAAATTGATTTTGACTGGCTTGGTAAATGCCAAAATAGGCCACAACCCGATGCAAAATCTTATTCAATCAGGGCCTCAGTTAATTCATGTGAATCCCATTAAACAGAAAACAATAGATCACAGATGCCCATTGCAATACAGCATTTGGGGAAGATTTACCCCTAGGACATTATACTGGAATCACAACGTCTACTTCCAAACCAATTTGTATATCAAACAAAGAGCCTGAGCATTTTCCTTTGCTCACATCTAACTTGTGTATGAAGTTTTCTGGTTGTAATTCTTTGAACACAGGTGATGGATGAATTAAAACCCATTTTTTACAAAGTTCATGTCATAAACATGACAATCTTTACATTTTGTCTTCAATTCTTCAGCATCTTGCCTGGCCGCACAGAGCTCTTTTAGGTATCCAGTAATTACTGTATAGATTAAAGAAATGCTTTTTCCTGAGTGTGGCAATCTTGAGAGTGGATTTAGCATGTACATTAATGGTTGCTATTGGTCTTCACAGTTCAACCCTGGGAAAACTCAGTCCATACATGTTCTACAAGAGACATCTTTGCCCCCAAATCACAAAGCCGTTGCCAAATCAGACAACCTTTTTGTCTCAGAGTCACATCTTCTGAAGGGCAGCAATAATATTCCAGTGTTGCCAAGACAAACAAGAATTCAATTGAATGTATACAAACCTTTATAGATCATACTCATTCACTATACAGCAGAAACCCCTCAATATAATCCTGTCAATCTTCATAATATCACCCCTAAATTAAAACAGCTATTCACAGAAGGAGATCATTAATGCCTTTCTAACATTCAGGAATCCCTAGAGAGTCCCAATCTATGTGAGTGTTGCATTAATAAGGTCTCCCTAACACTCTCCTATCCTCTTACTTCTTCTTAGCTACAGCTTGCAGAGTGTTTAGTTGGCCTCTTCATAAATACTTGGAGAGAATAATCTATCTAAAAAAGTTTTTCTTTGAAAAAATCAATCATCAAAGACTTAAGTAACCTGCGTAGACTATTGATAATCTAAAATTCTTCAATTTTAAAGCTTAGGATTAAACTCTAAAATCAGACTGCCCCACTTCCTCACAGAACACCTCAACTTATTTCAAGATAACTTCATGCTCCTGGGCGTCCACAAGGAACTCCTGATTTTCCCTTGTAGGTTAGCTAGCCAATTTTTATAGAGGCTCGAGAAAATCCAATCAAAAATATGATTAATGTTGGTAAAATTTACATTTTTAACAAATTCACTCACCCCAATATTCATTTAGGGGAGATTTTGCCATTTTCCATCAACCTTTCCACTTACATTTTAGCTTTCTTCATATTACATTCTCTTAACGTCTTAAAATCATGAATAGCTGGATATCTAAATACTTTACTTCCTTACAAATCTGAAAATACACAATTTTTCAAGTCATAAGAACATTCATGTCTCTTCAATTACGCTTTAAATAGCTTCACAGAGACCTAAATGTTCAATCCAGGTCTTTAACTCAGGGCTTCGTCTTATGGGCTTTACAGTTTGGATTAGTCAGTCATCTGCATATAATGTGACCTTGTTGCAATAACTTTTACATTGAAAGTGGATTGTTCCCTGACTGAGACATATGAGTTGCTATGCCAGGGATTCAATAAACAAATCAAAAAGAATCAGGGGCAGTGATCAACCTCATATAGTTTGTGTTAGAAATGTGGTCTTTGGTTGACAGTCAGGTTACCCCTTGTTCAAGCAAGGACCCTCACTCTAGTCAGGGTAAAAGAGAATCACCCTCAGCTAACCCCTGCTTACCCTCTTGGTAGCTTGGCAGAGCAGTAGGCTTAACTTCAGAGTGCTAGGTGTAAAGTATTTGTACCAACACACACAGTAACTTAATGAAAACACTACAAAATGACACAACACAGGTTTAGCAAAATAGGAAATATATTTATCTAAACAAAACAAGACCAAAACGACAAAAATCCACAATACTCAAGTCAAGTTATCAATTAAAAATCAAAAAGAGTCTTTAAGTAGTTTCAAACACACACTAACACTGTTAGCGTAAAAATGTACCTTGGGTGTGTCAAAAATAACCCAGCACGGGCGAGTGTGCATCAAAAATGGCTTGCAATGCGTCGATTCCACTCACGAGCGGGACCTTGCGTTGTTTCTCCTTTCGTCGGGTTGGGGCGCATCGTTGCTTCTCTCTGCAGGAGAACGATGTGTCAATCTGGTCAGCACTCTCAGGTCCGGGCAGGCCTTGCATTGTTTTTACACGCCCAGCGGTACTTGCGTTGGAAATCCAGCTGCATGATGATTCAAAGACTACTCAGCGCAGGTTTCAATCTCCAAGTCTCCGTCAGTGATGCTGCGCCTCGTTTCTCCTGCTCCGTGCATCAATCCTTCAGTCGTGTTTCCGGCAAGCATCAATTTTCAGCCGCAGAGCCGGCAGCACGTTGTTTCTTCAGCCGCAGATTGGAGTCACGTCGATCTTTTCCCCGCACAGCGCTCTGTGCGTGGATTTCCTCCTTTTAGGCTGCCAGCTTCTCCTTTCAGCGTCCCAGGAACCGGATGGGCACCACAGGGCAAAGAAGGAGTCTTTCCAGAGACTTCAGGTGCTGGAAGATAGAAGTCTGTGCTGTCCCTGAGACTTCAAACAACAGGAGGCAAGCTCTAAATCAAGCCCTTGGAGAGTTCTTCTCAAGATGGAAAGCACACAAAGTCCAGTCTTTGCCCTCTTACTCTTGCAGGAGCAGCAACTGCAGGATAGCTCCACAAAGCAAAGTCACAGGCAGGGCAGCTCTTCTTCCTCAGCTCTTCAGCTCTTCTCCAGGCATAGGTCCCTCTTGTTTTTCCAGAAGTGTTTCTAAAGTCTGTGGTTTTGGGTGCCCTTTTTATACCCAATTTCTCCTTTGAGGTAGGCCTACTTCAAAGTAAAGTCTATTTTGAATGTGAAATCCTGCCTTGCCCAGGCCAGGCCGAAAACACTCACCAGGGGGTTGGAGACTGCATTGTGTGAGGGCAGGCACAGCCCTTTTAGGTGTGAGTGACCACTCCTCCCCTCCCTCCTAGCACAGATGGCTCATCAGGATTTGCAGGCTATACCCCAGCTCTCTTTGTGTCACTGTCTAGTGTGAGGTGCAACCAGCCCAACTGTCAAACTGACCCAGACAGGGAATCCACAACCAGGCAGAGTCACAGAAATGGTATAAGCAAGAAAATGCTCACTTTCTAAAAGTGTCATTTTCAAACACACAATCTTAAAATCAACTTTACTAAAAGACCCCAAACTCCACATGCCCATCCGCTCCCCTAGGGAATCTATGCTAATCAGATTTAAATGTAGCCCCCATGTTAACCTATGAGAGGGACAGGCCTTGCAACAGTGAAAAACGAATTTAGCAATATTTCACTGTCAGGACATTTCAAACACATTACTATATATCCTACCTTAACCATACACTGTACCTTGTCCTTGGGGCTACCGAGGGCATACTTTAGGGGTGTCTGAAATGTAAGAAAAGTGAAGGTTTACGCCTGGCACCTGGGTACACTTGACAAGTCGAATTTACAGTTAAAACTGCACACACAGACACTGCTATGACATGTCTGAGACATGATTACAGAGCTACTTATTTGGGTGGCACAACCAGTGCAGCTGGCCCACTAGTAGCATTTGATTTACAGGCCCTGTCACCTCTAGTGCACTTTACTAGGGATTTACTAGTAAATCAAATATGACAATCATGGATAAGCCAATTACATACACATTTTGTAAAGGAGCACTTGCACTTTAGCACTGGTTAGCAGTGGTAAAGTGCCCAGAGTAACAAAAACAGTAAAATCAGAGTCCAGCACACATCAACAACCTGGAGAACAGAGGCAAAAAGTTAAGGGAGACCACGCCAAGGATGAAAAGTCTAACAGTTTGCATCTCTATATTAAATATTAAAGATTAACTTAAGATTTCTATTTACCAGAACTCTAGCATGTTCTGACTTAAAGAGACTGTTCTGCTGGTAAAAACAATCCACCCAAATCAGGGACATATTTACGAGTCCCTGGTGCCACCTTAACACCACCTTAGCGTCATTTTTATGATGCTAAGGCAGCGTTAGAGCAGCCATTCCCCGGTGCCAGTTTTACAAAATGGGGCAATGCATGAATTGCGCCCCTTTGAAACCCTTTGTACCACATTATGCCTGCATCAGGCATAATGTATGCAAGGAGGGCATTCCAACACAGGGAGGCCTGAAAAACACCATTTCACTGTGTCATTTTTTTAATGCCTGCTTAGAGGAAGTGTTAAAATGACACACCCACTTTAATCAGTGGGCCTCCATGAGCTTTGCTGCACTAGCATCAACATTTTTGACACTGGTGCAGGAAAGTACCAGAATAGCGTCAAAGATTTTGATGCTATTGTCTTAACGACCACCATGGTTCCCTGTATTGTAAATGCTCCACAACCATAGTGTTGTTATGTGGTAAAGAAAAGTGGCACATTGGGACCAATGCGCCACTTTATTGTAAATATGACCCTTAGTGTTCTATAGAGCTTACCAAAGAAATGCAGAATTGACCTCATCGACACCTTTAGCAGCATTGAGCTGTCCAGTAATGTGACCTCAAAGTTGGAAAGGCATGGACAAATTAAAGTTTGTGAAACATTTAATTGAACCCTCAGTGAAAGAGAATGTGAGGCCAGGATTTTATGTGTGGGGTTTGGCACTACAATCACATGTAAAATGTATAATGTTAGGCCTTATTTCTCAGCTAATCTCATCACAGTAGATCTCTTTTTCGTTGTGCTCAAACAAGCTGTTTGATTCTGACGCCTGATTCCTTGAAGCACCTTTTCTCTGTTTGAAATAAAATGCAGCACATTGGTCACTAGAACAGAACTAGATGCATGAGCAGAAAACAGAAATAGTGATGGCCACATAGCACACAGTATTGAGCACAAGATTCTAGTTCCTGTTTGTTTCCATGCCCAAAATTACATAGTCCCAATTACATTTCTTTGGCCACACCCCTTTTAGAAACTTCACACCTTTTTCTTCTCAATTGTAGCACTTGCCTTGCATGAAGGGTGCCGGTCTCAAATGCAACCTCATTTCAGACTTGCCTCACCATAGTAGCCTTGTATGTCAAAGTACCCCCTCATTGTTTCCCTTGCATCTACACCCTTATTGTTTCCTTGCCACATCACTCCTCTCACTTTCTCGTGAGAGCTTTAACCACACAAAATGGGTGTTATCTTATCCACGGCTGAAGAAAGAAGATTTATAGGTATTTGATAAGACAGAGACTCAACTTCCAGAAACAGCAGAGTGTTTTAGACAATACTTGAATTCTAGTGGAGAATATAGAACGCAGCACACAACAGTATACCCTATAGGACCAGTTTTAATTGATTTTTCAGTGCAGAACAAACTCCTGGCACAAAGGCCCATATTTATACTTTTTGACGCAAAACTGCACTAATGCAGTTTTGTGTCAAAAGGTATAACATCAACTTTGCCATTCCAGCATGCCAGCCGGGCACCATATTTATTGAATGGTGCAATCCGGCACAAGGGTGGACTAGCGTAAAAAAGAATTACATTAGCCGGGTGGCGGTGACGGTATAGGAGAAGGGGGTTTTGCACCAAAAAATGACGTTAGGCTGGTTAGTCAATAAAAATAACTATAACCTGTTTAGCGTCATTTCTTGATGCAAAACCCACCATACCAAATTACTCCTGTCTTATAAAAAACAAGAGTCATGCCCACCACCCCAGTGGCCTGCACAGGGGACAAGTGTCCCCTGGGCATGGCCATTACACCCAGTGCCATGTAGGGGTGACCATTTCAGGGTCCCCAATGGCACTTTAAAAAATAACACACAATACTTACCTATACTTACCTGGGATGGGGGTCCCCCATCCTCCTCTGTCCCTCTGGTGTGGGTGAGGGTGTCCCCAGGGCCTGGGAAGGGCATCTGTGGGCTCTTTCCATGGTGTTCTACCAGGGAAAATGGTCCCCAGGTCCCCCAACGCCTGCTTAGCACCATTATATAGGCCCGCCTCCCTCCCATGCACCATTTTAAAGAAAAATAAGTAGCTTGGGCCTTAAAGTCATTTTTTGCCCGCTAACGCCTACCTTGCATCTCATTGACACAAGGTTGTTTTCCGCAGGTAAAAAATGACTTTAACTCCAATATTTTGACGTTAGACAGGTCTAGCGTCAAAATATAACTATGGAGTTAAATTCGCGCTGAAATAGCATAAAAAAATGACACTAAACAAATATGCCCCTTAATCACAGCGTGAGCAGTGCAATGTGCCTAGTCTCGCACATTTGTGTAGTTGCACGGAACATCACAGAGTTTTTTTGTAATTTTGTGGAATTCCCAGAGTTACACCTAAGCCTAAAATAAATATAGCCTTTAGACAGCCTTTACTTTATGATGCCGGCAGTGCACAAGTGATCCCAGATCCCCAGTGAGCCCAACAGCAACGCCAAGGTTAGCAAGAGTCTGCAAAGAAGTCCAAGTTGCTATACACAACATGTGCAGACTATTACATCGTTGAATTCATAAACATTGATAATTGAAAAGCACGACCTGTTGTAATTCATGTTTTTCCCTTTAAGCAGCAGTCTTTGAAGTCATTTTATTCTTCCCAAGTAAGGAAACCTTTTTGAAGGCAATAGAACGAACACATTTGCCCGTTGGTAGTTTTACCTCTTTAACCTTCACGGTGTATCTGAAAAGTATGTACAGGCCAGAGTATTAACTGCACAGTAGTTTGATCTGCTTTCTTCCTGCATTTCATCTTTAACCGGTTCTGTGCCTTGGACGAGATGATCTCGTCCAAGGCTACAGTTCCCCTGTGCCTTGGACGAGATCATCTCGTCCTAGGCACAGGGGAACTTGGGGGAACGCTAGCGCGCCCCCGTGCACCCCCCGTGCACCCCCCTCCCCCCCCAGGCGGGGATGGAAGGGGAAGACCTTCCCCTTCCACCCCCACCCCCCCACGGCAATCCGATGACGTCAGCGCGCGCACAGCGTGCCGACGTCATCTAGTGTTGCCGGGCGTGCTGGAAGCCATTTGCTTCCAGCGCGTCTTCGGAGAAGGACGTCAAAGGTGAGTCCTCTCCGTTTTTGGGGGCCAGGGGATGGTGAAAACAGACATGGGGGGAAAGGAAAGGGTTTTTCCTTTCCCCCTGTGCCTGTTTTCACAAGATTCCTGCTCCACGATCGCGGGCCTAGATTTTCTTTGTTGTTTATTTTGGGGGCGACCCCTTGGGCAAGGGTCGCCGCCCCCCGGGGGCCATTTTTTTTTTATTTCACCCCCCCCTGGGGGCAGATCCGCCGATTTTTCGGCGGATCTTCCCCCGGGGGGGGGGCGAAAACCACTAGACACCAGGGATATTGTTATTTATGTGTATTTTGGGGGCGACCCCTTGAGCAAGGGTCGCCGCCCCCCGGGGGCCATATTGTTTTGTATTTCGCCCCCCCCTGGGGGCATATCCGCCAATTTTTCGGCGGATCTGCCCCCAGGGGGGGGGGCAAAACCACTAGACACCAGGGATATTGTTATTTATGTGTTTTTTTGTGGGCGACCCCTTGGGCAAGGGTGGCCCCCCCAGGGGCAATTTATTTTTGTATTTCGCCCCCCCCCCCGGGGGCAGATCTGCCATTTTTTGGCGGATCTGCCCCCAGGGGGGGCGAAAACCACTAGACACCAGGGATTTTATTATTTGTGTGTATTTTGGGGGTGACCCCGGGGGCAATTTTTTTTGTATTTCGCCCCCCTCCCGGGGGCAGATCTGCCGATTTTTCAGCGGATCTGCCCCCAGGGGGGGCGAAAACCACTAGACACCAGGGATTTATTTTTATTGTAACGTTTTTTTGGGGGGCGACCCCTTGTGCAAGGGGCGCCCCACTGGGGGGCTATTTTTTTAGTATTTCGCCCCCCCCCCCCCACTGGGGGCAGATTGCCAATTTTTGGGCTGATCTGCCACCAGGGGGGCAGGGGGGAGGGGGCGAAATCCACTAGACACCAGGGATTTTGTTTTTATTGTTTATTTTGGGGGCAACTCCTTGGGCAAGGGTCGCTCCCCTGGGGAGCTTTTTTTTTTCTGTTTCGGCCCCCCCGATGGCAGACCAGCCATTTTTTGGACTATCTGGCCCGGGGGGGGGGGTGGAAGCACACCAGGCGCCAGGGATTGTGTTGTGTGTGTGGTGTGTGTTTGGGGGCACCCCTTGGGCAACGGTCGCCCCCCTAAGGTGGGGAAAATTTGTATTTTGTATTTTGTCTCCCTAATTTTGTAGGCCCATCTGCCCCCAAGGGCAGAAACCACCAATACGGCAGGGATTTTTTTGTTTTGTTTTGTGTTGTGCTGGGGGTGCCCCCTTTGGGAAGGGTCGCCTCCTAAAAGGGGGCACAGAGGTGTTGCCCATTTCTGCCCCCCTTGGGGGCAGATTGGCCAATTTTTTTACGCCCATTTACCCCCGAGGGGGGCAGGATCCACTTAGGTACCAGGGACAACTTCTAAGTTCTTGGTGGTGGGGTGTTTGTCAACTGGCAAAGTATTTGTATTTGTGATTATAACAATTTATTTCTTCTTTTTCTTCTAGTTCAATGCTTTTGCGTCCTTTGCTGTGGATCTTTGCGGTTTTGGCAGTAGTTGTCCTGTGGTTTGCATAGTTGCATGTTTTAGGTAAGTGAAAGCAATTTACTCCAAAGGAGTATTGTTGACATGCATGAATGACATGTTTGTAGGTGGTGTACTAAATGCAGTATTGTGTGTTTGACATTGTCCTTAGATTTGAGCACAGTGATGTTTGTGTTGTCATATGTCTAATTTTCTTTTTTCTTTTTTCTTTTTAGTGGGATATCATGGGTGATTGCTGTGTCTGTGCAGAGTAGTTGCTTGGTGAGTAGCTATTTCAGGCAAGTGAGTGGTATAGTTTTTTGTAGTACATAACTCTTTGTGATAAAGCTACACTTTGTTTATTACTTATTTTAGTGCTAGTTGTTGTTGGCAATCCATTTGTTGTTAGGATCATGGCTAGCCGCAAAGTGACCGCTCAGCAGGTTGTTCGCATGCTCTTTGAGTCGTCTTCAGACCATGATTACGACACTGACTCTGCATCTGAGGTAGAGGAGGAAGCAAGAGATTCTGGAAGTGAGTTTTCTGTCCGAGAGTATTCTTCTGATGAGGAAGCTACTCTCAGTGCAGATGAAGGGCCTGTGTTAGAGGAGGACATTGATGTGCCAAGAGTGCAGCAGCCTGGGGCTGAAGGGTTTCCCATTGGAAGACCTGACACCTGGATTGCCCCAAACATGGAGCAGCCACAGTTACCTGCATTTACTGGTCTCCCAGGGTGTAGAGTTAATACGGAAAACTTTCTGCCTGTCCATTTCTTTCACTTGTTTATGGACAATGTATTTTTGGAAGAGACTGTGGAGCAGACAAATGTGTATGCAGAGCAATATTTGTGGGACAACGCTGCCAGACTTAAGCCTCAGTCTAGAGCTACTCATTAGATTCCCACATATCTGGAAGAGATGAAAGGGTTTTTAGGTTTGTCTTTTTTGATGGGGTTGATCAGGAAGCCGTCACTGGCTTCTTATTGGTCTACTAGTCCCTTGATGGCAACTGCTATATTTCCTGCAACTATGACACGTAATCGGTATTTGCTTCTTCTTCGTATGCTGCATTTTGTAGACAATGCTTTAGCCTTGCCACAAGATCACCCTGATTGTGACCGCCTTTTTAAGATTAGGCCTGTCCTTGATCATTTTGTGGAATGGTTTTCAGAGGTCTATGTTCCAGGCAAAGAGATAAGTGTGGACGAGTCTTTGGTCCTTTTCAAGGGGCGTTTAGTTTTTAAGCAGTACATTCCTAGTAAGAGGGCACGGTATGGGATTAAATTGTATCTGCTGTCAGAAAGCAGTACAGGATATGTGTATAATTTCTGCATCTACACTGGTAGGGATTCCAGTATTGACCCTCCTGGTTGTCCGGCCACTTTTGGAGTTAGCGAAAAAATTGTGTGGGAACTTGCTAGACGGCTGTTTAACAAATGTCACCATTTGTACGTAGATAATTTCTACACTGGAGTGCAGTTGTTCAAGGAGTTGTTTAGGGTGGACACTGTTGCTTGTGGCACAATCCGTTCTAACCGGAAAGGCTATCCAAGGGAGCTTGTCTGTAAAAAACTTGAGAGGGGACAGTGCAGTGCCTTGCGGAATAATGAGCTGCTAGCTCTGAAATGTTCAGACAGGAGGGATGTGTACATGCTATCGACCAACCATGATGAGAGTACTTCCCCTGTGGCTTTTTGGGGTCAGGTTGCGGAAGTGCGCAAACCTGCGTGCATTTTGGACTACAATAGGCACATGGGTGGTGTTGATAGAGTAGATCAGAGGTTAGAACCTTACACTGCTCTTCGTAAGTCTTATGTGTGGTATAAAAAGTTGGCCCTACATTTATTTCATTTGGCAACTTGTAATGCCTTTATTGTATACACGGATTGTTCACCTGAGTCAAGGATGACATTTGTTAAATTTCAGGAGTCGGTGATAGAAAGCCTTATTGTGGTGGAACCGGCAAGAGTTCCTAGAGTAGAAGTGGTGGAGGATGTGGCTAGATTGAAAGATCGGCACTTTCCAGATCACATTCCTCCCACTCCCAAAAAAGACATGCCCACAAAGAAATGTAGAGTATGTGCCCGGAGATTAATCCGGAGGGAGAGCCGGATGTACTGCCCCGAATGCCCTTCAAAGCCTGGGCTGTGTGTTCCCGGCTGTTACAGAAGTTACCATACCCAAAAAAAATTCTGGGAAATACCTTGAGCGTAAGCTGTCTGTTTTATATTTTCATATGATTCACGGTTGGCATCTCTGTCATGTATTTAGTTAGAGCTTTTGTGTTTGTAGTTTTGTGCTTATTTTATAATTAGTGGTTTCTTTGTTGTTTATAAACAAAAAAAGTGATGGTGGTGTGCTTGGGGTGGCGCTTGGCTGGCGGTGTGCTTGGGGTGGCGCTTGGCTGGCGGTGTGCGTGGGGTGGCGCTTGGCTGGCAGTGTGCGTGGGGTGGCGCTTGGCTGGCGGTGCGAGCCAAACACCAGTCCACACTCCCATCAGCTGGTGTGATTCTTGTATCAGGCATGTGGGCGTATGTAAGTGATGGGTCCTTGAGTGGCGCGGTCTGTCGATGTGAGTGTTGTAATGTGCTGGGCCCGTGGCTGGCGGTGTGAATGGTCTTGTGCGTGTCATGTATGAAAGGTGTGTGAATGGACTGTAAAGCGGTTGGTGCCTTGTCGCGGCTTTACAGCTCACGAGCTGTGAGTCATTGGTTCAGTTTTTTGCCTTTCAGTTATTAGCAGTGCATTTCATTTTTGTGAAATCTCTTGTTAATAAAATTTGATCCACTGAACCATCACTCACCCTCGTGCCAAATCCAACCAGTATGTGTGGTAAAAATGACAAAACCTGCTCCGCTGTAATCAGGCGTCGCAGCACACCTGTGACACGCTAGGTGCCTCGGGTGGGACCCCGATGAAGCATGCCACCAACTTGGTTGGTGGGTGAGGGGTCTTCTTCACATAACCTAAGTGTGTTTCTTTTCACAATTTTAGTGTTTGGCACATCACGGACGTATGTGCACACATCAATATGATATATTACAAAAATACCTGTTTTTGGGGGGGAGGGCCCACCTATGTTTTTGGTCCTGGGTGCGGCCTTCATCTAGGGAAACCTACAAAACCCAGACATTTTTTAAAACTAGACACCCCAAGGAGTCCAGGGAGGTGTGGCTTGCGTGGCTCCCCCAACATTTTCTTACCCAGACTCCTCTGTAAACCTCAAAATTTGCATAAAAAAGCATATTTTCCTGAATTTTCTTAGTAGGATCACCGCTCCAGCAGAAAATTCCTACTCCCCAGTTTTCCCCTCAGTCTCCCAAGTAAAATGACACCTCACTTATGTGCGTCCCCAAAGCAGAGTCCGTCTAAAGATGTATAAAAGAATATCCCCTTATAAACTCGCTGTGCTATCCCTTCTATCTCTTCAAGTTTTGGGCCTTATTCTGTTGCAGGCACCTGGCCCACCCACACAAGTGAGGTATCATTTTTATCAGGAGACTTGGGGGAATGCTGGGTGGAAGGAAATTTGTGGCTCCTCTCAGATTCCAGAACTTTCTGCCACAGAAATGTGAGGAACATGTGTTTTTTAGCCAAATGTTGAGGTTTACAAAAGGATTCTGGGTAACAGAACCTGGTCCGAGCCCCGCAAGTCACCCCTCCTTGGATTCCCCTAGGTCTCTAGTTTTCAGAAATGCACAGGTTTGGTAGGTTTCCCTAGGTGCCGGCTGAGCTACAGGCAAAAATCCACAAATAGGCACTGTTTTCTTCCAAAATTTTGGATGTGTCCACGTTGCGCTTTGGGGTGTTTCCTGTCGCGGGCGCTAGGCCTACCCACACAAGTGAGGTATCATTTTTATCGAGAGACTTGGGGGAACGCTGGGTGGAAGGAAATTTGTGGCTCCTCTCAGATTCCAGAACTTTCTGCCACAGAAATGTGAGGAACATGTGTTTTTTTTGCCAAATTTTGAGGTTTGCAAAGGATTCTGTGTAACAGAACCTGGTCCGAGCCACGCAAGTCACCCCTCCTTGATTTCCCCTAGGTCTCTAGTTTTCAGAAATGCACAGGTTTGGTAGGTTTCCCTAGGTGCCGGCTGAGCTAGAGGCCAAAATCTACAGGTAGGCACTTCGCAAAAAACACCTCTGTTTTCTTCCAAAATTTTGGATGTATCCACGTTGCGCTTTGGGGTGTTTCCTGTCGCGAGCGCTAGGCCTAACCACACAAGTGAGGTATCATTTTTATCGGGAGACTTGGGGGAACGCTGGGTGGAAGGAAATTTGTGGCTCCTTTCAGATTCCAGAACTTTCTGCCACAGAAATGTGAGGAACATGTGTTTTTTTAGCCAAATTATGAGGTTTGCAAAGGATTCTGGGTAACAGAACCTGGTCCGAGCCCCGCAAGTCACCCCTCCTTGGATTCCCCTAGGTCTCTAGTTTTCAGAAATGCACAGGTTTGGTAGGTTTCCCTAGGTGCCGGCTGAGCTAGAGGCCAAAATCTACAGGTAGGCACTTCGCAAAAAACACCTCTGTTTTCTTCCAAAATTGTGGACGTGTCCACGTTGCGCTTTGGGGCGTTTCCTGTCGCGGGCGCTAGGCCTAACCACACAAGTGAGGTATCATTTTTATTGGGAGACTTGGGGGAACGCTGGCTGGAAGGAAATTTGTGGCTCCTCTCAGATTCCAGAATTTTCTGCCACAGAAATGTGAGGAACATGTTTTTTTAGCCAAATTATGAGGTTTGCAAAGGATTCTGGGTAACAGAACCTGGTCCGAGCCCCGCAAGTCACCCCTCCTTGGATTCCCCTAGGTCTCTAGTTTTCAGAAATGTACAGGTTTGGTAGGTTTCCCTAGGTGCCGGCTGAGCTAGAGGCCAAAATCTACAGGTAGGCACTTCGCAAAAAACACCTCTGTTTTCTTCCAAAATTTTGGACGTGTCCACGTTGCGCTTTGGGGCGTTTCCTGTCGCGGGCGCTAGGCCTACCCACACAAGTGAGGTATCATTTTTATCGGGAGACTTGGGGGAACGCTGGGTGGAAGGAAATTTGTGGCTCCTCTCAGATTCCAGAACTTTCTGCCACAGAAATGTGAGGAACATGTGTTTTTTTAGCCAAATTTTGAGGTTTGCAAAGGACTCTGGGTAACAGAACCTGGTCCGAGCCCCGCAAGTTACCCCTCCTTAGATTCCCCTAGGTCACTAGTTTTCAGAAATGCACAGGTTTGGTAGGTTTCCCTAGGTGCCGGCTGAGCTAGAGGCCAAAATCTACAGGTAGGCACTTCGCAAAAAACACCTCTGTTTTCTTCCAAAATTGTGGATGTGTCCACGTTGCGCTTTGGGGTGTTTCCTGTCGCGGGCGCTAGGCCTACCCACACAAGTGAGGTATCATTTTTATCGGGAGACTTGGGGGAACGCTGGGTGGAAGGAAATTTGTGGCTCCTCTCAGATTCCAGAACTTTCTGCCACAGAAATGTGAGGAACATGTGTTTTTTTAGCCAAATTTTGAGGTTTGCAAAGGACTCTGGGTAACAGAACCTGGTCCGAGCCCCGCAAGTCACCCTTACTTGGATTCCCCTAGGTCTCTAGTTTTCAGAAATGCACAGGTTTGGTAGGTTTCCCTAGGTGCCGGCTGAGCTAGAGGCCAAAATCTACAGGTAGGCACTTCGCAAAAAACACCTCTGTTTTCTTCCAAAATTGTGGACGTGTCCACGTTGCGCTTTGGGGCGTTTCCTGTCGCGGGCGCTAGGCCTACCCACACAAGTGAGGTATCATTTTTATCGGGAGACTTGGGGGAACGCTGGGTGGAAGGAAATTTGTGGCTCCTCTCAGATTCCAGAATTTTCTGCCACAGAAATGTGAGGAACATGTTTTTTTAGCCAAATTATGAGGTTTGCAAAGGATTCTGGGTAACAGAACCTGGTCCGAGCCCCGCAAGTCACCCCTCCTTGGATTCCCCTAGGTCTCTAGTTTTCAGAAATGTACAGGTTTGGTAGGTTTCCCTAGGTGCCGGCTGAGCTAGAGGCCAAAATCTACAGGTAGGCACTTCGCAAAAAACACCTCTGTTTTCTTCCAAAATTTTGGACGTGTCCACGTTGCGCTTTGGGGCGTTTCCTGTCGCGGGCGCTAGGCCTACCCACACAAGTGAGGTATCATTTTTATCGGGAGACTTGGGGGAACGCTGGGTGGAAGGAAATTTGTGGCTCCTCTCAGATTCCAGAACTTTCTGCCACAGAAATGTGAGGAACATGTGTTTTTTTAGCCAAATTTTGAGGTTTGCAAAGGACTCTGGGTAACAGAACCTGGTCCGAGCCCCGCAAGTCACCCTTACTTGGATTCCCCTAGGTCTCTAGTTTTCAGAAATGCACAGGTTTGGTAGGTTTCCCTAGGTGCCGGCTGAGCTAGAGGCCAAAATCTACAGGTAGGCACTTCGCAAAAAACACCTCTGTTTTCTTCCAAAATTGTGGACGTGTCCACGTTGCGCTTTGGGGCGTTTCCTGTCGCGGGCGCTAGGCCTACCCACACAAGTGAGGTATCATTTTTATCGGGAGACTTGGGGGAACGCTGGGTGGAAGGAAATTTGTGGCTCCTCTCAGATTCCAGAACTTTCTGCCACAGAAATGTGAGGAACATGTGTTTTTTTAGCCAAATTTTGAGGTTTGCAAAGGACTCTGGGTAACAGAACCTGGTCCGAGCCCCGCAAGTTACCCCTCCTTAGATTCCCCTAGGTCACTAGTTTTCAGAAATGCACAGGTTTGGTAGGTTTCCCTAGGTGCCGGCTGAGCTAGAGGCCAAAATCTACAGGTAGGCACTTCGCAAAAAACACCTCTGTTTTCTTCCAAAATTGTGGATGTGTCCACGTTGCGCTTTGGGGTGTTTCCTGTCGCGGGCGCTAGGCCTACCCACACAAGTGAGGTATCATTTTTATCGGGAGACTTGGGGGAACGCTGGGTGGAAGGAAATTTGTGGCTCCTCTCAGATTCCAGAACTTTCTGCCACAGAAATGTGAGGAACATGTGTTTTTTTAGCCAAATTTTGAGGTTTGCAAAGGACTCTGGGTAACAGAACCTGGTCCGAGCCCCGCAAGTCACCCTTCCTTGGATTCCCCTAGGTCTCTAGTTTTCAGAAATGCACAGGTTTGGTAGGTTTCCCTAGGTGCCGGCTGAGCTAGAGGCCAAAATCTACAGGTAGGCACTTCGCAAAAAACACCTCTGTTTTCTTCCAAAATTGTGGACGTGTCCACGTTGCGCTTTGGGGCGTTTCCTGTCGCGGGCGCTATGCCTACCCACACAAGTGAGGTATCATTTTTATCGGGAGACTTGGGGGAACGCTGGGTGGAAGGAAATTTGTGGCTCCTCTCAGATTCCAGAATTTTCTGCCACAGAAATGTGAGGAACATGTTTTTTTAGCCAAATTATGAGGTTTGCAAAGGATTCTGGGTAACAGAACCTGGTCCGAGCCCTGCAAGTCACCCCTCCTTGGATTCCCCTAGGTCTCTAGTTTTCAGAAATGTACAGGTTTGGTAGGTTTCCCTAGGTGCCGGCTGAGCTAGAGGCCAAAATCTACAGGTAGGCACTTCGCAAAAAACACCTCTGTTTTCTTCCAAAATTTTGGACGTGTCCACGTTGCGCTTTGGGGCGTTTCCTGTCGCGGGCGCTAGGCCTACCCACACAAGTGAGGTATCATTTTTATCGGGAGACTTGGGGGAACGCTGGGTGGAAGGAAATTTGTGGCTCCTCTCAGATTCCAGAACTTTCTTCCACAGAAATGTGAGGAACATGTGTTTTTTTTTGCCAAATTTTGAGGTTTGCAAAGGACTCTGGGTAACAGAACCTGGTCCGAGCCCCGCAAGTCACCCCTCCTTAGATTCCCCTAGGTCTCTAGTTTTCAGAAATGCACAGGTTTGGTAGGTTTCCCTAGGTGCCGGCTGAGCTAGAGGCCAAAATCTACAGGTAGGCACTTCGCAAAAAACACCTCTGTTTTCTTCCAAAATTTTGGACGTGTCCACGTTGCGCTTTGGGGCGTTTCCTGTCGCGGGCGCTAGGCCTACCCACACAAGTGAGGTATCATTTTTATCGGGAGACTTGGGGGAACGCTGGGTGGAAGGAAATTTGTGGCTCCTCTCAGATTCCAGAACTTTCTGCCACAGAAATGTGAGGAACATGTGTTTTTTTAGCCAAATTTTGAGGTTTGCAAAGGACTCTGGGTAACAGAACCTGGTCCGAGCCCCGCAAGTTACCCCTCCTTAGATTCCCCTAGGTCACTAGTTTTCAGAAATGCACAGGTTTGGTAGGTTTCCCTAGGTGCCGGCTGAGCTAGAGGCCAAAATCTACAGGTAGGCACTTCGCAAAAAACACCTCTGTTTTCTTCCAAAATTGTGGATGTGTCCACGTTGCGCTTTGGGGTGTTTCCTGTCGCGGGCGCTAGGCCTACCCACACAAGTGAGGTATCATTTTTATCGGGAGACTTGGGGGAACGCTGGGTGGAAGGAAATTTGTGGCTCCTCTCAGATTCCAGAACTTTCTGCCACAGAAATGTGAGGAACATGTGTTTTTTTAGCCAAATTTTGAGGTTTGCAAAGGACTCTGGGTAACAGAACCTGGTCCGAGCCCCGCAAGTCACCCTTCCTTGGATTCCCCTAGGTCTCTAGTTTTCAGAAATGCACAGGTTTGGTAGGTTTCCGTAGGTGCCGGCTGAGCTAGAGGCCAAAATCTACAGGTAGGCACTTCGCAAAAAACACCTCTGTTTTCTTCCAAAATTGTGGACGTGTCCACGTTGCGCTTTGGGGCGTTTCCTGTCGCGGGCGCTAGGCCTACCCACACAAGTGAGGTATCATTTTTATCGGGAGACTTGGGGGAACGCTGGGTGGAAGGAAATTTGTGGCTCCTCTCAGATTCCAGAATTTTCTGCCACAGAAATGTGAGGAACATGTTTTTTTAGCCAAATTATGAGGTTTGCAAAGGATTCTGGGTAACAGAACCTGGTCCGAGCCCCGCAAGTCACCCCTCCTTGGATTCCCCTAGGTCTCTAGTTTTCAGAAATGTACAGGTTTGGTAGGTTTCCCTAGGTGCCGGCTGAGCTAGAGGCCAAAATCTACAGGTAGGCACTTCGCAAAAAACACCTCTGTTTTCTTCCAAAATTTTGGACGTGTCCACGTTGCGCTTTGGGGCGTTTCCTGTCGCGGGCGCTAGGCCTACCCACACAAGTGAGGTATCATTTTTATCGGGAGACTTGGGGGAACGCTGGGTGGAAGGAAATTTGTGGCTCCTCTCAGATTCCAGAACTTTCTGCCACAGAAATGTGAGGAACATGTGTTTTTTTAGCCAAATTTTGAGGTTTGCAAAGGACTCTGGGTAACAGAACCTAGTCCGAGCCCCGCAAGTCACCCCTTCTTAGATTCCCCTAGGTCTCTTGTTTTCAGAAATGCACAGGTTTGGTAGGTTTCCCTAGGTGCCGGCTGAGCTAGAGGCCAAAATCTACAGGTAGGCACTTCGCAAAAAACACCTCTGTTTTCTTCCAAAATTGTGGATGTGTCCACGTTGCGCTTTGGGGTGTTTCCTGTCGCGGGCGCTAGGCCTACCCACACAAGTGAGGTATCATTTTTATCGGGAGACTTGGGGGAACGCTGGGTGGAAGGAAATTTGTGGCTCCTCTCAGATTCCAGAATTTTCTGCCACAGAAATGTGAGGAACATGTTTTTTTTGCCAAATTATGAGGTTTGCAAAGGATTCTGGGTAACAGAACCTGGTCCGAGCCCCGCAAGTCACCCCTCCTTGGATTCCCCTAGGTCTCTAGTTTTCAGAAATGCACAGGTTTGGTAGGTTTCCCTAAGTGCCGGCTGAGCTAGAGGCCAAAATCTACAGGTAGGCACTTCGCAAAAAACACCTCTGTTTTCTTCCAAAATTTTGGACGTGTCCACGTTGCGTTTTGGGGCGTTTCCTGTCGCGGGCGCTAGGCCTACCCACACAAGTGAGGTATCATTTTTATCGGGAGACTTGGGGGAACGCTGGGTGGAAGGAAATTTGTGGCTCCTCTCAGATTCCAGAACTTTCTGCCACAGAAATGTGAGGAATATGTGTTTTTTTAGCCAAATTTTGAGGTTTGCAAAGGACTCTGGGTAACAGAACCTGGTCCGAGCCCCGCAAGTCACCCCTCCTTAGATTCCCCTAGGTCTCTAGTTTTCAGAAATGCACAGGTTTGGTAGGTTTCCCTAGGTGCCGGCTGAGCTAGAGGCCAAAATCTACAGGTAGGCACTTCGCAAAAAACACCTCTGTTTTCTTCCAAAATTGTGGATGTGTCCACGTTGCGCTTTGGGGTGTTTCCTGTCGCGGGCGCTAGGCCTACCCACACAAGTGAGGTATCATTTTTATCGGGAGACTTGGGGGAACGCTGGGTGGAAGGAAATTTGTGGCTCCTCTCAGATTCCAGAACTTTCTGCCACAGAAATGTGAGGAACATGTGTTTTTTTAGCCAAATTTTGAGGTTTGCAAAGGACTCTGGGTAACAGAACCTGGTCCGAGCCCCGCAAGTCACCCTTCCTTGGATTCCCCTAGGTCTCTAGTTTTCAGAAATGCACAGGTTTGGTAGGTTTCCCTAGGTGCCGGCTGAGCTAGAGGCCAAAATCTACAGGTAGGCACTTCGCAAAAAACACCTCTGTTTTCTTCCAAAATTGTGGACGTGTCCACGTTGCGCTTTGGGGCGTTTCCTGTCGCGGGCGCTAGGCCTACCCACACAAGTGAGGTATCATTTTAATCGGGAGACTTGGGGGAACGCTGGGTGGAAGGAAATTTGTGGCTCCTCTCAGATTCCAGAATTTTCTGCACAGAAATGTGAGGAACATTTTTTTTTAGCCAAATTATGAGGTTTGCAAAGGATTCTGGGTAACAGAACCTGGTCCGAGCCCCGCAAGTCACCCCTCCTTGGATTCCCCTAGGTCTCTAGTTTTCAGAAATGCACAGGTTTGGTAGGTTTCCCTAGGTGCCGGCTGAGCTAGAGGCCAAAATCTACAGGTAGACACTTCGCAAAAAACACCTCTGTTTTCTTCCAAAATTTTGGATGTGTCCACGTTGCGCTTTGGGGTGTTTCCTGTCGCGGGCGCTAGGCCTACCCACACAAGTGAGGTATCATTTTTATCGGGAGCCTTGGGGGAACGCTGGGTAGAAGGAAATTTGTGGCTCCTCTCAGATTCCATACTTTCTGCTACAGAAATGTGAGGAACATGTGTTTTTTTAGCCAAATTTTGAGGTTTGCAAAGGATTCTGGGTAACAGAACCTGGTCCGAGCCCCGCAAGTCACCCCATCATGGATTCCCCTAGGTCTCTAGTTTTCAGAAATGCAGGTTTGGTAGGTTTCCCTAGGTGCCGGCTGAGCTAGAGGCCAAAATCTACAGGTAGGCACTTCGCAAAAAACACCTCTGTTTTCTTCCAAAATTTTGGATGTGTCCACGTTGCGCTTTGGGGCGTTTCCTGTCGCGGGCGCTAGGCCTACCCACACAAGTGAGGTATCATTTTTATCGGGAGACTTGGGGGGACGCTGGGTGGAAGGAAATTTGTGGCTCCTTCCAGATTCCAGAACTTTCTGCCACAGAAATGTGAGGAACATGTGTTTTTTTAGCCAAATTTTGAGGTTTGCAAAGGATTCTGGGTAACAGAACCTGGTCCGAGCCCCGCAAGTCACCCCTCCTTGGATTCCCCTAGGTCTCTAGTTTTCAGAAATGCACAGGTTTGGTAGGTTTCCCTAGGTGCCGGCTGAGCTAGAGGCCAAAATCTGCAGGTAGGCACTTCGCAAAAAACACCTCTGTTTTCTTTAAAAAAAATGGGATGTGTCCACGTTGCGTTTTGGGGCGTTTCCTGTCGCGGGCGCTAGGCCTACCCACACAAGTGAGGTATCATTTTTATCGGGAGACTTGGGGGAACATAGGTTAGCAAAACAAGTGCTATTGCCCCTTGTCTTTCTCTACATTTTTTCCTTCCAAACATAGGAGAGTGTGTAAAAAAGACATCTATTTGAGAAATTCCCTGTAATTCACATGCTAGTATGGTCACCCCGGAATTCAGATATGTGCAAATAACCACTGCTCCTCAACACCTTATCTTGTGCCCTTTTTGGAAATGCAAAGGTTTTCTTGATAGCAATTTTTTACTCTTTATATTTCAGCAAATGAATTGCTGTATACCCGGTATAGAATGAAAACGCACTGCAGGGTGCAGCTCATTTATTGGCTTTGGGTTCCTCAGGTTCTTGATGAACCTACAAGCCCTATGTATCCCCACAACCAGAGGAGTCCAGCAGACGTAACGGTATACTGCTTTCGATAATCTGACATTGCAGGGAAAAGTTACAGAGTAAAACGTTTAGAAAAATTTATGGTTTTTTCACCTCAATTTCAATATTTTTCTTTTTCAGCTGTTATTTTCTGTAGGAAACCCTTGTAGGATCTACACAAATGACCCCTTGCTGAATTCAGAATTTTGTCTACTTTTCAGAAATGTTTAGGTTTCTGGGATCCAGCATTGGTTTCATGCCCATTCCTGTCACTGACTGGAAGGAGGCTGAAAGCACAAAAAATTGCAAAAATGGGGTATGCCCCAGTAAAATGCCAAAATTGTGTTGAAAAATTGGGTTTTCTGATTCAAGTCTGCCTGTTCCTGAAAGCTAGGAAGCTGCTGAGTTTAGCACTGCAAACCCTTTGTTGATGCCATTTTCAGGGGGAAATCCACAAGCCTTCTTCTGCAGCCACTTTTTCAATTTTTTTTGAAAAAAACAAAATTTTCACTGTATTTTGGCCAATTTCTTGGCCTCCTTCAAGGGAACCCACAAAGTCTGGGTTCCTCTAGAATCCCTAGGATGTTGGAAAAAAAGGACGCAAATTTGGCTTGGTTAGCTTATGTGGACAAAAAGTTATGAGGGCCTAAGCGCGAACTGCCCCAAATAGGCAAAAAAAGGCCTGGCACAGGAGGGGGAAAAGGCCTGGCAGCGAAGGGGTTAAAACGGTCTGACCGTTATATTTCTGTCTTAAAAATATTTTTGGGTACAAGCATCTACGCATACTCGATTGCATTTGTGGATACCTAGACTGGTAGAAACTCAATCAGTCACATCCTAAAACATTTACATTTTTCTGCATCAGTCAAATGGTTGGCAATATGTCAAGGCGTTGGTGTATTTAATCAAAACTACTGCATTCCGTGGAGTGCTCCTTCCAGCCTTGCACCAGACTTACTTGTATTAAAAGAGTTCAACAGATGCCACTGCCGCTATCCCTCAGTCTCTGATCCCAAAAAGGGCAAGGGTTAAAAGGCTGTTAATGCATGAAACTATTGCAGCTATAACAAATACGTGGGTAAATTAGTTCTAAACATATTTTGAATACATTTGTGTTTTAGTTAAATTTAATGTTCAATGGAATTCCAAGGTTATGACCGCTTCGTTTCTTGGGAGCACTAGGGCCCATATTTATACTTTTTGACGTAAACCAGCGATGGCTTGCGTCAAAAGATTTACTGCCGGCTAACGCCATTCCTACGCGCCAGGTGGGTGCCTTATTTATGGATTGGCGTTAGCCGGTGCTGCGGGCTGGTCAGAGTAAATAAAAATGACTCTAACCAGGCAGCACCGGCATAGGGAAAAATGGGGGTTGAGCGTCAAAAACTGGTGCAAGTCAGGTTAGAGTAAAAAATCATGGCTCTAACAGGACTTGCACCATTTTTTGACGCACAACCCCCATTGAAATGACTCCTGTCTTAGTAAAGACAGTAGTCATGCCCCCTTGCCCAATGGCCATGCCCAGGGGACTTCTGTCCCCTGGGCATGGCCATTGGGCACAGTGGCATGTAGATAGGCCCAAGTTAGGCCCCCATGCCACTTTAAAAAATAAAAATGCATACTTACCTCTACTTACCTGGGATGGGTCCCCCTATCCATGGGTGTCATCCAGAGGTGGGCGAGGGTGGCAGGGGGTGTCCCTGGGGCCAGGGGAGGGCTCCTGTGGACTGCTTTTATGGTCAGGGACCATGGAAGTGAGCCCACAGGCCCCTTAACGCCTGCCCTCACCCAGGCGTTAAAAAACGGCACACATCAGGCTGTGCGCTGTTTTTTAAGGCCCGCCCCCTCCTGTGCGTCAAAATGACACAGGAGTATAAATAAGGCGCACAGGCCTTAAAGTCTTTTTTTGGTCAGGAACGCCTACCTTGCATGTCATTACCACAAGGCGGATTCCCGCATGCAGAAAATGACGCACACAGAGGAATTTTGAGGTTTGTGGGGTTGGGCATCATAGTATAAATATGGTGTTAGTTTGTATTAAATTCTGCACAGACAGAGTATAAATATGCCCCTAAGAGCGACGCTTTAGTGTTCCTCGAAAATGCTTTTGGTTGGAGCAGCAGCTAATCGTGCCTAATTAAAAATCTTTCCAGGCATCAAAGTTGAAGCACCTGTGTTTCAGTGAGTGGCACACAAACCTGAGAGGATTTTTGGCAGCATTTCCAGCAACCCCATAGACAAAGCTGCTCTCTGCTGATGAAGGGCTTACCCAGAAACACATGTCCAGAGATTCCCAGCACTTGCTGCATCTACTAGGGTGAAAAATATTTGTTTACTTTATGGATAAAAAACAAACTTGTACTGCATTTTCCATGATGCACTGGGGCTGACTGCATGCTGGAGTGTGAGGAAGGATGCTTCCTTTCTGGTTTTCCTATCAAAGTCAGGTATAGCTGACCCAATACATAACACATCACTCTCAATCATGCCACTGATCAGGCGAACAAGGGATGCAGCTGCAAGTGATTGAGCCTTCTCTTTACAATACCACGCCACAGGGGCAGCAATTGACAGTTCCTGAACAGAACCCATACCTTCTGGTACATCTTCCTCATCCAAGTCCTTGCTAAATTAAATTGCTCTCCAACAAGTTATCTATACAAGTACACAAAAAACAAACTATGAACAATGCTTCCTTCCCCTTATTGTTCCTGTGTTACAATAGCGGAAGTAACCATAAGTCACTTCCTGTTTATTTCTGTAGTAGCAAGTTGCTTATCCTAGCAGATAAAGTAATTATTGCTTTACTTAATGGTATTATTGATTTGATTGAAGTCTCAATGAGCAGGGCTAATCATGGGTGGTGTGAGGTGAGGGTTTTCAGCAAGTGTTAGTGGTATGTCAATGATAAGGTAAACTTACTCTTTGTTGAGTGGTTCTTTGACGTCTTCTTTGCTTCTAATGAACACGCAATTCGACATTAGTCAAAGAATGTTGAAAGCAGTCTTGCAAGCTTTACAGGGTTCACAGTATTTTGGTTTCTGGCACATTTTCTTGCTTTATCCCATTGTCATGCTACCAAAATGTGAAACTATATTGGAGCACTGTAAGGTTTCTCAAAAGAGATTCAACACTAATGGTGATGCTGACCTTGAGGTGTTGGCAACAGCTGTTCAGAGAACAGGAGAGAGAATGCTGGGCAAAGGCCAGCACATAATGGGAAACTTGGTGGAAGTTGCATTCATTACTTCGAAAGAGGCCTCCTCCTCCAAGGGGTCATAGATTGGTTACTGCTATAGGTGATTCCATTCAGGATTTGCAAGATGACAGAAAATTCCAAGACTGCTTCATTCAAGGGCCATAAATGCAGAAGTCCTGCAGGAATTTATGCCTGCCTGGAACTGCATAATCACCTGATGATGAAGACTTTTCTAGCCCTTGACCAACATCCTTTAGCCAGAAAGTTTTCCATTACAGTCAGCAGTAAGAAAAACATTAACCCATGAATGGATGGGTGTTGATCATAAGACATTCCCAAGGGATTTGGCTAAATGCTATCCCTTACATAAAACTGATGAGGAGTTTACATCAGTTGTGAAGGTGAAATCTATAATGGCAGGCCTTTCTTCACAACGAGTGGTTATTTCTGAAGAGGCCACTCCATCACATGTGGAACCAACTATGAAAAGGGCAAAAGCAACAGCACATTTTACAATCAAGACCAGTATGAACTCAATAATATGATTCAGTCATTGCTAAAAGCCTTTCAGTTGTGGGCTGAGGAGACCCAACAAGGATCTCTATTTTTTCACAAGCTTTGTCGATCATAGAGCAAACTGTTTGGATTTTAGCCAACATATATTGATTGTTATGGGAGCAGCCACAGCAGCTTCAGGTACCACTACAGCTGCTGTAGGATATACATACATATCATTCCGTACCTCAATGAACTTCAGTGGCTACCCACCCAAAAATGTTGCACATTAATGCTGCTCATCCATGCGTACAAAGCCCTCCACAGCACAGAACCAATTTATCTCAACAAACAACTCCAACTCTACAAGCCCTCCAAACAGCTGTGCTCCACTTCTCTCTCACTTGCACAAGCCCCCCCATCCACAGAAGCAAGACAGGAGGGTGCACTTTATCCTTCATTGCTGCCAAAAACTTGAACAACCTTCCTCTACACATCAGGACTGCCACGTATCTTCTCAACTTCTGCAAGAAATTGAAGACCTGGCTGTTTAACTACGAGCACTGCATGCCTACGCTCCTCCTCCAACATCTAGATAATCTCACGAGTGATAAGCTGGACCATAACATAACACATCATAACATAACAGCATAACATAACGCAACATAACATATAACATAACATCACAAAACATAACATCCCTGTTGAAATCGTGGAAAGCAGTCCATGCTAATACATCTTTCGTTTTCCAGATCTAAACTCTTTCGTCATCCTATAGAAGATCCTGTGAAGTGCTTAGCAGAGGACAGAAAACTGCTAGTGCAGTACAATCATTCCTTTGGTAAGAGCTTTGGGACCTTCCTTGAGTGCAAATGAGGTGCAGCCCTTTTGAGGTATGTGTCATGGCCGAGGACACCCTGTGTTCAACAAGTTTCAATTCCAACCTGTTTCATGAGCCAGTACTTCTCCACCTGCAAAAACATGGCTAAATACAGAATCAGGTAGAGGATCTTGTAGGAAATACATTTCAAAGACTTCGTAATAGAATATTTTTCACAATTGGGTAGCTGAAGTTGTACAAAAGCAATGCCCAGTGAATTTCTAAAGAACTCAGAAAAAAGTCTGTGGAACCCCATTACCGAAAGATCTAGTTTGCCAAAGAGCACTTCTGGAGGGAATTCAGAAGTTGCTGAACAAAGCAGCAACCATCCCAGAACTAGTTGAGGAAAGAGGCCAGTACCTGTAACTTCATCATTTTCCTGGTGCAGAAGTAGTCAGGGGACTTCAGACGAGGTGAACAAATACATTCCCTATCAGTGAATCAAAATGTTATCACTGCAGGACATCAACCCTACTGAAACAGTGAGGGGTGCTTATTTGAATGTACAGATCCACAAAAATTCTCAAAGATTTCTTAGTTTCTTAAAGTACTCCCTTTTGGCCTGTCATTGGCCTAACGGTGTTTGCAAAGCTGCTAGATCCAGCTTGGGCTAAAACGGATTCTGAAAGGGTTAGTGTTTTCCCCTATTTGGATGACTCTGCAATGTATAAGAGGGCTATGGACATTTGATTATTGCAGAGAAATCTAATCCAGTGCCATCTCTGACTCTCTAATTTATAGGGGCTATGTTCCTCAAAAAGCTGGGAAAGTGTTTTTACCAGAGCTCAGAAAGTTGAAGTTACAGCAGAAGCATGCAAAGAAACATTTAGTAGGCCATACGCTGTAGCCAGGATAATATGGCCTTGATAATCACAATAGATTTACAGTCTCAGCTACATCTATACCTTTGAATTCTAATGCTTTGGCAGGTGATGAACCAACATTTCAGGACTAGGATTTCTTGATTCCAGCATGATCTCAGATATCTTAAGATCTCTTTTGGTGCCTTCATCCTGAATTGTGGGACACACGTTGTTCTTTCTCCATGCCAAATCTTAGGGGAATTACAACAGACACTAATGGCCTGGGATGGGGGTGCAACGTTGAAAGACAAGCTGCTCCAGGGCAAATGGGATCAGCAAAGGGAGCTGATGGCCCCAACTGGAAGGAATTGAGAGTGGTTCAGCTACCTCTCATTTCCTTTGTTCTTGTCAACACTGCCTCATCCTTAAGTACTCATCTAGACAACCAGATAGGCAGAGCACACCTGAATTATCAGGCAGGGACAAAGTCTGCCTTTCTATCTCACTTAGATAATGAGATCTGTCTCTGGATGAAGGACAATTTCCTCTGCCTCAATCTATCTTCTGGAAAGAGTGAATGGAAGAGCAGGCCAGTAGTTCCTTCCAAACTCTGATCTCTTCATCCCAGACTTTTTCCTTGGCTGGACTTGTTTTCCACTAAGAGCAATGCACTTCTCCCTTGGTTTTGCAGCTGAATTCCAATGCTTGAAGCTTGGGCTGTGGGACTCCAGTGGGTCTATTTTATGCATTCCCACTAATTCCGCTTATCCCAGGGGTACCGTAAAAGATGCTGGAGGATCAATTGGAGGTATTACCAGTATTCCACTGCTGGCCTTGACTTACCTGGTTTTATTTCTGCTTTGCTTGTCTGTCTGTCTGCCAGTCCGCATTGGGGTCCAGATAAATTAAAATTTTGCTTTGAGTTGCACCACGTTTGTGATGAAGCTACAACACAAAATCGCTTTTGGGATATACCAAGCTTAGTAAATCAAGATTTGTGTGGCTTTGTGTAGGATGTATTCCCAAAAGTAACACAATGCAGTGCAGAGCACTGCCCTGATAAACCTTTCCTGAAGGCATTACATAGGTGGAGCATGGGTGTTCTTGTTTATCCACCCATGTATGTTGAGCTAAACCCATATTTACTAGTCAGTAAACATGAAATTATGCCAAATGGTGTGTGTACCAGAGGCCGGCATAACAAGGAGAAATATTGTTATATCTTTTCATTACTTCCTCTTTGTATGTGTGCTGAAGAATACAGCACACATGCTTCTAACAATAGTTTTGGTGCAGAAGAGGAACACTTACTGCACAAAAACTATCCTGACAACAACATTGGCATCCTCCCAGCATGATGAAAGGGTGTGTGCATTGTTTGTAGGCAGAAGTGCACCATATATATTTAAATATAGCACATTTCTATTCTCTCTCTTCCAAGAAGGTATCACTTCCTTCACAAAAAGTATTATAGCAACAACACAAGCTACTTTGCACCATGGTGGTAGGATGCCTGCATAGTCTCCAGGCAGCCAGAAGGGAACCAGCTATCTTAGAACCTATGGCACATTTTAGCTCTCTCCCTTTGACGCAATGCATCACAGCATCTTCCCATGCAACATGGCATCAAAGTTTAGTAAATCTGGTGCCCATTGTGTCTGTTGAGCCATCTCTGCTCAGAATTCCAGTCCTGAGTCAAGCACCCTTGGCTCATTACTACCTTTGGTTTGGAGCACTAGAGGATGGCCATAAAATTTCACGAGTTTTCGGGCCAAGGAAGGGGCATGTATTCGGCAATTCGAATGGCTTGCTATTTTAAAAGTGTACTCCAGGCAATACTGATTTTGTTGGAATTGGTGTACTTCTTATTCACTCCAACCTAGTCCTTATATATACATGACAATTTTAGGATTGCTGAACAACCTTTTTTATTGAACTTTTTTGGGGTGGGGGTCACAGTGTCACTTCTTTAGTCAATCGGCTGCAATTCGAGCCTTTAGAGTTTCAAAATTCATTTCTTAGATATCCCTGTGAAAAGCCTGTTAAGAAGTGTCTCTTTTTTATAAGCTAATGTTTTTCCATTCTCCAGTCTTTGCAATTCCACCTAGTCCTGAAATCATGCTAGCTTCCTCCATACAAAACCTTTGGATTCTACAGAACGAGTGGCAAGGATGCTATGGACCCTAGTAAAAGCAAGGAGAATAGCCACTGGCACCATGTCCTCCAGGCTCTGAGCCTCCGTGAGCTGCACCTGCTGCACCAATGGTAGCTGCGTCCGTGTACAGAAATTAAGTTCTTGTCATTCAAAGTTCTCAATTTCATTGCTACTTGTTGTGTGAGGAGAATACGAGAACTAGGCACATTACTGTGCACTGAACCTTTTCCTCATTTTTTTAGTAATTCTGAGACCAAAACCCACTTATGCTCCCTTCTTTATTCAACTATTATTGGACTTGGTTTTGCTACTGTACTTTCCATTGGTCTTCAGCATAGGAAAAAGGTGTTCTATATTTTGATTTCCATAGGGCATTTTGATTTACGTTAACAGGATGGCCCGCTAGGGTAAGATATAGTCGTCATTTTTTACTTTTGTATTAGTAGAACAGGGTTTACATCCTTCTTCATCGACTTTGATTACATGCCTCAAACAGACAATTATGTTGATCTATGAGTAAGAAGACACATCCTTGCCAGGAGCAGTCCAAAGAAGATCTACCTGGGGCATAATTGCTTCTTGGGCAATGTTGAAAGGGGCTTCCATGATAGATGTTTGTCTCGCTACCACATGGGTAACTCCACGTACTTTATGCCCCATTACCGTTTCCAGGTGTACAGGAGACTGGATTACAGCAAACGTTGCTAAGTAGATTCTGGATGAATTTCTAGCTGATGGGTAATTTTGATTTTCCTTAAATCACAGGCAGGGACCTGCATCAAGTCTATAGTAGAGTGCATTTTTGGTTGCTTATTACTGCATGAGTATGGTCTCTTTCAGTGAGGTGTGGGATGAGGAAGATGGAAAAGGAGGCAGTGAACAAGTTACTTACTGGTAATCTTCATTACTCTGAGATTTGTTTTAATATTATGTAACCTTATGTATTAGAGGTGTATGCTTGATATGTACAGGGGGTGGCTTGACAGAAAGAGAAAGGAAGCCATATTTGTAGTTTGTTGTATTGCCTGCTTGTAGAGGTAAACAATGTCTGCTACTGGAGTACATGTTCTCATTTAGTAAGGACCATGACAAATAAGACCTGATCTTGGTGTAATGGGAATTATCAGTAAGTCACTGGGCCATTTCTACAGTCCATTTGCAGAATCAAATCATTAGCATTTATAAAGCGCGCTACTCACCCGTGCGGGTCTCAAGGCGCTAGGGACAAAGGGGGTGGTTATCGCTGCTCGAACAGCCAGGTCTTTAGGAGTCTCCGGAAAGCGGAGTGGTCCTGGGTGGTCCTGAGGCTGGTGGGGAGGGAGTTCCAGTTCTTGGCCGCCAGGAAGGAGAAAGATCTCCCACCCGCCGTGGAGCGTCGGATGCGAGGGACGGCGGCGAGTGCGAGGCCAGAGGAGCGGAGGGGGCGGGTGGGGACGTAGAAGTTGAGCCGTCTGTTGAGGTATTCCGGTCCCTTGTCATGGAGGGCTTTGTGTGCGTGGGTGAGAAGTCGGAAGGTGATCCTTTTGCTGACTGGGAGCCAATGCAGGTGTCTCAGGTGTGCGGAGATGTGGCTGTTGTGGGGTACGTCGAGGATGAGGCGGGCTGAGGCGTTTTGAATGCGTTGCAGGCGATTTTGGAGTTTGGCGGTGGTCCCAGCGTAGAGGGTGTTGCCGTAGTCCAGGCGGCTCGTGACGAGGGCGTGGGTCACGGTTTTTCTGGTGTCGGCGGGGATCCAGCGGAAGATCTTGCGGAGCATGCAGAGGGTGAGGAAGCAGGCGGAGGACACGGCGTTGACTTCCTTGGTCATGGTGAGAAGGGGGTCCAAGATGAAGCCGAGGTTGCGGGCGTGGTCTGCGGGGGTCGGTGCGGTGCCGAGGGCCGTGGGCCACCAGGAGTCGTCCCAGGCGGACGGGGTGTTGCCGAGGATGAGGACTTCAGTTTTTTCAGAGTTCAGCTTTAGGCGGCTGAGCCTCATCCAATCTGCGACGTCCTTCATACCCTCTTGTAGGTTGGTCTTGGCGCTGGCGGGGTCCTTGGTGAGGGAGAGTATAAGTTGGGTGTCGTCGGCGTAGGAGGTGATGATGATGTCGTGCTTGCGTACGATGTTAGCGAGGGGGCTCATGTAGGCATTGAAGAGTGTCGGGCTGAGTGATGAGCCTTGAGGTACGCCGCAGATGATCTCAGTGGGTTCTGAGCGAAACGGAGGGAGGTAGACTCTTTGGGAGCGGTTTACGAGGAAGGAGGCGATCCAGTCCAGGGCCTGGTCTTGGATCCCGGTGGAGCGGAGGCGGGTGATTAGGGTGCGGTGACAGACGGTGTCAAAGGCAGCCGAGAGGTCGAGAAGAATGAGGGCGACTGTTTCACCGTTGTCCATCAGGGTTCTGATGTCGTCTGTGACTGAGATGAGGGCAGTTTCAGTGCTGTGGTTGGTTCGGAATCCGGTCTGTGAGGGGTCGAGCAGGTTGTTGTCTTCCAGGAAGGTGGTCAGCTGTTTGTTGACGGTCTTCTCTGTTACTTTGGCTGGGAAAGGCAGAAGGGAGATGGGGCGGAAGTTTTTCAGGTCGCTCGGGTCAGCCGTAGGTTTCTTTAGTAGGGCGTTGACTTCGGCGTGTTTCCAGCATTCGGGGAAGGTAGCAGAAGAAAAAGAAGAGTTGATGACGGTCTGGAGGTGCGGGGCGATGATGTTGTCGGCTTTGTTAAAGATGAAGTGCGGGCAGGGGTCCGAAGGGGCGCCGGAGTGGATAGAGTTCATGATGGATTTGGTTTCTTCCGTGCTGATGTGGGTCCAGTTGTTGAGGGTGATGGTCGGGGATGTGGGTTCGGTGGTGTTAGGTTGGGTCTGGTGTCCGAAGCTGTCGTGGAGGTCGCTGATCTTGCGATGGAAGAAAGTGGCGAGGGATTCGCATAGATCCTGTGAGGGCGTGACGGCGTTGGCGTTGGCGCTGGGGTTGGAGAACTCCTTGACGATGCTGAAGAGTTCTCTGCTGTTGTGGCTGTTTTTGTCCAGTCTGTCGGTGAAAAAATTCCTTTTGGCAGTGCGGATCAGGTGGTGGTGTTTGCGGGTAGCGTTCTTGAGGGCGGCCATGTTGTCAGCGGTGCGGTCCTTGCGCCAGGCTTTCTCAAGTGCGCGACAAGTTTTCTTTGATTCTTTGAGGGTGTCAGAGAACCAGAGGGGTTTCTTGGTGTTGTTCTGTCGCTGCGAGCGTTTGAGGGGAGCAAGGTTGTCTGCGCAGTTGGAGATCCAGTTTGTGAGGTTGAGGGCTGCGACGTTGGGGTCGGTGGTGAGGGTGGGTTGGTTGGCGGCGAGTGCGGCGAAGAGTTGCTCTTCAGGGATCTTGTTCCACTGTCGGCGAGGGATGGGTTGAGTGCGGAGGTGGCGGGTCTCGCGTCGGAATGTGAAGTGGACGCAGCTGTGGTCGGTCCAATGAAGGGCGGAGGCGTGGCTGAAGAAGACGTGTTTGCTGGCGGAGAAGATAGGGTCGAGTGTGTGTCCGGCGATGTGGGTGGCAGTGAGATGAGTGGCTGCAGGTCAGGCTTTATGAGGGGTTAAGGAAACAACCCACAGCTACCAATGGTTCAAACATGTATTTTTGCATTAATCAGGCACATGCCAAACTTTCAAGAGTAAGAGGATCTGGTTTAGATGACTGAAATATGAAAAACACACAAAAAGCACAACATGTAAACCATCTTTAATCGAAAATGACTTTGTATTCATCCAAAAGAATCACCCAGGGCATCATCCACTATCATACTTCTTTTAGTGCCTTCATTACTAAAATGTAATAGATGCCAAGTCTACCATAATTATATGGACAGGTTACAGTGAATACAAAGCTAAACAGTTTGGCTGCATTGAAAGGTGGGGTAAATTGAGAATGTTTACTTTTATTAAAAAAATGATGTGAATTTATATTTATGTTGCCAAATGCACTTATGTGAAAACTGGACTCCAGTGTATACCTAGTGTATACCTCATTGATAAAAGTCATCATGGGGCATATGCAAAGTATTTTATCACCCTTGTACCACTCAAAAAATTTCTATTGTGATGCAAAATCTAAAAGTATAATTACCAAGACACAAGGCCACCCTACGTGGCCCTGAGTGGCTTGGTAAATCTAGAATAATGCAAGGCAGTGCAAGTCACTGTATTGTGTTACTCTTGTAATTGTAATTGTATTTATATAGCACTTACTACCCCTGATGAGGCATCAAAGCGCTTTTCAGCAAGTAGCACACTACTCTGGAACCCAACATGATTAGTAGTGGATTAGTAAAGGGAAACGTAAGTACAGTATTAGTTTTCGTAAGAGTAAAATGGAGCGGAGGGTATGTGAGTTTGTTAGACTTAATAGACTAATGAAGGGATAGAGGAGGAAAGAATCCAGAAGTCTTAATTGGGAGTATATAGTAAAAGGATGAGGTTTGGGATGAGTAAAGAGAGATGGAGGAGGGAAGACTCTGTAGAAAGGGGGTAGGGAGATCATAGCAGTAGAAGGGGTTTTGGATTGGTCAAAGATGAGATAAATGAGGGAGAATCTAGTAGGGTTGTTTGGGAGATCAGGGTAGTAAACTGAGGTTTGGGGTGAGCCAGGAGTGGTAGAGAAGGGAAGAGCTCCGGTAGGTAATTTTGGAGAATATAGTTGTAGAATGGATTTAGGATGAGTCAGAGTGGGGATGGAAGATAGATTGATAGAGGTATAGGGTGATGGGGAGACAGAGTACAGCTTATGAGAGAGTATTTTTTCCTCCTGTACACTAGGACTCAATTAATAAATAAATAAATAGATACATAAATACATAGTAAGGAAATATATATGTAATGAATATAATAATAATGGATGTTAGACCTGACAGCCTTAGGGTGGTCACCAACCTGTAAATGTTGTTCTTTACAATGGATATAATATTTTGAGATTTAAAGTTGTATTATATAAACACAAACATTCAAGATTTGCAATACTTGAAGTTAATTTATTTGTGTACTTTTCTAACATTATTTTACCTTTCCTCAATATTTCAATAGCAAAATGCTTGCAGATAAATAGTTCAGATAACATTTGCTCATTGTGACAGATAAAATGAAAACAGAGATTCATAAGTATTTCATCTAAAAACCTTTGTAGGAACTATAGAATGACCTATGAACATGTTAAGCATAGAATAATATACACATATATAGGTACATACACACATACATACATACAGTATATATATACTTATATAATACATATATACACATATGCACTTATATATACATACACACATACACGCACATGCATACACATATATATTTTAACTGTGAGTAAAATACGCATTTGTTAAACAGGCTTAAAGAGTATGTGTACATTTTGTTATTATAAAATAGTAATTATACATATTTCTTAAAGAAATAGACACATCTAGACATATACACATAATCAGATTATAAATGTTTACCAACACAGTCATATGTAGTCCATTGCTGTTTGGATATGGTGGTCATGAAGGAAAGAGCCAACTCTTGTGTAGTCTTCTGAAGATAAGACAGTTATCTGTGAATCTTATATTTGGGGTAATACATTCCATAATTTGGCTGCTTGTCAGAGAAGGATGTACCACCTATTGTCTTTTTTCGTGTATAGTGACTTTTCAAGGCAGGGTGCCAATCTTAATTGAAGGTTTCTTTGATGAATGTATTTGGTGACTTTTTTACTGATGAAAAGCTGTCCTGTTCTATCTATTGCTTTGTGAGTGTTACAAAGCAGCTTGAAGGTGGATTTTCTGGCATCTCGTAACCAATGCAGTGCACGCAAGGCAGGGGTTATGTGGGCTTGTGGTTTTATATGAAGTAGTAGTCTGGCAACCGAGTTCTGAATGAGTTGTAATTTTTTCCATAGTAGATAGAGATGATCCATTGTAGAGGCCATTGGCGTAATCCAGTGTAAATTGTACAAAGAGAAAGTAGCATGGACCTTGTGTAGAAATCAGAGATGGGGAAGTTTAGTTGCTGAGTTTTCAAGGTGATGAAGCTTGATCTTGCTAATTTGTCCACTTGGGCATTCATTGTTAACTTGGAGTCCATGATAATTCCAAGGTTTTTAACTTCCTTGGATGCTTGAGGAGATGGTCCCAGATCGTCAGGCCAGGCGCAGAATAGGTCATCATTTTTCCAGTTGCCACATGCTAGTATTTCCTTTTTGGAAGCACTCGGTTTGAGATGGTTCCAAGTCATCCACTGATCAACATCTCTGAGGCAACTGAAGATTTGTGAGTTTCTAATGTCTTTGGGAATTCCAATTTAAGGAGTATTTGTGTGTCATCTGCATAGTTGTAGCATGTGAGTTAGAATTCTTTGATCAGTTCCGGTAATGACATCATGTAGATGTTGAAAAGCAAAGTAGGGGTGATTGAGCCTTAAGGGACTCCTGCTTCTGTGAAGTAGGGTTTGGATGAGGAAAGGGGGAAAAAAGATTACTTTTGTTCTTTTATGAAGGTAGGCTGTGATCCAGTTGAGACCAGTCCCTTCTATACCGGTTTTGTGGAGACTTGGAATTAGGGTGTCATGGTCAACAATGTCAAAGGCAGGTGAGAGGTGCAGGCGCAGTAGTGCAGCAACTCCATTACAGTTAATTAGGTCTTTAAGATCATCAAAGGTGGCGATGAGGGTAGATTCTGTGCCTCTTCCCGGGAGGAATCTAGTTTGGTAGTCTGAAAGTATGGAGTTGTCTTCAACTCTGCCCCAGGTAGGCATTGCATGGGAGGGGCATGAGTGTTCCCCTGCATCCAATCATGGATTTTGGGGCATTACTAGATTTACCAAGACTGGTAAATATGGGAATGTGGCAAAATGCTATGCTTTCCCAGGGAATGTGTCCTTGTTTTATTATTATTGATTTGTGTGCTCAAAGAGCTGTTTCTGTGCTGGAAAGGACCCCTTCCTGCACAAAACCAATCCTGTCTGCAATGGAAACACCCTTGCATCATGGTGTAAGGGTACCTGCACTGGCACTAGGCAGCAGTTTATGCACCAGCACAGGCAGGAAGCTGGAATGCGCCATATCGCTCTCGCTTTCACGCAGCACAGCAAGGTGTTTTGCTGCATTGAATTGCATGAAATAATGATAAATATGACGTTCTCACAGCTGTGGCACACATCAGCATCACAGTTCCTGAAAGACATATTCTACTCGACCCAGCCTACCACAGGACACAATTACTCAAACAAAAACACAATCTCAAAGATGGTAGATCTAAAGTGCAAAGACCAGATGCCCTACTTCATTGTTCATGCTGAGAACTCTACAGTAGATCTAATGGGCATTTTACTAAAAGCACAGAACATGAAGTCAACCAAATGCACATGTAGCAAACATAGATATACATCATCACAAAGTGTAAATGGTTCATGTAGAAGTGTAGAGTTAGGGTTAGGGATGTGTTTAGGGTTTAAGTTAGGGTAAGGGTTTGGTTCTGGGTTAAGGTTTCAAATCATTGAGTTAGGTGGAGTTGGGTTATGTTTGCCACAATTAGGGGTGTTTTTCTGTGACTTAAACAAGGAAGAATGCAATGGAGTTAAGGTGTCAAATGAAAAAAGGGATAGTTCTGCTAGCGTAAAGACTCCATGCAATGCACATTTTGAAGTCCACCCATTGATTAAATGTGTTCTCAGCACTTATTAACTATTTTAAAGTTTGTATTCACTGGCCTCTTAACTTGTACCAATAAACATAACTATGGGCCAGATGTACTCATCTGTCTTTTAGTTTCAAACAGTATGAATGAGAGTTTGAAACCACAAAATGGAGTATACAATGTACAAATCCCAATTTTATTAGAAGTATTATCGACTTCTAAAATGGGATTGTGACTGGATACCGATTCTGTATTTGGAAGAGATGTGTTGTGGGCATCCCTTTCAAATACTGAGCCATTATGCAATGAATCATAGTTTCTGACTGTACTTTCAGCCCCAAACAATTAAAATGTTACTAACCACCAAGTTGAGGTGAGAACCTATTCACAAAGTGAAGGGAATCCCTTCCATTATGTGAATGTTGTAAAAGGTTTCAGGGAGAAAAGGCAGCTGGCCATTGGAGAGTATGCAGTTGACCATGGAATGACTCCCAGCTCTCAGCTTATGAAAGAAAACCTTTTTTTTAAAGGCAGTCTCTGTTTCCTTTAAGGAAAACAGCCTGCTTTAAAAAAAATCCTACTGAAACATAAACACAGATTTGGGGGTCTGTTGACCATTAAAACCCACCCAATCTGTCCAAAGTTACAAAAGAAAAGTGACAAAAGTAAAAAAAAAAAAGTAATTAATAAAGCAATGGTTAATACCGGCATCTTATGAGAAATGCTTTGACAAACCAATGTTCTCCTTGAGATGAAATAAAAACTTAACAGCCATTCTAGTAGGCACCAGGCCTTGCAGCCAAACATATACCAAATACAACAACACTAACTATCTGTCAAAGGATATTATATGTGTGGACAGTGTTAAGTTTGTAGATGTATTAAAACTGCTAAAACATTGTATTTAGGTTAAATACCCCATGAAAATTAGAACAATACACTCTACTGATTCGGTTACATGATAACCTGTTCATTTGTTCTTAAGTACATTGGAATGACTTCACTTAAGATTGAGACCCACTCCTGTGGACAGCAAGCAATATTTGCAAGTGGCTTCCCCAAAATGCGAGATGCACGATTTCCCAAAGCCTCGCCAACAGTCGACTGGACTATGGAAACACCCTCTACATGGTAATAAGGGCCCTTCTAGTTCAAAGACTATAGATCATCCATAACTCTGCAGCAATACTCACCCTGGATCTCTCTTGTCTCTCTTGTCACATCCACATCATCCCACACCTCAAAAATCTCCACTGGCTCTTGGTTCTTGGTGATAACATAAAATACACTATTCTACCAATTTTAGTGCACTGCTAATTGCACTTCCGCAGAACATAACAATCACTTTCCATGGTATACAGGGCTTTGTCTCAGTGCATAATGATATTATTGAGTCAAAACATGGTGCATTATTGAACTCGAATATGACTTTACATTCATGCTTGCTTACCCACAACAGACACATTTATTTCGGATTACCTAAGCACACTGAAGTAGTCCACAAAGTCTATAAGATATCAAACATGTCAACAAAAAGTTCTGAACACGTCTTGTGGATGATTAGGATTTATTTTTTCCAAGGCATGATTAATCCAATAACAACAGCCGACCCGAGACTTTCTCAAGGCTGTAAAAATTGATATGTAAAAGAAAGTTCAATACAATAAAATGAAGACAACAGGGAATCATAGATGGTGTTAAGGTTCCTAAAAGGCAGGTGTTTGTTTTCAACTTATGATGTTCACTTGTAATTGTTAAGGTGAGTAATCTCCAAATTGATGGTTGGTTTAGATTTTGACGGAGATAATTAATAACCTCCTATTATCCATAGTGCGATGGCAGGGTTATACACGGTTAAAAGATAGAGTATACAGGGAAGGCATGATTACGGTGTCCAGAAATTCCAGGTAGAAAAAAGCCTGCATAGCATAGTACAGAGAAATATTGTGATGCCATTCTAAAGAATCAACCCCAGTCCTGAGTGGTGAATATGTGAAAATCCCAGTGAAATGCAGAGTGAAGTCAAGCCAGAAAGACTACACAAGAAAACATACCATATAGTGGTGAAAATCTTTCCAAACGTAAGGCAAACATTTGTGCTGTCTAATGTATTTTTAAAGAAAGGAGAACAAAAGGGCAAACAAAAGGACCCCTGACAAAGTATAAGCATAAGTTCAGTAATATCTCTCACCAGAGATCAACTAATCTATTCAGTAATCAAGGATTTAATTGCATGCCAAAATGTAAAGGATGGGAAATAATTATTGTTGTCGAATAATACACTCCTGCATACAATAGTGATGCAACACCTGTTACCATATCTGAGGTCTTTAGAGAAACCAAGTCTCAAATCAGTTTAAAAACCAATTACGACAGAATAGAAAAACACAACCAAGTGTGTGGACAAACATGAACAGAAACATACCTATAATGGTTTGTCTTCTTTATAATGAAAGGATTCAGAAATATTCACGAAGAAATGGCCATGATAAGCCTGTGGTGGACATAAAAAACAATGAACAGCGAATGATTGTTGCTATTAAAAAAATCATATTTATCAAAAGGGATAACATAAACCTTATGTTCCACGTGTTCATTATGGTATCGTTAAGACGTAAGGTGGAGGGCAGGCGGTATAACCTCGTAGCCCAAATGCTCAATCCTAATGTCTACAGTATCCTTTAGTAGTAACGACTCCAAGTTAAAGTGCTCCGCAACCTATCAAGCATGCATGGCATGTGCATAGGTAGCCTTAACGTAGTAATGCAAGAAAATAAGTGCGGGTAGCGTTTAACAAAACATGAACGGACGAGGTGGCAAGTTATACGTGAAGTGACACTCATGGGCAGTGCTACTACTTAAAGGAAAAGACCGACTTAATATATGTAAAAACCCAGGGCAAAAACATCAGAGTATTTACGGACCTGGAAGCTCATTCAAACAACATAATCCATGTAAGTCATTGTATCCGCTATTTGCAAAGCCGTAAAGTCCCAGCCCAAAGACTCACTTTCAAGTTAGTGCTATGAAGAGTACAAGTAAAAGCAGCAGTCATGTATGTGAAGCCGGTACGCAGGTATGGAAATAAAGAGTACATAATAATAGAAAGAGGACTTATTACACACAAGAACCCATGTTGTGGGTTGAGGAAAACGGAGGCACCATCTTGGAATGTACAAAAATGGCATATAAAGCAATTAATAATGACAGGACTTGTAAGCATATAACCTCCATTCAACAAGTACAGTTTCTTTGTACAAAACCAACTATAAATTGATGCCCATATTCTGGTTGAATAATTCAAAATAAATATGTAGAAATGGTTGGGCAATATCACAGACATAGAAATAATCCTAATCTTGCCATGAATAGAATTCCACATCTTTAATAACATGGGATTTGAAATAATTTCGAGGCAGAAAATGCGACCCTCCAAAGGCGGACCAACAATGTTGTCCTAGGGTTGTCTACTTACAAAGGGTAGATGTTCAGATAATATTGTCTACTCTTACCTACCAATCATTGTAATTTGATAATGAAAAGTCTATAGGCCCTCATTAAAGCATGTCACAAACATGAAATAACAGCTGAAATTATTGTTTCACTTGTACCTAATCACAAACATTTCAATTACATATAAGTGTGGTGTACAGGATTGAATCTGAGAACAAAGTAAATCATCAAGTAATTTTTCCTAGTCACCTTGTTAGTGCATATTTAGAGCAACACATGTAAATCCTTGTCAGTGTTGAGATCTTCTTCTTCTGCTCTGAGTCTAATAATCCATTTGCTTTCCATGCGTCTCAATATTGAAGTCCTGTCCCCACCCCGTGGGGAGGCACCTATTGTATCAATACCTTGGAAAGTAATGCCCAGGATTTCTCTTTGTCCATGAACAGTATTGTAGTGCGTGGCAAGGGGATAGTCTCTGTTATTATGTCTGATCGCCCTTATATGTTTCTGAATTCATTCTTTAAATGGCCTTATCGTCCTACCCACATAAATGCAATTGTACACATATAATAAGCAGTAAACCACATATCTGGTTTTACAGTTAATACATTTCGTAATCTTATTTACAACCCTAGTGTTATAGTGAAACATAACAATCTTGTCCTTGGCATAGCAACAGATATTCCAGTATCCACATTTATAGAAACCACAGGGTAGTTTAGGTAACCATGTTTTGTTAGTATCAGGTGGTATAAAACTATGACACAAAGGGCCAGATTTAAAGAAAAGTGGCACAGCATGGTGCTGCGCCAAAATTGGCAGCACCGCGCTGCGTCACTTTAGAAACGCAGGGATGCCCCATATTTAAGGGATTATGGCGCACCTCTGCATTTCCCTCTGCGCTGAATTTAGCTGCCAGCACCAACGCAGGCATCCTTGCAAGGATGTGTGTGTTGAGGGGTGTGATTGTTTATGTGTGGAATGGTGTCCCTTCCTGCACATAAACAATCACTAATGGCACTTTGGCACTTCGGTGTGTGCTGAGAATGCAGCACACACAGAAGTGCCAAAGCGTCATTTTCAAATGACGCCCACAGCAACACCCATTGCATACCCCTTCCACGTACAGTACTATGTGGGAAGGGGCCGTAGTTACAAGGTGTCGTTAAACCACATAAAGTGGCTTAATGTCACCTTGTAACTATGGCGCTGTGCTGAGCGCCACAGGAGCTTCACAAAAAGTGACGCTCCTGTGGCGCTAGGGGCCTAAAAATACGGCCCAAGAAGTCCTGTAGTGTGCGACTCCTGCTGGGTGTGATGCTAGGTTTAGGGGTGATAGCTTCTTTTAAGGTGTTATGCGCTAATAAGAAGTACCAATGTCTGTATAAAATGTTATAAATCTGGGGAGTAAGAGCACTGTAAGGGGTGATAAGAGTCAATTTTCTATGTTCCTTATGTTTGCCCTTGCTCGGGGCAGTAAGGAGAGTATCTCATTCAATCTTTTTAATCTTGTTGCTGGTCCTCATTAAGAGGCTCCTTGAATAACCCCGTGTTATGACTCGCTGTTCTATCAAATGTAATTCACTTAGGAATTCATTCTCTTGACATGAGTTTGGTCTGATTCTGGTGGCTTCTCCATAGGGGATGGCATTAATTTGTGATTGAGGATGAGAACTCTGAGAGCCTTATTTATACGTTTTTAGCACCGCATTTGCGTCATTTTCTGATGCAAAATTGGAAAGAGGCTTTTCTTTGTATGCAAAATAAAATATGTGACAACATCCCAACAGCAAACCATATTTTTCTGTTGGCTATGAACTGGCACACAGTTTTGGAGGTGTGGAGGCCATTATTGATTTCTGTGTAGAATATTCTTTGTGGCCCACTGCATCTTTGCTAGACATTCATGGTAGTTGTAGCTAGGACCTTGCAATGTAGATCTAGAACTTCACTTTCACAGAAAAAAGTAAACACACTAAAGTTGATGGGAGGAATGCTTGCAATTTCCTAACCACTGGCAATTGCTCAGGGTAGCATCCCAACCTATCATTCTATTTCTGACCATGCCACCTTAGTTTAGTCCCAGCTCCTCATGGAAACAGTCCAACCTGAACTGCCAGGTCAGGTCCGCCCTGAACCGTAATATAAGCAAATCAAGACCGATTTCCAAGGTATGGGCTCATCTGCATTCAGTCACCCCTGAAGAATGGACACTTTGGTCCTGAAATGCATTGGGAGATTTCAACCATCTAAAACTTCGAAAGGAACAGACAAAACAATTATTATACACCTTTGTGTTTGCATTAATATGACAACTTGAATTGTTGGAATTATGTATATTTTATGTTGGCCCATGGGGTTTTATGATAATTATTCGGAGAAACATAAAGTGTGTTTGAAATAACATTTTGCATTTAAGTGCATGTTAAGTATGATGACATTTTCTGCTATGCACAGTGGCTAAAGGTCACTGTTGTGGCTTGGTTGGTGTTGGAAGTCATGTATCTTGCCAGGTCAAAACAACAGTTTAAAACTGCACACGCACACTGCAATGGCAGATGTAAGACACGTGTAAAGGGCTACTTAAGTTCGTGGCACAATCAGTGTTGCAGGCTCACGAGTACCATTAAATTTACAGACCTTGGGCACATGTAGTAGCCCCTTAAACATGATTCAGGCCTGCCATTGCAGAGCCTGTGTGTGCAGTTTTAAACTACCATGTCAATCTGATAAGTTAAACCTCTTGCCAGGCCCAAACCCGGCAAGAGGTTTAGGGGTGATAGTTACCCCTTAGATGGCCCTGGACAGCCCAAGGGCAGTGTATTTAGAAAGATGGACATGTCCAGGTACTGAAAACTCTTACATTTGTTTTAACTACTACAAGGCCTATCTCTCCCATATGTTAACACCATGATCACCTTATTACATTTCATACTTGTAATTCCCTAATGGGTAGGGATGGGACCCCCAAACATGGTGTCTGTAGAATCACAATTTAAAATCACAACTGATGGTGAAGTTGGAGTTTAGAAATTAAGGGCCAGATGTAGGAAACAAAAATTTAGCGACTCGCAATTTGCGAGTAGGTGCGACTCGCAAATTGCGAGTCGTTAATGGAAATGCAGGTACAATGTCAGTGTTCAAATAGTGACTCGCACCCGGAGTCCCAACGCAGAGAGCGAGTCCGCTGTTTGCAAGGTCGCTTTTTGCGACCATGCAAAAAACGAACTCGCAAATTGCGAGTTGCTTGTAAATTGGTTGCAGGTGCTGCTGAACACTCCAGAAACCACTCCAGAACACTCTGGAAACACTTCCTGGCACATGATGATGACATCACAGCCAGGAAGTTTACAAATACACCTGGGAGGAGGGAGGACCACACCCTTTTTAACTGCTGAACTGCACACAGGAGAAACAGCAGCTGCAATGGAAGGAACTCCTAGAAAGAAAACTTAAATTCTCAGAGAAGGAGCTGGAGGTGCTGACAGATGAATGCTGTCAGCACTATGATGAATTATTTGGAAAGGCAGCCCTCAATGTGCCTGAAGCCACCAAAAGACAACTGTGGTAGGAGATCCAGGAAAAAATCAACTCCCTGGGGGTGAGCCACAGGAGTGTTGAAGAAATTAAAAAAAGGTGGTATGACCTCCGCTCCCGGACCAAGGAGAGGGTGGCTGAAAGGCTCCGGGAGATGAGAGGCACAGGAGGGGGACCATCTTCAGTACCACCACCCACACCCCTGGATGAAAGGGTGGAGGAGACCCTGGAGCAGGAGGCAGTGTCTGGATTTGGAGACCTGGACACCTCAGAGCCCACCACATCAACCGGTGAGTACCATGTGACATGCCTGTACCCCTATCAATGCCATACCCCCACCCACCATGTACACAGGGGCATGCTCAACCAAGATAGCTCCATTTCAGGGTAGCAAACACCAGAATGATGCATTATGGGAAATGTAGTCAAGTAGGCAGTAAATAGGCAAATGTTTATTAGGAAGTGTGCAACAGATAGTAGACACTGACAGTCTGTTCCCCATGTCCCACAGGTCTCCCACAAGACACCACCACAACCCACAGCAGCCAGCCCCATGAGGACAGCACAGGAGCCGCCAGCACTCCCACCTGCACGGTCAACACCATCCCTGTTATGTCCACACCTGCTGCAACTGTGTTCCAGGAGGCTGCACCAGCAACAGGCAGGAGTGATCCAGTTGAGCACACAGGGCAGCCACCGCTGCGCAGGCGACGCAGGTACAGGAGATCAGGGCTGCAGGCTGCGTCCGGCCGTCAACCTACCAGCAACAGTGAGGCACAGCTGCTGCGTGGTCAGCGCCTCTAAAATAACATATTAGGGCGGATTAGTGGTGTGCTGCACCGCTTTGTTAGAAATAACGAGGCCAGCATGCAGCATCTGAATTCCAGAATTGACATTATTGCCACAAACACTGGGGACCTGGCCCTGTCCATGAGGGATCTGGCGGCAGGACTACTGGCACAGGCCGAGGGTGGGCGGCGCAGGGACCGTCAGCTCCTCCAAAGACTAGATAGGATGGCCACATCAATCGGCAGACTGGCTGTGAACACCACTGGCCTGTCGAGGAGGACAGTTGGCCTCCAGGTCGAAATGGGCCATTTTGCTGGAGATGTGGCTAGGGGCCTGGGCCGTATCACACACATGATAGACTTAATGGAGGCACGGCATCTGTCCAGGGGCACAGGGGAAACACCCCAGGACAGCGAGGAGGGCTCTACAGTGAGCAGTGTCTCTGCCACTGACACCAGGGTGCTCCGGAGTACCAGTACCAGGCAGAGCACTGCAGAAGCACCAGGGACCAGCCAGGCTGGCAGGGTCCGCCGAAGGACATAGACATTACCCTGTCCCTGTTGATGTGGCACATGACATCAATGTGCCCCATGCATGGTTTGCATTTAGATTACCATGAACAGTTAATATTTGTAAATAGTTGTATTTCTGCACGAATTATGTAGTTTTTTGGTTCCACTTAACAAATGGAGTTTTTGGTCAATAGGTGAGTATGGTTGGAGTTGACACGTACCATCCAAATTATTGGCTTGCGATGTGTTCCCGTCTCAGTCTGCCTTGATTAGCTATACTCCGATCCCGATGATGGCGATGTGGTTGCTCTTGCTCTTCATCCTCAGGATCTGGGTCTGCAGGGGTGAGAGGTAGCCCACGTCGGGTGGCTATATTGTGAAGGATGGCGCATGCGACCACAATTTTGAATGCTGTAATGGGGGTATACTGGAGGGCACCTCCACTGCGGTGGAGGCATTTGAATCTTGCTTTCAGTAATCCAAAAGTGCGTTCGATAAGGTTCCTGGTCCTCTTATGTGCATTGTTGTATCGCCTCTCACATTCATTGCTGGTTGTTAAGAACGGAGTCATAATCCATGGCCGTAGAGCATATGCACTGTCACCTGTTGGGCACAAACATTACACTGTTAGAAAGTCCTGGTTGGTGTGCACAGTGACCTGTGTGCATGTCTACAAGGTGTATGCAGCTCTACCTAGGAGGTATCCGTCTCCAAATTCCCCACGTTCCAGATGTTGGTGTATCCCACTGTGCCTAAAAATGTAGGAGTCATGGGTACTGCCTGGATACTTAGCTACAATGTCAGTGATGACATAATGGGCGTCACAAACAACCTGTATATTCAGTGAGTGGGTACACTTTCTGTTGCGGAAAAGATGTTCCAGGTTTGCAGGGGGGCATATTTGAATATGTGTCCCATCTACATGACATGGGGAAAGTTGGCAATCCGGTAAAAGTCCAGCTTGGTGCTGTTAATTTCTGCCTCATTCCTTGGTAGGTATATGAAGTGAGACATGTGTGTGACTAAGGCATCTAGGAAGGCCCTGAGGAACCTTGACACTGCACTTTGAGATACCCCACCTGCCACAGCAATGACCCCCTGATAGCTCCCTGAGGCCAAGAGGTGCAGTGAGCATAGCACTTGCACATGCGTAGGGATGGCGCAGCCGCGCAGAGTCTGGTGTTCTAGCTGTGGTTTTAGTAAGTCAATTAATTCTAGTATGGCTGCGCTGCTAAGGCGGTATTTGTCATAGATCTCTTCCTCAGTTTGCTGAAAAAGATTCTGCCTTGTTCTATATATCTTCTCCTGTCTGTGGCCCCTCCTCCTCTTCTGCTGGGCGGCGTGGACTCTCCTCCTCACTGCTATCAGGTATATCTCCGCCATGTTGAGTAACCCAGATGCCTTCTGGGTCTCCTTTTATACTTTGGTTATGGTTACCACCTGCTCTGAGTTAGTGGTAAATTGCAAGTGCAAACTGGGCTTTTTGCGAGTAGTCGCAATTTGCGAGTTGCAATTGCATAAGGATTGCGACTTGCAAATAGCGACTTGCTATTTGCGGGTCGCAAAATGGGGCCGCACATTTTGCGAGTCGCTAACGGCTCGCATCGCTTTTTGCAAGTCGGAAATTGGGTTTTTGCATCCCATTTCCCATTTTGCACAGTCGCAAATAGCGATTCGGGCCATTTGCGACTCGCAAAACTTTGCTACATCTGGCCCTAAATCTGAAAATACCACTTTTAGAAAGTTGGCATGTTCTTTCTTTAAAACATCTGGTGCTTTCTATCTGTCTCTAAAAACATGTCTGGGTGGGTGACAACTGGGCTCTTGTGTATTCCCTCCAGACAGCCAGACACAAAGGGAGCTTAGGTGTGACTGATGAACCATCAACATCCTGATGGCCCATCCTAAGCAGAATGGGAGGTAGGAGCTGACACTTACATCTGAATGGGTTGTGTCCCGATCCCACACAAAATACCCATTTGTAGTGAGTCTGGCACCAGGGCAGAAAGAAAGGGACTCTTGAACCTCTCTTTGAAAACTCCTCTACTGCTGATGCTAATGCACACAAGTACAGGGAGACCACAAAAAGGGGGAGGGGAGAGACAGAAGAAATACATGTTCAGTGCATGCAATATTGCTACCGTTGGCGGACACAACAGACACAGAAGCCCCCTGCACTGCGCCGCACACTTGGGGTCAACTATTCAATCCCAGGGACATGGCTTACAAGGCTATGGCCGATTTCTGCACACATGGATGTCACAGGAGCCTGACTAGGTGCAGTTGGCACTGTATACAGGTGGGGTGGGGTGCCACAGGGCCTGCCTGAAGAAGGGACCTTGCCTAGCAAACTCGCCCTGACCTAGGGGAAACCACAGCCCACCTCCCCCACCCAAACACCTAAACTGCGCACTGAATCAGCAGAATGAGAGTGTACTCACCCCTTGTGACTGCTGTGATGCCCTCAAGCGCCCATCCAAGTCCGGATACACCACCAACAGGATCCTGAACATCAGGGGGGTCATGGTGCGACGGCTACCCCTCCCACGTTGATAGGTCATCCCCAGCTGGGCCCCCACGTTCTTCTTGCTCCAGCGGCGAATGTCCTCCCATCTTTTCTGGCAGTGGGTGCTCCGTCTGTGGTAAACCCCCAGGGTCCGGAGTTCCTTGGCGATGGCAATGTATGGCAGATGTAATTACCAACTGTACCGTCACAGACATTGGCCCGCATCCCTACCCGTTTCATGCACGCCTCATTCTCACCCCCCCCATCTTTCATCCACCCCATTCCACACAGGCATTGCCCATACAGCATTCTCACAGTGTACTTACCTGTTTGTCTGGAGGACCGTAGAGTAGCGTGTACTGGGGAGGACCCCATCCACGAGTTTCTCCAACTCCTCCGTGCTGAAAGCAGGGGCCCTTTCCCCAGACACACGAGCCATTGTCTCTTCCAGACTGAGGTTACAGTCTGTGGGTGCGTACTGTCACCGCCAGCGTACATCGTCATTGGCTCCTGGGACCCATAGGGTGCAATGTTTACCAATGCAGAATTGTGCCGCGGTCTTCGACCGCCTACCGCGAAGGTGTACACCGCCAGCGTAGTTACCTCATATCCCCTTGTCCCACCTTACAGGTCAGGCAGCCGCAATTTCAGGGGCCCACATGGCTTTATTTTTGACTGCGTCACACATACCTAGGCCTTGCCTAACCACTCATACAAGCGAAATTCAATTTATGAATATGTTCCGAGTAAGCTGTGTTTACGTACCTCAGAGTTGGTTGACTCTGTGCTCTCTCTACTCCTCCATAGGCACGGTCCGCTGGGGCATGTGAGGAAATGGCGGCATCCTCCGGTGTACAGACCGCTGGTGGACCTATCCACAATGGAGGAAAGACATGTGATCATCACCTACAGGCTTGATCGTGCCACAATCATGGACCTGTGTGCACAGTTGGACCCAGACCTGATGTCAGCTATCCGCCATCCCACAGGAATCCCCCCTCAAGTGCAGGTGCTGTCAGAACTCCATTTCCTAGCAAGTGGGTCTTTTCAAACAACAGTGGCCATAGCATCAGGGATGTCCCAGCCTATGTTTTCCAACATGTTGTCCAGAGTGTTGTCTGCCCTGCTGAAACACATGCAGAGCTACATCGTTTTCCCTCAGGTGGAGGATTTGCCTACAGTGAAAGGTGACTTCTATGCCCTGGGACATATCCCCAACATTATAGGTGCAATTGATGGGACACATGTGGCCTTGGTCCTCCCCCGCAGGAGTGAACAGGTGTACAGAAACCGGAAGAGTTACCATTCGATGAATGTGCAGATGGTGTGTTTGGCAGACCAGTACATCTCCCATGTTAATGCAAAATTCCCTGGCTCAGTGCATGACGCTTACATCCTGCGGAATAGCAGCATCCCTTATGTGTTGGGGCAACTACAGAGGCACCGGGTGTGGCTATTAGGTGAGCACTTGGACCCAAATCAGTGGGAATAGTTGTCTGGGTCTGTGGATGTCCCTATGAGTTAGGGTGTGCCTAACAGTTGTCCCTCGCCATTTGCAGGTGATTCTGGTTACCCAAACCTGTCATGGCTACTGACCCCAGTGAGGAATCCCAGGACAAGGGCAGAGGAACGCTATAATGAGGCCCATAAGCATCGAGGAGGATTATAGAGTGGACCTGCGGCCTACTGAGGCCAGATTCAGGTGCCTCCATATGACAGGTGGTTCCCTATTCTACTCACCAAAGAAGGTGTGCCAGATCATCGTGGCCTTCTGTATGCTTCACAACTTGGCTTTGCGATGACAGGTGCCTTTTCTGCAGGAGGATGGTCGAGATGGAGGTGTTGTGGCAGCTGTGGAGCCTGTGGACAGTGAAGATGAGGAAGCAGAAGAAGAGGACATCTACAACAGGAACACAGTGATCCTGCAATACTTCCAGTGAGACACAAGTAAGAAGACAAACCTGCCTGCTACATCTAATTCAAATCTACTACCTCTCTACTGTCTGTCATTTTCACCCAGTGTATGGTCACTGAGTGACACTTTCCCTTATGATTTCACAGATTTGGGTCCCACTGTGTGACATCTGCTTTGCTTCCTCATGGACTAGAGCTGTGTAACATAGGTATGTTGACATTACATTTGATAGAGCATTTTGGCATTGTAATTGCTAATACACTATTTCAAAATCACAGACAGACTCCAGATTGTTTTGTGCTTTAAGGGAGTTTATTTAAGTGCTCAATATTGGAGGGGGTTGTAAAATGGGCTGCGGTGATGGTGGAGGAATGTCCATGGCAGAGTCCAGTCTATTAGTCTCACAGGTACATTGTCCAAAGGGGCATAGGAAGTGGAGGCAGGGTAGTTTAAGTAAGGACAGGGTGACAAGGTGGGACAAATGGATGACAATCAGGGTGGTCTAATTTCTTGGCGTGGGTCTTGGCATCGTTCTCTGTCTTTGTTCTGGATCTCAGGGACTGTTTGCGGGGTGGTTATCTATCTGCAGGGGGTGGGGTGCTGGAGTGGTGGGCCTGTGGTGGTGCCTCCTGTCCACTAGCGCCGGCGGAGGTGGTCGGCAGTTCATCGTCCAGGCTAGTGTCAGGGGCCCCTGTTGTGCCACAGTGTCCCTCCTGGTGTTGAGGAGTTCCTTCAGCACCCCTACAATGGTGCCCAGGGTGGAATTGCTGGATTTGAGTTCCTCCCTGAAGCCCAACTACTGTTTCTCCTGCAGCCGCTGGGTCTCCTGAAACTTGGCCATTACCGTTGCCATCGTCTACTGGGAATGGTGGTAGGCTCCCATGATGTTGGAGAGGGCCTCGTGGAGAGTGGGTTCCCTAGGCCTGTCCTCCCCCTGTCGCACAGCAGCCCTCCCAGTTTCCCTGTGTTCCTGGGCCTCTGTCCCCTGAACGGTGTGCCCACTGCCACTACCCCCAGGTCCCTTTTGTTGTTGGGGTGGTGGGTTAGCCTGGGTTCCCTGTAGTGGTGGACACACTGCTGCTTGACGTGTCCTGGGGACGGAGGTATGGGCCAGCTGGGTGGGTGCTGTGCTGGTGTTTCCAGAGGGGGAAGCTCTGTAGTGGCCTGTGCCAGTGTGAGGGGAACCAACTGTCCCAAGGTCCCAGATGGGCCGAGCTGGTCGTCTAGATCCAGTTGGACAGAGCTGCTGTCATCACTGTGGGCCTCTTCTGTGGGATGTCTGGACCTTCCTGTCCGGTGACGTTGGGTAGGGGTCCTGCAGGGGTGTAAAAGCATGATTATTGCATCTGTGTGTGCCATGGTGTGCAATGGGTGGGTGACCGTGTACCCCAGTGCTTGCATTCCTGTGTAGGACCTTGTGTGATGATGGGTTAGGGGGGTGTATGGGTACGTGCAGTGGCCATGCTTTGGTGATGGGTGCCCATGCTTTGGTGTTACATGCAGGGCTTGGTGTTGGGATGGGTGGTTTGTGATATTGGGACATGTGTGAGCAGTAGGAGTGATGGGGTGAGGGCGAGGGTGGGGGTATGTGATGGCATGCAGGTATGGTGGGGGATGTAATAGTAAAGATTTGACTTACCAGAGTCCATTCCTTCTGCTACTCCTGCGAGACCCTCAGGATGCAGAGTAGCCAAGACCTGCTCCTCCCATGTTGTTAGTTGTGGGGGAGGAGGTGGGGGTCCGCCGCAGTCCTCTGTACCGCGATGTGGTGTCTTGAGCCCACGGAACGCACCTTCCCCGGTAGGTCGTTCCACCTCTTCCTGATGTCATCTCTATTTCTTGGGTGCTGTCCCACTGCGTTGACCCTGTCCACGATTCTTCGCCATAGCTCCATCTTCCTAGCTATGGAGGTGTGCTGCACCTGTGATCCGAATAGCTGTGGCTCTACCCGGATGATTTCCTCCACCATGACCCTGAACTCCTCCTCAGAGAACCTGGGGTGTCTTTGCTGTGCCACGGGGTGGTGTGGGTGATGTGTGGGGTGGTGTGTGTTGTGATGTGTGGGGTAATATTTAGTGGTGTGTTGTGTGAGGTGCGTGGATGTTATGTGGGTGATGGTGTTGAGTGCCTGTGGATGCTCGTTTGTAGATGGTGGTGTCTCTATGTGGCCTTCAGTCGCAATTGTGGTCGTAAGGGTTTGTGGGTAATGTGGGTGTGTGTTTTATATTGTATTGGGTGTGTGGGAGTGGTGTGTGTATGTGTATCAGGTGTGTGTATTTGGAATTGTCCAATGTGGTAGTGTTTTGTAAATGTGCGTGTATTTTGAGAGCGGTGGTGTGTACCGCCAATGGAATACCGCGGTTGAAAGACCGCCGCGTGGATTTGTGGGTCATGATAGTGTGGGCGTATTCCTGTTGGCGTGACGGTGGAGGAGTTGTTATCGCCAGTTTATCACTGACCTTTGGTGTGACTGACTTGTGTGGGTGTCTAGATTTTGGCGGATTCCGGGCTTTGGGTCATAATGACCATGGCGGAATCCTGCGGCCGCGGCGGTGTGTTGGCGGTCTTCTGCACGGCAGTAAGCGGCTTTTACCGCCAATGTTGTAATGACCCCCATAGTAATGTGTTTTATATGTCCTGACAAAGAAATATTGCTAAAGCCGTTATTCACTGTTGCAAGGCCTGTCCCTCTCATAGGTTAACATGGGGGCTACCTTTAAATCTGATTAAAGTGTAGATTCCCTTTGGGAGCGGATGGACATTTGGAGTTTGGGGTCTCTGAGCTCACGATTTAAAAATTATTTTAAGATTGTGTGTTTGAAAATGCCACTTTTAGAAAGTAGGCATTTTCTTGCTTAATCCATTCTGTGACTCTGCCTGTTTGTGGATTACCTGTCTTGGTCAGTTTGACAGTTGGGCTGTTCACACCTCTCCTCTAGACAGTGACACAAAGGGGGCTGGGGTGTAGCCTGCATATCTTGATTAGCCATTTGCTGGAGGGGAGGGGAGGAGTGGTCACTCACACCTGAAAGGAATGTGCCTGCCCTCACACAATGCCGTCTACGACCCCCTGGTGAGTGTCTGGGGCCTGGCCTGGACAAGGAAGGATCTTGCAAACACTTGAGACTTTGATTGAAGTTTGCCAACTTCAAAGGCAGAACTGGGTAAAAGAAGAAGACCCAAAACCCCAGATTTTTAGAATCTTTCAGGAATCAAGAGGAACCTCTGCCCAGGAGAAGAGCTGCAGAGCTGAAGGAGGAGTACTGTCCCTTTGCTGTGTTGCTTTGCTGGACTTGCCTGCATTTGCTGCTTCTGCCTGAAAAGAGTGCAAAGGGTGAACTTTGCTGTGTGTCCTTCTTGAGAAAATTCTCCAAGGGCTTGGAGTAGAGCTTGCCTCCTGTTGGAAGTCTCAGGGACACCAAAGACTTCAGTTTCCTCTACCTGCAGCACTGGGAACTGTGTGTTTTGTGCTGTCCAAGAGGAGAAACACTGCGACACCGCCAAGGATGCCGCTGGCCTGCACCGTGACCTGCCGACGCATTGCCCCTCCTCGCACTGTGACCCTGGTATCACCGACGCCGTCATTGGATGACTTCACCGAGCCGCTGCTCGTACCGTGACCTGAGGGCCCGCACTCCGGCGTCACCTGCTCACACTGCAGCCTGGGCATCCCTGCCGACGTCGCTTCTGCTGACACCAGCGCCGCTGCCTGCACCGTGGCCTGTGGACACCGCTCGTGAGGAGCACGAAGCACCGTCCCGTCCTGCGCCACAGCCCCGGTCCACCGATGCCAGGACCATCGGCTCCAGTGTCGTCACTATGCATCCTTGCCTGCACAAAAGACCGTCCCGTCCCACACAGCTGGCTTGGGCCTACTGACGACAGCGCTTCCGCAACGACGACAACGCTGCCTGCACCAAGACCTGTGGACACCGAACATTGTACTGCCCCACTTCACACCGCAGCCCTGATCTCACCAACGCCGCTGGATGCCGTCACCGAGCCGTTGCCTGCACTGTGACCTGTGGGAACCGCACATCGCATTGTCCCGCATCGCACCGCAGCCCTGACGCCATCCCCGCCAACGCACCTGATTTCATCAGCCCGGAGTTCGATCCCTGAGGTGCGTGACTTCAAGGGCCCGACGACTCCTGCACCGACTCTGGAACTGACGCCAGCGACGCCGCTCTCCGGAGCTCACCGTGAGGATCCCGACACCCTGTGAATCCAAAGTACTGTTTGTGGGTCTTCCCGACACCGCAGCTGGCCCGCGACGCCGAGGCCAGCCTGAACCTTTGGTTTTGTTGTTCATGACGCCGTGATAGCCCCAGGTGGAGTTATCAACTTCAAGGAACTGTATTAAGTACATCTTGCAGCATTCATATTTTTATTACTGTATGTTGGATTTTTTATCGTATTTGATCTTGTTTTATATAGATAAATATTGGCTATTTTTCTAAAACTGGTGTGGTGTCCTTTTGTAGCGTTTTCACTTATTACTGTGGGTTATGTGCAAATGCTTTACACATTGCTTCTGAGATAAGCCTGACTGCTTGTGCCAAGCTACCAAGGGGGTGAGCAGGGGTTATCTGAGCGGGTATCTCCCTTATCCTGACTAGAGTGAGGGTCCCTACTTGGACAGGGTGCAAACAGACTGCCAACTAGAGACCCCATTTCTAACATGCAGTCAGTCCACTTCTCAATCTACACAAGCAAGGTGGCGAATTCTTCCAGCTGCACCAGCTTACAAAATTGTTTCTGTTCAAAATAGCCTATGAAAGTTACCTGACCGAACGCCTAGCTTTCAGTCAACTTCATTATTAAACTGGCAAAACAAGACGTCGCCACGATGTTGGTAGATACAGACTTACAGACTTTCTGATATAAATATATTTTTTTGTTGGTTATTTAAAACCACACCGTTCCCATTTGCATGCCTCCTGTGTTGCTTTACTATTATTGCTTTTGTTTCCAAGCAGAAAGGAGTCACCCCTAAGTGAGGTTAATACTTGAGGAGGAAGATGCCGTGAGCATAGGTAAGTAGTGAGGGCCTGACTGTTGTCACTACTTGTGTATCCTTCTAGCTCCTTGGATTGCCTTGTCTGCAGACTATTATTAGATCTCTGCCTGATTTCTTCCCAGTTCTTTTTTTACACCTTGATTCTGCTTTTCTCTGGCCTTATAATTTAAGAACTTCCAAGATTCTCTTGGACGGGAGTTGAACCTATTCTCCTACTCTAAAAGTATCTTTCTGTCCAAGCACCGCAGACTGCCAGTCTCAGTTCAATATTAGATCTGAAATTTAATTGTGTTGCAAATATTCATTCTGATTGGAGATAAAGGATTTTTCTAGTATACTCGAATCTGGTACCAAGAAGCAGTCCTTAAAATTCATAGAATTTCAGCAGCTCTCAATGCTTGACAGGGACTTGATATGTAGCTTGAATTTATTACGAAATATATCTAACCAAGAAGACACTTAGGGCCAGATTTATACTTTTTCACACAAAACTGCGTTTGCCCAGTTTTGCGTGAAAAAGTATAGCGCAGGCTAGCGCCATTCCAAGACTCTGGCCGGGGGCCATATTTATGGAATGGCACTAGCAGGCGCTAATGCCCTGTTAGAGTCCTTGGAAAGGACTCTAAGAGGGCAGGGGAGGCGTAGGGGAAACCGGGGCCTGTGCACCGAATTATGGTGCTACACTGTTTAGAGGCTGAAAAATTGTCTCTAAGCAGAGTAGCACCATTTTTGGTGCACAACCCCCATGGACATGGCTCCTGTCTTAGTAAAGAAAGAGCCATGCCCACCACCCCAAAGGCCATGCCAAGGGGACAAATGTCCCCTTGGCATGTCCACTGGGGCCAGCACTGTGCAGGGGGCCCCAAGTCAGGGCCCCCTAGTGGGGTAAAATAAATACAAAAATACTTACCTAAGATGGGTTCCCCTTCCAGTGGTGTCCCTCTGGTGTGGGTGGGTGGGGTTGTCCCTGGACCCAGGGAATGGCAGCTGTGGGCACTTTCCATGGTCTCTGACCATGGAAATATGCATACAGGTCCCTTTACGCCTGCCCATACCCAGACGTTAAATAATGGCGCTAAGTAAGCTTAGCACCATTATTTAAAGCCCCCATCCCCGTGCTGGATTTTAGCATGGGGATGAATATGGTGCATAGGCCATATCATCCATTTCTGGACAGGAACCCCTACCTTGCATCTCATTGATGCAAGGTAGGTGTTCACTTCCAGAAAACGACATTAACTCCATAACTTTGGCGCTAGACATGTCTAGCACCAAAGTATAAATCTGGAGTTAGGTTTGCGCTGAATTAGCGTAAATAAAATGACGCTAATTCAGCGCAAACCGAGTATAAATATGGGCCTAAGGCCTTCAGAAATGAATAGTACATGTTTGTTTTCTTTCTATGAACGTGCTTGAGTGTTACTTATTATTTTATTTTTTTATATAAATGTAACAGATTATCATCTGTTAATAGATGTAAGGACTCTTAGGAGGAGGACTGAATGAATGTCCAGCCATGAAGAGAAACTTGTACAGTATTTAACTTTCCCGCTTACATTGAACAAAAAAGCATTAATGAATAACAATTTACTTCCCACAGGCTGAATTATCGGATGGTAACTATAGGACTAAACTCTGTTACGTCATCATTCTGACTCGGGCTCCTGGCTGTGCTCAGAGACAGATGATCGGCTGCACAACTGATGCAGTTTCCAAGCGTTTTGGATTACGTCATCACGCACTGCAATGTGCTTGTGCTACAATCAGACTGTATCCCAGGAAGCTGAAAATCTGTGTCCCAATGCTTTAGACCTTGCAGCAGTAATACTACTACATCTGCTGTCCCACTCATTTTTCCGCCAGTTTCGCAACAAGAATAATCTCAATTTAAGAGATAGCAAGTGGTTATAGCCGGCTTTTTGTTGTGATGATTTTTTTAATTGTAGTATGTTTTTCCATTACTTTTCAAAAGTAATCAAGGTGATATTTCCATTCTGAATTTGTGTAGGAAGAGCTACCATCTGCGGAATTTGTGCTGTATTGAAAATATGCACATGTGAATAATATCGGTTATACCTCTGTCTCTGTTCACTCCAATTTAGCTTGTAAAATGTGATTTGCCTTTCTCCAGTTTCAGCATATACAACCGAAGAAAAAGAAGAATGTTACTTTCCCTTTAGGATGGGTAATTAACTTTCCCTCTACCCCAGAGAAACTTTTCCTTTGTAGCACGTCCATAATTTAAGCAGGGCCATCAGTGGTATTCACAGTAAAAACCATAGCTGGATTAGTAGTTGTGCTTACATTGTGACCTGTGTTTGGCAGAGCTCCGCCTCAGCAATACCTCTTTAATGACAAGCCTGGGACACTTTGATCATATTTACTAAGTCTGAGTGAAAGGGAGAGAGCAGACCACATATCTACTAAGACGTGGTGCACATCTGGATTTCTCATAGCGCCCGCGATGTGCTGCCTAGTGCCAAAGCAGGCATCCTTGCACCATGGTGGGAAGCTGTCATTGTTATGGGTAGACTTGGTTTTGTGCAGGAAGCGATACCTTCCTGTACAATAATAACTGAAAAGGCCACACTAAAAAGAAGTAATAACAAGAAGAAACAAAAGATATTTCACCTTGTTACGCCGATTTTGGTTAGAGGCACCATTTTGGCCAAAACCCATGTTTACAAATCTTAATAAATCTGGATTTGTTTCAAAATACATTGGTAGATATACAGGAATGCCTGTGCTCCACCAATGTAATGCCTATCTGATGCAAACTAACGCAAGGCAGCAGTGTCCGTTGTGTTCCATTACTTTGTATATACTAAACCAGGCAAAGTAATACAAATTGACTTTGCATAGCTTAGCAGAAGCCAACAAGGATTTTGCATCAAGGCTGCACCACAAATGTGATGCCACTCCTTTGCAAAACCTTAATCATTCTGTGTCTTTGCACTCATGGTTTGTTACAGAACCTGAGACTGTGTATTATAGTTGTCTAAGAAATTGGGTTACTAATTGACTGAGGCCTGAGCCCAGGTCAAGCAGCAACCACAATTCTTATCAGGATAAGACACAAGCCAACCCCAATTTAACAAGCTCAAACCCCTGGTAGCTTGGTATACAGCAGATAGGCTTAGCTTAAAGGCAATGTGTAAAGTATTTGTGCGGCATTTCAAACAGTAAAACTGCGAAAATACCACATAAAAAGATCCACAGCAGGTAAGAACAATGGAGCGTAAAGTACTAAATAAAACAAGACCAAAAAGACAAAACTCCATTTAGTAGAACCGGAGTTATGAACTTTACAAATATAAACTGTAAAATAGCACCTAAAAGCAGAAAGCAGCAACTTTAGCTGCCTAGTCACACTGGACTGGTTCAAAGTCAAATGGAGCACAATTGTATACAGTCCCAGATTAGTCTAGCTGAGTGCCGCGGGCAGGTAGGCTGGAGCTCTGTGTTGGCAGTTCCCTGCTGGCGATGCTTGCTATGCAGAAAGACGAGCTGGTGGTGGCTCATGCTGATTTTCAGTGCGAGCGGTGCGGGCTTGATGTGAACATGCCTATTCATTGTTGTAAGGAGCCTAATATCTTCATTTAAAGAGCGCTGAGCCACACCAAGGGTGCAGGAACTGAGGAGAACCACTTTTGGGTTAAGAACATGGTTTAGCTGGGTCTGGGTGGTGGTTGGGTAGCCTTTTATGTCCCTGAGGCTCAGATCAGGAGGCCAGCAGACTAGCTCTTGCAATTATTCTGGGGTCTTCGGTTCAAGATGCAGTTGCAGGTCCATTACTTTACCTCAGACAAGAAGGCAGCAGGCAACAGGTCAGCACAGCAGGGCAGCAGTTCCTTTAGAGCAACAGCCTAGCAGAGTGTCATTCTTTGTAGCACCACAACAGTTGTTTTTCCTGGCAGAGTATCGACAGAAGTGTAATGAAGTGCTAGTGTCTAAGTTCTAATATTTTTACACAGTTGTGCCTTTGAAGTAGGGAGAAGCTTCTAGTGACATCCCTCTGAAATGTACAATTGCCCTGCTTTCCCTGGCTCCAGAAAGAATAACTGCAGGGTTATGCAGCCCCTTTCCTTGGATTCAGGACAAGGTCTATTCAAGCATATGGGGGGCTGTGCCCAGCTCCTCCCTCCCATTCCACCAGTGATGGCCCATCCAGACACATCTAAGCTCCCATTGTGTATGGCTGTCTAGGAGGAATACACAAAACCCAACTGTCGCTCACACCCAGTTATGTGGCCAAAGACAGGCTGCAGGCACCAAACGGCTGAGGCAAAAAAATGCTAACTTTATGAAAGTAGCATTTTCAGAATTACAACTGAAGATCCCATTTCCTCATAAGTTAGGATTTTGAATTGTGTTTCCAGAGACATCAAACATAAACTGTTTATCTCTTACAATTTGGAAATTACAATTATAACATTTAATTAGTAATTCCAATGTTATCAGATGGACTGAATGGCCTTGTCGTACTGAAAAATTAATTTTATATTTTTTTTACTACCAGGACATGTAAAACCTAATTGTACATGTGCAACATTTTGAGTACATTGCACCTTACACTCTGGTCTGTCCTGGGCCTCCCTTAGGGGGGCATATGTATTAAAAAAAGAAGATCTGGGCCAGGCAAACGTTTATTTTGCCAGGCTGAAATGGCAGTTTATGCTGCACTCACCGACATTGCAATGGCTGGTCTGAGTCATGTTTTAAATGGCTATGTAAGTAGTGGAACAATCAGTAATGCAGACCCACTAGTAGCCTTTAATTTATAGACTGTGGGTACATGTAGTACCACTTTACTAGGGAGTTACAGATAAAATAAATATACTAATTGGGTATAAGCCAATGTTACCATCTTTTGAGCGGAGAACACAAACACTTTAGCACTGGTTAGCAGTGGTAAAGTGTGCAGTCCTAAGGCCAAAAAAAAAACACATTTAGAAAAAAGTTGAAGGCAAAGGCAAAAAGTGTGAGGATAACCCTGCAGAAAGGGCCCTGTCCAACAAGCTGCTTCTCTGTTGGATCGAGCATGTCACACCACGTCACTGGCAGATGTTCTGACTAAGGCACAGACCTAGCCAACTACACCAGCAACAAGCAACTGGCTTGTATCAGTCCTGTTGGCAGTGCATAGCTGTAGCATGGTTTGTTTAGGCTGAAAAAGTCCTATAGAAGGAGGTCAAATTCTATGATGAATGCTGGGGAACTACCTCTCATAAACTGTTTGCAATTGGAAGTTGAAGCAATGAAGCATAGACTGTACCATGTCTTTACAGTAAAAGAGTAAAATGTCACAAAGGAGATTGTGTCTGACAGTGGCACAAACTTCCTGTCTGCATACATGAAATCCATATGGGATGCATGTGGGCTGACCTACCGGTTCACCACCCCATACCATCCTCAATCTAATGGTCTTGTGGAGAGATTCAACAAGACCATGAAAGGCATGATCACAGGCCTCCCTGAGGCGTAAGTGGGAAGTCGATTTGCCATGATTTCACTTTTGCTCATAGAGAGGTGCCCCAGAAGGGGATGGGGTTCAGTCCCTTTGAGCTTCTCAATGGGTTCCCTGTCAGGGGACCACTAAGCATAGTAAAAGAGGGGTAGGAGAAAGCTTCTAGGAACCTCCCCCCAAAATGTGGTCAGTTACATGCTGGCTCTCCACAACCAGATGCAGCACTTCTGGAAAAGGCCATGAGCAACCTCAAGGCCAGTGAAGAGGTTATGAAACAACGGTATGACCAGAAGGCCACCCTGGTAGAGTTTCAACCTGGTGAATATGTTTGGGTGATGGAGCCAGTAGGCCTAGGGCCCTCCAGTACTGCTGGACTGGCCCATTTGAAATAAAAAAGCGGAAGTGGGAGGCCACTTACTTAGCGGACCTCCAGTCCCCTAGAAACCACCTAAGGGTGCTCCATCAGAACCAACTGAAGCCTAATTTTGAGAGGTCTATGGTCAACATGCTTCTGGTGACAGATGAGGGTAAAGAAGAGGAGAGTGAATCTCCTCTCTGCCAAGGAAGGTTATGGGTCAGTGGAGGGTATCAATCTCTCTGAAGTCCTGACCCTGGATCAGAGAGGGGACTGCTACCAGTTACTGGAACAGTACTCCTCCCTGTTTTCCCTCACCCCTGGACTCACACAGCTGTGTGTCCATGGTATTGACACAGGAGGCAGTCCTCCTGTAAAGAACAACATTTATAGGCTGTCAGACAAGGTGAGGGCTAGCATCAAGGAGGAAGTGGTCAAGAGGCTGGCTCTTGGGGTGATTGAGAAGTCCAGCAGTCCCTGGTCCAGCACTGTGGCGCTGGTTCCAAAGCTGCCGTTCCCAGTGCAAAGCCAAAACATAGGTTCTACGTGGACTACAGGCATCTCAACTCTGTCACGAGGACGGACGCTCACCCCATCCCCCAAGCTGATGAACTAGTAGACAGGGTAGGCCCTGCCAAATTCCTCAGTACTTTTGATCTCACATCAGGGTACTGGCACACCGCTTTGACTGAGGGGTCTAAAGAGAGATCTGTGTTTTCCACCCCTGAGGGACACTACCAGTTCAGGGAGATGCCCTATTGGTTGAAAATGCCCCCGCTACCTTCCAACGGTTGAGGTTCTAGCTGGGAAGGAGACGTCTGCACAGCCTACTTAGACAACATCGCTGTCTACAGTTGCAGCTGGGAGGAACAACTGCTCCAACTCAAGGAGGTACCTCAGGATCTGCACCAGGCAGGCATGACCATCAAGGTTTTTAAGTGCCAGATTGGGCAGGGTTCCGTGGTGTACTTGGGCCACCTAGTAGGTGATGGCAAGGTGTAGCCCCTCCAGGCCAAGATTGAGACGATCATGGCCTAGCAACCAGTTAGAACCCAAACTGAGGTGAGAGCCTTCCTGGGTCTCACCAGGTACTATTGCAGATTTAATAAGTGCTATGGCACCATAGTCTCCCCCTTAACAGAACACACATCTAAGAAACAGCCTAGGTTGGTGAACTGAACAGAGGCTTATCAGAAAGCCTTTGACTCTCTGAAGGAAGCCATGCACACTGCACCCATGCTCAGGGCTCCTGACTAATCCAAAGAATTCATTGTGTAGACAGATGCTTCAGAGCATGGCATAAGGGAGGTTCTAGCACAGCTGAATGAGGAGGCCTTAGCCCAACCAGTAGCCTTTATTAGCAGAAGGCTATTACCACGGGATCAGAGGTGGAGTGAAATTTAGAGAGAGGCATTTGCTCTTGTTTGGGAACTGAAGAAGCTGAGACCATACCTGTTTGGGATGCACTTCCGGGTTCAGACAGACCGCAGGCCCCTCAGATGTCTCATGCAGATGAGGGGTGAAAATCCTAAACTCTTTACGGCAGAGCATCACCTGGGGACTGACCACACCAATGCTGATGGTCTCTCTAGAGTCTTCTGCCTTAGAGATGAGAGCACCCAAGGGGTTGGGTAGCTCTCCTCACTTTCAGCTGATGGGGACACATGTTAGACCTGACAGCCTGAGGGTGGTCATCCCCAAACTTTTTGCCTGCCTCCCTCCACTTTTCGGATACTGTTTTGACTAGTTTTAGGACTCTGCACACTTAACCACTGCTAACCAGTGCTAAAGTGCCTGTGCTCTCTCCCTTAAACATGGTAACATTGGTTCATTCCCAACTGGCATATTTGATTTACTTCTAAGTCCCTAGTAAAGTGCACTACGTGTGCCCAGGACCTGTAAATTGAATACTACTAGTGGGCCTGCAGCACTGGTTGTGCCACCCACATAAGTAGCCCCTTAACCATGTCTCAGGCGTACGATTGCAAGGCCATTGCGTGCAGTTTCAATGCC